>NC_134687.1:226004107-226651250 GCF_050947455.1 Rhinoderma darwinii
TTTTTTGTTTTATTTATTTAATTTGTAGCTCCTAAGAAAAAAATTGCACTTCCCGGATAACCCCTTTAATTAAACATTATGTCTGTAACTATGTTCTCTTACAAATAGAACAGTTTGCATAACGTTTCTGTGTCAGGGCAGCAATATGGTATTAGTCCAATGACATATTGTAATAGACTATATAAGATGCTCTACCATACACTAATATTTTTTAAATCCTTTATAAAAATAACACAATAGTTGTCCCATTAAATAACTTGTTTTCCTTCTTCCTAACCTATCAGAAAGAGCATTTTCTGTTTTCCAGAAAGCTATGTTTGTGATTTTGAAGAAAGATTAGGTCTTTTATTACGGCAAAGATGTAAGGAAAGGAATCAATAAAGCTTACTGATTTGATGAGTTACACTATTACAGTATTGATCGCTAAGATGCTTTGCTTTATGTTATTATACTTATGATTATTTGAACAATAATGACTTATGGCACTTGGAATAATACCTAGGTGAGATGTCACAAAACAAAGTCATTTCAAAGATTGCCAGCTTGTTGGCTAGCCATGATTAAATTCTATGTCTTAAAGGGAATGTGTCGCAAATTAAACCTTTTTTTTTAAAGTAAGTTACTTATTTCTATTATATTTTTTACGTTTTTTTGCTGTATTTTTTTTTTCTTCCACATGGTGGAAAGGAAAGTATTAAAAATGAAATAATAATTTGACATATTTTCCAATGTTGGCCACCAGAGGGAGAACTTCCCAGAATTAAAGCAAGGTGAATAAGGCAAAGCAACCTGACTCACAGCTGCTGTAAATGTGGGAGGGAATCTCACCCCTCCCCTCCTACAAGCCAGGAAAAGGTGTCTTCAAATTGCTAAGCAGTGTCCGGCTGCCATTTTGGGTATTGTCAACATGGCAGCTGGCAGAAGCTATAGGACACACCAAAAGGCTAAGGGCATGCCCAGACGTGGCGGATTTATTCCGCAACTGTCCGCATCAATGCCGCACAGAATCTGCGTTGCAGATTCTGCTGCAGCTCTGCCCAAAATGGGAATTAAATTGATGCGGACTAGCCGTTGCGTATTGAGGTGAAGTACTTCCCTTCTCTATATCAGTGCAGGATAGAGAGAAGGGACAGCCCTTTCCCTAGTGAAAGTAAAAGAATTTCATACTTACCGGCCGTTGCCTTGGTGACAAGTCCTTCTTTCAGGAATCCAGCCCGACCTCCCTGGATGACGCGGCAGTCCATGCTGCAGCCGTCACTTAGCCTGAAACATCATCCTGGGAAGCCGGACTGGAGGAAGAAGCAGGGAGATATCGGTAAGTATGAACTTCTATTTTTTTTTCAGGTTGATGTATATTGTGATCGGTAGTCACTGTCCAGGGTGCTGAAACAGTTACTGCCGATTGCTTAACTCTTTCAGCACCCTGGACAGTGACTATTTTCTGACGTCGCCTAGCAACGCTCCCGTAATTACGGGTGCACACACCTAGTCACCCGTAATTATGGGTGCACACACGTAGTCACCCGTAATTATGGGTGCACACACGTAGTCACCCGTAATTACGGGAGCCCCATTGACTTCCTCAGTCGGGCTGTAGACCTAGAAATACATAGGTCCAGCTAGAATGAAGAAATGTCATGTTAGTAAAACCAATACGCTCCGCAGCACACATAACATCTACATAACATCTGCGGACTTCATTGCGGAATTTTGAATCTCCATTGAAGTCAATGGAGAAATTCCGCAATGAGTCCACAACCAGTCCGCCACACGTCCGCAACATCCATTGTATGCTGCGGACACCAAATTCCACACCGCAGCCTATGCGGAATTGTCCGCAATGTGCAAACGAACCCTACTAAAAAGCTGTGGAAGGCAATGGAGAAACGGGTCCGCTGCAGATTTCCGCTGCGGACTGTCCGCAGCGGAATTCCAGAGCAATTCTGCCACGTCTGGCCATGCCCTAAGGGTATGTTCACAAGCTTACTAAACAAAGGAAACTCACGTTTTTGGCGGCGTTTTTTACGGCCGTTTTTGGAGCTGTTTTTTATAGAGTCAATGGAAAGTTTTAGAAAACAGACGCGTAAAGAACGCCCCATCGGAACAGAACGCCATATTTCCCATTGAAACCAATGGACAGATGTTTGTAGGCATTCTGCTTCCGATTTTTCAGCTTTTTTTCGTGACATTTACGACCTGAAAAATGACTCAAAACACTGCGTGTGAACATACCCTTAGAATGATGAAAGTGAAGTGAATGACTTTTCAGTTGACAGGTTCACATGGCGTGTATTTGACACGTTTTCTTTTTGCGCATTTTACGTGCCAAAAAGCGCATAAAAAAACGCTTGATTACACTAGATTTTGCATGTTTGGGGGGATTTGTGTGTGTGTGGGGGGGGGGGTCGCCGCTGATTCTTCAAAACAGCTGATAAGCGGCTATGAAGGATCAGCGGAGCCCGTGCACACACAGCACTGCTACACACATACACACACACACACACACTCAGCACTACTACAGACATATACACACACACACACACACACACTCAGCACTGCTACACACATACACACACACTCAGCACTGCTACACACATACACACACACTCAGCACTACTACACACATACACACACTCAGCGCTGCTACATACACACACAGCACTGCTACACACATACACACACACATACACACACACTCAGCACCGCTACATACATACACACACACACTCAACAATGCTACATACAGACACACACCGTTACAGCAGGTGGGGGGCGTCGAAGGGGGCCGCCGGGGGTCACAAGAGCGGGGGTCTGTGAGAGAGAGAGAGAGGGGCAGACAGAGACACACACCTTACCTGCAGTGCAGCCGGTCTTCATAATGGCGCCTGCTATCTCCCTACAAACCAGCTTCTTTGCTTTGTGACTCTGAACTGCGTCTGCGCAGTACAGAGCCAGATGGCAGAGGAAATGAACGGCTGCCGTTTCTTGTGTCCTATGCATTGTTCTGCCGTATTCCATCTGTGTATGTGTCGTTAAGAGACACATACACACATGAAATAAAACATGACAGCCCTAGTACAGTAAGAAAGTGTCAATAAAAAAACATTGTGTGTGAAAAATTTAATAAAGTCAATATAATATTTTATTAAATAAAAACACATAAATTAATTTAAAAAAAAATCATGACACCTTCCCTTTAAGTGCACACTTTTACAATCCTTATAGCTACGATATACAGGCTGAGCAAATTACATGATCACCATCAGTGTCATATCTCAATGTAGAGAGTTGAACCTCTTAATAATTCTCTGGATAAAAATATACAATAAATCTCAGCAACTCCCTGGTTGTTGTAGTTTACAGATTGAAAATAAAATACAATATTAAATCATTTCTTCCAAGATCTCATATAAAAAACAATGAAATGTTGTAAATTGTAATAAATGTCAGCATGATTCAACATTTGTTACTGCCCAGAAACTTAAAACAATGGAACTACTTTATAATAACCCAGGCAAATGGACGGTTAGGGTATGTGCACACGTAGTGACCAAAAACGTCTGAAAATCCAGAGCTGTTTTCAAGGGAAAACAGACCCTGCTTTTCAGACGTTTTTTGACCAACTCACATTTTTCGCGGCGTTTTTCGCGGCGTTTTTTACGTCCGTTTTTGGAGCTGTTTTCATTGGAGTCTATGAGAAAACAGCTCCAAAAACGTCCAAAATAGTGTCCTGCACTTCTTTTGACGAGGCTGTATTTTTACGCGTCGTCGTTTGACAGCTGTGAAACGACGACGCCTAAATAACAGGTCGTCTGCACAGTACGTTGGCAAACCCATTCAAATGAATGGGCAGATGTTTGCCGACGTATTGTAGCCCTATTTTCAGACGTAAAACGAGGCATAATACGCCTCGTTTACGTCTGAAAATAGGTCGTGTGAACCCAGCCTAAGGGGGGATTCAGACGAGCGCGATTTGCGCGCGTGCAGGCCGCGTATTTTCTGCGCATCACGCACAGCACTATAGAAGTCAATGAGGCAGTTCAAACAGTGCGTGATTCTTGCGCAGCGTTTGTTCGCTGCGTACTATACGCGACAGGTTCAAAAACTCTGCGTATTTCACGCATCACGCACCCATTGAAGTCAATGGGTGCGTGAAAATCACGCATGTCATACGCTGGCAGCAGCTGCGAACGCGCGTTTTTCACGCAGGACACGTTGTCTCAATGCAAATGAGTTTGAACTAACTAGTTGAAACCAGCAGAAAAGCAGGAAGTTGGTTAGACAGCAGGTTTTGCAAAAGAGGCCACACCGTTTGCAAAAGCACCACAAGCACCTTGCAGGCATGCCTCGGCAGATGGATGTTGGGAAGCTCATTAGGTTAGTTCAGGAGCGGCCGGAGGTCTGGAACACCCATGCGGAGTCGTACCATGACCGCACATTGAAGGAGGCAGCATGGGAGCAGATAGCAGAGGCGCTATTTGAGCAGGAGTGGGCCGACAGCCGCACCCGTGACCGGCTACAAATTGGTGAGTGGATATCTGTGTGTCGCCATTGATGTGTATAATGACATCCATATTGGATATTGCGTCCCTGCTGAATAATTGCCTGTCATTGCCAACGTTTCGGTTCAGTGCCATCTTTATATATAGTATCATCAACTTAGGCTTGTTCTTGTGTAGACGTGTGTTTAATAACACCAGTTTATACATGCACTGTCTGTGTGCGCACTCACATCTGCTGAGTTTAATCAATGATGTGTTCTTATTCATCATACAGTGGACGATGTAAAGAGACGGTGGCGCAGCTCGAGGGACCAGTTCCGTCGAGAACATGGATCCGGCGCCCGTAGCGGAGATGGTGGTCCCCAAAAACGGCGCTACATGTACTACGACCAGCTGTTGTTCCTGCGGGAAATAATGGACATGCGACCGTAAGTACTCGTTGTTGTCCCTTTGTGGCCACGTCACCCTCCAAACATGTTACATACCCCAAAACGCCTTTGTGTTTGCACATGACATTTGTTTCCTCAACTGACGTGTCCCCTATATTATAGAACTAGCGACACTCTGGATGCTTCAGAAGAGGAGGCACGGCCCCAGTGTAGCCAGGCGTCCCAATCCGCTGCTCCCCTGGTCGCCCTCACCCCGGAGGCCACTAGAGAGGATCCTGGTCCAGTCGCCTCAGCGCCTGAAGCAGGACAACCGGACCAAGTGGCACCTAGACAAGCAGCACCCCGCCGCAGACGTCCTGGTAACCCACCCGCAGCTGCACAGGTGGACGCCCGTGTTCTTGAGTACCTGCGCCGTGCAGCCGATGAGGACCAGCATGATTTTTTTTGCCGGAGCATGGCACCTTTGATGCGGCGGGTACCAGAGGATAGGTTGGTGCGGCTGCAAATAAATATGCTGTCGCTAATCGACTGTGCGACACCCCCGCTAAGTCCAGGCCGGTGCTTTACTTCTCTGGAGCACTGGCGTAGTGTATATATGCCCTCAGCGCGTGCCCATGTGCCAAGGCCCTCCCAACCTGCCCCCGTCTTCTCGCAGATGGCGCAATACCCTCCTGCCCCAAGATACCTCTCCCCTGCCCCAATGCCTGGGCCAGTCCATCACTTTCCTCAATACTCCATACCTGGGCCAAGTTTACAGGCTCACATGCAGCCTCAGGGTTACCACCCGCAGTATCAACCCCAATATGCTGTGCAGGAACAGGCTCCTCAGGGCCGGGGACAGCAGAGTGGTGCGGAACGGTCGGGTTACAGCTCGCCGACCCATGCCTATCAGAATCTTTAGGGGCTCTTTTTTTCTACCGACACATGTTAGAAATCGATGACATGCTAGGAATTTGTTGTATATGCATCATGTTGGTGCACTTTTTTGTTCGGGTATGTTTTCCCGCCTCTGTATTTATTTGGCTGATATGGCGAGTATGTGCCACAAACATGACTGCTACTAAAGTTCGATATTTTGAAGTTCTGTGTGGACAATCCTTTTGTTACCTTGCACACCTTTTCTACTGCCTCTACCGCTAGGAGGTGCTGTTGCCTTAGAGGTTGTGACGGTATTAGATTTCTCCACCACATCTTTGAGGTCTTCGTTGTTCGGAAGGGGTTTGGAATACCAGGAACTCAGCTGTAATTAGTATAGTTAGTGTTTGGCCAGAACTAACTTTACTCCCCCCGAAACGCTCACATACATATAGGCCAGGAAATACATAGTTTCCACAAGAGGATGTGATGTCCATGCATTCCTGCCGTCTAAAAAGGGTATTCCAAGCGCCTACCGAGCTTTAAGCTCGCAACCCACGTCAAGGGGCCTCAAGTTTTGCGAGTCCCTAACCCTCCCCCACACCCCCCCCCCACCAAAAAAGGCCTTGAGGGATAAACAGACGTTCTCTCAAATAAGATTAACTTCACCACAACTCAAATGGCAGCGTTCTGGCAGGTTACTTCTCAAGCCTGCCTGGCAAAATACTCGGCAAATTGGTGGCGCACTCGCTGCCCACATGTCGGTGGCCGGCCAGGCCGAGCAGCCTGGCTCAGGCTGGTGGTGGGTGCAGATGTTCCCATATATTCAACATCATGAGCGGCATCATTGATGCGGGTAAAGTTGTGCAGCACAACACAGGCTTTGATCACGCATGTGACATTTGACGGCGACAATTGCATTGATGTCATCAGGACCCTCCACTTGCTGGTCATGATGCCAAAGGCACATTCCACGACTTTCCGTGCTCTGCATAGTCGCTGATTGAAAATGCGCCTACGGTTATCCATGCCCCTCCGCGCAAATGGCCGCATTACGTGTTTGCTGAGGGCAAAACCTTCATCTGCAACCATAACATAAGGAAGGGGTGGCCCGCTGGTGCCAGGGAGGATGCTAGGCTCGGGGACATCAAGTTGGTTGGACATTAGACGCTGTGCCATTCTAGATGAGCGAAAAATGCGTGCATCCGCCGAGCTGCCATAGGACCCGATGTCCACGATGGTAAAGCAGAAATTACAGTCCGACAAGGCAAGCAAAACTATTGAAAAATACTGCTTGTAATTGAAGTAGCGAGAGCCAGAGTGGGGCGGTTTCTGCACACGGATGTGCTTCCCATCGAGTGCACCAATACAGTTAGGAAATTGTGTGTCGCGTTCAAACTGCTGCGCTATGCGAAGCCAGTGTTGGGCCGTAGGCTGAGGGATCACGCTGCTCTTCAATCTCTGCCACAGGACCACACAGGTTGCTGGGACAATGCCGCAAATAGTGGAGACTCCAATTAGGAATTCAAAATGAAGGGCATGGTAGCTAATGCCGGTCGCCAAAAAACTACAGAAATTCATACAAGCAAAGCACAAAGAAAACATGTTAGTTTAGGACATTAAGGACATTAAGGACATAAAATAAGGTGTAACCTGGCTCACAAAACTGCACATACCGTAACGTCAGAAGGAGACGCTCCTCGGGGGAAATACAGCGTCGCATGTTTGTGTTATTCCAGGCCGAACCAGCTCCAGCAGCATATCAAAGGCATGCACAGACAGGCGGCAAAAGGCCCGAAATTTCTCAGGGTGACGACGGAGGTCAGCAAAGAGGATATGAAAATGCCCTTTAGAGGTGCGTTGGGCCACTATTGGGTGAACCCACATCCTACCTGATCTCCGCCGGTGTGGCCGTAGAGGGCTACCTCGTTGCCCAAACCTCCGGGATATCATCCATGCTAATAGCACACGGGCCAGAGAGCTAGGTGGCATCAATGCAGTCTGGCAGACAAACTTCACTAAAATACTGGTAGAAACAGTGGGTTGCATCCAAAGCACACAAATGAATTAACACAGGTGCACACATGAAGCAGGGGTATTGCATTAATGGCCCTTTTGAAGCCTGGCGTAAACAGAACAGCTGAGTGCGTTTTTTCCACGCGCGGGAAAAACGCATGTCTTACGCGCGTATTACACGCATACATCGTTCAAAAACGCATTGCCCACGCTGCTGACACGCTCGCAAAACGCTGCGTTGTTTGCGCGCGCAAAAACGCAACGTTCGTGTGAATCTCCCCTTACTGTCAACCCATCTTTATTTATTCTAATATCACGGGCCACTTAGTATAAGGACTGTTGTATACGGCCATGTGCTGTCCGTTAAAAAAAACGGACAGCACACAGACCCATGCAATTCAATGGGGCTATTCATGTGTTGTTTTTCACGCAGCGTGTGTTCGTTGCGTGAAACTCACTACATGTCCTATTCTGGTACATTTTGCGGACCACGTCGCTCATTGAAGTCTATGGGTGCGTGAGTCTATGGGTGTGTGAAAATCACGGAAAGCACACGGACGACATCTGTGTGCTGCTGTCCGTGATTCACGCACCAGTTGCTAAAGAAATGCTGAGAAATAAATAAGTAAATAAAAAAATGGGCAGCAACACTGACATGAAAAAATGATGCCACACGGAACAAACACTGATGGCAAACGGAACTGCAAAGTATGAAAAACGGTGCATTTTTTGCAAACGCAAAACGGACGCATTCGTGTGAATCTGGCCTTATTCAGACGGGTGTATTATACCGTATTTGGGAGTCTATATTTCAGATATAACACCCAGATCCCCCCATAGTCCCACTGAACCGAACGCTATGGGGTTTTAAGTTCAGCTTAGTAAAACCACGGGGGTCCAGTTGTGACTTCTAAAATACTGACTCTAAAACATGGGTAAAATATGTGCATCTGAATGGACTAGGACTGCTTAAGAATGGTAGTGTTCCGATTCTGTGGCTGTTATATTGTTTCATGTAAAAGAACGAACAATGCAGTGTTCATCAATGTAGCAGAGCTGAATTTTTTAGTTGCCACAGCTCACCATGATATCATGATGAGTTTTCTGTATTGCAGGTGTAGAACTGCAGGTACACCTTCTGAGTTATCTTAACCAGTTCAGGACCAGGCTATTTTGAGCCTTCAGGACCAGACACCGTTTTGCCATTTTTAGCACGCGTTAGTTAAATGGCTATAACTTTTTTACTTATTGGGCTAGCGACGTGATTTTTGCATTGTTTTTTCCATAGACAATGCAGGTTTCTTTTTTTTTAATCATTTTTATACACATCCTTTTTGCTATTTTAGACTTTTTAGGCTTGAAGTTTGAAAATAATAGTAAAAAAATAAGCTTTTTTACTTTTCAGCTATGTTTTTTGGTAATAACATAGTTTTACCCTAAAATAGACCTTTTATTTGTGATCGTCATTGTCTACCGTAAATTTTAATACACTACATGTCTATATTAGGGTAATTGGGTCAGGGCTAGCGTTAAAACAATGATTGCCGTGGGGAACGTTTTTTTTTGGGGTGGGTATTTTATGTGTATTTATTATTAATTTTTTTGCACTTTACTTTACTTTTATTTTTTTTATTACTATAGTCTGTTCCTCAAAGGTCAGAAAAGACCTTTGGGCACTTTATATATATTTTTTCTTTCTTTTACACCATCTTTTTCCACGGTAACTGGGGCTGCACAGCAGCCCCAGTTACAGGGGAAATCAGCCCTCTCATAGTGATGATTGTCACTAATAGGGCTGTGCTGGGTCTAGTTAGACCCAGCAGCAGTCTGTGACTAACGGCACCCGGCGATCATGTGACCAGTCACATGAACACCGGGAGCAATAGAGACAGCGGCGCGGCCACTGCCTCTATTCCTATACACAGCGCTCCTTGAGCGCTGTGTAAAAGAGATCGGAGAAGGCAGAAGCAGCGAAAGCTGCTTCTATCCTCTCCTCTGAGTCCCCGGCAGTCACTGACTGCCGGAGACCCAACATTGAGCTGCCCGATCCGTCGGGCAGCAAGCTAAAACCTGCGCCGTAAATAGTCTATGGCAAGGGTTTTAAGGACCCTGACTGCTGGCCGTAAATACACAGCCAGCGGTCAGGAACCAGCTAACTGAGTTGTTACAATGCACACCTCTTTTCTTACCTCAAATATTCGGTTTAGGGTAAGTTCACAAGCTAAAGGACAAATGGCTGTAAAATACGGAGCAGATTTAAATGGAAAACAGGCTATGATTTTCAGCAGTTTTTGTAAGTATTAAATGTTTTTTGATGCGTTTTTTGCAGCCGTTTCTGGAGCTGTTTTTCTATTGACACAATGAAAAACTGCTCCAAAAACGTCACTCAAGAAGTGACATGCACTTCTTTTTACGGGGCGTTTTTTTAAAAAAAATTCCCATTGAAATCAGATGTTTGGAGGCATTCAGCTTCCGTATTTCAGCCGTTTTTATGGGCATTTACAGCCCGAAAAATGGCTGAAAATAAGTGTAAACATACCCTTAAGGACCGGAATTTTTTTCTCCCCACATAGACAGTGAATTAAACTAATCACCTAACCAATCACCTTAAGGGCAGATTCACACGAGCGTTGCGTTTTTGCACGCGCAAACAACGCAGCGTTTTGCGCGCGCAAAAACCATTTGACAGCTGCGTGTGTCATCCGTGTCTGATGCGCGGCTGCGTGATTTTCGCGCAGCCGCCATCATAGAGATGAGGCTAGTCGACAGCCGTCACTGTCCAAGGTGCTGAAAGAGCTAACTCTTTCAGCACCCTCGACAGTGAATGCCGAACACAATATCGAAAACCAGTAGACAAAAAATAAAAAGTTCGTACTTACCGAGAACTTCCCGGCCATTTCCTTGGTGACGCGTCCTTGGTGACGCGCCTCTCTTGACATCGGGCCCCACCTCCCTGGATGATGCGCCAGTCCATGTGACCACTGCAGCCTGTGCTTGGCCTGTGATTGGCTGGAGCTGTCACTTGGACTTAATTGTCATCCCGGGAGGTCAGACTGGAGGAAGAAGCCGGGAGTTAGCGGTAAGTCAGAACTTCGTTTTTTTTTCTACAGGTTCATGTATATTGGGATCGGAAGTCACGGTCCATGGTGCTGAAACAGTTTAACTCTTTCAGCACCATGGACAGTGACTATCTCCTGACATCGCGTACCGATAATTTTTTTGCCGGGTTCGGCCAAAACGAGTTTGGCCGAACCCGGTGAAGTTCGGTACGCTTGTCCGGCTTCGCTCATCGCAAAGACACTCCGTTTGGATGTTCGGAAACAGAAAAGCACGTGGTGCTTTTCTGTTTTCATTCATCCTTTTCACTGCTGTTGCGCGAATCACGCTCGTCCCACGGAAGTGCTTCCGTGTGGTGCGCGTGATTTTCACGCACCCATTGACTTCAATGGGTGCGTGATGCGCGAAATACGCAGAGTTATTGAACCTGTCGCGCTTTTTGCGCAGCAGACAAACGCTGCGCAAAAAGCACGGACTGTCTGTACTGCCCCATAGACTTGTATTGGTTCATGCGTGCCGCGTGAAAACCACGCGGCCCGCACGGACCGAATACACGCTCGTGTAAATCCCCCCTAAAGAGGATTTGTCACATCTCCTGACATGTATTTTCTATTATTTTATCCCCCATGAAATAATAATGCTGTAACATCTTTTCTTAGAGCTTTGCATTCCTCTGTTATTACTCCTGGAAATATATTATGGGTTTTGTCATTCCTTTTTTCAATAAGATGTGTCCCCCTTCATTCTCACACCGTCAGCAATGTTTGGACAGTGTCAGCTTGTGTAGGGATATGTCCCATTGACAAACATGAATTCTACAAACATACTGGCAACTTCTAGTTCCAATAACGAACCATTAAAAATAAGGCCCGATGATTGTGACATGTTTAGAATAATGTGAACACCATTCTTTATATATGATTGGGAGATGTGAGATGTTCAGACTAGAGATTTATAAACATCCATTAGGTAATTAAATATTTAAAGCACACCAATGCAGTTCAATGTGATACTGTAAAAAAAAATAAAAAAAAATAGCGTTAATATTGGATGTAAGATCAGAGTTTCAATAATTAGTGACATGAGCCATAAAAGGGCCTTAACGATGAGCTTCCAATCAATGAGAACACTGAACTAGACTTAGACCACCATGAACTGTAAGGGCGGGTTCACACATGGCGGAATTTCACTTAAATTCCGCTGCGGACACTCCGCAGCGTTAATCCGCAGCGGAGCCGTTTCTCCATTGACTTTCACTTTAATTTAGCAGTGTTCGTTTACACGATGCGTACAATTCCGCTGCGGAGCATAGGCTGCGGAGCGGAATTTGGTGTCCGCAGCATGCTCTGTCTGTTGCGGAGCAGTGGCGGACTCATGGCGGAATTTCTCCATTGACTTCAATGGAGATTCAAAGTTCCGCAATGAAGTCCGCAGCTGTCATGCACATGTCATGTGTGCTGCGGATGCGTCTTGCTTTTTTCACTTGACATTTCTTCATTCTGGCTGGACCTATGTATTTCTAGGTCTACAGCCAGACTGAGGAAGTCAATGTGGCTCCCGTAATGACGGGAGCGTTGCTAGGAGACGTCAGTAAATAGTCACTGTCCAGGGTGCTGAAAGAGTTAAGCGATCGGCAGTAACTGTTTCTGCACCCGGGACAGTGACTACCGATCTCAATATACATGTATCTGTAAAAAAAAATGAAGTTCGTACTTACCGAGAACTCCCTGTTTCTGTCTCCAGTCCGGCCTCCCAGGATGACGTTTCAGTGTAAGTGACGGCTGCAGCCAATCACAGGCCAAGCACAGGCTGCAGCGGTCACATGGACTGGCGCGTCATCCAGGGAGGTCGGGCTGGATGCCGAAGGAGGGACGCGTCATAAAGACAACGGGCGGTAAGTATGAAATTCTTTTACTTTCACTAGGGAAAGTGCTGTCCCTTCTCTCTATCCTGCACTGATAGGGAGAAGGGAAGCACTTTTCCCGCAGTCCGCAGCAGCTAGTCCGCATCAATTTTCTGCACATTTTGTGCAGATCCGCAGCCGTAATCCGCAACCCGGATTAGGTGCGGCATTGATGCGGACAGTTGCGGAGGAATTCCGCCATGTGTGGTCATGCCCTAAAGTGGAATTATCATGATATGGACATAACCCTATGTGACATGCAGTGGTCCAATTGTACTGCTGAAAAAAAAAACTAAAGTAGATAACATATAGGAAATTACTGAAAGTAGAACAGTACATCCAACCTTCTTTTTATCATTAGGTGGAACAAAATAATTGATTGGGTAGGACAAATAGCTCTCTATCACATATTATTGTCTATGAAACAAAATATTCAGAAAAAAAGATGTTATTCTTTCTTTCAAAGGATTCTAGTACAAACCAAATATGCTATTTTATTATAAAAGCTTTTACTTTCAATGTAGGAGAATTTATAACTCACTAGAGGGCTGGATGCTTGATTTCTAATCCATATGAAGCTAATATTGGCTAAAATCAATCATACAGCTAGTTTGGTTGAAAGAAGACATGATGTCCACTGAGTTCTAATCTGAACAAAAATCAATATTTAATTAAACCATTTCTGCGCTGTTGTTTACCATTCTGTGATATAGTTTGCTCAATGTCATCATTTTCTGGGCATATTTTTATCAAACGAACATACTTTTAATGTGCAATATCAAAGTAATACAACACGTAAAATATACTTAGAATAAGAAGGTAAAATAAAGAATAAAAAGAAGTTATGTTGCTTACGGGAATTTTCCAAAGACTAAGTGGCGATGGGATGACCACTAGGACCCTTTGATCTTAAGAAGGGGTTGGCAGTACAGTTCTGAGCGGAGAAGTTACTGCTCATGCATAGTCACCATGCATCAAGTTAAATGAAATATTTTAAAAATGCCCCAAAGAAGGGTTACTTCTCCTCTTTCTCAAAACAAGTGAGGGTCCCAGGGGGCAGACTCTCATCAATTAGATTATATATGCATACATGGTCTTTATAAAATAGCAGTCTTTGGTGGAAAAGACTTCAACAAATGCAAAATATTTATGAGAAATATGGTTAAATGTGCAGTTCTAGCGGTCTAACTTGGCCGTCCAGCCACTTCCCATGTATTTCGGCTTCACGTTGGTTGATCCTTTGTGGAACAATTGTATAACTGTGCATGTAAGATTTAAGCTAACAGAGTTATGCAAACATAATGTAAACATGTTTAGGCCCTGTTCAAATTGGACGTGTTTTTTGGCGCGTTGTATGTGCCAAAAACTTCATAAAAAATGTATGACTTAAGCTTCCCATTGCCATCAATGGGAAAGCACATTGTTAGTGCATACGACGTGTTTTTTTTACGCAAGCGTATTTAAAAAATGTGTAGTGTACAAAGAGAAGCGTCAGGGCAATTCTTTGGCCTTGTTCACGTGGCGCTCAAGAAAAACCTGAAACGTGTCAAAAACGCTATTTGTGAGCGCTCTTGGCACATTTTCGACACGTTTTACACGCCAAAGACATGACCTGACGCTTCTTTTTTTACGCAACACTTTTAAACACGTGCGCATAAAAAACGCGTTGTATTCATTAACAGTGCGCTTTCCCTTTGATGTCAATGGGAAGCTTGAATCATGTTTCTTTCAACACATTGTTTGGAGCATATTACACGCAAAAAAAACGCCTCAAATACACGCCATGTAAACAGAGCCTTTGGCGCATAAAAGGCACCGAAAATGCACCGAAAACTTGCCCATTTCCAATAGTAAATGGGAGTCCTAATTACGCACCAAAAATGCATAGAAACCGTGCACAAAACACATCAAAAAACACGATGAAAACATGTCAAAAAGGCCTGTAATTTAAAAAGCACATTACATAAACGCTAGTGTTTTTGTCACGTTTAGACGTCATTTTTTTTTTTAGCGCCGTGTGGACAAGGCCCTCGGTTATATGTCCATTGTGTCTGTGATTTTACTTAATAATAATACAATTATATATAGCTCCAAACACCGTGGACAAAATGTTGCCATTTCTGTATAAGAACTTTATAGAGGCTGTAATTTTATTTTTATTTTAGTATCACAAATCACGTTTGATCGCTAATAATATATTTTGACAAAACATACTTTTTTTTTTTTCATAGAGTTTTTGTTTACAGGAATTTTGACCCGAATAGAGACTAATTTTGGAGTTACATGCATGGCATATGTATTAGGCTGTGTTCACATCAGCGTTGCTTTCCGTTGAGGGGTTCCGTCGGAGGTTTCCAACGGAAAGGCAAACGGAAACTTTATCTTCCGTTTGCATCACCATTGATCTCAATGGTGCCTAAAATGTTGCTAATGGTTTTCGTTTGTCACTATTGTGAAAGGGTTCCGTTGTTTTGACGGAATCAATAGTGCAGTCGACTTGTTAAATTTCATATATGCATATTTTTACAATTCTTCAACATTCTTAGACTCTCTTGTAACAGGATCAGTGCCACAGGATTGGAGGAGGGCTGATGATGTACCATTATTTAAGAAGGGTAAGAAAGGGGAACTGAGCCATCTAGTAAGTTTGACACCTGTGGTATGTAAAATATTTAAAGGTATTCTAAGTGATGAACTGCAAAGGTATATAGTGGTTAGTTTTAAATCTGGATGTTGGTCATACGGCTGATATGATACAGATTTGTCCTTTCCTCTTATCTCAACATATCCTGAGATGTGTGGCGTGAGATGACCTGCTTTAAAAAAAAAAAGGATTTTGTGATACTCTTTCACAAGATGTCTATGCTATACAGATGTGGTTTTGATGTGCAGCCTGTCAAGTGTTTTGCCTAGCATGTCACGATATTGTTTTGAATTTGTCCTTAAAGGGGCTTTCCAGTGACACTTAATTTTAGGGGTGGGCAGCGCACGGCACTGAGGAATTTCATTAACACTTACAAAATGGGGCAGGCATTGAGGCGCAAGCAAATAATTGAACTGGGCGTGCATTGAGGAGGCTGTGGACCAATAGGAAGCCTCAAAACCAGATATACGTCAGAAGTCCCAGGGTTTGGTCCACAGGCTCCTCAATGTCTGCGCCGTTCGTTCTCTGCTTATGCTTTAATGCCGGCACAATTTCCTTCAAGTTCATGGTATTCCTCAATGCTTGTGTGCTGCCCGCCCCTAAAATTAAGTGTCACTGGAAAACCCCTTTAAGGACAAATTCAATACAATATCGTGACATGCTAGCAAAACACTTGACACGCTGCATTTCACATCAAAACCAATATGTGACCACATCTGTATAGTATAGACATCTTGTGAAAGAGTATCACAAAATCCTTTTTTTTTTTAAATATATATATATATATATTTGAACTTGAAGAGAATTATGCAGGCATTGAAGCATAAGCAAAGAATGAACGGCGCGGGCATTGAGGCTGTATACCAATAGGAAGCCTCAAACCCGGGTATACGTCAGAAGTCCCAAGTTTGAGGCATCCTATTGGTCCACAGCCTCCTCAATGCCCGTGCCGTTCATTCATAGATAATGCTCATGCACGAGCGTGTGCCAAAGAAAGAAGCAGTATGATGAAAAGCTGAACTTCCGGCCGGCCAGAGGTAGGGTGAATAGGAATAAATGCGTTCCGATTTTTGACAGAATGTATATTAGGAAGTTTAATTAATTTTGACATAGAGTATTAGAACAAAAAATTTGTATCACTGGAAAACCCCTTTAACTAAATTCAAGAAAATATAAGGATGGACACATGACACATCTGTATATCTAGATTTTGCAAAAGCATTAAATAGTGTACCAAACAACTTGTCAAGTTGGGTACGTGGACCCACTGGGCCGTACCGCCTTAACGGTATGGCAGCTGGCCAACAGGACACAGGTCAAAGTCTATAGTTCGTATAGGTGTACCTGTGGTAGCTTCACACAGTAGCGAGGCAGGCTCAGAAGGGACTTTGGCAGGAGGCTGACAACAGGAGTGGTGTAACAGGACAGGCATGGTACACAGCACACCACGACTCCAACTCAATACGGCACTTAACCAGGATAGCACGGGTTACAGGTTACAGGTAGCAGGAACGGGAAACACTGGGAACTGGAAGACACTAGGAGACCATTTGCAGAGACAAACTAGGGTAACGACAACAAAGCCCAGGCCATGCAGGAAGGGGCTGGGCCCCTCATATAGTCCAGGTTGCTTATGGTTTAATTCGCACTTTAACTCAGGTGCGCGCGGTCGCCCTTTATGAGCGGGCACGAGCGTGCACGCACACCGTATGGGACCCGGCCGAGAGAAGTGGAAGTGAGTGCTGGCGTCTCATAAGAAGGAGATGGGGGCCAGTGCTAACAGACCAATGTCTGCTGCCGTCAGGAGGTGAGTGAGCCTGACGGCCCGCGGCCATGGGCATGACTCAACTGCCTTGAACTGAAGCTACAGATGCAGGTACTGGGGGACAATGTATGCACATGGGTCAAGGATTGGTTAAGGGACAGAAATCAAAGAGTCGTCGTAAATGGTACATACTCCAAATCTGTGTTAGGTCTAACTCTTTTTATTCTCTTTATTAATGACCTTGTGGATGGGACTGATAGTAAACTGTCAGTTTTTGCTAATGTTACACAACTTTGTAAGGAAACTTAAAACTTAGCTGGATTGTAAAATATTACAGAAAGACCTAGATAAGTTAGCAGCATGGACAAAAACATGGCAGATGAAATTTATTGTTGATGAATGTAAAGTAATTCACCTAGGCCGCAGAAATAGTATTAATGCATATACATTAAATGGAATAAACTGGGGATAACAAAACAAGAGAAGGACCTGGGTATTCTGGTTACAAATAAACTAAGCAGCAGTACTCAATCAGCTTCAAACGCAAGTAAGATTTTAGGGTGTAATAGAGAGATAAAAACCTGTGATTCAAATTAAAATTATCCCTCTATAAATCTCTTGTAAGATCACATCTTGAATATGGGATTCAGTTTTAGGCTCCATATTGTTAAAAAGATATAGTAGAGCTGGAGAGGGTTCAAAGGTGGGCGACTAGAATATCAAATGGAATGGGAAATCTCTCTTATAATGAAAGGATAGAAAAAATCGAGCTTGTTCCAGTTGAAAAATAAACACCTTAGAGGTGATATCATTTACTTGTACGAATAGAAGTGTCTGGTCAATACATAGAACTGCACATAATATATTCCTTCAAATGACTTTTCAAAGGACCAGGAACATTCACTGCATATGGAGGAAAGGCGTTTCAGACATCAAAATAGGAAAGGGTTCTTCACAGGTAGAGTAGTCAAGCTATGTAATGTTCTATGCCAAGAGCTAGTAACGGCAGATATTATGTCAGCATTTAAAAAGGGCTGAATGTTGTTTTGCCCACGGTCACTGAAAGCCGGCACATCCTACTTACGGCTGCAGCTTCCCCACTGAATCCTGTAGGGTGAGCGTGCTGGCCCTTTAAGGTCGGGAACGAGCGCGCGCGCACCAGTGCAAAGTTCCCTGGCCAATCCCGAATACATCCTGGACTTTAAAAAGTGCTATGCCCTTTCTCTCCTTGCCTGAGTGTTGTTGTGTCTGCCCATGCTAGTCTTTGCAAATGGTCCCTTAGTTGTATCCTGTATCCAGTGTTCCTGTTTCCTGTATCACAGTGTGTAATCTAGGTTCGGAGTCGAGAACGTCATCTGTGCCAAGTGTCAACTGTGCCTAGTGTTATCTATGCCTAGTGTCATCTGTGCCCAAGTATCATCTGTGCCAAGTGTCTGCTATGCCACGTGTTGCTATGCGATGTGTCTGCCACGCTGAGTGTTAGCCAAATCATCTATCCTGGTACTCTTGTTCTAGAGACTGTTATTGACTATTGTTAGGCCAGCTGCTACTGCGCTACGGCGGAGCGGCACAGTGGGTCCACATACCCCATAGCCATGACAGTACGCTAAGGCCATGGATCCCGCTGGTCAACCTAAAAGTGCGGTCCATATGATGCAAGCAGACATGTGTGACCCCTGTGAATGCCAGGATCAACTACTACAGGTGGTAAACTCCATAATTAACTGTTTGGATCGTTCTTCTGTCCCTCCTCTGACGGCTACCACTGCTCCACAACCTGCCTGTCCTGGGTCTGCAGTCTTGTTGCCTCTACCTCCTCGCTACAACGGGAAACCTAAGACCTGTAGGGGTTTCATTAACCAGTGTACGATTCACTTCAAGTTACGTGCCCGTCTCTTCCCCTCTAATGAGACCAAGGTCACTTTTATTATTTATCTCCTCTCTGGCAAAGCCCTGGCATGGGCGAACCCTATCTTGGAACGAGAGGGTCCGATATTCTCTGATTTACCACTGTTTTTAAAGACATTCCGCACAGTGTTTGAGGAACCAGGTCAAACATCCTCTGCAGCTGTCTCCCTGTTGACTCTCAATCAAGGGGAATCAACTGTAGGGGGTACACCATTTCCTTCTGTACACTGGCGGTGGAGCTGGTTTGGAATTATGAGGCTCTAGTGGCAACTTTCCGGCATGGAATATCTCCACGTTTTAAAGATGAACTAGCAGTTTGAGAGCTTCCCTCTATTTTGGATGTCGTGAGACAGCTAGCAACCCGGATCGATATGAGGATCCAAGAATGCACTTGTGATGTTCGCCGGGAGAAGAGATCTTATTAATTGGCACCTAAGTTTCAAAAACCTCTTCTGCCTTCTCCTGTTGTTCCTCTCTAGGAGACAATGCAAATAAGCAAACTCAGACTGTCCGACCAAGAGCGGCAACGCAGATGTTCTTCTGGATGGTGTCTGTATTGTGGTCACAAGGGACATTTTGTGCGCCAATGCTCTCAGAAACTGGGAAATCTCCAGCACCTAGGGTTGATTGGAGAGACAACTCTAGGTGTATCTACCCCTGCCAGTCTCGGATTATCATTAGGGTGGTGCGGGCGGCCGCCCAGGGCCCAAGGAACCACACAGGAACCACACATGATCGAATGGCCCCCCTCATGCCCGGTGTGGCTTCGCTAGCACCGGAGGGGGCCCCGGTGCTAGCGGCAGCCACATTCACACATCAATGAAAAGTTACTATAGTAACTGGGGCCTATGTAATAAACTACACGGGCCCCTGTTACTATAGTAACTGACAGTACTTACCCCTCCTCTTCCTGGAGCGCATCGGACATTGTGACGTCACAGCGCTGTACGCAGCACATAACGTCACGATGCCATGTGCCGCGCACAGCGTCCCGACAGTTGATACAGTGAGGACCTGTGGCCGAAGAGGAGGTAAGTTTAGTTTTATTGTTTTGTTGATGGGTTGGGGTCAGACACCCGGGACCCCCGCTAATCAGCTATTTTGAAGGGGTTGCAGCCGCTCGTACGAGCGCTACTTCCCCTTCATTTCGGTCACTTTCTGACACTGAATCGCCGACACGGACGTGTCAGCGATTCGCAGTGTGAGCAAGTGAGGAAAATGAAGGGGAAGCAGCACTCGTATGAGCGGCTGCAACCCCTTCAAAACAGCTGATTGGTGGGGGTCCCGGGTGTCTGACCCCAACCCATCAGCTATTGATAGCCTATACTGAAGGTAGACCATCAATGTTTAAACCTTTAAAGCATACTGTGTGTTATGCTTAGATACAGGGCCCAGCTTATACTGCATAAGAATACTGTCTGCTGGACCCTGTATCTAAGCCTACATTAGGCTTAGATACAGGGTCCAAAAAACAGTATCACACGTGCACATGGGCCCTGTATCTAAGACCCTGTATCTAAGGCACTGTATCTAAGGCACTGTATCTAAGGCCCTGTATCTAAGGCCCTGTTCACATCACCGCCGCCCTTCCGTTGAGGGCTTCCGTCTGGTTAACCCCCTCAACGGAAAGGCAAATGGAAACCTTAGCTTCCGTTTGCATCACCATTGATCTCAATGGTGATGGAAACTTTGCTAAAGATTTCCGTTTGGGGGGGATATTCATTTGCATCTATAGGGGGCTGTGTGTAACGCTCTCTATGGGGGGGATGTGTAATATCTACAGGGGCTGTGTGTGGCGCTATGTATGGGGGGTGTAATATCTACAGGGGGCTGTGGGTGGCACTATGTACAGGGGGCTGTGTGTGGCACTATGTATAGGGGGCTGTGTGTATGTGGTGTTTTACAGTGTGTGGTATTATTATATTCAGGCGCGCAGTGTTTGGTGTCGAAGACATCTGAGTGGCAAATTCTGCAGAAATCAGTCATGGCCGGGAGACGTCGTCATGTGCTCTGGACCGGATGGAGAAGAAAAGAGGAAAAAAACTACTAGAATCTGGACGTTGTCACATGTGAGTCACTAGATTTATAGAGATTCTGTCACCTCTCCTGACATGTCTATTATAGGAAATAATTGTATTTCACAAAAAGTCTTTGTGCAGTCCAGGACTGATAGACAATTCCCCTTGTCAGGAGGATGTGTCCCTGCACAGTGTGATACTGTCAGTATGTAGGAACACAGCCCTGTGACAAGGGGAATCCATAACATCCATTTGTTAATGCTTGCCCAAAAAGGTAGTGTTAAAAATAGTTACGGCGCGGCAGGGCGGCGGTGCACAAGGGGGGCCCAAGTTTGGGTAACAGCCCAGGGCCCATCGTCTACTTAATCCGCCACTGACCCCTGCTACTAAACTATCTCGCAGACTGTCTATTCCTGTATCAATCGCCACCAGTGAAGGATCACACTTGTGCCTGCTTACTTGGATTCCGGAGCAGCTGTAAATTTTATCCAGCAGGACTTTTTTGATCATCTCCATTTGTCCACAGTACCTCTGGAGAAACCTCTGGCGGTCGCCTCTGTAGATGGACAACCTCTGCTTGACCCTATCCTGTCTATCACCAAACATAGATTGTAAGCTCTTGCGAGCAGGGTCCTCACTCCCCAGGTTTGAATTGTAAATTAACTTTGTCACTATGTAATGTCTGATATTGTTTGTTTCATGTCCCCTCTTAACCCCTTCCCGCACCTTGGCGTAACTGTACGTCCAGATAAGCAGTAACTTCGCGCACCTGGGCGTACAGTTACGTCCGCGCTTTAAAAGTTAACCGCCGCGCGGCGCTACAACGCAGCGGCGGTTAACTGTGCAGGGTGTCAGCCCTGCTCTCCCCGTTGCCGATCAGCGGCCTGTCGCCGCTGAAATCGGCAATTAACCCCTTCGATGCGGTGGTCGATTGCGATCACCACATCGAAGAGGTTTACAGCGGATCGGCAGCCCCCCACATGTATTTGCGGGGGCTGGCGATCCTTATCATGGCAACCAGAGGCCAAACAATGACCTCCGGGTTGCCATGTACGGAAGCCTCGGAGGATCAGCCTCCGGCCGTTCCTCCTCTGCTTCCTGTCAGTGTGACTGTCACGTCACAATGACAGTTAGAACACATTACACTACGTGTGTAGTGTAATGTGTTCCAGCAGCGATCAGAGCTGCCAGTCTAAGTGTCCCTAGTGGGACAAGTAAAAAAAGTTAAAAAAAGATAATAAAAATGTTTTGAAAAAGTGTCAAAATCAAAGTTAGAAGTGACATAAACAAAGAATGCTTTTTTTCCTATAATAAGTCTTTTATTATAGGAAAAAAATTAACACGTTAAAAAAAGTACACATATTTAGTATCGCCGCGTTCGTAACGACCCCAACTATAAAACTGTAATATTATTTTTCCCGCACGGTGAACACCGCGAAAAAAATAAACGAAAAACAGTGCCCGAATCACAATTTTTTGGTTACCAACCCTCCCAAAATATACAATAAAAAGTGATCAAAAAGTCGCACGTACGCCAAAATGGTACCAATACAAACTACATCCCGTCCCGCAAAAAACAAGCCCTTACACCGCTTTTTTGACTGAAAAATAAAAACGTTACGGCTCTAAGAATATGGTGACACAAAAATTAATTTATTTAATAAATAAGTGATTTTATTGCACAAACGCTGCAAAACATAAAAAAATTATATACATCTGGTATCGCCGTAATCGTATCGACCCGCAGAATAAAGTATAATGGTCATTTATAGCCCAGGGTGAAGGCCATAAAAAAAACAAATAAAAAACATTGTCAGAATTGATGGTTTTTGGTCACCTTGCTTGCCAAAAAATGGAATAAAACGTGATCAAAAAAATTTCTGGTACCCCAAAATGGTACCAATGAAAACTACAGATTGTCCCGCAAAGAATAAACCCTCACACGGCTCCGGTGGAGAAAAAATAAAACCGTTCTGGCTCTCAGAATATGGCGATGCAAAATGTGTAGTGTCCAAAAGCGGATAAGATCGGGCACCATTTATAAGTGCGACACCGGCCACATATCTGCGGATTATTATTTATTTACTGCATTATTATACCATGATGTACCCCGCACAGATAACATGTACCCTGATGTACTCCGCACAGATAACATGTACCCTGATGTACTCCGCACAGATTACATATGCCCCCACATTATAAACTGAAACACCAGTAAAACCCCAAACAGAACAACTACCAAGCAAACTCTGTGCCCCAAAAGCCAAATGGCGTCCCTCCCTTCTGAGCCCTGCAGCGTGCCTAAACACCAATTTACGTCCACAGATATGGCATCGCCATACCCGGGAGAACCCGGTTAATATTTTCAGTTATTTGTCTTCAGTGGCACAAACTGGGCATAACATATAATGCACTAAAATGGCATATGAGTGGAAAATTGTAATTTTCACTCCGCACCATGCGCTGCGCATTAACCCCTGCGCGCACCATGACATAGCATGTCGTAGTGTGGGGGGTGATGTATGGAGCGTCTCACGTAAAAAATAAAGAATTTAGAACGGCAAAATCGCTGTTTTTTTGGTCACCTTGGCTCTACCTAAAAATGTAATAAAAAGTGCTCAAAAAGTTGTATGTACCAAAAAGTTGCACCAATAAAAACGACCGCTCGTCCCTCAATAAATAAGCCCTCATACCGCTCTATTGACTGAAAAATAAAAAAGTTGTGGCTCTTGGAACGCGGGGAGGAAAAAACTAAGAAGGAAAAGAAAAAAATGGATCACTCCAGAAAGGGTTAATTACTTTCTAATGAAAAACCATTTATGACCACACGTGGGGTACAGCCGTACTCGGGAGAAATTGCTTTACAAATGTTGGGGTGCTTTTTCCCCCTTTATCCTTTGTGAAATTGAAAAAAATGCAACATTTTAGTGGAAGAAATGTCGATATTCATTTTCACGGCCTAATTCTAATAAATCCTGCAAAAGACTTGTGGGGTCTAAATGCCCACTATATCCCTAGATAGATTCTTTAAGTGGTGTAATTTCCACTTTTGGGGGGTTTCCCCTGTTTTGGCCTCTCAGGGGCTTTGCAAATGCGACATGGCACCCAAAAACCATTTCAGCTAAATTTGAGCTCCAAAAGCCAAATAGCGCTCCTTCCCTTCTAAGCCTTGCTGTGGGTCCAAACAGAAGTTTATTACTACATATGGCATATTTCCGTAATCGGGAGAAATTGTTTTACAAATGTTGGGGTGCTTTTTCTCCTTTATTCCTTGTAAAAATTAAAAATGGCTACCTTTTTTCAGAAAAAAAGTCGATTTTTACCTTTACAGAATAATTTCAATGAATTCAGCAAAACAACCGTGGTGTCAAAATGCTAACTTTACCCCTAGAAAAATTCCTTGAGGGGTGTAGTTTCCAAAATGGGGTCACTTTCCAGGGGTTTCCACTATTTTGTTCCCTCCAGTGCATTTCAAACGCGACAAGGCACTGAAAACCATTCCAGCAAAATCAGAATTTCAAAATCCAAATGGTGCTCCTTTCCTTCTGAGTCCTGCTGTGGGTCCAAACAGCAGTTTATTACCACATATGGGGTATTGCTATAATCAGGAGAAATTGCTTTACATATGTTGGGGTGTTTTTTCTCTTTTATACCTTGAAAAAATTAAAAATTTCTACGTTTTTTCAGAAAAAAGTAGATTTTCATCTTCACAAACTAATTCAAATAAATTTAGCAAAAAAACTGTGGGTTCAAAATGCTAACTATACCCCTAGATAAATTCCCTGAGGGGTGTAGTTTCCAAAATGAGGTCACTTTTGGGGGTCTTTATTGTTTTGGCCCCACAAGACCTCTTCAAACCTGACATGGTACCTAAAATATATGCTAAAAAAAGAAGGCCCCAAAATCCACTAGGTGCTCCTTTGCTTCTGAGGCCTGTGTTTCAGTCCATGACCGAACTAGGGCCACATGTGGGGTATTTCTAAAAACTGCAGAATCTGGGCAATAAATAATAAGTTAAATTTTTTGGGAAAAACTTTCTGTGGTACAGAAAAAAATGTATTACAAATGAATTTTGTATAAAAAAAATGAAATTTGTAACTTTCACCTCTACTTTGCTTTAATTCCTGTGAAACGCCTAAAGGGTTAATACACTTTCTGAATGCTGTTTTGAATACTTTGAGGGGTGCAGTTTTCAAAATGGGTGATTTATGGGGACTTTCTAATATACAAGACTCTCAAAGCCACTTCAGAACTGAACTTGTCCTTGTAAAAATCGCCTTTTGAAATTTTCTTGAAAATATGAGAAATTGCTGCTAAAGTTCTAAGCCTTGTAACGTCCTAGAAAAATAAAATAATGTTCAAAAAACGATGCCAAACTAAAGTAGACATGTGGGGGATGGTAACTAGTAACTATTTTGTGTGGTATTACTATCGGTTTTACAAGCAGATACATTTAAATTTAGAAAAATGCTAATTTTTGCAATTTTTCGCTAAATTTTGGTGTTTTTCACAATTAAATACTGAATCTATCGGGCAAATTTTGCCAGTAACATAAAGTCCAATGTGTCACGAGAAAACAATCTCAGAATCGCTTGGATAGGTAAAAGCATTCCGGAGTTATTACCACATAAAGTGACACATGTCAGATTTTAAAAATCGGCTTCGTCCTGAAGGCCAAAACAGGCTCAGTCCTGAAGGGGTTAATTGTAAAGTGCTGCGTAATATGTTGGCGCTATATAAATAAATATTATTATTATTATTATTATTATTATTATTATTATTAAACCACTGAGACTACAGATAAGAGTGCTTCATACAGAGCTGCTAGCTTTCTATGTCTTATCCAAAACTATAAACCCCATCCTGCTGGGATTACCATGGCTTTGACAACATGCTTCAGTCCTTGATTGGAATTCCGGAGAGGTCCTCCAGTAGGGACCCCGATGTCTGCACCGCTGCTTGCCTCAGGTTCTTCCCGTTCTTTCTCCACTACCTCAATCGAAGACAGAAACTGTAGCACTCTTAATAATGACCCATTCATGGGTTGAAACGTTGCAAGTGTTTTTATGCTTGGTGAATAAATAAAATACACTTGATTGGATTATCTTGAGTGCTGCAGTTTCTTTCTTCAATTGCATGTTGATTGTCTCCCTTGGACCTGGGATTCTTTGCTGCGTGCACCACCCATGTTTGGGGAGTTGTCCATCCCCACTGAAGAATTATTTGTGGCTGTGCTGCTGTTTTCCTGAATATCTCTATTACCTCAGTCACTCTCTGGATTGGCTCCACAGTATGCCAGCTATGCTGATGTCTTCAGCAAGAAGGAGGCAGAGGTCCTTCCTCCTCATCGTCCATATGACTGTCCTATATATCCTATATGTCCTATAGACTGTCCCTGAAGCCTCACTCCCTCGTGGACAGGTCTCTCCACTTTCCTTGCCTGAAACTCAGGCCGTGTCGGAGTATGTCAAGGAGAACCTTGTGATGGGGTTTATCAGGAAGTCTACTTCACCAACCAGAGCTAGATTCTTCTTTGTGGAGAAAAAGGATGGGTCACTCCGACCATGCATTGATTACCGTGGGTTAAACCAAGTCATAGTAAAATACAAGTACCTCTTGCCACTTATCCCTGAGCTCTTCGTCAGGGTTCGTGGAGCCAAGATTTTCACTAAGCTGGATCTACGCGGGGCCTATAACCTGATTCGTATACGCAAGGGTGACGAATGAAAAAACGCATTTAACACCCGAGACGTTCTCTACGAGTATCTTGTCATGCCCTTTGGACTATGTAACGCTCCAGTGGTGTTCCAAGAGTTCGTAAACAAAGTCTTCCATGATCTTCTGTATGTCTGTGTGCTGGTATATCCAGACGCCATATTGGTCTTCTCACCCGATCTGACGACGCATCAGAAGCATTTACGCCAAGTCTTGTTGCGGCTAACAGGTAATAAATTATACGCGAAACTGGAGAAGTGCGTATTTAAAAAGAGGTCCTTGCCCTTCCTATATTTTCCTATATTTTCTCAGATCGATGCCTTCAAATGGATCTGGAATAGGTGAAGTCCGTCTTGGAGTGACCATGTCAGCAGGGTCTCCGAGCTATACAGAGATTTCTTGGATACGCCAATTTTTATTGTCAGTTCATCCTACATTTCTCGTCCGTTACTGCTCCCATCTCAGCTCTGACCAGAAAGGGATTGAACGCTAAGGACTGGACACCTGAGGCAGAGTCAGCTTTCTCCAACCTCAAGAGTGCCTTCACTTCTGCCTCTGTTCTTCTTCATCCTGATGTTATGCAACAGTTTTCCGTGGAGGTTGATGCCTCTTCCATTGCTGCTGAAGCACTCCTGTTTCAAAAAAATTCCAAATTCTAAGGCAGTATCTTGCAGATTCTTCTCCAAACTCTTCTCTCCTGCTGGGTGCAACTACTCCATTGGGGACAAAGAATTGCTCGCTGTCAAGTTTGCCTTGGAAGAATGGAGACACCTGCTAGAGGGGTCTGCTCATCCTGTCATCATCTACACCAATCAATAATCTTACATAACTGCACAGCCATTGAAACCTTGTCTAGCTAGATGGCTGCTGTTCTTCGCCAGATTTGAGTTTCTTCTGCATTTCCATTCTGCGGACGAAAACATTAAGGCCGATGCCCTGTCTCGGCCATTTGAAACTGATGACTCAGAAGAAAAACACCAACACATTATTGATCCTTCTAGGATTATTGCTGTAAACCCTCTGCAGATCAAAGACATTCCTCCTGGAAAGAGAATTTTCCGCTGGGGGCATAAACCCAAACTGGCCCGGCATTCTGGTGCCCGCAAAACTATATTGCTCATCATTATTGGTGGCCCTCACTACCCAGAGATGTCTTGGACTTTGTTTCCTTCTGTGCTAATTGTGCCGTAAACAAGTCTTCTCATTCTAAACTTGCTGGTCTGCTCTAACCTCTACTGGTGTCTGATGCTCCCTGGCAACACATTGCCATGGACTTTATTACTGACCTTCCCCGTTGTGCTGGATGTACTACGATCTGGGTAGTAGGGGACCGTTTCTCCAAGATGGCACATTTTGCTCCTTTAACCCCTTCCCTCTTTGGCCGCTTTTGACCTTCCTGACAGAGCCTCATTTTTCAAATCTGACATGTTTCACTTTATATGGTAATAACTCTGGAATGCTTTTACCTATCCAAGTGATTCTGAGATTGTTTTCTCGTGACACATTGGACTTTATGTTACTGGCAAAATTTGCCCGATACATTCAGTATTTAATTGTGAAAAACACCAAAATTTAGCGAAAAATTGCAAAAATTTGCATTTTTCTCAATTTAAATGTATCTGCTTGTAAGACAGGCAGTTATACCACACAAAAATGTTGCTAACTAACATCCCCCATACGTCTACTTTAGATTGGCATCGTTTTTTGAACATCATTTTATTTTTCTAGGACGTTACAAGGCTTAGAACTTTAGCAGCAATTTCTCACATTTTCAAGAAAATTTCAAAAGCCTATTTTTACAGGGGCCAGTTCAGTTGTGAAGTGGCTTTGAGGTCCTTAGATATTAGAAACCCCCAATAAGTCACCCCATTTTAAAAACTGCACCCCTCAAAGTATTCAAAACAGCATTTAGAAAGTTTCTTAACCCTTTAGACATTGCACAGGAATTAAGGCAATGTAGAGGTGAAATTTACAAAGTTCATTATTTTTTTCCAGAAATTCATTTTGAATCCATTTTTTTTGTACCACAGAATGTTTTACCCAAGAAATGCAACTCAATATTTATTGCCCAGGTTCTGCAGTTTTAGGAAATATCCCACATGTGGCTCTAGTGTGCTACTGGACTGAAGCACCGGCCTCAGAAGCAAAGGAGCACCTGGTGGATTTTGGGTCTCCTTTTTATTAGAATATATTTTAGGCACCATGTCAGCTTTGAACAGGTCTTGTGGAACTAAAACAGTGGAAACCCCCCAAAAGTGACCCCATTTGGGAAACTACACCCCTCGAGGAATTTATCTAGGGGTGTAGCAAGCATTTTGACAGGCCAGTTTTTTTGCAAAAATTTTTGGAACTAGGCCATGAAAATGAAAATCTAAATTTTTTCAAATAAAATGTAGGTTTAGCTAATTTTTTTTCATTTCCAAAAGAACTAAAGTAGAAAAAGCACCACAACATTTGTAGAGCAATTTCTCCCGAGTAAAACAGTACCCCACATGTGGTAATAAACGGTTATTTGAACACACAGCAGGGCTTAGAATGGAAAGAGTGCCATTTGGCTCTTGGAGCTCAAATTTAGCAGGAATGGTTTGCGGAGGCCATGTCGCATTTGCAAAGCCCCCTAGGGGACAAAACAGTGGAAACACCCAAAAAGTGACCCCATTTTGGAAACTATACCCCTCGAGGAATTTATCTAGGGGTGTAGCAAGCATTTTGACCGGCCAGTTTTTTTGCAAAAATTTTTGGAACTAGGCCATGAAAATGAAAATCTACATTTTTTTCAAATAAAATGTAGGTTTAGCTAATTTTTTTTCATTTCCACAAGGACTAAAGGAGAAAAAGCACCATAAAATTTGTAAAGAAATTTCTCCCGAGTAAAACAATACCCCACATGTGGTAATAAACGGTTATTTGAACACACGGCAGGGCTTAGAAGGGAAAGAGCGCCATTTGGCTCTTGGAGCTCAAATTTAGCAGGAATGATTTGCGGAGGCCATGTCACATTTGCAAAGCCCCTAAGGTGACAAAACAGTGGAAACCCCCAACAAGTGACCCCATTTTGGAAACTATACCCCTTGAGGAAATTATCTAGGGGTATAGTGAGCATTTTGACCCCACAGGTTTTTTGCAGAAATTTTTGGAATTAGGCTGTGAAAATGAAAATCTACATTTTTTCAAATAAAATGTAGGTTTAGCTAATTTTTTTTCATTTCCACAAGGACTGAAGGAGAAAAAGCACTATAAAATTTGTAAAGAAATTTCTCCCGAGTAAAACAATACCCCACATGTAGTAATAAACGGCTGTTTGGAGACACGGCGAGGCTGAGAAGGGAAAGAGCGCCATTTGGCTTTTGGAACTCAAATTTAGCAGAAATGGTTTGCGGAGGCCATGTCACATTTGCAAAGCTCCTGAGGGGACAAAACAGTGGAAACCCCCAACAAGTGACCCCATTTTGGAAACTACACCCTATGAGGAAATTATCTAGGAGTACAGTGAGCAGTTTGACCCCACAGGTGTTTTACAGAACTTATTGGAAGTAGGCCGTAAAAATGAAAATCTACATTTTTTCAAATAAAATGTAGGTTTAGGTATTTTTTTTTCATTTCCACAAGGACTGAAGGAGAAAAAGCACCACAAAATTAGTAAAGCAACTTCTCCCGAGTAAAACAATACCCCACATGTGGTCATAAACGGCTGTTTGGACACACGGTAGGGCTCAGAATGGAACTAGCACCATTTGGATTTTGGATAGTGTCTGGGCGCCATGTCACATTTGCTGAGCCCCTGTAGTACTAGTACAGTGGAAACACCCCAAAAGTGACTCCATTTGGGAAACTGCACCCCCTGAGGAATCATCTAGGGGTATAGTGAAAATTTTGATCCCAAAGGTTTTTTGCTGAATTAATTAGAATTAAGCTATGAAAATGAAAAATATTTTTTTTTTCCAACAAGTTGTAGTTTTAGATCAACATTTTTCATTTTTACAAGGAATAGAGAAGAAAAAGCACCCCAACATTTGTAAAGTAATTTCTCCCGAGTACGGTAACACCCCATATGTGGTTATAATCAGCTGTTTACGTATATGGGAGCATTCAGAAGAAAAGGAGCGGTACTTTTCTTTTGGAGCGTAGATTTTGCTGGAATGGTTTGCGGACGCCATGTTGCATTTGCAAAACCACTGATGTACCAAACAAAAGTGACCCCGTTTTAGAAACTACACCCCTAAAGGCATTTATCAAGCGGTGTAGTGAGAATTTAGACATCACAGGTGTTTTTCAGAAATGAATACGCAGTGGATGGTGCAAAGTGAAAATTGCAATTTTTCCACTGATCTGCCCATTCACCGCACAAGATGTTGTGCCCCTAGAGAATCTTACCCCATAAATTGTTAAGCGGGTTCTCCCGGGTATGGTAATGCCTTACTTGTGGCCATAAATTGCTGTTTGGGCACACTGTAGGGCTAAGAAGGAATAGACCGCCATTTTGAGCATGGATTTTGCTTGGTAACAGTTCTGTTTGGGGTTTTGCTGGTATTTCAGTTTATAATGTCAATGGGAAGAAGGAAAGAGGCTGGCACTACCAAAACCGCACAGTCGGAATAGGAGTTGAAATATGGCTTGCTTACTGTTGGATGATTGCAGGTAAATTGCCACGGAGTTGCTCTTCGAAAGAATAGCACAAAAAGCTGAATATATATGTAGAGGAATGATCGAGGCACTCACCGAAGCTGGCAAAAAATTAGTTCTTTATTACAAAAAAGGATCTAGGTCAGGATGTGGAATTGCCTGCAACTCATCTTGGAGATTGCATTGTGCAAAAAACGCATCCACATCCATACGACCTGCGATCAGCGCTGCTGAATCCAAAGTAGCCAGAGACTCCACATGATCCACTGGATTATTTTCCATGGCTGGTTCTATCGGCGTGCTCTAGCCCAAATACACTGTATACAATCAATGGGAAGAAGGAAAGAGGCTGGCACTACCAAAACCGCACAGTCGGAATAGGAGTTGAAATATGGCTTGCTTACTGTTGGATGATTGCAGGTAAATTGCCACGGAGTTGCTCTTCGAAAGAATAGCACAAAAAGCTGAATATATATGTAGAGGAATGATCGAGGCACTCACCGAAGCTGGCAAAAAATTAGTTCTTTATTACAAAAAAGGATCTAGGTCAGGATGTGGAATTGCCTGCAACTCATCTTGGAGATTGCATTGTGCAAAAAACGCATCCACATCCATACGACCTGCGATCAGCGCTGCTGAATCCAAAGTAGCCAGAGACTCCACATGATCCACTGGATTATTTTCCATGGCTGGTTCTATCGGCGTGCTCTAGCCCAAATACACTGTATACAATCAATGGGAAGAAGGAAAGAGGCTGGCACTACCAAAACCGCACAGTCGGAACTCCTATTCCGACTGTGCGGTTTTGGTAGTGCCAGCCTCTTTCCTTCTTCCCATTGATTGTATACAGTGTATTTGGGCTAGAGCACGCCGATAGAACCAGCCATGGAAAATAATCCAGTGGATCATGTGGAGTCTCTGGCTACTTTGGATTCAGCAGCGCTGATCGCAGGTCGTATGGATGTGGATGCGTTTTTTGCACAATGCAATCTCCAAGATGAGTTGCAGGCAATTCCACATCCTGACCTAGATCCTTTTTTGTAATAAAGAACTAATTTTTTGCCAGCTTCGGTGAGTGCCTCGATCATTCCTCTACATATATATTCAGCTTTTTGTGCTATTCTTTCGAAGAGCAACTCCGTGGCAATTTACCTGCAATCATCCAACAGTAAGCAAGCCATATTTCAACTCCCATTCCGACTGTGCGGTTTTGGTAGTGCCAGCCTCTTTCCTTCTTCCCATTGATTGTATACAGTGTATTTGGGCTAGAGCACGCCGATAGAACCAGCCATGGAAAATAATCCAGTGGATCATGTGGAGTCTCTGGCTACTTTGGATTCAGCAGCGCTGATCGCAGGTCGTATGGATGTGGATGCGTTTTTTGCACAATGCAATCTCCAAGATGAGTTGCAGGCAATTCCACATCCTGACCTAGATCCTTTTTTGTAATAAAGAACTAATTTTTTGCCAGCTTCGGTGAGTGCCTCGATCATTCCTCTACATATATATTCAGCTTTTTGTGCTATTCTTTCGAAGAGCAACTCCGTGGCAATTTACCTGCAATCATCCAACAGTAAGCAAGCCATATTTCAACTTCTATTCCGACTGTGCGGTTTTGGTAGTGCCAGCCTCTTTCCTTCTTCCCATTGATTGTATACAGTGTATTTGGGCTAGAGCACGCCGATAGAACCAGCCATGGAAAATAATCCAGTGGATCATGTGGAGTCTCTGGCTACTTTGGATTCAGCAGCGCTGATCGCAGGTCGTATGGATGTGGATGCGTTTTTTGCACAATGCAATCTCCAAGATGAGTTGCAGGCAATTCCACATCCTGACATAGATCCTTTTTTGTAATAAAGAACTAATTTTTTGCCAGCTTCGGTGAGTGCCTCGATCATTCCTCTACATATATATTCAGCTTTTTGTGCTATTCTTTCGAAGAGCAACTCCGTGGCAATTTACCTGCAATCATCCAACAGTAAGCAAGCCATATTTCAACTCCTATTCCGACTGTGCGGTTTTGGTAGTGCCAGCCTCTTTCCTTCTTCCCATTGATTGTATACAGTGTATTTGGGCTAGAGCACGCCGATAGAACCAGCCATGGAAAATAATCCAGTGGATCATGTGGAGTCTCTGGCTACTTTGGATTCAGCAGCGCTGATCGCAGGTCGTATGGATGTGGATGCGTTTTTTGCACAATGCAATCTCCAAGATGAGTTGCAGGCAATTCCACATCCTGACCTAGATCCTTTTTTGTAATAAAGAACTAATTTTTTGCCAGCTTCGGTGAGTGCCTCGATCATTCCTCTACATATATATTCAGCTTTTTGTGCTATTCTTTCGAAGAGCAACTCCGTGGCAATTTACCTGCAATCATCCAACAGTAAGCAAGCCATATTTCAACTCCTATTCCGACTGTGCGGTTTTGGTAGTGCCAGCCTCTTTCCTTCTTCCCATTGATTGTATACAGTGTATTTGGGCTAGAGCACGCCGATAGAACCAGCCATGGAAAATAATCCAGTGGATCATGTGGAGTCTCTGGCTACTTTGGATTCAGCAGCGCTGATCGCAGGTCGTATGGATGTGGATGCGTTTTTTGCACAATGCAATCTCCAAGATGAGTTGCAGGCAATTCCACATCCTGACCTAGATCCTTTTTTGTAATAAAGAACTAATTTTTTGCCAGCTTCGGTGAGTGCCTCGATCATTCCTCTACATATATATTCAGTTTATAATGTGGTGGCATATGTAATCTGTGCGGAGTACATCAGGGTATATGTAATCTGTGTGGAGTGAATCAGGGCATAATAAGAGGGTATAATAATGGGGTAAATAATACAATTATCCATAGGTGTGTGTTACGCTGTGAAGCGATCTGTTATGCACAGGCCGGTGTCACACTGATAAACGGTTTTCTTTCTTATCCCCCTTCTGTAACGCTCTGCACCTTTTGGGGACTTTTTCTCCTTCGTAGTTTGGGAAATATTACTGGGAAAGTTTTGCGCTGGTATAATATGGGCGCCCTCGCTTCCAGCGGATGTGCTATGTCCCTTCCCTTTCCTAGTTCCTAAATCCTGGGGCCCTGAAACTGAAGGAATGTTCCCCTCCGGCCTGCGCATTGAGATGTTTTTCATCACCGCATTACTAGTGCCGTAACTTTTTTGTTTTTCAGTTGATTGAGCGGTGTGCGGGCTTGTTTTTGCGAGACGGGCTGTAGATTTTATTGGTATCATTTTAGAACACATACGACTTTTTGATCACTTTTTATTTCATTTTTTGGTAAAGGAAATTACCAAAAACAAGCAATTCTGGAATCGTTTTTTATTGTTTTTTTTATCGGCATCTACAGTGCACCCTAAATTACATGTTAGCTTTATTCTGCGGGTCGATACGATTACGGCGATACCAAATTTATATAGTTTTTTTATGTATTGCGGCTTTTGCACAATAAAATCACTTTTTATAAAATCATTTGTTTTCTGTGTCGACATATTCTAAGACCCATAACTTTTTTATTTTTGCGTGCACGAAGCGGTGTCAGGGATTATTTTTTGCGGGACGGATTGTAGTTTTTATTAGTACTATTTTGGAGTAAATGTGACTTTTTGATCACTTTTTATAGCATTTTTTGGAAGGAGATGTGACCTAAAAACAAAGATTCTGGCGTTGTTTTTCATGGTTTTTTTTTACGGCGTTCACCGTGCAGGATAAATTACATAATAGTTTTGTAGTTTGGGTCGTTACGTACGCGGCGATACCAATTATGTATAGTTTTTTTTACGTATTGCGGCTTTTGCACAACAAAATCACTTTTTTTATAAAATCATTTGTTTTCTGTGTCGCCATATTCTAAGACCCATAACTTTTTTATTTTTGTGTGCACGAAACGGTGTCAGGGATTATTTTTTCCGGGACGGATTGTAGTTTTTATTAGTACTATTTATTTTTTACGGTTTTTCCCATAATAAAAGACTGACTATGGGAAAAAAGTCAGTTTAGCTTTATTTTTATTTGAAATGTGTGTGTTTTTATTGTTTTACCACATTTTTATTTACTTTTTTTTACTTTTCTGACTTGTCCCACTAGGGAACATGAGGGCCTGATGCCCCGATCGCTACTCTAATACACTGCACTGCATACGTAGTGCAGTGTATTAGCGCTGTCAGTTATTCACTGACAGCAAGCCTATGAGGACACGCCGAAGGCGGGTCCTCATGGGCTCCCGTACAAGGCAGACTCGGACGCCATTTTCTGGCGTCCGATTGCCACAGCAACCCAGCGATTGCATCACTGGGTTGCCGATCGGGTGAAAACCTATCAGATGCTGCGCTCTATTGAGCGCAGCATCTGAGGGGTTAATCTGCCGGATCGGAGAGTAGCTCCGGTCCTGGCAGTTACAGGAGGGTGCCAGCTGTATAATACAACTGTCCCCCCGCAGTGATGGTGCCGGCTCTGCTTCTGAGCCCGCACAATCACTGCGCCGTACATGTACGGCGCTTTGCGGGAAGCACCTCCCGACAGCGCCGTACATGTACGGCGCATGTCGGGAAGGGGTTAACGGGCCTTGCTTCAGCTCCTCGTCTGGCAGATCTGTTCATCCAACACATCTATCGTCTACATGGACTACCTCTTCAAATTTTTGACCGGGGTGTACAGTTCATGTCTAAATTCTGGAGAGCACTGAGTAATCTTTTAGATGTGAAGCTGGACTTAGAGAATTATCTCCGTAATTAAGTCTCTGTCCAACATGACATTTGGGCACAGCTTCTGCCTTGGGCGGAATTCTCATACAATAACAATACAAGTGAGACTACTGATTCCTCTCCGTTCTATATTGTATACAGTCAGCACCCACGAGTTCCTCTTCCAGTGCCAACTATGTCTCAAGTGCCTGCAGCCAATTTCCCATTCGGGACATTTCTTCCCATCTGGCAGCAAACCAAGTCTGCGATTCTTCCAGCAGTTGATTGCATGAAAGCATATGCCAATAAGAAGAGAAGGGTTCCTCCTCAGTTTCTCCCCGGAGTCAAGGTCTGGCTCTCTTCAAGGAACATTCACTCTCAGGTTCCTCGGCCCCTTCGAGGTGTTACAACAAATAAACCCTGTGTACTATAAGCTTCGGCCACCTCCTACTTTCAAAATCTCCAACTCGTTCCATGTGTCTCTCCGAAACCTGTCGTCCTGAACCATTACAGCAAATCCTTTGCTACTGCGGTCGCTCGCAGCGGTTCTTCTGACATCTTTGAGGTAAAGAAAATGCTGGCCTTTAAGAGAGTAGGAGGAAAGACTTTCTATCTGGTGAACTGGAAAGTCTTTGGTTCTGAGGAGAGGTCTTGGAAGCCTCAGAGGGAACATTGACGCACCACCTCAAAAGAGGGGGCGTAAGGGGAGGGCAATGTTGTGCTCACGGTCGCTGACCGCCGGCACATCCCACTTACCGGCAGCTGTGCCCACAGGACACTCTCTTCAGGCCGGCATCTCCCTCCCCAGGGACGCCGGCACACGTGGCTGTAGCTTCCCTACTGAATCCTGTAGGATTCGCCTCAGTTCAAAGTTCCCTGGCCAATCCCTAATACATCCTGGACTTTAAAAATGGCTCTGCCCTTCCTCTCCTTGCCTGAGCGTTGTTTTGCAAATGGTCCCTCAGTTGTATACTGTATCCAGTATTCCCGTTTCCAGTATCCCGTATCACGTATTTAATAATTGTGTTTGTTCCAGTGCGTAATCTAGTGTCGGAGTCAAGAGCGTCATCTGTACCAAGTGTCATCTATGTCTAGTGTCATCTGTGCCAAGTATCATCTGTGCCTAGTGTCATCTGTGCCAAGTATCATCTGTGCTAAGTGTCTGCTACGCCATGTGTCTGCTACGCCTAGTGTCTGCCACGCCAAGTGTTTCCAAATCATCTATCCAGGTACTCTACTATTGACTATTGTTCGGCCAGCTGCTGCTATGCTACGCTGGAGCGGTCTAGTGGGTCCACATACCCCATAGCCGTGACAGATACTCAGGGGCATTGCTAGGGTCTTATAAGATCAGGGGCACAAGGCCCGAGACATATATTTACCGCCCCCCACCCCCAAAAAATAAATATTTTTTTACATACAGTACAGTACATATCGGAGATAGCATATCTATAAGACTAAGGCTCCTATAGCTACACCGCTGGATAGAATTGGATGCATTGTCTCAGCAGACAGTATCATACATGATAGGCTTATATACATGGCCCCAGCAGACAGTATCACACATGATAGACTTAGGGCTCATACAGACAAGCGTAATTCTCGTCCGTGTGCTGAGCATTGAAACAACAGAACACGGACCCATTCATTTTCATGGGGCCATTCACACATGCGGGAGTTTTCACACAGCGAGTGTCCGCTGCGTGAAACTCACTGCATGTCCTATATTGGTGTATTTCACGCACCTAGCCGCCCATTGAAGTCAATGCGTGCGTGAAAACCACGGACAGCACACGGACGACATCCGTGTGCTGTCCGTATTTCACGCATAAATTACACTGAAAAAAAAAGTTCCTGCGAGTGCGTGAAAAACACATGCCACACGCAAAGCACACTGATGCAAAACACAATGCACATGGCCAGATTTACGTGCGTTTTTTACGCACGTAAATCTGTCACACTCATCTGAATGTAGCCCTAGATACAGGGCCCCAGCAGTAAGTATCCCTGTACTAAACATCATAGGCAAATTTGGCATTTCTGGGGCCCCAAGCAAAGTTATGTCTCGGGGCTCTAATCAAAGACACCTGTAGAGAGTGCCCCACACAATGCCCCCTGTATTTAGTGTAACAACCCCCCAGTATGGTTCCACACACAGTCCCTCTGCCATACATCCCCCTTGTAGACAGTGCCATGCAGTCTCCTGTAGGTAGTCCCACATACACACCTTATCTCAGCAAACAATATCACACATGATAGGCTTAGATACATTGCCCCAGCAGACAGTATCACACATGATAGAATTAGATACAGTGCCCCAGTAGACAGTATCACACATGATAGGATTAGATATAGGGCCCAGCTCGCTGACATTGCGGCTCCAGCGCTGGACCGAAGAAAGGTAAGAATAATAATTGTTTTGCTTTTTTATGTTACAATTTTTTTGGGTGTATTTGTGTTTTTTTACAGGTTCGGTTGTTGGACTTCGTCGGACTCAAGGACTACTTCGATTACGGCTTTTTTTTATTTCAATAAAATGGTTAATGAGGGTTGTGTGTTTTTTTTTTTATTTCAATGTCCTTGTATTTTTTTAAACTTTATTATTACCACCTTAGTAATGTCCGCTGGCTGATTGACAACACCCATTACTAAGGTGAGGCTTGGTGTTAGCCGGTGCAGAGGCTAACACTAAACCTCATTATTACTCCGGTAACCACCGCCACCAGGGGTACCGAGAAGAGCTGGGTACGGTCCAGTACCTGACCAACTGTAGTGTAGGTCCGGTACTCGGGTGGCCGCAGGCTGGTACTTTTAGGCTGGATAGGCCAAAAACATTGGCCCTTCCCACCCTAGTAATGCTAGCCTGCTGCTATGTTGTATCGGGCTAGTTATGAAAAATGGGGGGACCGCACAACGTTTATTCCATTTAAAAAAAATAAATGATGTGGTGTCCCCCCTATTTTTAATTGTATTGAAAATAAAAAAAGCCGTCATCGAAGTAGTCCTCGAATCCGACATAGTCCAACGACCAAACCTGTAAAAAAAAAACACAAACACAAAAAAAAACAATAGTAACACATGTGGTAGGCTTAGATACAGGGCCCATGTGTGATACTGTCTGTTGGACCATGTGTCTAAGCTTACCACAAGGCAGGCTTAAATACAGGACCCCAGCAGGGAGTAATCTTATACAGTATAAAATTACTGTCTGCTGGGGTCCTGTATCTAAGCCTGCCTTGTGGTAAGCTTAGATACATGGTCCAACAGATCGTATCACACATGGGCCCTGTATCTAAGCCCATGTGTGATGCTGTCTCTTGGAACCTGTATCTAAGCTTAACACAAGGCAAGCTTAGATACAGGACCCCAGCAGGCATTAATGATGTTACACTTACCCAGCTCTTCAGTGCAGCGGATTTCCCAACACCATCCAGCGCCGTGACATCATGCGTGGCACACAGCGTCATGATGCGAGAAGACGTCAGGACTTACGCTGCGCTCGGAAGGAGGGTAAGTATGTGTGGTTACTATAGTAACAGGGGCCATGTATTTTATGACATAGGCCTTAGTTACTATAGTAAATTTCTACAGCGGTGCGGGGGCCACGGCCTGGTCCCAATCGCGACCGCTGCAACCCCTGTAGTGGCAGTCGCCCAGGGATCCGGGGCACCAGGCCAGGTCCGGTGCTAGCGATGCCTCTGCAGATACTTATCTAATGATGAATGGCATTAAGGTTTATAAGTAATATAGCAATGAATGACATATAATTAATTAAGAATGGTTGAACTTGATGGACCTGTGTCTTTTTTCAACCTATGTAACTATGTAACCACTTCTGTTTCTAAATATATAGAAAAAAATGCATGAGAGAGAGATAGAGATAGACAGGGGAGTAGCTAAAGGCTCATGGGCCCCAATGCAAAAGTTCTTACTGAGCTCCCCCCCCAGAAAATTTCTCTAAACTGACCCAACAATGCAGCACTAGCAGCCAGGGGCGTCACTAAAGTCTTAAAACATCAGGGAAAATAGCCCCAATACATATGTGTCCTCCCCAAGAAAATGTGTGTGTGTATATGTGTGTATAGAAGACAGCATACCTATAGTACTACGACCCTATAAACTATGGATAGGATTAGATTCCTTTTGCTCAGCAGACAGTATCACACATGATAGGATTAGATAGAGTGGCCCAGCAGACAGTATCACACATGATAGGATTATATACAGTGGCTCAGCAGACAGTATCACACATTACTGGATTAGATACACAGCTCCGCAGACAGTATCACATATGATAGGATTTGATACAGTGGCTCAGCAGACAGTATCACACATGATAGGATTAGATACAGGGCCCAACTCGCTGACATTGCGGCTCCAGCGCTGGACCCAGGAAAGGTAAGTATAATAATTGTTTTGCTTCTTTATGTGTTACTAATTATTTTTGTGTGTTTGTGTTATTTTACAGGTTCGGTCGTTGGACTATCTCGGATTCGAGGACTACTTCAATGACAGCGTTTTTTTTTTATTCTCAATAAAATGGTTAATGAGGGTTGTGTGTTTTTTTTTATTTCAATCAAATATTTTTTCTATGTCCTTGTATTTTTTTAAACTTTATTATTACCGCCTTTGTAATAGCTGCTGGCTGATTGATAATGTCCATTACTAAGGTGGGGATTAATGTTATGCCAGTGCAGAGGCTAACACTAACCCCCATTATTACCCCGGTATCCACCGCCACCAGGGGTACTGGAAAGAGCCGGGTACGATCCAGTACCCGATCATCTGTAGTGACGGTCGGGCACTGAGGCGGCCGCAGGCTGGTAGTATTAGGTTGGATAAGGCCAAAAACAGTGGCCTTTCCCACCCTGGTAATGCTGCCTGTTGATGCTATGTTGTATCTGGCTGGTTATGAAAATTGGGAGGGGACCCCACATCGTTCGTTCCAATTATTATATATTTTTATTTTTGTTTCTGGCCTTTTCTAGCCTGATAATACCAGCCCACAGCCGCTCCAGTATCCGACCACCACTACAGATGGTCGTGTAGTGGATCGTACCCTGCTCTTCCCGGCACCCCTGGTGGCTGTGGGTACCAGGGTAATTATGGGGGTTAATAAGCCCCGCCTTAGTAATGGATGCTGTAAGGCGGTAGTAATAAAGTTGAAAAAAAACACAAAGGCATAGGAAAAATATTTTATTGAAATAAAAAAAAAACACACAACCCTCATTAACCATTTTATTGATAATAAAAAAAATCCGTCATCGAAGTAGTCCTCGAATCCGACGTAGTCCAACGACCGAACCTGTAAAAAAAACATAAGCACTAAAAAAACTATTAGTAACACATGTGCTAAGCTTAGATACAGGGCCCATGTGTGATACTGTCTGTTGGACCCTGTATCTAACTAAGCCTTCTACAAGGTAGGCTTAGATACAGGGTCCAGCAGACAGTAATCTTATACAGTATAAGATTACTGTCTGCTGGAGCCTTGTATCTAAGCCTACCATGTGGTAGGCTTAGATACAGGGTCCAACAGACAGTATCACATATGGGCCCTGTATCTAAGCTTAACATCTGGTTATGTAAGATGCTTAGATACAGGGCACTAGCAGACAGTAATCTTATACAGTGTGGTAGGCTTATATACAGTGCCCATCAGACAGGATCACACATGGACCCTGTATCTAAGCCTACCATGTGATTGGCTTAGATACATGGCCCAGCAGACAGCATCACACAATCTGTGATCCTGTCTCATGGGCTCTTTAAGCCTGCTACATCATAGGCTTAAAGGGGTTGTCCAGTCCCTAAACATTGATGGCCTATCCTCAGGATAGGCCATCAATAGCTGATGGGTCGGGGTCCGACTCCCGGGACCCCGTTAATCAGCTGTTTTGATGGGGCCGCTCATATGAGAGCTGCTTCCCCTTCATTTCCCTGACTTGCTCACACTGTGAGTCGCCAACACGGATTCACAGTGTGAGCAAGTGAGCGGAATGAAGGGGAAGCAGCTCTCGTACGAGCGCTGCGGCCCCTTTAAATCAGCTGATTGGCGGGGTCCCGGGAGTCAGACCCCGACCTTACAGCTTCAGCAGACAGGGATAATCTTACCCACCTCTTCAGCCGCAGTGGAGGTCCTGTCCTGACTCTATCCAGGGCCGGGATGTTGTGCGTGGCGCATAGTGTTGTGACGTTATGCACTGCGCACAGCGCTGTGGCGTCAGGACCTCCGCTGCGCTCTGGAACCAGGCGGGTAAGTACTGTCAGTTACTATAGTAATAGGGGCACGCGGCCCCAGTTACTATAGTAACTTTTTATTGATGTGGTGCGGGGGGCGGTGGGCCCCTTTGGCTTCGGGGCCTATAGCTTCGCCACTGGAGATGATAGATAGATAGATAGATAGATAGATAGATAGATAGATAGATAGATAGATAGATAGATAGATAGATAGATAGATAGATAGATAGATAGATAGAGATTAGCTTTAAAATCTTACACAAATAATTAAAATCTCTAGAGGGAACTTGGTAGCGTCAGAAAATGCCTGTGGTGCAAAACCACTTAAAAAAAACCAGAGCTGATTTTTTAACCCGTTAGTGACCGGCCCATCGTGTTTTTACGTCGGTCACTAACGGGCCTTATTCCGATGCCATCTACTTTTTACGTCGCGGCATCGGAATAAGTAAACAGAGCAGGGAGCTGTCAAATCTCCCTGCTCTCAGCTGGCAGAGGCAGCTGAGGGCTGGGAGCGTCTCTGCTCTGCCGGGTGAGATCGATATTAGTATCGATCTCACCCGTTTAACCCCTCAGATGCAGTGCACAATAGCGTGCACCGCATCTGAGTGGTTTTGGAGAGAGGGAGGGAGCTCCCTCTCTCTCCCACCGACACCCGGCGATACGATCGCCGAGTGTCTGTGTCTCCAATGGCAGCCGGGGGTCTAATAAAGGCCCTCAGGTCTGCCTGGAGTGAATGCCTGCTAGATCATGCCGCAGGCATGACCTAGCAGATGTCTGTCCGTGTTAAACGGACAGGCAGTAATACACTGCAATACAAAAAAATCGCAGAATCGCATATTATAGTCCCCTAGTGGGACTAGTAAAAAAGTGAAAAAAAAGTTTAGTAAAGTTTTTCCCCTTACAAAATGCTTTACTATTAAAAAAACAAAATAAAGTTAAAAAGTTACACATATTTGGTATCGCCCGTCCGTAACGACCCCGACTATAAATCTATTACATTATTTAACCCGCACGGTGAACGTCGTAAAAAATGTAATAAAAAACGATGGAAAAATTGCTGTTTTCTGTGAATCCTGCCTTAAAAAAAATGTGATAAAAAGTGATCAAAAAGTCGCATCTACTCCAAAATGGTACCAATAAAAACTACAAGTCTTCCCGCAAAAAAAAAAAAAGCTCTCATACAACCGCATCGGCGAAAAAATAAAAACGTTACGGCTCTTCAAATATGGAGACACAAAAACAAATAATTTTGAAAAAAAAGCGTTTTTACTGTGTAAAAGTAGTAAAACATACAAAAACTATACAAATTTGGTATTGTTGCAATCGTAACAACCCGCTGAATAAAATTATTGTGTTATTTATATCACACGGTAAACAGTGTAGATTTAAGACGCGAAAAAGAGTTGCGAAATTTCAGGTTTTTTTCTATTTCTCCCCAAATAAAAGTTAATAAAAGTTAATCAATAAATAATATGTCCCCCAAAATTGTGCTATTAAAAAATACAACTTGTCCCGCAAAAAACAAGACCTTATACAGCTATGTTGACGCAAAAATAAAAAGGTTATAGCTCTTGGAATGCGACGATGGAAAAACTTAAAAAATGGCTTGGTCATTAAGGTTTAAAATAGGCTGGTCATTAAGGGGTTAATAAATAGTTCAATATAGTACTGAAATAGCAGTGGCATACTGTACATTCAGGAACAAAATGAATAGTTCTCTAAAGATTTATATAGATAGAAATTCTCTCCCTACTGCCGAATGTGTTATACATAACCCAATGCAGAAAAATGTATTTGCTTCACTTCACTTATAGGTATTCCTTTCTACAGAAAGGAATTTATCTAATGTGTGTTTTTAGAGTAAATCCAAGTATTCTTCTATGTATGGATTAACAGTATTTGTGGAAAAAGACATAGATTGCCAGTTTAATGTTTTTGGCACCTAAAAGGCATATAATTGATATACTGGTAAAACTGTATGATACTTAGGATTTTCATTAGTACATCTGAAATGATAATTCAGCATATAAATGTTAAACATGGTATTAATATAGATCCAGACCAAATTATCCTTGTAGAATATAAAGTCAGGCAGAAATTGAAGAAGTAATTTTTTTTGTGGAATGAATGCAATGACTGTTTTCTCAAATATTTCCGGCTGAAAATTTGATAAATGTAATGCTTTAATTTACCATTTATCCTTCTCTCCAATAAGCAAGTGTATTATTATTATTATTATTATTATTATTATTATTATTATCAAAGGGCATATTGGAGGCAAATTAAATCCAGCAAAAGACATTAATGGCATATCCATCGTATATGCTATAAATGTTTGAAGGCTGGCAACTGGGACTGGATATGGGATAACAAGATCCCATATCTCCAATAACTGCCTTGAAGACAGGCCAAAAGAGGAAAGGAGAAAGCTGATGTGTAGACTGTTATGATCGCTTACTTGCTATTACCATCACTGCATAGCTTCCAATAACTGCAGCAGAAATGGAGAAATGGTTTCCTCCCACTTTGATCTAATCAGTGGGGGTCCTATGGATATGCCAAAATGTAATTTTACAAAAATGTCTTGAAATTTTTTACATTCGTTCAATTGACAACAGACGTAGTGGTATAGCATAATGGAGAGCAGGAGACGAGATTGGAGATTCCAGAGTCGTAAATGTGTGGTCTTGCACACAGAAGTACTTTAGTAGGACTTATTTGCCACAAAGGGTAAGAAAATAGTCTGGCACATAGAAAAACTGCAGAAGTAGTGTTCTAGGCACAGAGGCTGATATATCATTGGTGCAACCTGTGCAGCTGCACAGGGGCCCAATAGGTAAGGGGCCCATTCTCACCTTATAGCAACCTTCTGCTGTCTGTTAGATTTCATGTAAATGGCTGAGATGCTGAATTTTCTGGCTAACAATTACTGATAGATTGTTAGAGAGACGTAAGGGGACAATCTATGATGAGGTATTGCAGAGCAAGGGGCCCATATATTGTTCTTATACGGGGGGCCCTCAGCTGTCTGTGTCCACTACTGGTCTAACTTATATAAGAAGTGGAGAGCTGGTGAAGGATTTGTCTGCCACATAGAAGACATGGGCAAGGAGTTGTCTCTCACATAAAAGAGATTGAGAAACAGTAGTCTAGTTATTGCTCAATTGTTTAATATCATGTGACAAAAGAACGTGGCATGCGTTTTGCCAGAAAACTGTCACTTTTTTGTTATGCCAACAACACTGTGCCATGTCAGAAGTTTAGCGAAATTATGTCACTATCAGATCACATTACTTCTGATATGTTGAAGAGACGTATCGAAACTCAGACTTCCGCCGGTCATAAGAACAAAGAGATAGAAGCATTCATCTGAGTGCTGTGCTCCTTCAGCTTTGATCCGCAGGTCTTACAATTTTTTTTGAGCTTGTACGCAACTGCTCAGGAAACATGACTATGACAGGTCAGAAGTTTTAGTTAATGACAGTTATCATTTAAGAAACATTGGTGAACAGTCTGCATTGATTTCCAGATGGAGGACAGCATTGAGTGTGCCCTTACGCACCTGATGCATGAAAAACGGACAGCACACGGATGTCTGTGGGACAAATCAAATGTAGTCCTAAGTATCCTTAGTAGTCTTTTTGGCTTCTGAAATTTCATCTCTCCATTTACATTTTTATTACTTTAAAATCAAAGTAGCTGAATGTAATTAATCACTACAGAAAAGAGCTGTAAAACTGTGTTCCAGAAACAAACTATGTAGCGTATATCCAATTATAACCACAGTCCAAATGTCAAGAACGGAACAAGTCACTTACTGTCTACATAGATATAATTGGGATTTAGTGGATGCAGCAGGTTTGCATAGACACAGACTTTATTATAAATTAACATACATGAAAAAAAACGAACTGAAATTATAGCTTATATCATTGAATATTATAAAACACGATTTTCAAATAGCACTCTAGGATTTCTTTTATTTCCCAATTATAGCGCACACATATATACAGTATATAGCAAGATCGGATAACAGAAACAGGCCGCATGAGACAAAGAGATTTCTGTCCATAACACTAGATTTTCTTTGAACGAACCTTAGCCAGTCTTATTTTCTTCAGAGAAATTGCACAAAATCCCAAGCTGTCTGGGTTAAGGCTTTTTGCCCCACATCTTGTGGAAGATTTATGAATGTATTGATGCCAGTTTTCTAGCTGAACCCCACATTTATGAAGTCCCTACTTTTTCTGACACATACAAATGTCTCAGAAAGGTGGGGGGGGGGGGGGGCTTCAGAGTTGCGATGGCTATGCTAAGTTATAGTAGGTATGGGGTACAATGATAGTAGACAACAGATGGTATGTTTTGTAGTGAGCTGCGATTAGTGACCTTATGGTTACTTTTCTGTTTTCTATGTGTCACAATCAGATTTTGCCAGTATGCCTACAATAAAATTATGTTAAGCCTTCAAAACGAATCTGAACAGAATCAGGTTTGACCCATAATGCCATCTACAGTTGGTTTTATATTGGCGAAGGGGTTCCATACTAATGTTAATGTATGTCACAAAGTATTAGCACATCAATTTTTTAAATATTGCAACTAAGAACGGTTCTAAAATGAATAGGGGAGTTGTTAGAGAGGCATCAGGCACATCCTTGTATATCCACCAAAATTCTACATCTGAAAGTACTCTTAAACAAAGATTAAAGATTAAATAAAGCTAACCCTTCATGGAACAAAATAAACAAAACAAAAAAAGTACCAAGAAAAAAGTCATTGTTTTGCATAAGATATCTTTTATTGCCCATATATTAAATAAAACAAAAACACAACACATATTAGGTATCTACTCAACCGTAATAACCTGAAGAATTAATTTAACAGGCTATTTAGTGTGGATCATGAAAAAACGAAAATTGATTTTTCCTATATTCACGCTGCGAAAATAAATAAAATAATTTACACAGTAATTTTTTTCTACCCCCAAATCGCAAAGAAAATGTTTTTTTTCTCCCGCATGAAACAAGGCCCCAGTGGCGTAGCTATATGGGTTGCAGCGGTCGCACTTGCGTTATCGGATACCTGCAGTCCGATCATCAGCAGGCATCAGCAATTCCTCTTCTGCCTAGAGACTGCAGAGGGCTGTGACCATCACTACACGGCTCTTACAGTAAGTGCTCCCCCAATCACTCATGTTTACACGAATTTAATATTTTTTTCCCGATATGGTTGCGTTTTGTGATGCGATTCTTGCAATCGCCGCAATATTGCGCCATTTTTGCTGCAATTATTGCAATTGCGTTAAAAATGGAGCGGTATTGTCATGATTGCGATGACAAAAATTGTGGCAAAAATGGCGCGGTATTGCTGCGATTGTGAAAATTGCAGCATAAAAGCGCAATGACATCCCTAAGCCACTGACAGATTTAACCTCTGGAGGACAGTTAGGATATGTTCACACAGGGCTGATACACTGCGTAAAAACATACAGCGTATCCACCCTGGAGGCCTCACGGAATCCCGGATTTAAAAAACGCACCAAATTGTGGTGCAGTTTTTCAAGCGGAATGTCCACTGCAGAAAAATGCACATTTAAAAAAAAAATGTTTGCAAATACAATTGACATGCTGCGGATTAAAAAAAACGCACCGCTTGTCAATTTCTGAGCATTTTTTACCGCTCAGCATATACACATCGTGTGGATAAGATCTGTTCAAATCTCAACCTCTCTGCTGCTACTGTATTATGTTGCGGATTTTCCACAACAAAATCAGCAGGATTTACGCTGCGTGTTTCATCCCATGTGACTTCTGCAGTGGTCACATAGTCTACAGCGTCATCCCAGGAGGCGGGGCTATGTTCAGAAGAGAGAGACGCATCGCCTAGACTACGGCCGGGGTAAGTAAACTTTTTGTTTCCCTGCAGGATTTCTGCAGCGGATATGCCTCATGAAACCTGCACTACTATTTGGTGCGGTTTTGCTGGCGTAATTCTCTGGTGCTACCGGGGTGGATAAGCTGTGTAGTTTTACTCAGCATATCCGCCTAGTGTGTTCCTACCCTTATGATGTGCTCCTGAAGCTGCTGCCTGTCTCTAAATAGGCAGTTGGTCCAGTAGAATTTGTAATTTTTTAAATTGTTTTTGTGAACCAGCTTCAAAAAATACAAAACTTTTGTGTTAGGCCTTGTTCACATCTGCGTTGCAGATCTGACCAAGAATACCGGATACAATAGTGCAGCATGCTTTCCTATTGTTTTCGTTAAAACCACAGACACCCCAACGGAAATCCGACAAAACCCATTAAAGTCAATGGGTTTAGTTGGCGGCAGGTGTTATCCATTGTGCAACGGAACAGGCGCTTCTTATTTTTCCGTTCTGCTTTGACGCAGGAGAATATCGGAAAGCTGAACCCAGCCTTACATTTTGGGCATTTTGCGTAAAATAAAACTTGCACTTACATGCAGGCGGAGCTTGTACGGAGCGGCGGTCAAGCATGTATTCTGTGTCTCTGTCATTCCCATACACTTTGAATGAAATGGAAGCATGCACGCTTGACCGCCGCTCAATTCAATGTCCCCCTCACTGTGGGGGGTGCAGTGAGAAGGATCTGGGAGTTTGGGACCCTCGTTCTTATGAACACAAAAAAAAAAAAGAATTAAACTGTAAAATTATTGTTAACCTACCTGCTGGCTTGACTTTCTTGCTTCCTGCTCCGTTTCCTCATTCTGGTCCTAATTGTCGGCCTGTGGCCGAACCAGAGGCCACCCATCACATTAGATGGGCCACTCCTGATAGTCCTTGGCTCTTCCCAGTACCCCTGGTGCGTTGGGTACTGGGGTAATAGATTGGAGGGGTTGGTGTCAGCCAAAAGTGGACATAGCACACCTCTGGCTGACGCCAAAGCCCTGACGATTGTAATGGAGAGGTGTCAGTCAGACACCTAGATTACTAGTTCTGTTATACAGTGGAAAAATGCATAAAAAACACTTCATTGAAATAAACTGCCCCCCCTACAGCACGCTTTGACCATTTTATTGGTAGAAATTCGATACCACGACGATCTTAAGTAGTCCAAGACACGGAAACCTTTTAAAAAAAACAAAGACAATAAAACATATAAGACCGTTACAAGCATACAATGATATACTTACATACAGAAGATGATTCATGACAACGCTAGTGCTGTCTTCCTCCGTCCTCCACTGACGCGCTGTCAGTGAGGATGTTGCTGCAGCCGGAACCCCTGTCAAGAACCCAGTAGGAAAAGTGTCAGAAGAGATCGACACAGCGCTGACATCATCGGTGCTAGTCCTTCCGAGAGCAGTGAAGGAGGTGGGGGCAGGCCTCAGACTGGCAGGCAATGCTTTCTATATGCAAGTATGAGACAGTAGCAGCCATCTTGGATTACGGAAAACGGGGACCGGAATGAGGAAGCAGAGCCAGAAGCAAGTAAGGGAGGCCAGCAGGTAGGTTAACAATAATTTTGCAGTTTTTAATTAGTTTTTTTTTTGGACTGAATGGTTGCTTTTTAATCATTAAGCAGCAGCTCCAATGTGAGTCTAGCTGGGGTGTATTTAAGTTGCTCATAGGTCTCATGCTGCAATCTAGCACATCTTGATGTCACGCTCAACGTCATAAGCATTAACCCTAACGTTTAAAACTCTGTAGAACTAATGACGAAGCTCTTTACAATGTTTATATATATATATTTTTTCACGTAATCATTTTTATTATTGCTAAAGTTCCAAAGCAATGAAGAGTGATCCCAGCGACACCAACTGCTGTGTCTGGATAGGGCAGAGGGAGTGGCTCAGCTTCAGTGTGTGGTAAGCACTTGTGAGCTTGATGCCCCCCTGCTGAAGAGAAGAGAAGACTGCAAAGGTAAGTGTAAAATGAATAAATGGGTTACATATAGAACTAGAATAATATTTACACACAGGGGTGTAACTATATTGTGCTGGGCCCCATGCCACACTTTTGAATAGCCTTGTCCACCTTAAGCATGGACCCCAGAACCGACATAAAAATGAAACAAATTTACTCACCACTACTTGCTCCTCTTGCCTTCATGGCCTGGTACACAAGGCCCACTGCCACATCCGGCCGGGCAGCATTAGGAAATTATATAAGAGACAGCATACACCGTCATAACGCTTTGTTAAATACGAGGATCCGGTTCTAAGTGGGGCTCGCCCATTCCAGGTCAAACCACCCCCCTGTGACCGCAGAGGTGTGTAGAGCAGGGAAGGGGGGCTGGAGGGGGATCTTCTAAAACAGCACAGGCAGTTTTAAGATCGCAGCACAGACCACGACTGCTAATAGCTGGGAGTCGGACAGAAGCTCACCTCGCCTCATGACAGGTGCGGCCCTGGCACCGGGGCCCCCTCCGGTGCTAGCGACGCCACTGGGCATGAGGGGGTCCGTTCGGTCATGTGCCACCCGAACCACCCTAATGATGATCCGCCACTGGGATTTACAACACACCAAAATCCGCTGCCCCCCTGTCTGTCAACAGTCAATTTTTCCCTAGCAATGAATTTTTTGCGATGGTTGAAGGGTCACTTTTTTCAATAGGGTGACATTAAAAATTGAGGAGCATTCGTAGTAATCTCACAATTTTACCGTGCCTTGCGGGGAACACCGTGTCCCCATGGAGCCCTTTCTTTAGCCCTTTCATTATTTACCGGTAAGCTTTTATAGTCATTGTCTTTCACTAGGTACAGCTATCTTAAAACCAGACACACTCTTATGAAAGAGAGATTTAGAAGTTCTAGTCACATACTTTTCAGACTGCATTTGAATATCCTGCCTGTAAGTTCATCATCAAATCCCCATTTCTAATTCATTTGCAAAGCTGCTTTGTGAAACTGTGCGCTAAGCACTGGCAGCTTTTTTTTTTATAAGGGTTCATGTCCCCGTTTGGCCTAATTGGCTCTGATTTAGTTACATCATTAGGGATTTCTTCAAAGAAATCAAGTACTAGGCCGTGAGCATATTTCCATAATGCAACACCGTTTCACCAGCCAAAAAAGGAGTCTAAAAATGTCAGTATGACTAACAGTACTTAAACTATTTTCCAAATCTGTGATATAAATTGAATGTAAGGATGCCAATTCCATAGATTTTCTGCTGTAATTTGGCACAAAGGAATGTTGCTATCATTACTTTAAACCTACTGGTGCATAAAGTGAACTGTAACAAGAAAAGCTTTCCAAACCTTTTGGCTGGTAATACACAGTTGTATATCGATAACATAGTCAAATATTAAAGGCACAGTATACCAAAAAAATATATAAATTCTATGAGAAATTTGTTATGTGAGATGTCAATAGTTAAAGAGAACCAGTCAGTTCTCCCAACCTGTCTGTTTTTAGAGCAAACATGAATTCGCCATAAAATAACTCTTCTCCAGCAACTACGGGACATTAGTTCCACGGAGAGGCAGGGACTCCTAGCGTCGTACACAACTATGATGCTAGGAGCCCGGCTCCCTGCAGTGTGTTCGGTCCGGGACTTGCGGCCGAAATACGTTCTGTCCTTTACGGACCGAACATGCTCGTGTGAATCTAGCCTTACTGATTTGCATTTGGGCTGCACTGCATTCCCAAAGACGACACCTCGTTTGAGGAATACAGCTCAACTACTGGTATTTGCCAGTTTGTACTTGCCGTAGCTCATCATCACTATCCAAAACACTTTTGCAAATCAGTCGCACGGATGTCTAAGCTATGGGCCCCATCTTGAAATGCACATAAGTTAACTTAATGGAGTTGTACTGAATCAAGATTAACCTTTATCACCTATCCACAGGGCTCATACACACAAGGCACATGAGCTCACTATTGTACCTTCGTATGCCTCAAATTTCATCTGTATGGGATCCGACAGAAAATCATGGCATGTTCCATCGGATTGCACATGTGCAGAGGTATTGTCCCCTAGACGCATTGCACCAGTGTACACACCTTCGGAGCCTGTACAGCAAAGGAGTCAAACAGGCTCTGTGCACTACCAGTGGTATGACCTAAAAGTTTATTGTGCATATTTCTATTCACAGGCACAATACACTGCCATCAATAGGTATACCAGCAGTGCCGCACCTGCCATGAGGCGAGGTGAGCCGACAGCCTCATGCGGCGCCACCTGGCCGAAAATGGGGGGCGGCATCAGTGGCGTAACTACAGCGGTAGCAGCCGTAGCGGCTGCTACGGGGCCCGTGGCTTGAGGGGGCCTGTGCCGCTAGCCGACATGCCCCCCCATATGCCCGTGGCGCCGCTAGCAGCCGTTATGGCTGCTACTGCTGTAGCGACGCTACTATGTCGCCCGCACCGCCGAGCCTCTAACATTTATGGGCCGGGCGACACGGGCCCCCTCATTCCCGGGGACGTCACTAGCACCGGAGGGAGCCCGGTGCTAGCGAAAGTCATCCCGTCATGCAGTAATTGTACCTGCGTCTATAGCACGCAGGTATAAATACATTCATTAGTGCTGAATGCCCGACCATTCAACGCCTTACAATGACGCTAATTGGCGGAGCAAAATGACTTGCCCCACCAATCAGCGCCTTTCAACAACGCTAGCGTCGCGATGACATCATCGCACCGCTTCCGTGCTTGAAAGGCTTTGATTAACGGGGCAAGTCATTATAGTATATATGTGGGGATGTGGGCCACTATATACAGGGGGGTCTATATGTGGGGATGTGGGGCACTATCTACAGGGGGGTCTATATGTGGAGCACTATATACAGGGGGGGTCTGTATGTGGGGATGTGGGGCACTATCTACAGGGGGGTCTATATATGTGGATGTAGGGCACTATATACAGGGGGAGCTATATGTGGGGATGTGGGGCACTATATACAGGGGGAGCTATATGTGGGACACTATATACAGGGGGAGCTATATGTGAGGTACTATCTACAGACACAGTGTATGGTACTATTATAATCAGGGACACAGTGTATGGCGCTATTATATTTAGAGGTTTTGAGAATTTTAACTTTTTAATGTTTTAAAAGTGAGAAGCTGAAGACATCTGAGCGGAGAACTACAAAAATGGGTCATGGTCGGGAGAAATCCATCAGAGAGGTCTGGACCGGAGGGAGAAGAAAATAACTAGAATCTTAGACGTCACCTGTGAGTCACTTAATGTAAATTTTATTCTGCCTCTAATCAGTAATGTAGTCACTGTGTGATCTGCAGCGAGATGATGGGTGATATGATTTTTTTTTTTTGTGAAACAGCATCTCCCAGCATATCCTTACCATTGTTCGGTCCATGCTGGGAGCTGTAGTTTTATGCCGTACAAACCTATACGGCAGGGCTTGCACTAAATTGAGCTGTATTTGTTCTGGTGCTGCATATATGTACTGAGCTTTGTTCTGGCGCTATATATATATGAGCTTGGTTCTAGTGCTGCATTTATGTACTGAGCTTGGTTCTGGTGTTTTATATATGTACTGAAGTTTGTTCTAGTGCTGTATATATATGAGCTTGGTTCTGGTGTTGTATTTATGTATGAGCTTGGATCTAGTGCTGTATATATATATGTATGAACTTTGTTCTGGTGCTGTATATATGTCAGAGCTTAGTTCTAGTACTGTATTTATGTACGGAGCTTGGTTGTGGTACTGTATAAATATATCTACAGGGGGCTGTGTCTGGCACAAACTACAGGGGTCTGTTTGTGGCACTATCCACTAAGGGGGGGCTGTGCAGCACTATATACAAGGAAGGGGGGCTGTGTGGCACTATATACAGTGGGAGCTGTATATCGCTATATACCAGGGGGGCTTTATGGCGATATCTACAGGGGGCTGTATGGCACTATATACAAGGGGGAGGTGGGGGTCACTATCTACAAGTGGGTTGCGACACTGTTTATATGCGGGGTCGTATAGCACTGTCTACAGGGGCGCTGTATGGCACATTCTACAGGGGGCACTATCTATGAGGGGGCTGCTTGTGTCCCCTTGCGGGCCCCAGTCAAGAGTTTTTGTCCTCCTGCTATGGGGCCCATTTTGAACCAGGGATGGACTGAACCGGGGGGAGGGGGCAAACCTTATTTTACTTAACTGATGTGCCGCATGATGGTGCCTATCTGTAAGAACACTCCTCCTCCTCTCTAACGCTGTACGCAGCACGCGCCGCCAGAGAGGAGCAGGTCTGCAGAAGGAGCGGTCGAGTGCTCTCTCCTCTAGAAGAGGAGTAACGAGATGCATGATGCACGAGGTGAGCGGTGAGCGGTGGCCTGTATTAAAAACTGAGCGCCACTTACAGCGCTCACGCTCCTGCCTTCATTAATTTAAAAGGTGTTGGTCGGCCGTAGCTGGGGGACCGGGACCCGGGAGTATTCAAGGGAGGTCTGGGCATTTTACTGACAGCCAAGGGCTCTATGAGGGGGGAATAATCCACCCCATAGAGCCCTCACATTACTATAATGGAAGAATAGGGGGATGCAGGGGAAGGGCGGTCTGAGCGTCTGACTTACTGTAAAGGGCTCTATAGGGGGGAGTATTCTGCCCCCCCCTTTAGAGCAGTCAGTCGGATGCTCAGACCCCCCTAGCCTTTCATTATAGTAACTAGTGAGGGCTCTATGGGGGGATTATTCCCCCCTATAGAGCTCTCTGCTGTCAGTAAAGCGCCCAGACCCCCCTTGCAGTATACTCCAGGCCCCCCAGCTTCGGCCGACCCCTTTTAAATTAGTAGGGGCAAGATCGAGCTGTTACCGATCACATCTAAGTTCATAACTTAGATGTGATCGATAATAGGTGACATAATGGATTCAGGTCTCAGCACTAGATACAGCTGCTCTGTATACAGGATACAAAGCAGCTGTATCTCAAAAAGTAAAAATAGTTTTCAATATAAAGTAATTAAAACTTGCACCGATCACATTGATGGATATATTCATATAGATTTTATATATGTGTATATATATAAGTTTTTAAAGGTGTACATGCCCTTTACACTGTAACTAAACTTTTATCATGTTATACTAACACGTCATAAGTTTTCATTGGTGGGGGACCGAGCACTGAGACCCCCACCGATCGCTAAAATGAAGCAGCTGAAGCGCTCATGTGAGCGCTCAGCTGCTTCGTGTCTGTTCGGCTATTTCCGGAAATAAACGTATCGTGGTACGGACTCAATACAAAGTCTATGAGCCCGTACACAGATACATTTATTTCCGGAAAAAGCTGATCAGACGCGAAGCAGCTGAGCGTTCACACGAATGCTTCAGCTGCTTCGTTCTAGCGATTGGTGGGGGTTTGTCTCAGTGCTCGGACCTCCACCAATGCAAACTTCTGACATATCACTATGACATGTCAGAGGTTTGTCGAATGTTTAGCTACACTTTAAGCTTTTTTTCAATAAAATGGTTAAAGTGGATTGTGTGGAAGAGTTATTTCAATCAAACTTTTTTTTTTTGTCTATGTTTTTTAATACTTCCTTACCACCTTAGTAATGGCAGTTGTCTGATTGAGAGCGTCCATTACTAAGAAGGGGCTTAGTGGTAGCCAGTAAAAAGGCTATCACTAACCCCCTATTATTACCACGGTACCCACCACCACCACGAGTACCGGGAAGAGCTGGAAAACTATCCAGTACCCAACCATCTGAAGTGAAGGGTACTGGGGTGGCCGCAGGCTGGTACTTTCAGGCTAGGAAGGGACAAAAACCATGGCCCTTCCCACCCTGGAGAGGCTAGGCTGCTGCTGCTTTATTGTATCTGGCTGGTTATGAAAAATGGAGGGGATCTCACGTAATTGTTTTTTTCAATTTATTTTTAAAAAATGACGTAGGGTTCCCCCTATTTTTCATAACTAGCCAGATACAATAAAGCAGCTGCAGCTTAGCATCACCAGGGTGGGAAGGGCCACGTTTTTTGGCCCTTCCCAGCCTGATAATACCAGCCTGCGGCCTAACCGTCGTTTCAGATGGCCAGGTACTGAATCGTACTCGACTCTTCCCGGTATCCCTGGCAGCAGTGGGAAATGGGGTAATAGGGGTTAGTGATAGCCTTTTTACTGGCTAATGCTAAGCCCCAGCCTTAGTAATTGAACGCTGTCAATCAGACAGCAGCCCTAAGGCCATAATAAAGCATTAAAAAAAACAGACATAAGAATTATTTTTTTATTGAAATCAAAACTCCCCCATGCAACCCTCTTTCACAATTTTTTTATTTTTTAAAAGTAGATCATTGAAGTAGTCCAAGAGAATCTACAACGTAGTCCAAACGGTCCAGCGGAACCTACCAAAAAAAAAGTTAGCAGTATAAAATGTTAACAAAAAATTAATTTGCCACAATAGAAACCCCTGCTCCGCCGTTTGCTCTTGTAGGCCACAGCCTAGTTTAGGCCTGAGGCCTACAAGAGATCGGGAGCACGCTGATGACGTCAACTACCCAGCACGATGCCGTCACTGCATCATGCCGACCACGCCGGGCCACTGAACTCAGTTAAAAATCATAAGTCAATTAGGTAATAGAAAGGGGGCATAGAAGATGTGTTAAACCATTTTCAGTGATAATGCTGCGTTGCTGATCTATGATACTAAAGTAACACAGTAAGTAGAATTCTTTAAATCTTTTCTATACCTCAAACAGCACTTTAGCAAATAAACAACAAATGTTTTTCTATTTAATTTTTTTTTATGTATTGCGTGTTTGTTGTGTAAAGCTAGTAATGAGAAAACTCTGATAGATTGGGGGGGGTGGGCGTCTTTTTATAATTCGTCTCAGGCAGCAGAGGGGCAAGGTTCACCCCTGTATACTAGCATATTGTAATATAAAAACATAATGTAGAATTCAGGGGCGTAATAAAAGGCTCATGGGCCCCGATGCAAAGGTTCTTCTTGGGCCCCCCCCAAACTTCTCATGGCCGACGGCCCGCAGCTTTCAGGTGCATCGCTGGGGCTCCTAAGTGACCCAACGATGCAGCACTAGCAGCCAGGGACGTCGCTAAGGTCTTGAAACATCAGGGGAAATAGCCCAAATACATATACCACCCAAAAAAAAGTGTGTGCGTGTATGTATATGTGTATATAGGAGACAGCATATCTATAGCACTACGACCCTATAGCTATGGATAGGATTAGATACAGTGGCTCAGGAGAGAGTATCACACATGATAGGATTAGATATAAGGCCCAGCTGACAGTATCACACATGATGGGATTAGATACAGTGGCTCAGCAGACAGTATCACACATTATAGGATTAGATACAGTGGCACAGCAGACAGTATCACACATGATAGGATAAGATACAGGGCTCACCTCGCTGACAGTGCAGCTCCAGCGCTGGACCCAGGAAAGGTAAGTATAATAATTGTTTTGCTTTTTTATGTGTTACTAATTATTTTTCTGTGTTTGTGTTTTTTTACAAGTTTGTTTGTTGGACTACTTCAGATTCGAGGACTACTGTCGAGGACTAATGTTTTTTTTTTTTTATTCTTAATAAAATTGATAATGAGGGTTGTGTGGGATTTTTATTTTAATAAACCAGTTTTTTCTATGTCTTTGTATTTTTTTTAAACTTTATTACTACCGCCTTATTAATAGCTGCTGGCTGATTGACAGCATCCACTACTAAGGCGGGGCTTAGTGTTAGCCGGTACAGAGGCTAACAATAACCCTCCAATATTACCCCGGTACACACCACTACCAGGGGTATCGGGAAGAGCCGGGTACGATCCAGTACCCGACCATCTGTAGTGATGGTTGGGCATTGGCGTGGCGGCAGGCTGGTATTATTAGGATGGGAAAGCCCAAAAACAGTGGCCCTTCCCACCCTAGTAATTCTAGCCTGCTGCTGCTGTTTTGTATCTGGCTTGTTATAAGGCGGCTATTAATAAGGCGGTAGTAATAAAGTTTAAAAAAAAATACAAAGACATAGAAAAAACAGGCTTATTGAAATAAAAAAACCCACACATCCCTCATTAACCATTTTATTGATAATAGAAAAAAGCCGTCATCGAAGTAGTTCTCGAATCCGACATAGTCCAAAGACCAAACGTTTAAAAAAACTCAAGGTAAGCCCTCAACGGAATCAATAGCACAGTCGACTGTGCTATTGGTTGCGTCAAGAACAATAGCGTTGTGATGTCATGCGCTGTGCACAGTGCTGTGAAGTCAGGACCTCCGATACGCTACGATCCAGGAGGAATTTAAGTACGGTCAGTTACTATAGTAACGGTGACCCATGTAGTTTATTATATAGGCCCCAGTTACTAAAGTAACTTTTCATTGATGTGCTGCGGGGGGCCGCTGGCCCCCCTGGCTTCGAGGCCCGGTCGTAATTGCGACTGCTGCGACCCCTAATAGTTACACCACTGGTAGAACTATAATCCCTTTATGGGGAAAAAAAATAAAAAAAGGATTAAATGTACAAAAAAAATGGCAAAAGTACACAAAACACTTGTTTGTTTTTTTTAAATAAAATACATTTTATTTTATAAAATATATACATTAATATAACCCCCTACATATTTGGTATCTTTATAACTGTCACAACATGTACTTTAAATATATACATTTTTTCTAGGTCAGCGAAGAAAAACTGAAATAACAACGGAAATAACAAAACTGCTGATATTATTATGGGTAGATTTTTTTAAACGAGTGCAAGGGGGAAAAAAAGCAGTTACACACAGAAAACACACAGGAAATTTTGGTGTTATTATTTTTCAAGGGGCCTCTGAAAAAATGGGAGCTGGAGTGGGATTGTTGCCTTTCCACTTTCCAATAGTTTTGATAAATATCCCCCAGTGCATTCAGTGGGACTGATGCGTTACAAGATGGCATATGTGTTTTGAGTAACTAGTTTGGGTAAATGTGAACATCTCTGCTAGAGTCTTGTGCCACAGTCAGGTTGTAATCATTTATATTAAAGGGGTTATGTGGGGACCAAAAACTATTAGCAGAGTATGTGAGTACACTCGCTAGTATACATTCCAGTCGCACTGCCAGGTGGACCGGAAGTCTAGTTGCATAGCCATCTTTGATGATGATGATACGACTCTTAGTCACATTACCAGCCACGCTGTACTATATGTACAAGCAAGAGCAGTAGTACAGCGAGTACATGGAGTACAACGGGGTCGGTCTCATGACGAAAAGTCGTATCGTCATCAAAGAAGGCTGTGCAACTAGACTTGTGGACCCACGGCAGCGCTATAAAAATCGATGAAAATTTCTTTCAGCGCGACTGGGGACATAACTCTTTGAACCTAAAACGTGATTGGGAAAATATAGTTTGGAATTGATGGACCTTTTGTTAATACCTAATATAGCCTTTGGCCTTATTCACAGGAATGTGTTTCTGGTCCGTGTGCTGTCCGTTTTTACACTGGACAGAACACTGACCCATACCAGTCAATGGGGCTATTCACACATACAAATTTTTAACAGTGTGTGTCTGTTGCGGGAAACTCACAGCATGCCCTATTCTGGTCTATATTTGTGAACCAGAACTCGCCTATTGACGTCTATGGATGCATGAAAAATCTATGTGCTGTCCGTTTTTCACAGATCTGTTGCAAGCGATGCAGAAAAAAAAGCTCTGTATGAAAAAAATGGCATCTGAGCGATCATGTGACCTTCCTGTGGGTGTTTTTAGTGGGTTGGGCCAAAATTGTGCCAAAATTGACAAAACTAGACCGTTAGTTTTTGTACATGAGAAAAAAACGTATGTAAAAAACGATGTAAAAAAAGGACACACGGAACGCACACAGACGCAAAACACAGACGCAAATTGGACACACTTGTCGAAATAAGGCCTAAATGTTGTGATAACCTTATATCAAGAGATAGAAACGTTCAATTTATTCCTGAAAACTTATTCTGTCACCCCAGGATATCTATCAGTTATACCAGGGTGAAGCCATAAGGGCTTCAGATGTAGCAGTCGCACCTCAGCCCAAATGTCCCACTACCACTCATGAACACACTAGTACAATAAATGGCTAATTCTAGATGTCCTTCAAGGACTATACGTCGGATGAGTGCACTATTAATATTGTAAGCATGTTCTATAGTATACGATTAACATGTTCGATATATAATTCCATTTGCATCTTCCAGGGGGTTAGTTTACATACATCTAAAAATATGCCATGATTAGTCATTTGTATCTGTCACAAATTCTTTAATACATTTTATTTGTCTAGGGAGCTAAATGTCCTGAATAATTACATACATTATATTGCTCAATTATTTATTTCCCTTGAGTAGATCATAGATTCTGCACCATCTGTATAGCTACCAATGTCATAGATTACATATAAGCAGGTTAGCATATATTTAGCTATGTACACTTTGTTAAAGAATTATTTTAGTTACATGAGAAATTGTTATATGATGCCTTATTTGCCCCCTCAACTGTTGGTTTAAATAGCATGTCAATTGGGTCAAAGCCATGTTCCGGCATCTGCATTAACAGCACTAAAACAACCTTCTTGACACTCTCTTTGGTTTATACTGCAGCTTTGCATGTTCATATTGACTGCTCTATATGAGCACAACTAATACACATAAGCACATATGATACCTTTCACAAGCCCAGCAGGAGATCCGTTCATGAAGAGCTCATTTGGTATAATGCAAGGATACAATGATTCTAAATTAAAAGTAACTAAAACTCTAAGGTGAAAAATAAGATCATGTAATTACTGAGCAGATGCATCTGTGATTTTGCTTTAAGCCGGGCGGTGCTTGTTTAGGTTATTGTAATTGTAGGTATTATCACTCTAAAGCTATAGACATATATTACTTATAACCTTAAAGGGGGTTTCCAGCCACTAAAAATTGATGGCCTATCCTCAGGATAGGCCATCAATAGCGGATGAGTCGGGGTCTGACTCCCATCGACACACATTCACTTCAATGGGAGAAGAAGGCTGCTAAAACTGGGAATCGCCGCTAAATGCGTGTTGAAGATTCACAGTGAGCAAGTAGAAATGAAGGGAAAGCTGCTCGAACGAGCTTTGCAATCCCTTCAAAACAGCTGGGAGTCGGACCCCGACCCATCAACTATTGATGGCTTATCTTGAGGATAGGCCATCAATTTTTACTGGCTGGAAAACCCCTTTAATAAACATATTGAAAAGAAAAGGGCCCATTACTGACCCGTGTGGGACCCCACTGGTAACTGACCCACTCTGAGGATGTACCATTTATAACCACCTTCTGTTTTCTATTACTGTACCAGTTAATCCAATTTAATTTAACACATATTTTCCCCCAGCAAACTTCATTTTATACACCAACATTTTATGTGGCACAGTATGAAATGCCTTTGAAAAGTCTAGATACACCCCATCCACAGCCTTACCCAGGTCCAGTCCAGAATTTACCTCCTCATAGAAGCTATTCAGATTGGTTTGACTGGACGGATCCCTCATAAACCCATGCTGATGATGCATTAACAGTTTACCGTATTTGCATTGAGATACTCGAGAATAGCATCTCTTCGAAAACTCTCAAATACTTTACGCACAATCAGTGGCGTAACTACCGCCGTAGCAGCCATAGCACGGGACCCCACCATGGCCGGAGGCTCGGCTAGCGGCCGCTATGGCTGCTACAGCGGAACGCCACTGAACACTACGGCAGAGCAGGGAGGTATCTCCCCACTCTGCCATTAAACAAAAGACATGTATCCCCTATCCACAGGACAGGGGATACATGTGTGATCGCTGGCAGCGATAGGGAGAACGGGGGACTGAAAGTCCCCTGAAGTTCTCCATCACAAGCCTCGGACTTCCGGGGCCTGTGTCGGCAGCTCCGTAGAAATGAATGGAGCGCCGGTCGCGCTTCTGCGCATGCGTGACCAGCGCTCCTTTCATTTTTATTGAGCTGCCGACACAGACGCCGGAAGTCAGAGGTTAGTCATGGAGAACTTGGGGGACTTTCAGTCCCCCGTTCTCCCTATCAATGCCAGCGATCACACATGTATCCCCTATCCTGTGGATAGGGGATGCATGTTATTTGTAGGACACACTATAGGTCACATTTTTTTTGGGGAGGGGGGGCTGTATGGCGTTCCCTGCAGGGGGGGGCGCTGTATGGCATTCCCTGCAGGGGGGGCACTGTATGGCGTTCCCTGCAGGGGGGGCTGTATGGCGCTCCCTACAGGGGGGGCTGTATTGCGTTCCCTACAGGGGGGGCTGTATGGCGTTCTCTACAGTGTAGATGCCATACAGCCCCCTCTGTAGATAACGCCATACAGTCCCCCTGTAGATAACGCCATACAGCCCCCCTGTAGATAACGCCACACAGTCCCCCCTGTAGATAATGCCACACAGTCCCCCTGTAGATAACGCCACACAGCCCCCCCTGTAGATAACGCCACACAGCCCCCCCTGTAGATAACGCCACACAGCCCCCCCTGTAGATAACGCCACACAGCCCCCTGTAGATAACGCCACACAGTCCCCCTTGTAGATAACTCCACACAGTCCCCCCTGTAGATAACGCCAAACAGTCCCCCCTGTAGATAACGCCACACAGTCCCCCCTGTAGATAACGCCATACAGTCTACAGGGGGGGCTGTATGGCGTTATCTACAGGGGGGGCTGTATGGCGTTATCTACAGGGGGGGGCGCTGTATGGCGTCATCTACAGGGGGGACTGTATGGCGTTATCTACAGGGGGCGCTGTATGGCGTTATCTATAGGGGGACTGTATGGCGTTATCTACAGGGGGCTTTCCATTTATTATCTAATTGACTTCACTGTTAAAAGTAAGGAATGATAGAACAATCTATCATATTTTTTATAAAGCCAATGCGATAAAATAAAATTTTCTATGCAATATTTATTGTAAATGGGATTGAGGATTAAACTGATTCAACGGATTACAACCAATAACATCGGTCCCATTTTTCCATTTGCTTCCATTGACCTCAATGCAAGAAAAAAAATGTTTTTTCCCCCAATGCACCAAACAACAAAGCCTGCAATGTACATCACAAAAAGTATTGACAATTACTTTTAACTCAATAATGGCAAAAAAAAAATCTCTGTAAACACAGTGGTTCACATTTATAAAAGTGGAAATATTTTAGCCAATGTTTAAGTTGAGGCTAAGCTAATTTATTGACATATGATGTGACAGATTTGTGATACATCTGCCCATATTTATGACAACATACATAACTGCTATTAACTTTCACACTGGCTAAAATGATGGCACTTTATCTACACAAGGGTCTGTGAGGAGTAGAAAAGCTATTTTTTTTCTCTCATGTGTGACTTTTTTTGCAATTTTATTAAAAAGTCTGTATTTAGGGGTCTGGGATCGGTATTTAGGAGTTCTGGGGTCTGTATTTCTGTATTTAGGGGGTCTGTATTAGTTTAGTGGGTCTGGTCTGGAGACGAATTCAAGTGGTCTGGTCTGGGGTCTGTATTTAGGAGGTCTGTATTAGTTTAAAGGGTCTAGGGGTCTGTATTTAGGGGTCAGGTGTCTGTTAGTTTAAGGGATCTGTATTTAGGGGGCCTGTATTGGTTAAGGGGTCTGTATTTAGGGGGTCTGTATTAGTTTAAAGGGTCTAGGGGTCTGTATTTAGGGGTCAGGTGTCTGTTAGTTTAAGGGATCTGTATTTAGGGGGCCTGTATTGGTTTAAGGGGTCTGTATTTAGGGGGTCTGTATTAGTTTAAGGGGTCTGGGATCTGTATTTAGGAGGTCTGGGGCCTGTATTTAGGGGGTCTGTATTTAGGGGGTCTGTATTAGTTTAGTGGGTATTGCCTGGAGTCTGAATTCAAGGCGTCCGGTCTGGGGTCTGTATTTAGGGGGCCTGTATTTGTTTAAGGGGTCTGTATTTAGGTGGTCTGTATTAGTTTAAGGGTTCTGGGGGTCTGTATTTAGGGTGTCTGGTGCCTGTTAGTTTAAGACGTCTGTATTTAGGGGTCTTGGGTCTGTATTTAGGGGGTCTGGGGTCTGCATTTAGGAGGTCTGGGCTGGGGTCTGTATTTAGGGGTCTGGTCTGGGGTCTATATATTTAGGGGTCTGGTCTGGGGTCTGTATTTAGGGGTCTGGTCTAGGGTTTGTATTTAGGAGGTCCGGGGTCTGAGCCACATTAATGTTTATTTCTATAAGGGTTGGTGTGAAACATGTTCAAAAATGATTTATTTTTATGTAACATTTTAAGTTAATTCATTGTTTTGAAAGGAACATTTTTAAAAAATCCTGTCCTTAAAAAAGAAGGAACAAAAATCCTCTCACAATTTAGCTGCACAGCTGCCAGCCTATCGAAAGAGCCAGAAAATGTGTTGCTGAGGCAGAATAAGCTCTGAGCTCTTGGGTTTTAAAAAAAAAAATGCAATGTTTTCATAGTGCTGAAGTGGAAGTTTGTGTGTATCAAAGCCCTGACAAATGTTCCCGCAGTTAAGCAAAACTTTGTTTATATTGCGTGCCTCTCAACAGAAATTAAGAACTGTGGAAACAATCCACGCGAGTGCCTGGCAATCTTCTCTCGTTCTCTTTTAGTGGATATGACAATCTCACCTGCTGCGGGAGACTGGAAATAAAAGGACAATCTCACGGCATTAATAAAACATCAGCTAGAGTCGAATCAGAGGCAGAGTTAACCACTGGAGACCCAGTATAATACTTAATTTTATCGATGATGGAAGTGCTTTAGCCTGAGGTAACTTTCGTGGAGGCCATGTTTGCGTGCAAACCTTCACTTAAAGCCATACAGGATGGCAGAGCTGATGTTCACACGAGTGTAAACTTACATTGAAATGCATGAACCGCATGAGATGTTACATCACTCAAGCCAGTCAGCTTTGGCAGTGGCCTAATGTTTTATTTAAGCTTACTCCTCTAAGGAGATCTAAAAATTCACTCAACGCCCTCGGAAATGTGTCTGTTTTGGCTGCAGAGAATGGTTCCCAATCACGAAAGGATAAAAACATCAAAATAAGCTAATAGAGATCTGCCTTGAAATTCAGTCCCTGTGGGCAGGGGGCTTTTTTCACAAGGGGGGTAGTGAGTACATTATTCACAGATCAAGGGATTTTAATGCGCAAGCGCTTTACAGTTTGGTGCGATGCACGGAGGCGTGGGTGAATAAGAGCTTTATCCAAAGCAAGAGAGCAAGGAAGAGGAGAAAGCATCATTTTATGATGGGGAAATGTTAAGATGCTTTCTCTTACTTCTGGAACTCCTTATTAATCAGTTTAACCATGAAATATCACTGAAATAACATGATCCTTCAGCTTAACCTGTTATTTCTGTAAGTGACTAAATAATAGGTTATACCAAGAACTACTGTGCTTTTCATCTGCTAGTATATAGTATTTAGAATAATTGGTCAGCAGCAATTTTTTACGAAATGCATTGCTTAGCTCATTTACATGTAAATTTTAATATTATACTCTACAAACGCAAATGTTTTTTTTTCGGATTTACAAAATGTAGGTCATTGCAGTGTTTACGGTCAATGGGCATCAATTTTAGAAGCTTTTCCTTCGTACGGAAGCTTTTCTTTTTGCCTACAACAGTAAAACAGCTTAACTCCATATAAGCTTTGTGGGATATCTAATTTTAGCTAACTATCTCAGTCTTGGCATTTTCTATTCAGTGCTTCATGAACACAAGATCAGTATTTTACCAAAAAATAATTATTTCTGCACTTATTATTTATGCACTTATCAGTGCTTGAAGTTGCAGGCCTAAGGGCCTAAGTTCACATGTAGCGTAAATACTGCAGATTCTCCGCAACGGATTTTGTTGCGCAAAATCTGCAGTATAAGGGCAAGTTCACACGTGGCGGAATTGCTGTTGAATTCCGCTGTGGACAGTCCGCCAAGGAATTCTGCAGCAGCCGTTTTTTACATTTGTTTCTCTACATTTTTAGGAAAGTTAGTTCAGACGTTGCAGAAAATAACTGTGCGGAAATTAGTGCAGAATTTTCCCTCCGCAGCATGCTCATTACATTGCGGAGAAGAAGCGGAATTTCAATGCGGATTTCAGCCTTTGCAATGCAAAAACTGACATCTGTGGCAAGTCCGCTGTGATATCTGCAACGTCTGAATTACCTGTCAAATATGCAAATGTTGGTGCAGATTCGTTGCGTAATTGCCCCAAATCTGCACCAGCATTTGCAGTGGAAAAAATCTGCCACGTCTGAATGTGCCCTAATACAGTAGCAGCACAGTGAATGAGATCTGAACAAATCTCATTCACACGCTACGTAAATGATAAGCAGAAAAAATGTTTAGAAATTGAGCCGCAGTGCTTTTTTTAATTCTGCAGCATGTCAATTGTATTTGCATAATCGCTGCTTATTTGTTGCAGGTTTTCCCCATTGAATTCCATGGGGAGGTAAAGCCTGCAACAAATAGCAGATAAAAAAAACGCTAAAAAAACGCTAAAAAACTTATACTTACCCAGAATTCTGTTTCTTCATCCAGACCGGCCTCCCGGGATGACGTTTCATCCCATGTGATTGGCATCAAACTGATCAAACTTTTTTTTTTTTTAAGTGCAGTTTTCCGTAGCGGACATTCTAGCCAAAAAACTGCACCACAATTTGTTGCGTTTTTTTTCGCTTGGTATTCCCTGCGGTGTACAGGACGCATACACTGTGTGTTTTTATGCAGCGTATCCGGCATGTGTGAAAATAGCCTTAAGCCCGAGGTTCGCGTGATATCTGATATACTCTTTTTTTTCTAGTATCCGAGTGTTTTCACAGAGACATTCAAATCACTATCCATATTAATGTGCATATCCTATCTGGGTGGAATAGTTGCAACTCCGTTTGTGTACACACATTGATGGGAATTGTGATTTGAATCTAGACAAGTTACTGTGGTAACACTAAACCGGACTTCTAGTCGTTTTATGACCTCTGTTTGCTGCACTTGGCCCAAATAGGACCTAGCTGTTGCCTAGCTACATGTACGGTATTAAATGTGCAATAGCACAGGATCTTCATCTGTCTTTTGGAGAACATTAGCATTACTGTCATGCAGATTTCATTTTGATGACGTCATCAGCATTTGTGGAGGCAAGGGGGGTGATTAACAAGTGATTCTTTGCGCCCCTTGCCAGAGATTTTGTTACCAAAACTCAGGCTTCCATGGAAGGGCTTCACCTTTCTCTTTCATAATAATTATTGTCTTTTATTGTAAGTCTGATTTAATAACACCAAATCTGCTTATCTATCATCCTCTGGGTTATTAAAATGTTTTATTGCAAATGCTTAAAGTGGTTTTCCAGACTGTAAAAATGGTTGGCCTCATCAATAGCTGATGAGTCGGGGTCCGACTCCCGGCACTCCAGTAGATCAGCAGTTTTCGTACGAGCGCTGCTTCCCCTTCATTTGTACTTGCTCACTGTGAATCTTCGACACGCATTTAGCGGCGATTCACAGGTATTGCAGCCTTCTTCTCCCATTGAAGTGAGTCAGACCCTGACCCATAAGCTATTGATGGCCTATCCTGATGATAGGCCATCAATTTTTACTGGCTGGAAAGCCCTTTTAAGACCCAATTTGTTCTACTAATCTCCTAGGACTACCAAGCCTATTCACTGTACCCCAGTCTTATCTGTTCTGATGGATGAGATCATGTATTCTACTACTTTCCAAGTAAGAAATATTTTGTGTCTAAGTAGATACGGGTTTATCTAATCTATCCCTATTACAAGTGTGAGTAATGGCGGCCAATTTCAGCCTACTCAATCTGTGCCCACTTTAAAAACATGTGTCCTTTTCACACAATACTGGAGGCCCACCTGACATGTCTGTTTTAGTACATAATGGTATTCCCCATGAAATAACAAATCTATGGCACCTTGTCTTAGTACTCTATGTTATGCTGTTCCTCTAGTATTCCTCCCGGAAATGTATGAACTTTACCATTACCTACAGTGAAGGAAATAAGTATTTGATCCCTTGCTGATTTTGTAAGTTTGCCCACTGTCAAAGGCATGAAAAGTCTAGAATTTTTAGGCTAGGTTAATTTTACCAGTGAGAGATAGATTATATAAAAAATAAAAAAAATAAAAATCACATAGTCAAAATTATATATTAATTTGCATTGTGCACAGAGAAATAAGTATTTGATCCCTTTGGCAAACAAGACTTAATACTTGGTGGCAAAACCCTTGTTGGCAAGCACAGCAGTCAGACGTTTTTTGTAGTTGATGATGAGGTTTGCACACATGTTAGATGGAATTTTGGCCCACTCCTCTTTGCAGATCATCTGTAAATCATTAAGATTTCGAGGCTGTCGCTTGGCAATTCAGATCTTCAGCTCCCTCCATAAGTTTTCGATGGGATTAAGGTCTGGAGACTGGCTAGGCCACTCCATGACCTTAATGTGCTTCTTTTTTGAGCCACTCCTTTGTTGCCTTGGCTGTATGTTTCGGGTCATTGTCGTGCTGGAAGACCCAGCCACGAGCCATTTTTAATGTCCTGGTGGAGGGAAGGAGGTTGTCACTCAGGATTTGACGGTACATGGCTCCATCCATTCTCCCATTGATGCGGTGAAGTAGTCCTGTGCCCTTAGCAGAGAAACACCGCCAAAACATAATGTTTCCACCTCCATGCTTGACAGTGGGGACAGTGTTCTTTGGGTCATAGGCAGCATTTCTCTTCCTCCAAACAAGGCGAGTTGAGTTAATGCCAAAGAGCTCAATTTTAGTCTCATCTGACCACAGCACCTTCTCCCAATCACTCTCAGAATCATCCAGATGTTCATTTGCCTGTACATGTGCCTTCATGAGCAGGGGGACCTTGCGGGCACTGCAGGATTTAATCCATTACGGCGTAATGTGTTACCAATGGTTTTCTTGGTGACTGTGGTCCCAGCTGCCTTGAGATCATTAACAAGTTCCCCCCGTGTAGTTTTCGGCTGAGCTCTCACCTTCCTCAGGATCAAGGATACCCCACGAGGTGAGATCTTGCATGGAGCCCAAGATCGATGTCGATTGACAGTCATTTTGTATGTCTTCCATTTTCTTACTATTGCACCAACAGTTGTCTCCTTCTCACCCAGCGTCTTACTTATGATTTTGTAGCCCATTCCAGCCTTGTGCAGGTCTATGATCTTGTCCCTGACATCCTTAGAAAGCTCTTTGGTCTTGACCATGTTGTAGAGGTTAGAGTCAGACTGATTAATTGAGTCTGTGGACAGGAGTCTTTTATACAGGTGACCATTTAAGACAGCTGTCTTTAATGCAGGCACCAAGTTGATATGGAGCGTGTAACTGGTCTGGAGGAGGCTGAACTCTTAATGGTTGGTAGGGTATCAAATACTTATTTCTCTGTGCACAATGCAAATAAATATATATAATTTTGACTATGTGATTTTCTTTTTTTTTTTTTTTATATAATCTATCTCTCACTGGTAAAATTAACCTAGCCTAAAAATTCTAGACTGTTCATGACTTTGACAGTGGGCAAACTTACAAAATCAGCAAGGGATCAAATACTTATTTCCTTCACTGTATGTCAATATTGTGGTTCCCTACATAGTCTCAACCCTTTGACAAAGGGACTGGTAACTCCCAGTTGTCAATTTATTCATACATATGTATAGTGACAGCTGGTTATTGGCATGCAAGGGTATTAGTTACATGGAGGATTGATTTTGTAACTGCAAAGCCTCACTCACACTGCCATAGTGAACTAAAGATTAAAATACAGAGCTAAATGGGAAATAAAATATGAATAGTTTTGTCTAGCTCTGCACTTGGAGTACCTAAATTCTTCTATATTGTAGATACATATAATGATTTGTAATTCGGATGTCATATGAATCTAAAATATGCATTCCTAATTTCTTATTTTGTTTGTTTTTTTCTCAGGTTCCATTGACTTTTATGAGGATATTTTGGCTGTCATAAGGCATCTGATTGACCATGCTGCTTATTGAGCTATGTAAACTACTTTTGGAAATAGAGATATGAAAATGTATGCATAAAGGTTTGGTTGACACCATGTTTTTGCATCCTGTTGAGCGTTTTCTTGTTGGTCAAACTTGCTGTTAATGAATGTAACAGGACACACAAATTATGCGAGCTCCTATTTCTGCCCTGATTGGGCACGTTTGAAAATTGCCACGGCAATTACGCAACGAATCTGCTAAAATATTTGCATATGTAAAGGCTTCATCCAAACGTGGCAGATTTCACATCAGAATGCAACAGGATAGGCATCCCTGGTTCTATAGCACAGTGATCCCCAACCACCAGGCCGTGGACCAATACCGAGCCGTGGATCATTTGGTACTGGGCTGCGGTATCTGGTATCCGCCCGAGTGGCCTGAGAGAATTTCGGCGAAAAACCGCACCAAATTGTGGTGCAGTTTTTCGCAACAGAATGTCCGCTGCGGAAAACTGCTGAGCAGGCCTCCTGGGATGACGTTTCATCCCAGGAGGCTGCTGCAGCCTGTGATTGGCTGCAGCGGGCGTCACATGGGATGAAACATCATCCCAGGAGGCCGGCCCTCTAACGTCTTCCAGGCCGGCCTCATGGAATGACGTTTCATCCCATGTGACCGCCACTGGTCCCAGTTCCAACTGCATCTGCATCCTTAGGATGCAGATACAGTTGAATTGAATACTGGAGCAAGAGTGACGGCTCCTTGCCCCAGCATTCACTCTGCCGTGTGACTGTTGTGACGTCATCGCACCTGTCTGTGCCGAGTTACTCATAGCATGGACCGGAGGAGAAGGATCCTTCACCCGTTCAGGGAACGGGGATAGGTAAGTAATTATGTTATGTTGGCATTATACTGGGATTTGGAGGGGGGCTGATATGGTGGCAGCTATGAGAGCATTTTACTGTATTGTGGCAGCTAAGGGGGGCCTTATACTGTATGGGAGGCCTTATACTGTATAGGAGGCCTTCTACTGTATGGGGGGCATTATACTGTATGGGGGGCATTATACTGTATGGGGGGCATTATACTGTGAGGGGCAGCTATGGGGAGCATTATATTGCATGGGGCAGCTATGGGGAGCTTTATACTGTGTGGGGGCAGATATGGGGAGCATTATACTATGGGGCATTATACTGTGTGGGGGAAGCTATGGGGGGCATTATACCGCGGAGGCAGCTATGGGAGCATTATACTGTGGGTGCATCCATGGGGACTGTTGGGCAAGTTGGCTGGGCATAGGCACTGGCAGGGGTCTGGTGGTATTGGGAGGCCCAAGCTGAATTCTTGCACCAGGGCCCATGAGCCTTTAGCTACCTCCCCATTAAATTCAATGGGGAAAACGCGCAACAAATAAGCAGCATTTACGCAAATACAATTGACTTGCTGCGGAATAAAATTATGCACCGCAGGTCCATTTCTAAGCGTTTTTTTCCACTCAGTATTTACGCAGAGTGTGAATGAGACTTGTTTTATCTCATCCACTTTGCTGCTACTGTATTATACTGCGTATTTTCCGCAGCATAGTACAGGTATTATAATACAGGTATACGCCGTATTTAAGCAATATGTGAACTGACTCTAACCTTGCCCCCGGCGGTCCCTGGAAAAATTTTCTTGCATCAAACTGGTCCTCGGTGCAAAAAAGGTTGGGGACCACTGCTAGAGCAATGAACTGTAAAAGCTAGTAGTATCTTCGTAATATATACTACATTCCAAGTAGTTTAAAAAGTAGTTTTATGCTGGAAACTTAGCTGTTTGATCTTATTGTTAGATGTGTTTCTTGTTTTGAAGAACTGGAAGCTATGATTTGTATTCACTGATCTCTATGCACATAGGCATTGTTGTGCTGTACAGCATACAAATCATAATTTTGCTGCACCTTAATATATGGGTTTTGATAGCTTTTCATCGTAATGTTTTACTGAAGCGTTACTGTACTGACTTGTGTCATCCCATGCAGGTCAACTGAGATCATCCTTTATTTCTTGTCTTTATAAAAAAAAAAGTTAAAAGGAACAGTTACATTTAAGAAAAACAAAACACTTAAAAGTTAGTACTGTTTAAAATTTGAGCATTACATTTCAATACTACACCAGCCAACATCAAGGTGATACCTTGGATACCTGCAGCATCATGATCCTTGAGTCCAAAATAGCCTGTAAACATGGCAACTGCTCAATAGTAGCAGATATACGGCCTCTCCACCCACACCTTCAAAAATGGGCCATGTACCCTTAACCTTAACATATTATGCAGGTTGGACAAATAACTATACCACTAGTTGCATATGTAAAAACTGTGTTACTATGCAGCTGCTACAGATGTGTCCACCCTTACCTTGACTTAAATTTGGTTATGGACTCCAATTTCTTATTAAATAAATTCAAAATAATATTGCAACATACTAGCAAAAACTTGACAGGCTACAATTCGCATCACAACCACTGGGTGGCCACACATATAGCATAGACATCTCAGGACAGAGTATCATGAAATCGAGTTGTTTTTTTTCAAAGTTGGTCAACCCATGCCACAAATCTTCGGATTTGTTGAGATATGAGAAAAAGTAAGGAAAAACACATCTGTATATCTATCAGAGATGACATACAATACATTTTTACACTCCATGAACTACTATTTTTCAGACTCTTCTATATTAAAGTAAAAAAAGAAACATCCAAAATGAAGGTACATATTAGGATCAAGTAGCAATAAAGGGAATAGATCATAGCATTAGATGTAAAGGGTATGTGTCACAAGCCTTCAACTGGTTTTAGTAGCAGCCAAAATAAATCTGAATGCAGCACTGGGAACATGCTGAACAAAGGATTAGTATAAAATAAGTAAAATCAAGAAAATCAATAACACTTAAATCTATGTATGAGCACAAGAACATTGTAATTAGAATGTTTCTGGAAATAGAAGCGCTAAGTAAAGCTACCAGTATGTGTGAACCTACAAGGCTCACTAAAAGTAAAAGGAAAGCTTAATCAACTTTACAAGCTCACATAAAGCTTTATTTTACTTAAAGCATACCTAAATTTTTAGATGACTTTTCAGAATAAGCTGTCATATGTGTGTACAGGAAAAATAACACTATTTCTGGCCATTATATGACTTGTATCCTGCATTATTTAGCAGATTATCTGCAGGCTCTATCTCTAAGGCTGGGTTCACACGACCTATTTTCAGACGTAATGGAGACGTTTTATGCAAGCCATAAGGTTATTCAAATCAAAGAAGTAGCAGGTATCGCTAAGATCTGCAAATAAACAAATTTTAAAGCACCTAGCTCCAATCTGTGGTATGTGTTAGGGGCATAAAAACTACATTGAAAGCAAAGTTTTTTAGCCACATGAAACTTCAAAAAAGTGGTGTGGGATGATTGTGCGACGCCTCCTGTTCTTCGATGTGCCAGTTATCGCCACTTGTCGTAAACTGAGAGGGACAGAATCCTTGAACAGAGAGACCTCTGTTTATCACGACAGCAGATCGCTGCGTGCCTAGGCCGAACCTATGCACAGCCAGGTTGTCTGATTGGTAGAATGGCGCGTAGTGATCCCTTCTGTACTGTAAGTGTAATTAGACATCACATCCCAAGCCTGGGATGGCAGCCAGTTTCGACACAAACATCAAAAGGCGTTTGCACGACATTGGGCAACGAGACAGACGTACAGCTGCAGGTGTCCCATTGACCACACACCACCGCTCTCAAAGGCTATCATGGTGCACAGCATGCCGGCAATGGAGGCTGGAATGGAAGTCTATCCCTTTCAGCAATGAGTCCCGCTTTTTTTCTCAGAAACAATGATGGCCAGATATTGGTCTGGAGATCACATGGGCAACGCCATGAAGAGGTCTTCACACCGGTCCTACTCGCGAGATTATGGTGTGGGGTGGCATAATGTATGGTAGCCAGACCCCTTTAGTCCTCATTTCAGGTACACTAACAGCTAGACGTTACATTGATTTGGAACCAGTGGTATGGCCACTTCTTCAAAGTGTCCCAGAAGCCGTTTTTTAAAAGGACAACGCTAGGCCGCATGTTGCTCTTGCTATTTTGAGTAGACTGTGTGGCCTAAACATGCTAACATGGTCTGCAGCGTCTCCGGAGTTGTCTCCCATCAAGCACATCTGTAGCGTCATTGGTCGGCAATTGCAAAGGGAGCTGCCAGCTCTCAATCTTGATGATTTGCGTGCCCAAGTGCATTCAACGTGGCATAACATTCCTCAGACAACCATTAATAACCTCATTGATAGCATGACAATGCCTGTAAGTGTGTATTTCTGCGTGTGGCACTCATACTGAATACTGAATAAATCAAGATGTAAGATGTTTATAATATTTTGTTTCCATTTTTTTATAATTTGCATATCATTAACATGTCTATCGATCCTGTGATTTCCACAATTCCAAAACTTTTCCTGCTTGTTGTTTAAATTCCAATGTTGAGGAGTGTATCTATATCTATATATTTGTAAATGGTAGAAAAACTCTTATTATAAGTTGAGCAGACGTGCATGATGTGCATTTCAAAACGAGTGGAAAAAAAAAGATGAAAGGAGTGCTACAAGGACCAGTTGGCTTCTCCTTTTCAACCAAAGAATGGAATGAAATGCTATTTTACAACAATAGTGGGCAGATACCACCAAAGAAATGCAAGAAAGAAGAAAAATTCAAAAAATATAAATTTATGAAGTTTATAAACTTAATATAGAATAGAATAGGGAATTTTGCCCACAAAACCGCACCAAATTGTGGCAGTTTTTCGGGCGGCATGTCCTCTGCGGAAATCCTGCAGGGATAATAAAAAAAGTTTATACAAACCACAGCCATAGTCATGGCGATGCTTCGCTCTCTGCTGAGCGTAGCCCAGTCTCCTGGGATGTAGTCTATGTGACCCCTGTAGCCTTTGATCGGCATGCTGAAGTCACATGGGATGAAACGTGATCCCAGAACAGAGAATTACGTTGCTAGGACAATGGCCGAGGTAAGTATACACTTTTTAATTCAATTTAACTCAAACAAAGCTTTTTCTCTTTTGCGGTTTTTGTGGCGGAATTGCAGCGTTTTGCACCACAAAAGTCGCAACACATAGCTCTTTGTTGCGGGTTTTCCCTCCCCATTGAATTCAATGGGGAAAACCTGCAACAGAATAGGTGCGATTCCGCAGCATAAATTTACGTGCTGCGGCATTAAAACCCGCACTGCAGGTCAATTTATGAACGTTTTTTCGCCAGTTTTTCTGCAGTGTGTGGATAAGATTTGTTCAAATCTCATCCACTCTGCTGCTACTGTAATACGCTGCAGATTTTCCGCAATGAAATCTGTTGTGGAAAATTTGCAGTGTTTACGCCTAGTGTGTTCCTAACCTAAAGGTTCAGTATGGGTTCATTGATTTCTATGGGTTCCATTTTACAAATTTGTGAAACGTGGACACATAACCGATTAAATAAGTCCTTACAGTTATATAAAGGAGCCACATAAAGGTTGAGGTTGTAATGACTTTAGTTATACACAGACATATGTAGCTACCTGGCTCCATAGAATTGACCAGCGTTGATCTAAGCCATATTGAAAATTACGTATTTATTAACCTAAGACTTTTTTTTAACACATTATTTACATGCTAAATAAACAAAGCTTACTGAGCTAAAAAAAAAAAAAAACGAAGCAGCAAATGAGTAAGGCTTAAAGGATTAGCATATTGTTGGCACATTTTACTTCAGATTTCTACTAATGAAATCTGCTCAGACATGTAATTGGTATTCATCCACTCACACATGGTAGAAAAAAAGCATCACCCTTTTAAACTATGGTTTCTTTTGAGCTAATTACTCTACTTTACAGCAATAATATGATTATATTTCATTTAATCAGATGTGTGAGAATTTATACACTTGAAATAACACTGCAGAAAGGTTTCCTATAAATCTGCTCAGAATGATGAAATAAAGAACATGCACAGTAATTTAATTACAGATTCTAATTAGATCTTACCAAACATTGTAAATATGAAAAAGAATATTGGCATCCTAGAGAAATCATCCATCTCAAATTCCATTAATAGAATCGCAAATATAGAAAAGTTTTTGGTTTACACATTACAGTAAAGTATGAATGCAAAAACTAAACATTAGGGCTCATGCATACAGCCATATTATGACTCTGTTGTGTACAGAGCTGTAATAGGGATGCCATAGACGTCCATAAGGCCTCTACTGTTCTTCCATATGCCTCTGATTTCATACATCTCTTGATCTTCAATTTTGGGAGTCATGTAAAATGTATTTTAACTGGTTGCTGACACAGGACGAGAATACTCGTCCTGAGCGGCGGGTACTTGGTGCATCAGGACGAGTATTCTCGTCCTGTGTGACAGCCAGTGTCCGCGCGCCATGATGAGCGGGGCAACGGCTGTAACGGCTTTAATACACAGCCGCTGCCCCGCTCTATCGGCGGAAAGAAGAGAAACATCAAAGCTGATCACGGCATTCAAAGCTAAGGTGAGAAGGGGGTCGGCCCTTGGGTCGCATCACAAGAAATCCCTGTGACGCGATCAATGGTTATACCTCGTATGGGCAGACAGCCCAGGGTCCATTGAAGGACCCCAGGGCTGTCTGACCATATTTCCTGTTGTTAGGGCATACTGAGGTATATCCTAACAACTGCCTGTGTACAATCAGGCTTTATGGGATTAAAAAACAAAGTGAAGTTAAGTTAATTTAAAAAAAAGTTTTGTTAAATAAAAAAAAATTGTAAAAAAAAAATACACAGGAATACAAATTTTTTACAATAAATAAACTTTTCAAAACATGAAATAATATATGTATATTGTTATCTATGATGATCGGTGTATGGTGTAAAAAAAATAAAGAAAACTGCAGCGGATGTGCTTTTTTTTCTACATGTTTGCCAAAATAAAAATTTATAGAAATTAAACGATAATGTAAATGTACCTGTCACAATCACAGTGTATGTGGTCCCACTAGACCGCTACGCCGTAGCGGAGAGGCAGCTGGCCAAGTCATAGCCTATGCAAGAGTCTATAACAGTTCGTACCACAAGGGTACCTGAAATAGTCCAGACAGTGGCCGAGGCTTCAGCACAGATGGAGGTAGGTGCAGCAGGTTGCGCCAAACGTGGCGGATAACACTAGATGTGGCAGATGACACTGGACGTGGCGGATGACGCTGGATGTGGTGGATGACACTGGACATTGCGATGACACTGGTGCAGTAGGGCACGGCTCAAACACTAACAGGCTCAGGAACAAGGACACAGCACGGGATACGGGATACAGGTAGCAGGGCATGGGTAACAACAGGAATAGGATAACACTAAGGGACCATTTGCAAGACTGACATGGGATAAACTAACAACGCTCAGGCAATGAGCAATGGGGCAGGGCCCTTCTTATAGTCCAGGAAATCATGGGCAGTTGATGATGATGATTTTCCATGTGCGCGCGCTGGCCCTACGGGACACAGTGGACCGGAGCGGAAGTGAGCGCTGGCGTCTCCTGGGAAGGAGATGCGAGCCAGCGCTCACAGATCCATGGCTGCAGCCACCGGGGGTGAGTAAAGCCATGGACGCTACAGTTTCCCCCCTCTTACACCCCCTCTTCTTGGGGCCAGAGCGAGAGAGGAACTTCTTTATGAGAGCAGGGGCACTGAGGTTCTCTTCCGGCTCCCAGGACCTCTCCCGAGGACCAAAGCCTCCCCAGTCCACCAAATAGAAAGTCCTTCCTCCTAACCTTTTGCAGTCCAGGATCTCCCTCACCTCAAACACATCAGATGAACTGCTGGGAGCAACTGCGGGACTGGAAGTCTTACTGTAGCGGTTCAGGACCACTGGTTTCAGGAGGGACACATGAAAGGAGTTGGGAATTCTGAGGGTAGGAGGCCGCCGAAGCTTATGAGATATGGTTTATCTGTTGTAATATCTCAAAAGGTCAGAGGAACCTTGGAGCAAACTTGTATGAAGACACCTTTAAACGAATATTCCGTGAGGACAGCCAGACTTTGGTACCTGGAAGATACTGAGGCAGCTCTCTTCTTTTCGCTTCATGTGATCGACTGCCAGCAAATTAGAGGTCTGGGTCTGTTGCCAGATTTGCAGAAAGTCCCCAAATGCAGAGTCAGCAGCGGGTACCTAAAATGTAGTGGACACAGGAAGATGGACTCTAGGATGTTGACTATACACAATGTAGAAAGGTGTGGAAGTGGTGGACTCACTTGTGTGGTTGTTATGCGAGAACTCGGCCCATGGAAGAAGTTGTACCCAGTTATCATGCTGCAAGGAGATGAAGTGGCGGAGATAATTTTCCATGATCTGGTTAATCCCCTCGACTTGCACATTGGACTGGGGGTGATAGGCTGAGGAAAGTCCAATCTCACATCCAGGAGTTTACAGAGGGCTCTCCAGAATTTTGAAGTAATTTGAACCCCCCAGATCAGACACGATGTGAAGGAGCAAGCCATGCAAGCGGAAGATGTGCTGAATGAAGAGACTCGCCAGTCGGGAGCAGAAGGTAGTCCTGTCAGCGGGATAAATTGCGCCATCTCTGAAAACCGGTCCACTATCACCCAGACAGTGTTGCATCCTGCTGAGGGAGGAAGGACTGTGACAAAGTCCATCACAATGTGCTTCCAGGGGACATTGGGTACAGGCAGAGGTTGGAGCAGGCCGGCAGGGATATCTCTAACCTGCCAAGTATTGGCTGTGACAATGCAGGACAGGTCTATGATACTTTGAAGGGACTCCACTGTGTCATCCGTCTCAAAAGACCTGGACAGGGCATCGGCCCTCACATTCTTGTCAGCGGGATGGTAGTGGAGCACAAATTGGAAACAGGTGAAGAACAGCGACCACCTGTCTTGACGGGGGTTTAGTCGTTGAGCTGACTGGATATAGGTGAGGTTCTTGTGGTCGGTGTAGATCAGGATGAGGTTAGCTGCGCCCTATAGCAGATGTCTCCACTTCTCCAGAGCCAATTTGATGGCCAGTAGCTTCCGATCCCCATTAGAGTAGTTGCGCTCTGCAGAGGAAAAAAGTCTCAAGTAATAGCCACATACTACTGCCTTTCCTTTGGAGCTCCTCTAGAACAGAAGTGCACCAGCACTAACAGAAGAAGCGTCCACCTCCAATGACAACTGCTGAGACACGTCAGGATGATGGAGGATCGAGGTTTTCTTGAGACTAATAAGTGCAGATTCTGTCTCTGGAGTCCACACCTTGTCGTTCACACCCTTCTTGGTAAGGGTAGAGATGGGAGCCGTCAGTCATGAGAAGTTTGGGATAAACTGCCGGTAGAAATTGGCGAATCGTAAATATCGCTGTATGGGCCTCAGACCTTGAGAACGTGGCCATTCCAGAATGAACTTTACTTTCTCAGAATCCATCTTGAGATCTTGATCCGAGATGATGTAGCCCACGAAGGGCAGATAATTTTTTTCAAAGACGCACTTCTCCAGCTTCGCATATAAACGATTCTTCCTTAATCACAGTAGATCCTGACAGACATGCCTCCGATGAGTCATCGGATGTGGGGAGAAAATCAAAAATCATCGAGATAGACACCAACACAGACATAGAGGAGATCTCGGAAGATATCACTGACGAATTCCTGGAAGACCGCGGGAGCGTTACACACTCTGAAGGACATCATCAGGTATTCGTAGTGTTGAACGCTGTCTTCCCTTCGTCCCCTTGACGGATTCGGAACAAATTATAAGCCCCACGCAAGTCTAATTTTGAAAAATCCTTGCGCCTAGTATACGGTCAAACAGTTTGGATATAAGTGGCAACGGGTATTAGTTCTTGACCGTGATCTGGTTGAGACCACAGTAGTCAATGCAGGGTCGAAGAGGTCCGTCTTTCTATTTAACGAAGAAGAACCCGGCCCCGGCCGGGGAGAAAGACTTTCGTATGAAACCCCTCTCAAAATTTTCCTTTATATAGGCCAACATGGATAGAGTCACTGGCAAGGAGAGAGGATATATCCGTCCATGCGGAAGAGAAGCATTTGGAACCAGTTCAATGGGGCAGTCATAATTCCGATGTGGAGGCAACAGCTCAGCCTCTCTCTTGCTGAAGACATCTGCAAAACTAGCATACTGAGATAGTAGATCGGAGAGTGACTGAGGCTGTGGGGCAAAACAGGGCAACCTTGTTGACAGGCAATGGCTATGGCATCTGGGACCCCTCTGGAGAACTTCTCCGGAATTCCAGTCAAGAAACGGAGCGGGTAGGCAAAGCCTTGGCAGGCCAAGCAGAATAGGGTTCATAGCTTTAAGTAATACAAGGAAGGCGATCTGTTCCAAGTGAAGAGCTCCGACTTGTAGTGTCAATGGTTCCGTGATAAACACAATTGGATCGGGCAACGGTAGGCCATTCACAGAAGCAACAGCCAGAGGTCTCTCCAGAAGAACTGTGGGTAGGTAGATGTAAGCGATCCACTAGACCCTGCTGGATGAATTTTGCAGCTGCTCCGGAGTTAAGATAGGCAGAGGAGGAATGTGATGTCTCTCCGGAGATGATGGCCACAGGAATCGATAATTTGGAAGAGGTTTTGACGTTTCGAGACGTCCCACCTAGAGTTGCCTCTCCAACCAACCCTAGGTGCTGGAGTTTCCTGGTTTCTGTGGGAATTGGCACACAAAATTACCCTTAAGGCCACAATACAGACATAATAAAGAAGAGCGTCTGCGCTGTTTTTCTTTACGGACAACCGGACTCTGTCTACCTGCATATGTTCTTCAGGTAGAGCACTAGGGGAAGGCAATAGTGGTCTCTGGACTGAGGGTGCTTGGTCTGTGACCCCGGCTCTCCTGTCGAACCTCCTCTGTGCGCTACCGGATCCTCTTGTCAACCCGAGTGGCCGACAGGATGAGGGCATCCAAGGTAAAAGGAAGGTCGCGGGCTGCTAGCTCGTCCTTGATTTGCGAGGACAGTACCTGCCAAAAGGTCACCACCAATGCCTCACTGTTCCATGCCAACTCTGCTGCCAGGGTACGGAAGGAGATAGAATACTCTTCTATTGTGGAACCGTCTTGCTTGAGGGTTAACAGAGTGGCTGTGGCAGAATATGTTAGGCCCGGCTCCTCGAACACGGCACGGAAAGACTGCAGGAACAAGGCTAGGTCCGAGGATACAGGTCCTTGTTGTTCCAAGATGGGGTTCGCCAATGTGAGGCCCTAGCCAGCGAGGAGGGAGATAATAAACGCTACTTTGGCCTCCTCAGAGGGGAAGAGATGAGCTTGTAGCCTAAAATGAACCGTGCATTGGTTGATGAACCCTCTACAGGCTCTGGGATCACCGTTATAGTGAGGAGGAAGAGGCAGTAGAACTGTGGATCCGGCGGGTTCTCATAGGCTTGCTGTCAGTGTATGGCTGGATTCACACGACTATGTTATGTCCGTAATGGACGGAACGTATTTCGGCCGCTAATCGCGGACCAAACACAGTACAGGGAGCCGGGCTCCTGGCATCATAGTTATGTACGATACTAGGAGTCCCTGCCTCGCTGCAGGACAACTGTCCCGTACAGTAATCATGTTTTCAGTCCAGGACAGTAGTTCCACGGAGAGGCAGGGACTCCTAGCATCGTACATAACTATGATGCTAAGAGCCCGGCTCCCTGCAGTGTGTTTGGTCCGGGATTAGTGGCCGAAATACGTTCCGTCCATTACGGACGTAATGTGCTCGTGTGAATCCAGCCTATGACTGACAGCTCTAATACACTGTTCTACGTATGTTGTGCAGTGCATTAGAATAGCGAACAGAGCTTCAGGCCTCCAAGTCTCCTAGTGGGACAAAAAAAATGTTAAAAAAAGTTAATAAAAATGTTGTAAAAGTATAAAAAGTTATAAGTTTCAAGTTAAAAAAAACCAAATTGCCTTTTTTCCAATAAGTATTTTATTATTGGAAAAAACCTTGAAAAATAAAAAAACTATACATAATTGGTGTCGCCACGTCCATAACGACCCAACTATAAAACTGTTACATAATTTATACTGCGCAGTGAACGCTGCAAAAAAACAAAAAGAAAAACAACCAGAATCGCTGTTTGTAGGTGTCATGTCCGTAGTTGCGGGCCGTCAGGTTCACTGCTCCCCTGACGGCTGCAGCCATGGGTCGGCGAGCGCTGGCCCCAGTCTCCTCCTCAGGAGACGCCAGCGCTCGCTTCCACTCACCTCAGCCGGATCCCGTACGGTGTGCGCGCATGCTCGTGCCCGCTCTTAAAGGGGCAGCACGCGCACCGGACTTTAATGAACCATCAACCCATAAGTGCCCTGGACTATAAGAGGGGTTCAGCCCCTTGCTTCTATGCCTGAGCGTTGATGTCGTACTCTGTTTTTGTCTATGCAATGGTCTCCTAGTGTGTTCCTGTTCCTGTTACCTGCATCCGTGCTATCCTGGACTGCTTGCTGCCTAGTCCCAGCCGAGCCTGCCTTGCTACTGTCCGAGCTGCCACAGGTACCCTATACGTACTATGGACTATGGACTATGGACTTTAACCTGCGCTCCGTTGGCCAGCTGCCATACCGCCAAGGGGGTCCACGAACCCAACGTGACAATACGTTTAGGCCATGGACCTCGCTGGTCGATCCAAGACTATGACGACGTCACAGGAGATGTGGGTGGATATGCAAGACCTCCGGTCTCGACAGGACCAACTCCTCCAGGCCTTGAACATTCTCGCACGTCGGCAGGAGGCACAAGCTGCCGTTCCTCCTACTACGCCTCTTGGCAGTGTTGATCCTCAGACTACACCTCCTGGCAGCGTTGACCCGCGTTTTTCTTTGCCACTTCCTGACCGCTATGATGCAGACGGAGGTACCTGTCTTGGATTTTTGAACCAGTGCCAGATCCACTTCAGCCTGTATACTAGGACATTTTCGTCTGATGGCGCAAGGGTCGCTTTCATCATCTCTCTCCTCCCTGGCAAGGCTCTTACATGGGTGAACCCTATCTGGGAGAGACAAGGACCAGAGACCCATGATTTCCAGGGCTTCCTCTGGCTTTTCGCATGGTGTTTGAGGAGCCTGGTCTCATCTGCAGCGGCTTCCTTGATTAACCTACACCAAGGAGACACCTCTGTGAGTGATTACGCCATCCACTTCCGCACCCTGGTGGGAGAACTGTTGTGGAACAATGAGGCCCTGGTGGCTGCATTCTGGCTTGGACTGTCTCCTAAAATTAAGATGAACTTGCCGCCTGAAATCTGCCGTCTACCCTGGATGACATCATCCTTCTGTCTGCCTGGATTGATATGGGGATCCGAGAACGTCTCCAGTTGGGAGGGAGGACTTCCTAGTCTGGCTCCTACTTTGCAGCAACACCTGCTGTCCTCAGATGTTGATCCTACTAAGGAGTCTATGATTATGGACCAGTGTAAGCTATCCACCCAGGAGAGACAATGCAGATGCACTTCGGGACTCCCCAAAAATCCCAAAGCCTAGGGTTGCTAGGAGAGATAACTTTGGGTAAGAAAGGATTTCCGTCTAAATTGTCCATACCAGTGACCATAGAGTCCGGCGAGAGAATGCATCAGGTCTCTGCGTATATGGACTCTGGATCCACTGCTAATTTCATCCGTAGAGACCTGGTGGATCTGCTTCAATTACCCAGCACCCCCCTGGAGAGGCCGTTGACGGTTGCATCAGTAAATGGACTTCCTCTGCCAGACCCAGTTATAGCTATGACCAAGCCGCTGAGGCTCCAAGTAGGGGCTCTTCACTCCGAACTCCTGTCGTTCTATGTCCTATCCAAAGCAGTTAACCCTGTGTCCTGGACTGGAATTCTGGAGAGGTTCTCCTGTGGGGCCCTGAGTGTCAAAGCCGATGCCTGGTGCACAGTCGTTCGGCTCAGCCTTCGCTGCCTCGGTCATTGGCAGGATTGCCGGGTTATTATGCTGAATTTTCGGACGTCTTCAGCAAGAGGGAGGCGTATGACTGCCCTATCAAGCTATCTCCGGGCACATCCCTTCCCCGTGGTAGGGTATATACTCTCTCCTTGCCAGAGACTCTGTCCATGTCCGCCTATGTGAAAGAGAACTTGGAGAGGGGCTTCATACGGAAGTCTTCCTCCCCGGCAGGAGCCAGGTTCTTCTTCGTCAAAAAGAATCCTTGTATTGACTAACGAGGTCTCAACCAGATCACTGTGAAAAATAAATATCCGTTGCCGCTGATCTCAGAACTGTTTTATCGTATACGTGGTGCCAATATTTTTTCCAAACTAGACCAGCATGGGGCTTACAACCTATTCCGAATTCGCCAGGGTGATGAATGGAAGACTGCATTTAACACCCGTGATGGACATTATGAATATCTTGTAATACCCTTCGTCCTGTGTAATGCTCCCACGGTCTTCCAGGAGTTCGTTAATAACATTTTCCATGATCTCCTCTATGTTTGTGTAGTAGTCTATCTTAATGATATCTTGATTTTTTCTCCAGATCCTATGACGCATCAGAGACATGTCGGTCAAGTTTTGCTGTGGTTAAGTGAGAATCGTCTGTACGCTAAGTTGGAGAAGTGCGTATTTGAAAAAGATGCTCTACCCTTCCTAGGCTACATCGTCTCGAATCGAGGTCTCGAGATGGATCCTGAAAATGTAAAGTCTGTCCTGGAGTGGCCACGCCCTCAAGGCTTAAGGGCCATACAGCGCTTTCTGGGATTCACCAATTTTTACAAACAGTTTATTCCAAACTTCTCACTGACTTCTCCTATCTCTAACCTCACTAAGAAGGGCATGGACGCCAAGGTGTGGACTCCTGAGTCCACATTCAATAGCCTGAACAGTGCCTTCACGTCAGTCTCTATCCTCCATCATCCAGATGTCTCTCTACAGTTCTCGTTGGAGGTGGACGCATCCTGTGTCGGTGCTGGTGCACTCATGTTCCAGAGAGGCTCCAAGGGCAAGTCAATGGTATGTGGATATTTTTCTAAGCTCTTCTTTTCCGCAGAACGCAACTACTCGATTGGGGATCAGGAGTTAGTTACTGGCCATAAAATTGGCTCTGGAGGAGTGGAGACATCTCCTAGAGGGCGCAGCTCATCCCATCCTGATTTTTACGGACCATAAGAACCTCACCTATCTTCAGATGGCCCAACGGCTGAACCCTCGTCAGGACAGCTGGTCACTGTTCTTTACCAGGTTCCAGTTTGAGCTCCATTATTGCCCGGCTGACAAGAATGTGAGGGCCGATGCCTTGTCCAGGTCTTTCGAGACAGAAGACACCATGGAGATTCTACAGAACATTATTGATCCGTCTTGCATTGTCTCTGTCAATCCCCTGCAAGTTGGGGACATTCCTCCAGGGAGGACTTTTGTGCGCCTGGCTGATCGTGGAAGAATCCTCCGCTGGGGACACTCCCCTAGACTGGCAGGCCAAGCAGGGGCCCGTAAGACCCGGGATCTGATTGCTCGTCATTTCTGGTGGCCCACGCTGCACAAGGACATTATGGACTTTGTTTCTTCCTGTTCAGTATGTGCAGCCAACAAGGTCGCTCGCTCCAGACCTGCTGGTCTGCTCCCGCCATTGCCTGTGCCCAATGCTCCCTGGCAGCATATAGCTATGGACTTTATTACGGACCTGCCTCTGTCTGCCGGATGCAGTACTGTCTGGGTGGTGGTCGATTTTCAAAGATGGCCCACTTCGTTCCTCTGACCGGTCTTCCTTCTGCTCCTCAGCTGGCCAAGCTATTCATCCAACACATCTTCCACATGCACAACTTGCCGCAGCATATTGTGTCTGATCGGGGGGTTCAGTTCACCTCTAAGTTCTAGAGAGCCCTCTGCGGACTTCTAGGTATAAAGTTGGACTTTTCCTCGGCCTACCATCCTCAGTCCAATGGTCAGGTCGAGAGGATCAATCAAACCTTGGAGCACTACCTACGCCACTTTATCTCCAAGCAGCATGATGATTGGGTGCAGTTGCTTCCGTGGGACGAGTTCTCTTACAATAATCACACCAACGAGTGCACACAGAAGACACCGTTCTTTATTGTCTATGATCAACACCCACGGATTCCTCTCCCGGTCCCTGTTACGTCAGAGGTACTAGCGGCTGACACGGCATTTGGGGACTTTCTGCAGATCTGGCAGCAGACTCGATCCTCCATCCTGCTGGCGGTCGACCGCATTAAGCGGAAGGCAGACGGAAGGAGAAGAATACCTCCTCAGTTTCTTCCTGGCACGAGGGTCTGGCTGTGCTCCAGGAATATTCGACTGAGGGTGCCGTCGTACAAATTTCCCCTTAGAGATCCTGCAGCAGATCAACCTACAAGCTTTGGCTGCCTCCTACCCTCAAGATCCCCAACTCCTTCCATGTTTCTCTCCTGAAACCAGTGGTTCTGAACCGCTTTACCAAGACTCCTATACCTGTGGTTGCCTCTAGCGGCCCTTCAGACACCTTCAAGGTTAAGGAGATCTTGGACACCAAGAGAGTGAGAGGAAAGACCTTTTATTTGGTGGATCCTAGGGGGTTTGGTCCTGAAGAGAGGTCCTGGGAACCAGAAGAGAACCTCAATGCCCCTACTCTTCTGAAGAAGTGTCTCTCTCACTATGGTCCCAAGAAGAGGGGGCGTAATCATGTCCGTGGCTGCGGGCCGTCAGGTTCACTCCCCCGTAATTTATCCCGCATGGTGAACGATGAAAAAAAAAAAGAAAAACAACCAGAATCGCTGTCTGTATGTGTCATGTCCGTGGCTGCGGGCCATCAGGTTCACTCCGCCCCAGTCTCCTCCTCAGGAGACGCCAGCGCTCGCTTCCACTCACCTCGGCCAGTTCCCGAAGGGTGCACAGCCCCTTTAAGAGCGGGCACAAGCGTGCGTGCCGGACTTTAATGAACCATAAGCCCATGAGTGCCCTGGACTATAAGATGGGTTCAGCCCCTTGCTTCTATGCCTGAGCATTGTTGTCATACCCTATGTTTGTCTATGCAATGGTTCCCTAGTGTGTTCCTATTCCTGTTCCTGTTACCTGTATCCGTGCTATCCTGGTCGAGTGCCATGCTGAGCCAAAATCGTGCTGTATACCACGCCTGTCCTGCTTCACCACACCTGACGTCTGCCTGCTGCCTTGTCCCAGCCGAGCCTGCCTTGCTACTGTCCGAGCTGCCACAGGTACCCTATACGTACTATAGACTTTAACCTGTGACCTGTTGGCTAGCTGCCAAACCGCCAAGGCGGTACGGCCCAGTGGGTCCACGAGCCCAAAGTGACAGTAGTTCACATCTACACCCAAAAAAAAATCGAATAAAAAGTCACACTTAACCCAAAATGGTACAAATAAAAATGACAGCCCGTTTCACAAAAAAATGAAAAAGTTATGGGTCTTAGAATATGGCAACACAGAAAAAAAAGTGATTTCATTGGGCAAAAGCTGCAATACATGAAAAAAAACCTATATAAATTAGGCATTGCCGTAATTGTATCAACCCACAGAATAAATTTAACATGTAATTTATGGTGCACGGTGAATGCCGAAAAAACCCCCAATAAAAAACAATTTCAGAATTGCTTGTTTTTGGTCATTTCCTCTTCCAAAAAGTGAAATAAAAGGTGATCAAAAAGTCGTATGTGTCCCAAAAGTCTAACAATAAAATCTACAGCTTGTCTCGCAAAAAACAAGCCCTCATACAGCTCCATCAACAGAAAAATAAAACAGCTATGGCACTAGTAATGCGGTGATGAAAAAACATCCTGATGTGCAGGCCGGAGGGGAACATTCCTTCAGTTTCGGGGCGCTAGTATTTAGGAACTAGCAAGGGAAAGTACATAAAACATCTGCTGGAAGCGAGGGCGTCCATATTTTACCAGGGAGACACATTTCCAGCAAAATTTCCCAAACTACAAAGGAGGAAAAGTCCCCAAAAGGTGCAGAGTGTTATACAAGGGCCAAAAGCCTGTGCATAACTGATTGCTTCACAGCGTACCACACATCCATGGATAGTTTTATTATTTAACCCATTATTATACTCTCTTATTATGCCCTGATGTACTCCGCACAGATTACATATGTCCCCATATTATCAACTGAAATACCAGTAATACTCAAACAAAACTACTACCAAGCAAAATCCACGCACCAAATGGTGCTCCTTCTCTTCTAAGCCTACAGTGTGCCCAAACAGCAGTTTATGTCCACAAAGCATTGCAATACCCGGGAGAACCCGCTTAGCAATTTATTGGGTAAGATTCTCCAGTAGCACAAGCTGGGCACAACATATTGTGCAGTGAAATGGGATATCAGTGGAAAATTAGCAATTTTCACTTTGCGTATTAATTTCTGAAAAACACCTGTGGGGTCTAAATTATCACTACACCCCTTGATAAATGCCTTTAGGGGTGTAGTTTCTAAAATGGGGTAACTTTTTTGGTACATTAGTGGTTTTGCAAATATGACATGGCGTCCGCAAACCATTCCAGCAAAATCTACGCTCCAAAAGTCAAATACCACTCCTTTTCTTCTGAACCCCCCATATGTCTAAACAGCAGTTTCTGACCACATATGGGGTATTACCATGCTCGGGAGACATTGCTTTAGAAATGTTGGGGTGCTTTTTCTTCTTTATTCCTTGTGAAAATGAAAAATGCTGAATTATATCTACATCTTATTGGGAAAAAAATATTTTTTCATTTCACTGCATAATTCAAATTATTTCAGCAAAAAAACCTTTGGGTCAAAATTCCTTGAGGGGTGTAGTTTCCCAAATGGGGTCACTTGTGGGAATTTTCCACTGTTTTGGCCCTTTAGGGGCTGTGCAAATGCAACATGGTTTGCATAAACCATTCCAGCAAAATGTGAGCTCCAATAACCATGTCACAAGGCGGGTCAGTGGACCCACTAGGCTGTACCGCCATAGCGGGGAGGCAGCTGGCCAAACAACAGGAAACAACAGCAATACAATATCCTGCACAAGGGTACCTGGGTAGTCCAGACAGTGGCCGCAGCAATGGCACGGATGGAGAAGGGGGCAGCAGGTAACGCCAGACGTGGCAGATGACACAGGATGTGGCGGATTCCTCCGGATGTGGCAGCTGACACAGGACGTGACGGATTCCTCCGGACGTGGCAGATGTCACAGGACGCGGCGGATTCCTCCGGACGTGGCAGATGATACAGGACGTAACACGACTCCGACACTAGTCGGCACAGGAACAAGTACAGCACGGGATACAGGAGCAGGTAACAAGGCACGGGAAACAACTGGAACGGGAAACACTAAGGGACCATTTGCAAGATAGACTGGGGAAAACTAACAACTCTCAGGCAAGGATCATAAGGCCTGCGGCCTTCTTATAAACCAGGAAATCATGGCGGCTGATGATGATGATGATTTCCTTTGTGCGCGTGCTGGCCCTTTAAGACCTGGCATGAGCACGTGCGCGTACCCTAAGGGACACAGCAGAATGGAGCGGAAGTGTGCGCTGGTGTCTCCTAGGAAGGAGATGGGGACCAGCGCTCATGGATCCATGGCTGCGGACGTTCGGAGGTGAGTAAACCCGACGGCCCGTGGCCATGGACGCTACAAACCAAATAGTGCTCCTTCCCTTCTGTGCCCTGCCGTGTGTCCAAACAGCCGTTTATGATCACATATGGGATATTGCCGTACTCAAGAGAAATTATTTTACAAATGTTGGGGGTGCTTTTTCTCTTTTAGTCCTCGTTGAAATTAAAAAATTCTACGTTTTATTGGGAAAAATATATTTTTCATTTTCACAGCCCAATTCTAATAATCTATGAAACACCTGTGGGGTTTAAATGCTCACTACACAGCTAGATTACTTGTGTGTGTATTTTCCAAATGGGCTATTTTTTGTGGTGTTTCCATTGTTTTGGTACCACAAGACTTCTTCAAACCTGACATGGTGCCTAAAATATAATCTAATAAAAAGTAGGCCCCAAAATTCACTAGGTGCTTCTTTGCTTCAAAAGCCGGTGCTTCAGTTCATCAGCACACTAGGGTCACATGTGGGATATTTCTAAAAACTGCCGAATCAGGGCAATACATTTTTAGTTGTATTTCTCTGGTAAAACCTTCTGTGTTACAGAAAAAAATGGATTAAAAATGAATTTCTCTATATATGACACCAAGTTTGACAATGTACTCTACCGTGATAAAACACTATATAGTAACTATATTCAATTGGCATTGCAGTCACCAGCACACTCTTCCCGATAATGGCTCTTAAATTTGTCTCTTTATGTCAATGGACTTAACAGCTTGGTCTAAAGTAAAAATACGCCCAGTTGGGCATTAAGCAACTCATTAGCATAAATCTAAAATCGCTAATAAAGTAGTAAAATAGATTGTTTTATTAAATAAAAAGCATTACTGTCACCTACATTATAGCGCTACATGATGTCTGGCGTATGCATCACAGCTCGGACAAAGATTTCCCCTATCACTCTCAAATGCATAACATCTATTCTAGAATCTACATGTTTCTTGTCGATAGAGAAACGCTATACTTGTCACAAACCACGTCTATAGGAGACATTCATTGGTCAGACCGAGCTCCAGTCACTTTGACGATTACAGAGGTTTATAATTCTCCTCCGAATTATATGTGGAGATGTAACTCCTTTCTTTTGTCCCACCTTGCTCATAGACAAAATTTAGAAAATAATCTTAACGATTATTTTCTAAATAATGATACGGATGTCAATTTTTCCTCCTTATGGAATGTCCATAAAGCATACATTAGAGGCACCTTTATCTGTATAGGACACATTATTAAAAAAACAAAGATTGACTGAAATCTCTTCAATAGAGGCGAAAAATAAAACTACTCCATCTGATACATGGGCTTCACAGTTGTGCCTCCTGAAACAACGTCTCCATCAATGTTTACTGTCCGACTACGAGAAAAATCTTAGGAAAACTAAAGCTAGGTATTATTCCCAAAACAACAAAGCTGGGAAACTACTGGCTGCTCGCCTTAAAACCCAATGCCAAAATTCTAGAATTCCCTACTTAATAGACTCCCAGACTCAATATAAAGTTCTGGATCCCAGATAGGTAGCAGAACAATACCGTAAATACTATTCTGCCCTATATAATTTTAAAAATGACCTATTTGTAGAAAACTCTAACTCACCCATATTGACCCTATACTTGAAAATATTCTTTTCACAAGCAATTGCACTTATTGTTACTCTCCCAAAACCGGGTAAACCTCCTGATGCCCCCAGGCATATGTCGTTGCTAAATTCGGACCTAAAACTATATGCAAAACTACTAGTAACGAGGCTCGTACCCATGTTGTGTACCCTGATACATGGGGATCAAGTGGGGTTAAAGGACGGCAAGCCTCGAACAATATGAGATGGGTTCTAAATTTGCTACACATCATTGAAACTACTAAAACTCCAGCGATACAGCTGCCATTAGACGCTGAAAAGGCGTCCTATGCCTTCTTGACTCTTCGGGAAATGGGTTTCGATTGAATGCAATTGGTGCTCTCTATTCAGCCCCCTCAGCAAAAGTATGTACCAATGGTATCCTCTCTGAAGATTTCCATATAACCAATGGCACACACCAGGGATGTCCCTTATCCCCAATAATATTCATACTATCGATGGAGCCGTTGGCCCAACACATTAGACATCACAAGGAGATTCAAAGTATAAGGATCCTTGACAAATCACACACTATTTCTTTGTACAGTGATGATGTCATCTTATCTTTAACGAACCCAGAGTCTTCATTAGCTGCTGCCATCAACATTATTAATACCTTTGGAAAACTTTCATATTACAAGTTAAACACACAAAAGTCATAAATACTTCCGCTCCACTTAGACCCCTCCACTTTACACTCTGTTAAAATATCCCTTTGATGGGCAAATGAAAGGTATTCAATATTTAGGCATTACCCTTACTTCCTCATATCGTGACCTATTTAAAGCCAATTATGAACCCCTTCTACATTCCATTCAAACTGAAACCGAAAGGCTACTTATTTTTTTAAGGGTAATTTTATTAAGACCTTATAGCTAACAGCGGTACAGATACGAAAGTACAAAATAATGTTGCAAAGACTAAGAAGTACAAGGTGTATAAGGTCAATAATTGACAAAAAACATACGGATACATTTCTTCACATATCGATATGCAAATATATTAGAGAACAACAAAAAAACAAAAAACAAAACTTTAACTAACAGCCTTTCCTTATCAGGAGAACATATAATAAAGTCTGGTGAGGACCTATCATTGGTAGAGTTTAGTGGAGGAATGGAGGACCATAGAGAGACTTCAGCAAAGTTCAGGCCCAAGCAACCCGAGCAATGACAAGTTATGAGGATTGGCTATCCAAGAGCTCCACAATTTAGAAAATATATCAGGGCATCCACGCGCTGCATAAGTAAGTTTAAAAAGCATCAGGGTAGAATTAACTAATGCAATCCATGCTGACACCGTAGGAACCTTTGGATGTTTCAAATGCAGGAGTATAGTTGGTTTTTTTTTAGCATAAAACAACAGGAGTGTCATAAGAGATCTAGCAGCTTTAGTAGGTATAATGTCCTCCACCAATAATAAGAGACAAGTTTTGGGTTCAAGTATACAAGTCCTACTTTACTTTCAAGAAATTCTACTACCTCAGCCCAGAAATTATTAATATTTGGATATTCCCAAAACATATAAAGGAAGGCAACGCGGGCAGACAGGAGTAGGTACACGTCCCATTCTAAATAATTTGAAAGAGGTGTAATAAATTTATTGAAAAAACTTTAGTTGAATAAGTCGATCTCTCATAGATATCAAGGGACCTGTTAAAGCAGATAGCATTTCCTTATGATCATCTGTAGAAATGTAGGGGAGAGTCTGAGACCATCGGTTCAGGGCTCTATCAAGTTTAGTCGCAAGTTTAGTCGAAGATACAGTCAATAATTGCCTGTAAAGTGTGGATAAAGGTTTAGCCAACATCTCCTGCATCACCAAATGCTGCACCGGGGATGTACAAAGTCTTACATTATATCCTGAAAATTTCGACCAAAGAGCGTGTGTAAGCTGGAAGTAACGGAACCTAAGATGAGTCGGGATCTGGTGTTTGCATCGAAGTTATACAAAGGTAGCCACTTTATCGTCTACGACCACGTCATCCACGGTCAATATACACAGGGCTGCGCACTCACCAGGATCAGGAAGTCTCCATAACTGTGGCAGAAGCGGGTTGTTATGGAATTGCAAGTTGAGCGATTCCCCAAAGGCTGCTGGAGACTGCCGGGTATGAGTGTGCAAATAAAACTGCAACCTCAAATCCGTCAAAACGCTGATCAAGTGTAAGGCTACTCTAAGGTTTTTGCCAGAGCCGACCACAAGGTGGGATGGTCTTTGCTGCATAGAACCTAGGTTGTTTTAGCAGAGTTCAATGTAAAATAAGAGGTGCACCGCAGGCAAACCTGAACAAGATAACCAGCCAGCCAGAGGGTAAACAGAAAGTCCAAACCACAGCAAGTGGAAATCAGGTACAGCAGAAGTCAGAACCAGCTGGGTGCAGATAATCAAAATCGGTAAACAAGGGGTTAACGAGAGACAAGCCGAGGTCAGTTTCCAAGAAGTTCAGAAGTCAGAAGTACAGGGAGTGTCAAAGCTTGATCAGAACACCAGAAGACTAGGAAAATCACAAGCAAAGACCAGGTGGAAAAAGACAGAGAAAAGAGATAGGCTCAAATTAAAACAGAACCACCCAGAAGCTAGAACAGTAGTCATGGTATCTCCCTACTGTTTGTAAACAATCAGTTAGTACGTTTTGAATATCTCTCATCCAAATACTCCCTGCCTAACGCTGAATTTTTTTAGGTACTTGCAAGTCAGACACTGTATTACGAAGAATAATAACTTGGACGCCTTATGCAACTTCAAATTATTTGGACACATTTCCAAACGGGCTAAAGGCTTGAAACCCATCTACAACACATTAGATTCTCATTATTGTTTTTCTAAATCCCATCCACTCAAAACATGGGAAGCAGAATTGGGTCGTTCTTTTGCAGACATAACTTGGATGGCCTTTAAGCTTATACATGCTCCTCTTCCATGTATCCAACATGTAGAAGCAGCCATTAAAACAGCTTTGTGATGGTATTATACTCCGGACCGTCTGAACAAGATGTTTCCCGAATCCTCACCTATATGTTGGAGAGGTTGCGGCCACGTCGGTACCCTTTACCATGTCTTATGGAAGCGTCCTAAATTAAATATCGACCAAGCCCAAGTTTTTGGACTTCTGTCACAAATTTTTCAATGACAAATTCCACTAATGCCTCAATTAGCATTACTCTTTCTTGAAATTGAAAAAATACATGTTAAAATGCGGTTTGGCCTGCAAAATTCTTGTAATGACAAAACTAGTTATAACTCGACACTGGAAAGAGGTTGATACCCCTCCGTTGGAAGGGCATTGCTAATTAATATAACATGTACATATGAAAGACTCTTAGTCTTAGGCAATTCCTTGTTTCCCAAATTCACTCTTATGTGGAATCCCTGGTGTCAGAGTGTGTATTATAAAAACAAATTAGCTTTTTCCATATTACGATGTACATTGTGAAGCTATGTCCAAATGATGTCCTGCAGTATCCAGACTAGTCTAGTAGTCTCCCCATGAACATAACTAGGAAAGACTGGGCCCCAAAGCAAAGTTTTGATTGGGGCCCCCCTAGGTGCCCCTGTAGATTTTGCTATTCAGCCCCCCTGAAGACAGTGTCATACCCCACTTGTAGCTAGCGCCCCCACCTCCCCTGTAGATATCGCCATAAAGCATCCCTGTAGATAACGCCATACAGCCGCCCTCTCTTGTATAAAGTGCCACACAGCCCCCTCTCTTGTATATAGTGCCACACAGCCCCCCTTTAGTTTATGCCACACACAACCCCCTGTAGATAGCACCACACAACCCTCACCCCTTGTAAATAGTGCCATACAGCCCCCCTAGTAGATAGTGGCACACGGCCCCCCTTACTAATGCCATATATAGTGCCACTCTGCTCCCCCTTGTATATAGTGCCACCCTGCTCCCCCTTTTATATAGTGCCACCGTGCTCCCCCCTTATATAAAGTGCCACCCTGCTCCCCCCTTGTATATAGTGCCATTCTACGCCCCCTTGTATATAGTGCCACCCTGCTCCCCCCTTGTATATAGTGCCACCCTGCTCCCCCTTGTATATAGTGCCACCCTGCTCCCCTTCTATATAGTGCCACCCTGCTCCCCCATTGCATATAGTGCCACCCTGCTCCCCCATTGCATATAGTGCCACCCTGCTTCCCCCTTGTATATAGTGCCAACCTGCTCCCCCTTATATATAATGCCACCCTGCTCCCCCCTTGTATATAATGACCCCCTGCTCCCCCCCCTGTATATTGCCACACAGCCCCCCCAAAAAAGAAATATAATGTACTTACCTTGCCCCGTTCCTGCGACAGATGAAGCGCTTCACATCCTCCGGGCGGGACGCATGCGCAGACCAGCATGATGCAGTGACGTCATCACGTCAGCCCATGCAGGGAGTCTTCCCAGCGCTTTATAGGCTGCAGGCCTAACGTGGCCTGCAGCCTATAGTATTCATTTGTATCTGTGTCCTAAGAATGCAGATAAAAATGAATGTGGCTGTCGCTAGCACCGGAGACTCTTCCGGTAATAACAACGCCACCGGGCATGAGGGGGCCGGTGCCGCCCGGCCCATAAATGTTAGGGGCCGGGTGCACAAATCCCGTAATGGGCATGGGGCCACCATGTCAGTGGCGGCATGGGCCACCTCATGCCATGGGCCCCATAGCAGCCGCTATGGTTGCTGCAGCGGTAGTTACGCCACTAGAGTGGCAGAGTCTCCCCAATATCTGCACTAGTTTTTGTTTGTTTTTCCCAGTCTCTACTGTTTTGTTTGTTGTGCTCTATAATTATATCTCGCCTGTTAATGCCTTACTCTTTGAAAAAGATTTATTGCTCAATGCGATTGTACTTCGTATATTTCATGTATCTCATGTCTGTTCCTTTTACATTTTCTAAAACTGAATAAAAATTATTGAAGCTAAAAATCTATTTCTGCAAAAAAAATGAAATGTGTAAATTTTACCTCCACATTGCTTTAATTCCTGTGAAACGCCTAAAGGGTTAAGAAACTTTCTAAATGCTGTTTTGAATACTTTGAGGGGAGCAGTTTTTAAAATGGGCTGATATATGAGGTTTTGTAAAGTATGGGCCCCTCAAAGCCACTTCAGAACTGAGCTGAATCCTGACAAAATAGCTTTTTGACATTCTCTTGAAAATTTGAGAAATTGCTGCAAAAGTTATAAGCCTTGTAACGTCCTAGAAAAATAAAAGGATATTCTGAAAAATGATGCCAACATAAAGTAGACATATGGGAAATGTCAATTAGCAACTATTTTGTGTTGTATAACTATCTTTACAAGCAGATGCATTTAAATGTATAAAAATGAAAATTTTTTTGCTACATTTTGGTGTATTCACAATTAATTACTGAATATAACGATCAAATTTTACCACTTACTTGAAGTCCAATGTGTCACGAGAAAACAGTATCAGAATAGCTTGGATAGGTAAAAGCATTCCAAAGTTATTACTACATAAATTGACACGTCAGATTTGAAAAATGAGGCTCTATCAGGAAGGTCAAAACTGGCCTTTTCTTTCAAAAATAAGGAAATTTCTAAGTGACCCTAAACTTTTGAACGGTAGTGTATATGTACATTGTAATATATATATACTACCATTCAAAAGTTTAGGGTCACTTAGAAATTTCCTTATTTTTGCAAGAAAAGCACAGTTTTTTTCAATAAAGATAACATTAACCCCTTCCCGCACACGGGCGTAACTGTACGCCCGAAAACCAAGTGAGTTCCCGCACTCGGGCGTACAGTAACGCCCTGCAGATAAAGCGAGCACAGGAGCTGTGCGCACCTTTATCTTCAGCGGCTGTCAGCTGTTATACACAGCTGACTTGCCGCTGCAATGACTGCGATGGCTGTTACCGCCTTCAATGCGGCTGTCAATGACGTCCGCCGCATTGTAGTGGTTGACAGAGGGAGGGAGCTCCCTCTGTAACCCCCGGGCCTTCCTGGTTGCCAAGGTACGGTAGCCTATTAGGTCCTGCCCGAGGCAGGACCTAATACGCTAACTGTCAAATGAAGAATGACAGTTACATAGTTACATAGTTAGTACGGCTGAAAAAAGACACATGTCCATCAAGTTCAACCAAGGGACGGGAAAAGGGAAGGAAAAATTTCTACACATAGGAGCTAATATTTATTTGTTCTAGGAAATTATCTAACCCTTTTTTAAAGCCATCTACTGTCCCTGCTGTGACCAGCTCCTGCGGTAGGCTATTCCATAGATTCACAGTTCTCACGGTAAAGAAGGCTTGTCGCCTCTGCAGGTTGAACCTTTTTTTCTCCAGACGGAGGGAGTGCCCCCTTGTTTTTTGAGGGGGTTTTACAAGGAACAGGATTTCACCATATTTTTTGTATGTGCCATTAATATATTTATATAAGTTAATCATGTCCCCCTTAGTCGTCTTTTTTCAAGGCTAAATAGGTTTCATTCTTTTAATCTTTCCTCATAACTTAGATTCTCCGCGCCCCTTATTAGCTCCGTTGCTCTTCTTTGTATTTTTTCCAACTCCATGGGAATCCTTTCTATGAACTGGAGCCCAGAACTGAACTGCATATTCTAGATGAGGCCTCACTAATGCTTTGTAAAGTGGCAATATTACATCCCTGTCCCGTGAGTCCATGCCTCTTTTAATACACGACAATATCCTGCTGGCCTTTGAAGCAGCTGATTGACACTGCATGCTGTTATTGAGTTTATGATTTACAAGTACAAGTACATAAGTAGTGCAGTGCATCGTAGCGGGGATCAGAAGACCAGATCTTCATGTCCCCAGGTCAGTGTAAAAGAAAAAGTAAAAAATGTAAAAAAAAATGTGAAAGAAAAATAAATAAATAAAAGTTAATAAATAATAAATAAATAATAAAAACTCAACTCCTTTATTATTAGAATAAAAATGAAAATATGACAAAAAACTATACATAATAGGTATCGCCGCGTTCGGAACGGCCTGATCTATAAAAATATCACATTATTTTTACCGCACGAAGAACACCGTAACATTTTTTAATAAAAAACAATGACAGCATTTTATTTTTTGGTCATCTTGTCTCAACATTTTTTTTATAAAAAGTGATCAAAAAGTTGCAAGTAACGCAAAATGGTACCAATAGAAACTACAGTTCGTCACGCATAAAACAAGCCCTCCCGCAGCGATATAAACGAAAAAAATACAAAAGTTATGGCTGTCAGAAAATGGCGACACTAAAACATGATTTTTTTAGAAAAGAGTGTTTTTATTGTGGGAACGTAGTGAAATGTAAAAAAACGATATAAATTTGGTGTCGCTGTAATCGTATCGCCCCGCAGAATAAAGTTAACATGTAGAGGTCTGAAGTGAGAATTCCCTCCTCGTCTAGTACAATGATGGTATCTAGGAATGAGATTCTTTCCTTGCTGAAGTTGAGAGTAAATTTAAGTTCATCTCTTACTTGATTGATATGTTGGACAAAATCGTTAAGTGATCCCTCGGGGCCATCCCAGATGCAGAATATATCATCTATGTATCTGAACCAGCACTGTGCATGAACTTAAATTTACTCTCAACTTCAGCAAGGAAAGAATCTCATTCCTAGATACCATCATTGTACTAGACGAGGAGGGATTTCTCACTTCAGACCTCTATTCTAAACCTACAGATAGAAACAGCTTATTACACTATAGCAGTAACCATCCTAGGAACACACTTTGTTCCTTACCACGTTCTCAATTCATGCGAGTATCTAGGATCGTGTCAGATGCTGACACTAAAAAAATGAGATTACAGAATATGTCCACCAAATTTGAACAGAGGGGTTAGCCTAAATTACTTCTATCTAAGGAACTCGATAGATTTACAGGGACCAATTGTGAGACTATAGTGAGTAGACCAAAAAAAGCTAGGCTACCATTAATATTGACATATCATCCCTTAATACTGAAGCTATTACAAAGCGTACGTAGACATTGGTCGGTACTACATACCGCCTACCCTGGGATTGAAGAGTTTGGGAATCCAGTTATGATGTGCTCGAAAAGGCCCCCCAAAGTTCGTGACCGTGTCATTAGAGCTGACATTGGCAGTTTTTCGAAAGTACCGAGACAAACCTTCCTGCAGACAAGACGTAACGGCACATTTCCGTGCTTACACTGCTCGTGCTGCTCTAACATTATTAAGGGGGATACGTTCCAACACCCCCACACTAATAAAACCTTCCCAGCTAGAGGTTTTTTCAAATGCGACTCAAATTTTGTTGTTTACTTGATCAAATATTTGCCCATGTGGCTTGACTTATGTTGGTGAAACAACCCAACATATTAGAGATCGAATATCGAGCCATAAATCCACAATAAGATGCAAGAAAACGTGGTTACCACTCCCCGATCATTTTATCAAATCCAATCATAATATTTCCCAACTGCGATTTCAAATCATTGAACAGGTCTTACGACCTAGGAGGGGTGGCAATCACATACACTTACTGAAACAACGGGAGTCTTATTGGATTCACACATTAGATACTTTGACACCCAAAGGTTTGAACAGAGAGTTTGATTTATTGTGCTAATAATACCTTTGTCTTCTGTCAATTACAGCGATTAATGCTATTAATGTCATACATTTATTTATCTATCTATTTCTTTCTTAGGCACGCTAGAAAGAGCTGACGACCAGATACAGGTACCATAAAACCGGTTCACCTACTTTTTCTTTACTCTATTCTTTATTTCTATATTTTTTATGTTCTATACAACTTTTCTATGTTTTCTAGCCTATTCTCTGATATTGTTTACTGACATTATTCAGTGTAGAGCCTCATACTATACATCACACTTTTATTATCTTCTCTATATTGAAATGCATATATACAATGAATAATAAAATAAAAGTAATAATAAAAAATAAAAAAATAAAAAATACTAAAATGCATAATTTAAAATAATATATATATATCTCATCTTTATTCCATAGTATTTATATTTATAATTTATATTTTCAATTTGAGTATATGAAAACATAAATTTATATAGATGATATTTTCCTGTAAACTTTAATTCTGATCCGGGTTCCTCTATCGCATTAAGTTCAGGACTCACCCATATCTACTACCATGACCATCTGTACTGCTACAATATATTTCTATGATATATCCATATTAAGTAACGCTAGATCCTTTCATACCGCTGCTTATACCCGCCTTTAGCGTCATCGCAACAGGATTAGCTTGCGTTCCACCTAGGGACTTTTCCCCCTCACTGCGCATGCACCGACACCTTCGTGCGTGTCATTCACCGGAGATCCGGTTTCGAGACGCTCATGAGCGTCTGGATGTTTATTCCCCTCACTGCACATGCGCCGGCACTTCTATTTTTGCCATCCACCGGATATCCGGCTTCGGGACGGGCCCCTTAAAGGTAGACGCCACTGAGTGATCACTTACACTCGTGAGCGTCTGGTAGACGCCAGCAACACAGCATACCTCTACAAAATTATATGCAGGTACGTCATCTCTTAGCTGGATACAACGCCAACACCCTAATCCTTTATTTTCTATTTTCTTTACTTACTATTTTTTTACTTACTGTTTTACATGTTTTCTTTATACTAGACGACATTTACCTACAGGGGTGATAGATTTTCATATATCTTCGCACCTTACCTATACGCAGGTAGGACACCAATTTAATACAATTCATTCTCTTATTTTACTACCCATCATCTATCTTTCTTCTATCTACTGTATCCCTATCCACTATCTATTTCCATACCGGTATTTTATGGTATGGTCTAGAGAGGTATCTCTACAATACCCCTCCTATTTGATGCCTTTATTATATCTATGTTATGCATTATAACTCATATAGTTGCATGTCATTTGGGTCATACCCCGGTCGTTTATCCATATATATATTTTCTATGTGAAGGAGCCATATTTCTACATTTATTAGATTATCATTTCAATGGTCATTTTTATGGCATATACCTTATTACTTATGTTGAGTACCATATAGAGCATTAATTCTTCCTTTAGGACGTCTTGTATATTTTGAATGTTTGTATTTATGTATATATTGATTCTGTGCTTAGTCCAATATTAATTGATATATGTTTTGTATTTTTTGTTTCTATCTTACAGCGAATGTGAGAAAGGCCTTGGTTAGGCCGAAACGTCTTTATTTATCGCTTGCATTTAATATAAAAATATTTTCTGTTCTGTACATATTCTGAATCATTTGGATTGAATGAAAAATAAATTAGTTTTCCTTGGAATCAATGAAATCATTTGTCTCTAGAGTGCTTACAGGTTTTTCTAGAATTCTAAATCCTGAGTGACAACCTCCTTCCCTCCACCAGGACATAAAAAATGGCTCGTGGCTGGGTCCTCTAGCACGACAATGACCCGAAACATACAGCCAAGGCGACAAAGGAGTGGCTCAAAAAGAAGCACATTAAGGTCATGGAGTGGCCTAGCCAGTCTCCAGACCTTAATCCCATCGAATACTTATGGAGGGAGCTGAAGATCCGAGTTGCCAAGCGACAGCCTCGAAATCTTAAGGATTTACAGATGATCTGCAAAGAGGAGCGGGAAAAAATTCCATCTAACATGTGTGCAAACCTCATCATCAACTACAAAAAATGTCTGACTGCTGTGCTTGCCAACAAGGGTTTTGCCCCAAAGTATTAAGTCTTGTTTGCCAAAGGGATCAAATACTTATTTCTCTGTGCACAATGCAAATAAAAATATATAATTTTGACTATGTGATATTCTTTTTTTTTTTATATATAATCTATCTCTCACTGGTAAAATTAACCTAGCCTAAAAATTCTAGACTGTTCATGTCTTTGACAGTGGGCAAACTTACAAAATCAGCAAGGGATCAAATACTTATTTCCTCCACTGTATATATATATATATATATATATATATATATATATATATATATATATATATATATATATATATATATATATATATATATATACATATATATATATATATATATATTTATATATATATATATATATATATATATATATATATATACATACATATTTATATATGTGTGTACTAACTTAATAGATTATATATATATATATATATATATATATATATATAGTTTATAGTTTCGTTAAATCATTAAAAATATATATGTATTAAGATGTATGCGAAGATTAGTTAAGTCTTAAAACAAATTATTTGAAATGATAAAATGTACCATTGAATGTAAACATAGCAATTCTGTGAAAGGTACAAGCCATATTTCTATCTGTATTTGATAAGTGTAAAATGATGCACAATTTATAGAATATGATCTTGCACATCAATAAATGTATATAACATACTTACATGTCATCAGTGTACAATTAGTTTCTTCACAGCTTGTCTCCATGGAGTATAAATAGGGCAAAAGCCAAGACTTACAAACCATTCCTTCACATAATTGCTCAATTTTCATAGCTTACAACATACCACAGGCGAACAGTTAGATTATGTCCCCTTGAGCAATTCATCATATGATATTTGCCAACTTATCTATTTCAAAATGACCCAAGAGAGGCCCTATGAAATTGGGAACTATTGAGACCTGTCTAAGGCATAACACATAAAATGGACAAAAAGGAAATTCCTCGACATATACGATCAAGTCAAGCAGAACGTTATATAACCTAGTGAGATATCGTCACCTTCACGTTAAAGTGGCAGAAACAAGTGTTTAGCGAGCAAACGTGTGTGTATAGGATAAATAACCTATAGCTAGGTCAAGAAAAAAAAACACAATTGCATATAGCATAAGACTGTGTTCACAACTGCGTAGCAGATGCCGCCTAAAAAATGCATGCAGCTCTATTTTGCTTGGTAAAATTACAGAAACCCGACGGAACCCATGAAATGCAATGGGTTTAATCGGGTGCCATTGATGTCCGTCACGTGACGGATTTGGCATTTACATTATTTTTGTTTTTTATTTCCAGTGACAGAACAGAAAAATAGATATAACGACTCAGATGTGAACAGAGACTTAAAGGGAACGTGTAGCTAGAAAAATATATATATATATTTTTTTTAGTTAAACAGTTAGTATATAAATGATCACACATTGTTCTAATATTTTTTATTTTTTCACAAGTCAGGAAATATTATAAATTAGATTCTAATTTATAACATTTCCATGTGCTGGTCACTAGAGGGAGCAATTTCCAAAATTGCAGCATTGGCATGTGGTCTCGCTCTAGTGTGCTCAAACAATCCCCCTCCTTTATCCTGGCTAGTGTGCAGAGGTGCATCATGTGCAGAGGTGTATTAACAGAGGATGCAGAGACTGCAGTCACGCCTGGTATCTGGATCCTGTGGGGGCCCAAAATGTCCCTCTGTCCCTTATAAGGAGACTAATACTATGAATGACGTGTGATAGTTGGGGCCCCGTTATAGATCTAGCATTGGGGGTCGGGACAACAGCTTTAAGTTACTCCTCTGATCATATAAATGCATTGTATAATTGTCATCTCTCCAGTACACATATCCATATTTATAATGCAGCACTGACTAGAGCACCAATTCTGTGCCCATTTTAACCTGTCATCATAAAGAAGAATCTCTGCAATATATTCTTGTTACCAGGCTGTAGAAGAATTTACTCTAGGTTAATATTGTAATATTCTCATGAATAAGCGGAAAGCTCCAAGCTATAAAAAAAACTTCTGACCGAAAAAGAGCTATGCATATTCCCTGCCTTATGTGTAAATGCAATTATACAGTAGTAAGCAAAGGTTCTGTAGAGGCATAAAAAGGGAAAGTTCATTTAAAGACCTGTTCTGCTAGATGGGGAATATCACTGTCATAAATAAAGCTATAGGTCTTCATATGGCACATAAACATAGCATATCATACAGGAATTCCTCATAAATGAATGTACAGACAATATAAAGGTCACTGTTAATATATAGCTGTCATTATAACATTGCCTTTATCCTATTGGTACGTGACTTATGCCAAGAGTCAGAATGGATTATCTAAAAATAATAAATACAGATAAATCATCATAAATATTCAGGAAAACCTAATGTATGCACAATTGGAAAGCAGCTGTATATAATCTTCATTAGCCTCAGACTAGTAGATGTAGTATGCAAATTCTACACTGAAGCCTTGTTCACATCATATTTTGTACTCACTTTGTTTCACTTCATTTGGACAATGTATGTAGAGAGAACATTTGCCCTAGAGGTATGCAACTATATGTCTATAAAGATGCATATGTCTGCAATTGACTCCCGTGAAAAAGTATAAATATCTAAAACATATATATATATATATATATACTTTTTTGCATACAGTATGCAGGAACCTAGATGCTTTTTACAATCTTTAGACATATCCTATATTATTTTATTCAAGATCTTGTTAAAAAACAGAGCTAATGAATTGTGTCACGTCCAACAGGGTTGCGGATCCACTGGGCTTCTCCGCCCGAACGGAGTAGCTGCTGGCCAGACACGTGTTAGGCAGGCACAGCTAGATGGTACCTTAGTGGCAGCTGGATACAGGCAGATAGCAGAAACTGGATACAAGCTGGTGTCAGATTACTGGAAGCAACTAAAACTGCCAGAGAAAGTAGGGCAAATAAATTTGGCATGCACATCCAAAATTGTATCAAAACAGTAACAACATTTTTATTGACATCAAAGAGGAGAAAACAAACAAGTTAAAAACATTGTATACAAAGATTCAAACAGAGATCCATAATATGATACATAAAGTGCGCACAAGCCCCAAAGTAGGTTAGACCTGCCAGACACAACTGGCCTTAATAGAGATCCCAATTCCTTAAATAGGGTAAGATCATGAATAAATGTGACATACAATGCAAAAAGACACATACCTAAAACATCATAAGAATAAGACAATAGATACAAGCCTGGCAAAGGGGCGCACACTTAAAATCAAAGACCAGCCCCACACGTATCGCCAGGAGAAACCTAGCTTCCTCAGGGGTATAAAATGGACTGATGTGGTGTCCTTTATATATACATATAGTCAGGTGGATTGAATCAATAATTACCATAATTAACATTTGAATTAGGCAGCACTTGTGGCGGTGTCCCATACAAGCTACTGCATCTCTACAGTGTTACAAGGAAGATGTAAGCCCCAAGGATAAAGGTGGATCATAATATATACCTGCACATTGTGTAGGAAAATGGCGTGTGTGCCAGCCGGTGCACACGCCCAACGTCATCTTTAAGACGCATAGGAGAAGTCGACTCAACTGTGCAGGCCCCAGGAAATATCCCAGTACTGAGCCTGCGCAGAGTCAAGGCTTCTCCGCATCCCACTCAGAAGGGTCAGCGCGTGCGTCTGCACTCAGCGCATGCCCAAAGAAATAAATCAGACTGGTAGAGAATGCGCCTGCGCTGAAAAAAACGATGCACGCGTAGAAAAAAACAAACAGTGGATAAAAAATGGAGGTTGGAGAATAAACAGCGCATGCACCCAAAATTGGTGCAATCCTGGAAATACATCTGAAACGTCCAAAGCATAAGTCAAAGGATGTCAAAACAGCTCTTGTGCGGAAACAGATTCATACGCAGTAGGTTAAGAGACGGGTGAACCCATCACATAGACAGATAGATCGTAATAGCTTGATCGCAGTAAACGTTGGACATGAATATCATAGCAGCGCCGGCAGCCGGCACATATGCAGTAGGTTAAGAGACGAGTGAACCCATCACATAGAGAGTTAGATCGTTATAGCTTGCCCACAGCACATATGGGACACAAAAATATATATAGAAGTAAAAAAAAACAAAAAACTGTGCATGTCCCGAAAATCGGCGCATGTGCAGAAAAGAAGGGGTCTAATAGTTCTGTCACACAGGCATAAAGAGTGTATATGTAAAAAACACATACCTCTTAACCACAAATTAACCCTGTAATACGGGTACAAAGTGGAGAGGCAATCACAACTCCATGCAGGCACCCAACAAAGGTGCCTACATAAAGCGTGAGGCATCTTCACAATGGACCTGCTACCTGTGATAGGGGAAAGAAAAGAGGAAAATACAATCATATACGTAGTAGTTTATAACATAAGATTACTGGAAGCAGGCTGGTGCCGTACTACTGGCAATGGATACAGGACACAGCATGCAGGATACCGACTGGACACTGACACAGGATACAGGATAGCGACTGGTTACGGACACAGTATACAGGACACGGGATACTGACTGGTAATAGACACAGGATACAGGACACAGGATACCGACTGGCCACGAAAACAGGATACAGGACACAGTATACAGGATGCAGGATACCGACTGGTCACTGACATAGGATGCAGGATACCGACTGGTCACGGACACAGTATACAGGACACAGGATACTGACTGGTAATAGACACAGGATACAGGACACAGGATACCGACTGGCCATGGAAACAGGATACAGGACACAGGATACCGACTGGTACCTGACACAGGATACGGAACCTTTGCAGGATAACACTAGGTTAGTACAATGTTGTTCAGGCACTGGGATACAGGGAGACTACCTTTAATAGTCCAGGGTATGTAGGGATAGGTTGTGTACACTTAGTACTAGAAGCGCTCTGGACAGGCACTCTGTTTTTAGAGAAGCCCCTGACGTCCCTGTCCAAATATGGACAGTGATGTCAGGAGCTACAATGACGGAGTACCTGGCCAGAGCATAACAAGCATTTTGGCCAGTGCCTTTGGCCCTGGGGAATCACTTGACGTAGTGGCGTAGCTTTAGGACTCGCATCGGTCACAATTGCTGCCTGAGTTGTGAAGCCAAGGGGGCCCATGACCCCCCGCACTACATCTGTCCACAGTTACTGTAGGAACTGGGGCCTATGAAGTAAACTACATGGACCCCTGTTACTACAGTAACATCTTCAAATGCTTGCCCTCCTCGCTCTTGAATGGGGTCCTCTTTGGCTTCAAGCACAGTGCTAGTTTCTGATACCATTTAGCTTCTCGTCGTTTTGCATGCCGCACATACAACGTTGATGCTGAAAAGCATCAGGAACCAGCGCTGTACATGAAGCCTAAGAGGTCCCCTCCAAGGATGTATCTAATCCTATCATGTGTGATACTGCCTGCTGAGCCATTTATCTAATCCTATCATGTGTGATACAATCTGCTGTGACAATATCTAATCCTATCATGTGTGATACTGTCTGCTGAGCCATTTATCTAATCCTATCATGTGTGATACAATCTACTGTGACAATATCTAATCCTATCATGTGTGATACTGTCTGCTGAGCTACTTTTTTTAATCCTATCATGTGTGATCTGCTGAGCAGCTGTATCTGGCATACCTATAGGGGTTGTAGTCTTATAGATATGATTCTGTATATAGATACAGAATTTTATCAGGGAGGGGGGAGCAAAACATACGTCTTGAGGCTTGTACCCCTAAGGCTCTGTTCCTATCAGCATTGGTTTTCATTAAGGGGTTCCGTCGGACCTTTCCATTTGCATTTCCGTTGAGGGGTTCCTCCGATGGAAAGGTCCGACGGAACCCCTCAACGGAAACCAACACTGATGTGAACAGGCCCTAATTTTTGAAGACCCTAACAACATTCATGGCTGGTAGTGCTGCATCGATTGGTCAGCAATGCAGCTTAAAGTTGCAGAGTGAAGTTGGAGGGGGACCTCAAGAAGAACTTTTGCACCAGGGCACATGAGCCTTTAGCTACGACCCTGCCTTGTCGTCATGTGATGGACACAGGTGCTAGAATCGTTAGAAGACACAGCTGTAACTGTAACGAGCCATACACCTGTGTGTTCATCACATGACCATGGATGTCATTTTAACCAACGGAAGTAAACAACAAATTTTCCTTCTGGATAACAGCAAGCAGAGATCTTAAAAACGATATGTAGGTAAATTGTTTTAACTTTTAATTATACAAAAAATAACATTAATTTGATGAAACCAGACAACCCCTTTAAATATGCCTGTTGGGGCATGCTTTAGATATATTATTATGAACAAATAGGCTCTACTGGCATATAGAAATATAACAGTACAGTATAGTTAAAAATGAAAAATGGAATTGTATGTAAAAAGCTCCTAATGGGACTACAAAATATTAACGTTTAGGATTATTCAAAATAAAGTTCCACGAAACATACAACAAACACTATTTAAAAATAAATATATATATACACTACCGTTCAAAAGTTTGGGGTCACCCAGACAATTTTGTGTTTTCCATGAAAACTCACACTTATATTTATCAAATGAGTTGCAAAATGACTAGAAAATATAGTCAAGACATTGACAAGGTTAGAAATAATGATTTTTATTTGAAATAATAATTTTCTCCTTCAAACTTTGCTTTCATCAAAGAATGCTCCATTTGCAGCAATTACAGCATTGCAGACCTTTGGCATTCTAGCTGTTAATTTGCTGAGGTAATCGGGAGAAATTTCACCCCATGCTTCCAGAAGGCCCTCCCACAAGTTGGATTGGCTTGATGGGCACTTCTTGCGTACCATACGGTCAAGCTGCTCCCAGAACAGCTCTATGGGGTCGAGATCTGGTGACTGTGCTGGCCACTCCATTACAGATAGAATACCAGCTGCCTGCTTCTTCCCTAAATAGCTCTTGCATCATTTGGAGGTGGTCATTGTCCTGTTGTAGGATGAAATTGGCTCCAATCAAGCGCTGTCCTCAGGGTATGGCATGGCGTTGCAAAATGGAGTGATAGCCTTCCTTATTCAAAATCCCTTTTACCTTGTACAAATCTCCCACTTTACTAGCACCAAAGCAACCCCAGACCATCACATTACCTCCACCATGCTTGACAGATGGCGTCAGGCACTCTTCCAGCATCTTTTCAGTTATTCTGCGTCTCACAAATGTTCTTCTGTGTGATCCAAACACCTCAAACTTCGATTCGTCTGTCCATAACACTTTTTTCCAATTTTCCTCTGTCCAATGTCTGTGTGCTTTTGCCCATATTAATCTTTTCCTTTTATTAGCCAGTCTCAGATATGTCTTTTTCTTTGCCACTCTGCCCTGAAGGCCAGCATTCCGGAGTCGCCTCTTCACTTTAGACGTTGACACTGGCGTTTTGCGGGTAATATTTAATGAAGCTGCCAGTTCAGGACCTGTGAGGCGTCTATTTCTCAAACTAGAGACTCTAATGTACTTGTCTTGTTGCTCAGTTGTGCAGCGGGGCCTCCCACTTCTCTTTCTACTCTGGTTAGAGCCTGTTTGTGCTGTCCTCTGAAGGGAGTAGTACACACCGTTGTAGAAAATCTTCAGTTTCTTGGCAATTTCTTGCATGGAATAGCCTTCATTTCTAAGAACAAGAATAGACTGTCGAGTTTCACATGAAAGCTTTTTATTTTTCTAGCCATTTTGAGAGTTTAATCGAAGGAAGGTCAGTTTTATAGCTCCTCTAAACAGCAAAACTGTTTACAGCGGTGCTAACATAATTGCACAAGGGGTTTCAAGTGTTTTCTAATCATCCATTAGTTTTCTAACACAGTTAGCAAACACAATGTACCATTAGAACACTGGAGTGATGGTTGCTGGAAATGGGCCTCTATACACCTATGTAGATATTGCATTAAAAACCAGACGTTTGCAGCTAGAATAGCCATTTAGCACATTAACAATGTATAGAGTGTATGTCTGATTAATTTAATTTTTTCTTCATTGAAAAAAACTGTGCTTTTCTTTCAAAAATAAGGACATTTCTAAGTGACCCTAAACTTTTGAACGGTAGTGTATATCACAAAAAAATATATACATTTAGTATCTTCATAACCATTACAACCAATGCAAAACATACTATTTATGGTCCTTGGTCATCACTGCAGATTTTCACAGTGAATTTTAGCCCTTTCAGTAAGAGGTGTAAAATAAGTGAATAATGCGCAGCAAATCTGCACGTTTAAAGAAACAAAAGAAATAAAAAAATAAGTTGGAATCACTTTTTTTGTGCATTTTCCCCATGATAAAAATGAAAAAATAAATTAACTTCTAACTTATGTGTATTGCCTAAAAAAAAACATATACAACTTGTTCCAAACAGAACAAGAATTCTATAAAAAAATAAATTATGGCTGTTGGAATGCAGGGAAGCAAAAATGACAAACCCCTTCCAGTCCTCAAGCCCTTCCCCCAACACCCAATAGTAACTACGGCATCAAAGCCGCAAAAATGTCCGGGGCGGCCCCCTTTGATATCCCATCGCCCCCCCTACAATGCGATCGTGAGGTGCCAATAGTTGTCATGTAGGCTTGGGGGACCTAGGGGGACAAAAAAAGTAAAATACAGTTAAATAAGGTATTTTTAATGTTAAAAAATTCTATTAAAATTTTTCCACCCAAAAGCTATGTAAAAAAAATTAAAAATTGAGCATAACTGGTATCGCAGTGTCCGTAAAAGTCTGAACTATTGCAATATCAAATTTTTTAACCCACACGGTGAATGCAGTAAAAAAAATTAAAGAACGCCAGAATTGCTGTTTTTTTGGTCACCTCATCTCCCACAAAAAACGAAAAAAAAGTGATCAAAGTTTTATGTTTCCCCAAAATTGTACCAGAAAAACTATAGCCCACGCTGCAAAAAACAAGCCCTCACACCAATTATTGGAAAAATGAAAAAGTTATGTCTCTCAGAATGTGTCGATACAAAACAAAGGTTATTTTTAACAAAAAGTTTTTTTTCTTGTAAAAATAGTAAAACATAAAAAAAGATATAAATTTGATATTGCCATAAATGTATTGATCCACAGAAAAAAGTTAACCTGACATTTTTGCCAAACGGTGAACGCCGCAAAAACTAAACCCAAAATACAATGGAGGATTTACTGTTTTTTCCCCATTTCATCCCACAGATTTTTTTTACGGTTTCCCAGTACATTATATGGTACATTAAATGGTGCCGTGAAAAACTAAAACTCATCCCGCAAAAAACAAGCCCTCATATGGCTATGTAGACGGAAAAATAGAAAAGTTACTAAAAAATGGCGAAGTGAAGGGGTCAATGCGGATCTGTCACATATTTATGCTGTCCTGTCTGAAAGGGCAGCATAACAGTTTGACCGATCCGCTTTAAGGGTTTTAGAAGGGCTTAAAGCTTATGTACACCTTTGAAAATGTTTTTTCTTTAAATAAAACAGTGTATCAGTGTGTTTGGCACAACTTTCTAATTACTTTTTATGAAAACATTTTTGGTCCTTTTTAGAAACAGCTGCTTCTGTATCCTGTATATAGAGCAGCTGTATCTAGTGCTGAGACCTGAGTTTATAACTTAGATGTGATTGTTAACAGCTCGATCCTGCGTGTCAGAGACACGCAAGGACCCGCTGACACTGAAGCCATCAGTCCCGCGGACCTGACAGATATTGGTTTCAGTGCTAGGTACAGCTGCTCTGTATACAGGATACAAAGCAGCTGTATCTCAAAAAGTAAAATTAATTTTTCATAAAAAGTAATTAGAAAGTTGCACCAAACACACTGATACACATACAAAAAAAAGTTTTCAAAAGGTGTACAAATGATATGAACTGTCCACCTTCTAACATCATTTTGTCGTTTATATTACCAATTGATATAGCCGGGTCTTTGATGCTGGGAGAGCATGGTGTGTTGTTGTTTGGCCTAGCAAGCAGAGTAGCCCGCTCTATGAATTATCAAGGCGTCACAAATAGGCTTCTACCTGGCTACACACGTTGCGCCTCATGACTTACACACTATCCCTCCATGTTTCACACACTTGCATCCCATTATTCATTTATTTTTTAGGCACTTTACTCATTACTGCCCCCTATATTTCACTTACATTATTACACTTGCACATACACTATTCATTTATTATTTCTTACTACACATCCCATGCACCACATACCACTCCCCTCAAGACTAGTGGGAGTGGCTATTATTATTTAAAGCACCTGCTCACTCGCCTTCTTCAGCGTTTCTGACCTGGCTGTGTCCATTTGTAAGTATGGCCTTCTTCGGTGTTTTTGTATAAATGTCCTTGTTTTTATCTGTTTTGTCTGTACATCAGGAGCTTTTCGCTCCAGTTAGGGAGTTAGGGACTCGCAAGTCTGGGGATCCTTGTTGTGGATTGCGAGCTTGCGTCCTTTTGGCCAAAATGATCACTAATACCCCAGGTATTTTTCATTATTACTTATATTCGCTTCTTTTGGACACAGCCGGGTCTTTGATGCTGGGAGAGCATGGTGTGTTGTTGTTTGGCCTAGCAAGCAGGGTAGCCCGCTCTATGAATTATCAAGGCGTCACAAATAGGCTTCTACCTGGCTACACACGTTGCGCCTCATGACTTACACACTATCCCTCCATGTTTCACACACTTGCATCCCATTATTCATTTATTTTTTAGGCACTTTACTCATTACTGCCCCCTATATTTCACTTACATTGTTACACTTGCACATACACTATTCATTTATTATTTCTTACTACACATCCCATGCACCACATACCACTCCCCTCAAGACTAGTGGGAGTGGCTATTATTATTTAAAGCACCTGCTCACTCGCCTTCATCAGCGTTTCTGACCTGGCTGTTTCAATTTGTAAGTATGGCCTTTTTCGGTCTTTTTGTATAAATGTCCTTGTTTTTATCTGTTTTGTCTGTACATCAGGAGCTTTTCGCTCCAGTTAGGGAGTTAGGGACTCGCAAGTCTGGGGATCCTTGTCGTGGATTGCGAGCTTGCGTCCTTTTGGCCAAAATGATCACTAATACCCCAGGTATTTTTCATTATTACTTATATTCGCTTCTTTTGGACACAACCGGGTCTTTGATGCTGGGAGAGCATGGTGTGTTGTTGTTTGGCCTAGCAAGCAGGGTAGCCCGCTCTATGAATTATCAAGGCGTCACAAATAGGCTTCTACCTGGCTACACACGTTGCGCCTCATGACTTACACACTATCCCTCCATGTTTCACACACTTGCATCCCATTATTCATTTATTTTTTAGGCACTTTACTCATTACTGCCCCCTATATTTCACTTACATTATTACACTTGCACATACACTATTCATTTATTATTTCTTACTACACATCCCATGCACCACATACCACTCCCCTCAAGACTAGTGGGAGTGGCTATTATTATTTAAAGCACCTGCTCACTCGCCTTCATCAGCGTTTCTGACCTGGCTGTGTCCATTTGTAAGTATGGCCTTTTTCTGTGTTTTTGTATAAATGTCCTTGTTTTTATCTGTTTTGTCTGTACATCAGGAGCTTTTCGCTCCAGTTAGGGAGTTAGGGACTCGCAAGTCTGGGGATCCTTGTCGTGGATTGCGAGCTTGCGTCCTTTTGGCCAAAATGATCACTAATACCCCAGGTATTTTTCATTATTACTTATATTCGCTTCTTTTGGACACAGCCGGGTCTTTGATGCTGGGTGAGCATGGTGTGTTGTTGTTTGGCCTAGCAAGCAGGGTTGCCCGCTCTATGAATTATCAAGGTGTCACAAATAGGCTTCTACCTGGCTACACACGTTGCGCCTCATGACTTACACACTATCCCTCCATGTTTCACACACTTGCATCCCATTATTCATTTATTTTTTAGGCACTTTACTCATTACTGCCCCCTATATTTCACTTACATTATTACACTTGCACATACACTATTCATTTATTATTTCTTACTACACATCCCATGCACCACATACCACTCCCCTCAAGACTAGTGGGAGTGGCTATTATTATTTAAAGCACCTGCTCACTCGCCTTCATCAGCGTTTCTGACCTGGCTGTGTCCATTTGTAAGTATGGCCTTTTTCTGCGTTTTTGATATACACTGGAAGTTGAGTAATTTTATAAATATCCCAGAATTGAATTCACATTCCCGCTAGTTATTACTTGAACCAGCCAGCATCTTGATGTGAGATACACCTTTTACCGTTTTCATGGCAGTGCTTTCTGCTGTACTTGTGCTATCCCAGAGTATTTCTCTGCATCAGATTACTGTAAACTGCGTGTTGTGAATCACCATAAAAACTGGGAGAATTTAGCTCTGAAGTTTGAAGAATTGTATATACACTATTAGTCATACTTTGATCCCAGTCCATATACACACTACTTTCTGTAATATAAATTTTGGTAGAGTCCCAGGCTCCAATATTCAATACAGCTGTTATTCGACATTGTAAAGTATGAATACCTTAGTTATTATTGCCTGATTTCAAATTTTCAATAAAATAAAGTTTATATACTTTATAATTAGGAAAGTTTTGTCTGTTCATAAAATTCTTTTAGAAACTAAGGCCCCATGCACACGAACGTAGAAACGCCCGTAATCACGGGCCATAATTACGGGCCCATAGACTTCTATTGGCCACGGGTACCTCCCCGTATGCTTACGGGAAGGTGCCCGGGCCGTTGAAAAATATAGAACATGTCCTATTTTAGGCCGTAATTACGGCACGGGCAGGCCCATAGAAGTCTATGGGGCTCCCGTAATTACGGGTGACTACGTGTGTGCACCCGTAATTACGGGAGCGTTGCTAGGCGACGTCAGTGGATAGTCACTGTCCAGGTTGCTGAAAGAGTTAACTGATCGACAGTAACTCTTTCAGCACCCTGGACAGTGACTTCCGATCACAATATAAATCAACGTGTAAAAAAAATAGAAGTTCATATTTACCCAGAACTCCCTGCTTCTTCCTCCAGTCCGGCCTTCCGGGATGACGTTTCAGCCTATGTGACCGCTGCAGCCAATCACAGGCCAATCACAGGCTGCAGCATCATCCAGGGAGGTCGGGCTGGATGTCAAGAGAGGGACGCGTCACCAAGGCAACGGCCGGGTAAGCATGAATTTCTTTTACTTTTACCTCGGAAAGGGCTGCCCCTTCTCTTTATCCTGTACTGATAGAGAGAAGGGGCTGCCAATTAGTGAAGTGCAATTTTGCAGCGAAAATGTGCCCGTAAATACGGGTGGAATACTGGTGACACCGGACCCGTATTTACGGGCACGGGTCCGTAAATACTGGTGCAATACGGAATATTCTAATTTTAGAAATGAAATACTGTACATTAATGGGAAGGTGGCAGATGGCCATGGTATATTTGTTTCATAAAAATTAATAATACTGTATCTAAATATTGGTAATATCTGTCACACATTCTAGAACCATCTGCTAGAGGGGGAGGGCAATGGAGGATAATGGGAGTAGTAATGCTGCATCGGGAAAAAAGAATATTAATTGTTAAAACTGACCCACTAGGGCACTGGTTGAGTTTTGAAAACTCACCGGAATATATCTCTTTGATATCCAGATGTTGCACTCTGATTGACAACGAAGGTTGGTGGATAATAGTTGGATAATAGTTGGGGATTACCCCTCTTCCCCAACTCTACCCTCCCCCCTTTTCCCTTTTTTGTTTTTTTCTTCCTTCTCTCTTTCTTTTCGTCCCACTTCTGCTGTTTCATTCCCTGTGCTTCAATGAGACAGTTTCTATGACTCTACAATGATGTTTAACTTGTTTTTCTGCTTACTTGTTACTACTGTACTTTGCTAAATTGTGAACTTGTTCTACGCTTTTACTGACTTTGATAATAAAAAACTGAATTACGAAACAAGAACAAAAACTGATGCACTAGGAAAATTTAGCATACCAGGGCCCTATATGTGCCCCCAAAAGCCTGTTTTGCTGGTGTTCCTTGTAGTGTAAATTGTCTGCGTACCACCAATTTTACTGCCACTAAGCTGGTTTTAGCCGTTTTTATAACGAGATCCCCCTTTCTGACATGCGTCAAGGCCCTGCAGGAAAATTATGTAATACCCAGCACCTCTTAGTGATCTGCAGCTTTATGCCCCATGCACACTACCGTAATTTTGATCCGCAATTACGGATCTGTAATTGCGGATCATAGTACGGATCCATTCATCTCTATTGCCCACGGGCACCTTCCTATTTACAGGAACGTGTCCGGGCCATAGAAAGCATCCGCAAAAAAATAGAACATGATTTTACGGACTGTGCTCCCATACTTTATAATAGGAGCATGCCCCTCAAATGCCGGTGACTGTCCGGACCATGATTTCGGCTATGGCCGTGGGCATCTTTAGCCAATGATCGACGATGATACGGTCCTGCCATAATGCATTACTTCTAGGGCACAACACCTGTTTATACAGTATGCGATGAAGGATGTCATCATTTTTTCCTCACAGATTCCATATTAATCTGTGAAAAAAAAGTCTGTGCGCATCCATATAAAATCGGAGACACGCAAAGGTACAATATGGGCTCATAGCACACTAGCATTCCCGTTATAACAGATCTGTACAACACAGAACCTGTAATATGGCCGCTAACATGAGCCCTAAGGATGATGATACTTATGATTATTGCTCTCATTACTCTAAATACAAGATCATTGACCTTATATAGTAAGAGTTGCATTGACCCACATAATATTATAATGGTTACCTGGGTTGCTATCTCAAAAGGCAAAATGAAGACTATTCCTTATGTACTGGTCACCTTTTGTTTTGAAGCTCTAGTGTTGCTTTCAGTTTATATTCCCTGCTTACTAGTGTACATTCCCTTTTGACCACGAATATACTTTCATTAACCTTGCAGCCAGCTCTTAGAGGTCAGGGATGAATGCACTATGCATAACTTTGTGGTCAGTGGTATATTCACTTTCCATCCCTTAATAGAGAGTAAAATACAGGGTGGGCCATTTATATGGATACACCTAAATAAAATGGGAATGGTTGGTGATATTAACTTCCTGTTTGTGGCACATTAGTATATGGGAGGGGGGAAACTTTTCAAGCTGGGTGTTGACCATGGTGGCCATTTTGAAGTCGGCCATTTTGTATCCAACTTAAGTTTTTTCAATGGGAAGAGGGTCATGTGACACATCAAACTTATCGAGAATTTCACAAGAAAAACAATGGTGTGCTTGGTTTTAACATTACTTTATTATTTCATGAGTTATTTATGTCATTATGGGTGTCAGGTCCGAGCATTCCTAGATGAACAGTTTCCTGGTAAGTGGATTGGTCGTCGTGGGCCAGTTGAATGGCCCCCTAGGTCTCCCGATCTGACCCCCTTAGACTTTTATCTTTGGGGTAATTTGAAGGCAATTGTCTATGCTGTGAAGATACGAGATGTGCAGCAACTGAAACTACGGATACTGGAAGCCTGTGCTAGCATTTCTTCTGCGGTGTTGCTATCAGTGTGTGAAGAGTGGGAGAAGAGGGTTGCATTGACAAACCAACACAATGGGCAGCACTTTGAACACATTTTATAAGTAGTCAGAAACTTGTAAATAACTCATGAAAGAATAAAGTAACGTTAAAACCAAGCACACCATTGTTTTTCTTGTGAAATTCTCGATAAGTTTGATGTGTCACATGACCCTCTTCCCATTGAAAAAAACTAATGTTGGATACAAAATGGCCGACTTCAAAATGGTCAACACCCAGCTTCAAAAGTTTCCCCCTCCCATATACTAATGTGACACAAACAGGAAGTTAATATCACCAACCTTTCCCATTTTATTTAGATGTATCCATATAAATGGCCCACCCTGTATATCAGGTGCCCATTAATAGCAAGTGGTCAGTGATATATAGAGTGGCAAGTTCTTGGTGGCCAGTAGTAAATACTGTTTTTACAGCACCCATTTAAATGTCTTTTACCAGAACAGCAACCACCAACATGGCAAGAAAAGAGTGGTAGTACCAAGGTACCAAGGTCAGGGATGGAGCAATGTGTTCATCTCCTCTTCGTAAATACTCTTTTCATGATCTTTAAAATCTTGACAGTGATTATTCCCGACTCCAGCTGAATTTGACATTTTATTTATTATCCAATTTTTTTCCATTTAAATATCCTCTTTAGTTGTAGGACATTTTTGACATTTGTTTTATAATGCCACATATTGGTGAGACTTAATCATCCTTTAAGGAAATGTTTAAGCTCCGGAAAATTAGCAGTGAAGATCAGCACTACCCCGGTTATGTAATATTAATATATTTTACCCTTATGTTAACAAAATAATTACCACATTGTCATTTGTGAAATTGACAGCAGTCAGATAAAAACACAAATACAGTTATTTGCATTCTTTTTGCTAGATCTAACCTTCACACATTCTGAGTTAATCAAATTCAGCATGTTGTAACTCTTTATGTCAAGCTGTTGGGTGTAAATATACGAGTGAAACTTACGTTCCATGTTCTTTATTTAAAACGCTATTATGTTGTCACAGCATGTGTTCTTGAAATATTGAAATGTGCTGGATGTTTAGTCATTCACATTTAGCAATCTGGCTCTCTGTATTGCCCATTTTATCTGGTAGTAGTCAAGGTACTGTAGGCAGTTAACGCCTAAATTGTACAAGAGTTACTATATTAATTTCCTCTGTGAAATATTTTCTATAAAAATTATTTTTAAAAAGTCAATGTTATTACTCAAGGCAGTTTGCCAGTAATATAAGTCTATTTTTATTTTCACATATATGAAATAATTCAGGTTTGCAGTTGTGGCTCAACATGTAGCTCTAAAAAAGGAGTGATTTATTTCCACTAAAATGTTAACATCACCCTTTTGAGAATTTGAAGTGTATCTTTACTGTACAGGATACAGATAAATAATATAAATTAAAAATAGAATAATAATAAAATAAAATATTTCATCAGTAGAATCTTTATGTTTCTTAAGGTATTACAGCTAGACCTCTGTACACTTCTGAAGGTGGATGACATCTTGTTTTAGACACCACACTTTCTTCCTGCGCCACCTATAGGCTGTGTGGATCCCACACATGTTAAATTGTAAATGGAGCCTGTATGGTGCATTAAAATGTCCCTATCTTTCTCAATGTGTAGCTATTTTCGTCAACCTGTCACAGCGATCACATTGCTCCTCCCAGCAGTGCTTGCGTGCCGACGGTAAGGAGCTCAGCTATGTGAACGCTGTGACAGCCTGTCACAGCGATCACATGCGTGCCGACAGTAAGAAGCAGACAGCTGTATCACCGAGCTTCAGAGTGGTCTCTGGTCAGGTGATCGCTGTGACAGCCTGTCACAGCGATCACCAGTTGCATCTTCTCCCTGTTTGGCTGGCAGACTGCCAGAGAGGGAGAAGAATAATGTAATGTAAAGAAAAACGAAAAAAAAAAACACACACACACACTTTTTTTTTAAAGGAAATTTTGAAGGAATTTTGAGGCAGATTTTGACCTGCCTGCACCTTTTTGCCGTGTTTTACATTCGTAAAATTATTTTTCTGCCTCCCAGCCGTCCGTGAAAAAACAACAAATTCAGCCATATATTGGCGCTGATTCCGATGCAGTTTCCACGTCAAAATCAGCGCCAAAAAACTCTGTGTGTACTGGGCCTCAGGGTGACGTTAGATGTGGCGGATTCACTGTAAATTTTACCTGTGGCTTTGCGCAGGCAAAGTCTGCAGCGGATTACAGTAAAAGGCAAGTAGATGAGATTTTACAAAACTCATTTGCATGCTGCAGACATTTTACACAGCAGATTTTCCTTAAATTAATACCTTGGGGTCTACTTTCCATAAAATAATCATTTTTGGGGTGTCAAAGGGGTTTTCCAGTCCACAAAAATTGATGGCCTATCCTCAGGATAAGCAATCTGTGTATCTCATCGGTGGTGGCCCATCTCCTCGCAGCCCTGCCGATGGGCTATTTTGAAGGGGCCGCGATGCTCGTACGATCGTCGTTTCCCCTTCATTTCCTTTACTGCTCACACTGTGAATCGCGGACACGCTTGTAGCGGCGGTTCACAGTATTACAATATACACTTGAATGGGAGAAGGCTGTAATACTGTGAACCGCCGCTACAAGTGTGTCCGCGATTCACTGTGTGAGCAGTAATGGAAGTGGAGGAGAAGCTGCTCTCATACGAGCACTGTTGCCCCTTTAAAACAGCCGATCGACGGGGTTGCCAGGTGTCAGACCATGACCGATCAGATATTGACGGCCTATCCTGAGGATAGGCCATTCGTTTTTGTGGACTGGAAACGTCACAACATCTGTATTGGTCGTATTGTGTCAGCGAACCAGCATTGGAAATTTTTTCTCTAAAAGACAGTTTGTAAGCGCCATCTTGCTCCCTGCGTGTAAGAAATACACACATATTTGGTATAGTTGAAGTTGGCAGAAGTTTCCAAATATGGATTCAGGTGTGTTTACCTAGTGGCATGCACCAGATGTAAAAAAAAAAAAAATCACCTAAAATCACACATTCACATTTTTTTTCAACTTTTTTTCAATTTTTCCTTCCATATTTAAAAAAAAAAGTAAAATATATCTATTATATTTTTACACAATATGGAAGCCCAAATGTTCCGAGAAAAACAAAATGAAATACACTGATTGGAAAAATAATAGAACAACAATTTGCTTTTAAATTGGCACACGGCTAAAACGTAAAAATGGTCAGGAAGTGGTTAAGATATCTTCATGGTTTTGAAAACAAATTGACCTAACCTTGATGTCTATGTATAATTTGTTCTTTTTGTAAACTGGTCTGTTGCCAAAGGAATTTGTCTCTGCTAAATTGGTGTATACTTTTAATATCTGGCAGAGATCCACATTTATCTTCTCTATTGTGACCCATCTCTCTCCTGAATCATAAGGGTAAGGCCACACGGTGCTGTCACGGTGCGTTTATGTTGCGTTTTTAAACTGCAGCAAGTCATTTTTCAATAGAAGTCAATGGTGAAATGTTTGTTATGGACAGACTGCTGCTATTATATTACAATGTGTTTTTTGTGCAGTTAACTGCATCTTCATAATGCCCGAGCGCATGCAGTTAATGACCGCGCTGCCAAAGTTGTTGCTGAACTGCTTGCGTTTTTGCGAACAGTTCTGCAATGCCTTGTAATGAACTATATACAGGAAGCACCTAACAAACTTCAACACGGGTGACAACTGTGTCCATCAATTATTTCCTTTAAAAACGCAACAGAACGGCAGCATTACAGAGACAAAAAACGCATGCAGTTAACCGCATGCAGTTTTCAAACGCAACAAAACCGCAACAAAACCGCGTCAGCGACAAACCATGTGGCCTTACCCTAAGGGTAAAGTTTTCATCAGGATTTGAACAGTTGGTATATTATAAGTATAGTAATAAACATTGGAGAAACTAATTTTCTGATAAGGAATGTGTACAAGAAATAAATGTGTCTAACAAGTGCTAATATGTATTTCAGCTCTGATGGTCAGCAGCATAGGAGGAGGCAGTGGTGCAGTCTTATGTTTTTGCTGCAGTGAGACCGAGCTCTTACATTATATTCCTATTAGTATCCTTGTTTCAGTTTATATTAACATACAATGGGGTCTGTTGGGTTCCGTCTTGGTGTCCGTCATTTGCATGCAGCGCTATTCTTCTTGTCAAATCTGAGGGGGTAGGCCCCAAAGCAGATGTAAACAGAGCCTAACAGACTTTGTCTTTATAATGAAACTCTACCTTATAACACTGTCATTTTAGGTCCAATATGCTGTGCTGATTGAACGAATAACATATCTTTAGCAGTCAGGGCTCATTTATCTAATAAAAACCTCCAGGATCATTGTATAAATCATATGTAGTAAACTGTGGCCAAATTTTACTATTCAATTTTACGGAGCCCAAAAGTGTTAATTTGCGTTGTAAATTGCAACATTTGGCCTCGTTACTTTTGTGAATGGGGAATGGATTAAAAAGAGGGTCGGGGCCACCACAACTGGCATAAATTATATTGGTGAGCCCTGACTTGAACCCAATCGAACATATATGGAGAGACCTGAAAACGGCTGTCCACCGACGAACCCCATCTAACCTGACAGAGCGTGAGAGGATCTGCAGAGAAGAATGGCAGAAAATCCCCAAATCCAGGTGTACAAACCTTGTGGCATCATACCCAAGAAGACTGGAGGCTGGTATCGCTGCCAAAGGTGCTTCCAACTAAGTACTGAGTAAAGGGTCTGAATGCTTATGTCAATGCAAGATTTTCGTTTTTCCTTACCAATAAGTTAACAAAGATTACTAAAATTCTGTTTTCACTTTGTCATTATGGGGTATTGAGTGCAGAATGATGGGGAAAAACAGTTGGCACACGGTTGTGGTTGTTATCCATTAATTGTGGTGCACAGCTAGCAAAAAAATGCAACAAATTTATTAAATGTGTTCCTTTTATTAAATACTGAATTGGAATGCTTACATTTATATTTGTTATATTTAATTTTAAAGTCAACCGTTTCACAATCCCAATAATAGCAATATATAATTCTATATATAAATTGTTAGGGGAAGTTTACACGGACAGATTTGTTGCAGAAATTTCTGCAACTGAAAATCAGCTCCATTCATGATAATGTGGTTCCGGCTGCTGCAGATGTATGGATTTCTGCAAGCCTCATTCTGATGAATGGAATTGATTTTCAGTCGCAGAAATTTCTGGAAGAAATCTGCTGCGTGTTAACTTACCCTTATACATGTTTTAGTAGCCCATTAAACAAATAATACAAAATATAATTTGGGATAATTTTTAGTTCACGCATAAAGATGCTACCTAAAAAATATTTCAGATATATCAGGGGTGCATTATTAGAAAGGTAAATACCGGCTAGAGGAGTCCCCCTTTCCATTAACGTTTGCGGAAAATTAAATCTGTAACAGGTCCCACGTCTACCTAATACCATTTATAATATTGCTGCCTTGTTATGTGGCAGAAGGGCCCCCTCTGCTTCATCTATAGATATGTGCATGGTATACAGCATTATATTGCTAAACACAACTAGTTTACCTTCTAATGCATATGCCCAACTCAACATACCTTTGGTTTGTTAAGCTTGTTAAATTAGTCAAGAAGTCACTTTCGCAGATGGGATGGCATAATACTATAATTCCTTTTGTGCCATGGTATTCTGTGCTCACTCATTCCTGCATTCCTTATTGTCTCATATTTCTGGATAATGCTTGCCACTCAGTTACAGTCTATAGCCCCATGTCACTTTAGTCCTGTTGGATGGCTGTCATGGGAGATGCCCAATGGTGTGCCACTAATAAGACAGCTGGGAATGTGAATTTACTGGATTAAGGTCAGGGCCAGCAGAGCAGACTGATAAAAGAGACAGTTTCTGAATCAATGCCAGCAAGTGGGCCTTCTATTATCCTGCTATGGCAGGACATTCATTATCATTCATTGTACTTGAATTGCAGCTCAATCACGTTACAGTATTTTCTCCGCATTTGCTATTCATGAAGTTTAAGCAGATAGTTTTGCTGGATCAGATCTTGCTACTTTTTGTCCTTATTGTGTACTTTATCCTTATAACATTTTGTGCCAGAAGACTCAGCAAGTAAAGTACAAATGCTACAGTACTTCAAAAAGCATGGCAGTTCAAACAAATCAAATTCATTGTTCACAAACCCTATTCAGCTAAAGGGATGAAGAACACAATGGAGGAAGCAGGATAACCAAAATAATAAAATCTCTGTAAGAATTAAGTATTTTTTTTTTTACCATTGGATAAATTATAATGTGCATTTATTATACCATGTATCTAATAACTTTAAAATATGAAGGAAACTTGTTGTTCTTATTTTTGAGACTTCAATATATCCTATCTCAGATATAAAGTAGACTCCTTCTCTAAGACTCCATTCAAATTGTGTTTATGCCCTACATTTAGCATGTACGTCAGGAAAGCTCCCGACGTACACGCTAAACGTATCCATAGGGCTCCATTAGCCTGACAGAGACCAAAAGAGTGTACTTTTGGCCTCCGTTGGGCTTGTATATGTCTGTATACCATGGCGCATAAAATAAAAAAATAGGACATGTCCTATGTTTACGGAAAGTTTCTACAGTCATAGGAATGAATGGGCCGTGTGCATGGGGCCTTACTCTTGATTTTGAAATGTGTCCGTAAAACTTTTGGTCTTTCCGTGATTTTTAGCTCAGTTGTCCAGAAATGTCTGAAGTGGAGGTTGGCAACGATGCCGGTGAGTCTTCGGAGAGCGGAGGAGCTCCCTCCGCTCTGAACTAATTCTGAAGCAGAGAGCTTATAGTTTCCTGCTTCAGAATTAGTGGCTACTCCTTGAGCGGAATCCCCATTGCCGATGATCTGGACATTGACGTCAGTGGCTCCTCCTGGAGCGGAATCCCCGGCCAGAGTCGGCAACGGGGATTCGCTCAAGGAGTATCCACTGACGTCACTGTCCATAAATAGACAGTAACATCAAGGCTTCCCTCTAGGAGTGGAATCCCCGGCCTATGCTCTGGCTGGGGTTCCGCTTCTACAGGGAGTCTCAATGGCGCTGTCTACAGGGTGGGGGTGGCACTATCAACATGGGAACTGTGGCACTATATAGGGGCACTATCTACATGGGAACTGTGGCACTATCGAGAGGGCACTGGCACTTTATATATGGGCACTGGCACTAGGGGCAGCTTTGGGGGTATTATACTGTATAAGGGCAGCTAGGGGGGCATTATACTGTATGGAGCAGCTATGGGGTCATTATACTGTATGGGGAGGCTATTGAGGCATTATGCTGTAGGAGGGCTTTAAGCTCTATGGGGGCAGCTATGGGGCTTTATAATGTATGGGCAGTTATGGGGCAGCTATGGGGGCATTATACTGTATGGGGGCATCTGTATGGGCATTTTACTGTATGGGGCGGCTATGGGGGCATTATGCTGCATGGGGCAGCTATGGGGCATTATGTTGTATAGGGGAGTTTGTTTTGGCATTATACTGCATGGGGGCATCTGTGTGGGCATCATACAGCATAGGAGAATTTATGTGGGCATTATACTGTATGGGGGCATTATACTGTATGGTGGCAGCAAGAGGGCAGTATACTGTGACACTACCTACATGGGCATTGTGTCACTATTTACAAGGGCATTGGAACTAGGGCCAGCTAAGGGGGCATTATATTGTATGGGGGAAGCTATGGGGAAGTTATGGGGGCGTTATGCTGTATGGAGAAATTTGTTTGAGCATTATACTGCATGGGGGCATCTGTATGGGCATTATACTGCATGGGAGAATATGTGTTGGATTTATACTGTATGGGGGTATCTGTGTTGGCTTTATACTGTATGGGTGCATCTATGGGGCATTATACTGTATGGTGGCAGCTAGAGAGCATTATACTGTGTAGGGGCAGCTATTTGGTGTTATACTGTGTGGGAGGCACTATGGGAGCATGATACTGTGTGGGAGGCACTACGGGAGCATGATACTGCGTGAGCTGAATCGGGTGTGTATGGGCGGGGATTGGGTGGGATTAGAGGCATGGCTTAAAAGAAAAAAACTGTCCCTCTTTGTGATACTTGACAGTTGGGAGGTATGCAGTACACTAAACTTTTCCCTCCTGAGGGATCCCGCAAATAAAGTATACATTTTTTAACATGGGAGCCTATGAGTGACAGATGCCATTGTATGACATTTGTCACAGGTATGCAATAAACTGCTGGACTGCTGAAATAGTCATTAGTCTAGGTAGCGTTAGGTGACCTTTAAGATTAGAGCCCTAGTGGCTACCTAGATCCTGGATTCACTGGAAGTGCTGGAAGAGACTTAGGTAGGGTCTGGAGAGTCCAGGTATAAGTTTGGTTAGAGTATTGGACGCCGGCGTCCTTGAGTTAATAAAAATCCTTGAAGTGTGGGGTCAGAGCTATTAGAAGACATTGGGACCAGGAGGTTAAGGCTGGAAGGTGGAGATAGTTGCCTAGAGGCATGAGAAGAAGGAGAGTGACATCTGACAAAAAGGTGGGAAAGCTGTGAAGGAAGTGGAAGGAGATGTGAAGTTTGATGATAGTTTTATTGATAAATTGTTTATATGTTTATGTATAGTAATGTTAAAGAGACTGTGCCTTTTCACGGCGGGCAGTATTTGTCCTTATGCCACAGCGCTGCCTTTTTACAGTACGGTGTCATAAGCCTTGCAAGTGTGCAAGATAAAGCGGGTCCCAGGCTATCTAAAGACTATCTTCTGTCCCCCAGGTCTGCCATCAATATATGCCTCTGGCAGGGCCTAACAGACAGACATAATACACTGCAATACAGAAGTATTTCAGTGTATTATAAAATTGATCAAACAATCGCATAGTGAAGCACATAGTGGGAATAAGAAAAAAAAAACTTTAAAAAACTTAAAAACCCACTTTTTCCCCTTACAAAAGACGTTATTATAAAAAAAAAACTAATAAAAAAAGCTAGACATAATTGATACCTCCGCTTGTGTAGCGATCCAAACTATTATATTATTAAACCCGCACAGTGAACGCTGTAAAAAAAAAAAAAAAAAAGCAATACCAGAAGTGCTGTTTTCAGATTACCCAGATTTCCAAAAAAAGAAGGAAAAGCAATCAATAACATTGCATGTACCCCAAAATGGTACGAGTAAGAACTACAACTCATCAGGGCAAAAAATAAGCCCACATACAGCTATGTCTAGAGAAAAATAAAAAAAAAGTTATAGCTTTTGAAATGAGATGAAAAAGTGAAAAAAATTGCTTGTTATTAACCCCTTAAGGACGTGGACTAGTTGGCACTTTCAGTACGCAGCTCCATTTTTCAAATCTGACATGTGTCACTTTATGTGCTAATAACTTTGGAATGCTTTTACCTATCCAGGCGATTCTGACATTGTTTTCTCGTGACACATTGTTTTTTAAGTTAGTGGTAACATTTGCTCGATACATTCCGTATTTTATTGTGAAAAACACAAAAATTTGCATTTTTCTAAATTTAAATGTATCTGCTTGTAAGACAGATAGTTATACCACACAAAATAAATGCTAATTAACCCCTTCAGGACTGAGCCTGTTTTGGCCTTCAGGACGAAGCCGATTTTTTAAATCTTACATGTATCAATTTATGTGGTAATACCTTCAAGATCCTTTTACCTATCAAAGTGATTCTGAGATTGTTTTCTTGTGACATATTGTAATTTATGTTAGTGAAAAAATTTGGTCGATAAATTCAATATTTATTTGTAAAAAAAAACAAGATTTGGAGAAAATTTGCAAACATTTGCATCTTTCTAAATTTAAATGTATCTGCTTGTAAAACAAATAGTAATACCACACAAAATAGTTACTAGTTTACATTTCCCATATGTCTACTTTATGTTTGCATAGTTTTTTTAACATTCTTTTATTTTTCTAGGACGTTACAAGGCTTAGAACTTTAGCAACGATTTCTCATATTTTCAAGAAAATTTCAAGGGACCAGTTCAGTTCTGAAGTGGCTTTGAGGACCTTATATATTAGAAAGTCCCCATAAATCACCCCAGTTTGAAAACTGCACCCCTCAAGGTTTGTAAAACAGCATTCAGAAAGTGTTTTAACCTTTTAGGCGTTTCACTGGAATTAAAGCAAAGTAGAGGTGAAATTTACAAATTTCATTTTTTTTGTCCAAAATTCATTTGTAATAATTTTTTTTCCTGTACCACAGAAGGTTTTACCAGAGAAATACAACTCAATATTTATTGCCCAGATTCTGCAGTTTTTAGAAATATCCCACATCTTAGTGTGCTAATAGACTGAAACACAGGCCTCAGAAGCAAAGAAGCACCTAGAGGATTATGGGGCATCATTTTTTTTAGAATATATTTTAGGCACCATGTCAGGTTTGAAGAGGTCTTGTGGGGCCAAAACAATAAAGTGACCCCATTTTGGAAACTCCACCCCTCAAGGACTTTATCTAGGGGTATAGTTAGCATTTTAAACCCACAGTTTTTTTTGCTAAATTTATTTGTATTAGTATGTGAAGATGAAAATCTACTTTTTTCTGAAAAAAACGTAGAAATTTTTAATTTTTACAAGGAATAAAGGAGAAAAAAACACCCCAACATATGTAAAGCAATTTCTCCCGATTATAGCAATACCCTTGCTGGAATAGTTTTCAGTGCCGTGTCGCGTTTGCAATGCACTGGAGGGACCAAAATAGTGGAAACACCCCAAAAGTGACACCATTTTGGAAACTACACCCCTCAAGGAATTTTCTAGGGGTAAAGTTAGCATTTTGACCCCACAGTTGTTTTGCTGAAATCATTGGAATTAGTCTGTAAAGGTAAAAAAACTACTTTTTTTCTAAAAAAAAAAAAAAAGAAAAGGTAGCCATTTTTGATTTTTACAAGGAATAAAGGAGAAAAAGCACCCCAACATTTGCAAAACAATTTCTCCCGATTACCGAAATACGCCATATGTGGTAAAAAAAAACAAAACCTGCTGTTTGGACCCACAGCGGGGCTTAGAAGGGAAGGTGAGCTATTTGGCTTTTGGAGCTCAAATTTAGCTAAAATGGTTTTCGGGTACCATGTAGAATTTACAAAGCCCCTGAGAGGCCAAAACAGTGGAAACCCCCAAAAACTGACCCCCATTTGGGAAACTACACCACTTAAGGTATCTATCTAGGGGTAAAATGAGCATTTAGACCCAACAGGTCTTTTGCAGAATTTATTAGAATTAGGCTGTGAAATTGAATCTCAACATTATTTCCACTAAAATGTTGAATTTTTTCAATTTCACAAAGGATAAATGAAGAAAAAGCACCCCAACATTTGTAAAGCAATATCTCCTGAATACGTCTGTACCCCACATGTGGTCATAAATGTTTTTTCATTAGAAAGCAATTAACCCTTTCCAGACTGAATAATTTTTTGCTTTTTTGTTTTTCCCTCCCCGCTTTCCAAGAGCCATAACTTTTTTATTTTTCCGTCAATAGAGTGGTGTGAGGGCTTATTTTTTGTAGGACGAGCTTTAATTTTTATTGGTACCATTTTTTGGTACATACAACTTTTTGAGCACTTTTTATAAAAATTTTTGGTAGAGCCAAGGTGACCAAAAAATAGCGATTTTGCAGTTTTAAATTCTTTATTTTTCACGACGTTCACCGTGCGAGTTAAATAATGGTATATTGTAATAGTTCTGACTTTTCCGGATGCCGCGATACCAATTTTATGTATTTTTTTACATTACTTTAGAGAAAAATATGAAAAGGTTTTTTTTGGGACTTTAAATATTTATTAAAATTTTTTCACTAATAATAACTATTTACTTTTGTTTTTACACATTTTATTAGTCTCCCTAGGGGCAACACCCCATATGTGGTAATAAACTGCTTTTTGGACACACGGCAGGTCTCAGAAGGGAAGGAGAACCATTTGGCTTTTTGAGCTCAAGTTTTACTGCAATGGTTTTTGGGTGCCATGTCTCATTTGCAAAGCCCCTGAGGGACCAAATCAGTGGAAACCCCCAAAAAGTGACCCCCATTTTGGAAACTACACCCCTCAAGGAATTTATTGAGGGGTATAGTGAGCATTTTGACCCCACAGGTTTTTTGTTGAATTTAGTGGAATTAGGCCGTGGAAATTAAAATCTAATTTTTTTTTCAAATAAAATTTAGTTTTAGCTCAGATATTTCCACTTTCACAATAAATAAAGAAGAAAAAGCACCCCAAAATTTGTAAAGCAACCTTTTCTGAGCACAGCAATACCCCATATGTGGTAATAAACTGCTGTTTTGACCCACGGGAGGGCTTAGAAGTTAAGGAGCACTATTTGGCTTTTGGAGCTCAAAATTTGCATGAATAGCTTGTTGCACCATGTCACATTTGCAAAGCTCCTGCGGGACCAAATCAGAGGAAACCCCCCAAAAGTGACCGCACTTGGAAAACTACACCCCTTTAAGGAATTTATTGGGGGTATAGTGAGCATTTTGACCCCACAGGTTTTTTTGCTGACTTTAGAGGAATTAGGTCGGAAAAATGAAAATCTACATTTTTTCTAATAAAATGTAAGTTTAGCGCAGATTTTTCCATTTTCACAAGGGAAAAAAGGAGAAAAAGCGCCCCAACATTTGAAAATAAATTTCTCCCGATTACGGCAATACCCCCTAAGTGGTCATAAACTGATGTTTGGACACACGGCAGGGCTCAAAAGGGAAGGAGCGCCATTTGGAGCTCAAATTTAGCTGTAATGGTTTTCGGGTGCCATGTCACATTTCCAAAGTGCCTGCGGGGCCAAAACAGTAGGAAAAGCGACCCAATTTGGGAAACTTCACCTCTTAAGGAATCTATCTAAGGGTATAGTGAGCATTTAGACCCTACTGGTCTTTTGCAGAAATTATTGGAATAAGGCCGTAAAAATGAATATCAACATTTTTTCCAATAAAAAGTTACATTTTTTCATTTTCACAAGGGATAAAGGAGAAAAAGCACCCCGACATTTGTAAAGTAATTTCTCCAGAGTACGGAAATACCCCTAATGTGGTCATAAACTGCTGTTTGGACACACGGCAGGGCTCAGAAAGGCAGGAGCACCATTTGGCATGCAGATTTTGCTGGATTGGTTATTGGGCGCCATGTCGCATTTGCAAGACCCTAAGGTACCAGAGTAAAGCGGAAGCCCCCAAAAAGTGACACAATTTTGGAAACTACACCCCTCAAGGCATTTATAATTTGCCTTGACATATGACAGGGCTCAGAAGCGAAGAGCAACATGCGCATTTCAGATCTATTTTTGTGATTTTCACAGCATTGGCCCACAATTGCAGGGCTCTGAGGTCAAAGAGTAAAACAAACCCCAACTAGTAAACCCTATTTTGGAAACTACACCCCATTTTAAGGGGTGTAGTGAGCATTTTCCCCCATCAGGTGTTTTTCCATTAGTAATTAACGCGCAGCGGATGATGCAAAGTGAAAATTGAAATTTTCCGCTGATATGCCATTTTAGTGCCCAGTTTGTGCCACCGATCACACATATCTCGTAAACTTCTAAGCTGGTTCTCCCAGGTATGTCTATGCCATATATGTGGAAGTAAACTGCTGTTTGGGCACACTATTGGGCTCAGAAGGGAGGGAGCACCAATTGGCTTTTGGAGCGCAGATTTTTCTTGACAGTTTCGAGTTTTACTGATATTTCAGTTTATAATGTGGGGGCATATGTAAGCTGTGCGGAGTACATCAGAGATAAGAGGGTATAATAATGGGGTAAATAAATAATATTTCAGAGATATGTGGCAAGTGTCGCACTTATAAATGGTGCCCGATCTTATCCGCTTTTGGACACTCCATATTCTGAGAGACAGAATTTTTTATTTTTCTATTAAAAAAGCTGTGTAAGGGCTTGTTTATTGTGGGACGGGTTGTAGTTTTTATTGGTACTAGTTTGTGGTACATGGGACTTTATGATCAACAAAATTGAGATTATCGAATTGTTCTTTATGTATTTTTTTACGGTGTTTACAGTGTGGGAAACATAACATTACAGTTTTATAGTTTGGGTCGTTACGAACACGGCAATACCAAATATGTATACTTTTTTAACGTTTTCATTTTTTTCCTATAATAAAAGACTTATAGTAAAAAAAAATCAGTGTTTGTTTTTAATAACTTGAAACTTTTCTTTTTACACTTTTATTCAACTTTTTTTAAACTTTTTTTTGTTCCACTCGGGGACTTGAGGGCCTGCACCTCTGATCTTTACTCTAAAACATTGCACTACCCACATAGTCATTCAATGGCAGCAAGCCTATTAGACCCCATCTGTGGGCGTGGCCTAATAGGCTATCGTACGTGGCAGACCAGGAGGCCATTGTTAGGCCTCCGGTTGCCATAGCAACGATCGGCATCCTCACGATCACATTGTGTCGATGCCAATCGCTTCAAACCACTAAGATGTCGCTATCGCTTTCGATCGCGGCATTTAAGGGGATAAAACAGCATAAATCGGAGCTAGCTCCAATCCCTGCTGTTACAGCACTGTGGTCAGCTGTAACATGCAGCTGACACTGGTGGCTGATGTAGGAGGCTCAGTTTCTAAGCCTGTGCCATCTTGTTACTGCGGCCGGACGCCTTTTAGGTCCCGCCTCTGGGCGGGACCTAGCAGGCTTCCATACTTGGCAGACCGGAGGCCATTGTTAGGACTCCAGTCTGCCAGAGCAGTCATCAGAACCCCGTAATTTCATTGCAGGGTTCCGATCTGCTTGTAAACACCATAGATGCAGTGCTCGCTTTTGAGCGCTGCATGTAAGGGTTTAATCGGCCGGTTCAGAGGCTAGCTCCAGTCCTGGCCTCGAAGCAGTGATAGCGTTAAGCTATCACTGCTGTAAAACTGTGTACCATGTTAATGCTCTGATGTAATAGTCTGTCAGTTTATGTTAACAGGACAACGCCACATAGCGTTAAGGGGTTAAAGACAAAAATAGACTGGTCACGAAAGGGCTAAGGCGGGATTCACACAGCAGGGTTTCCCGGCCGGGTGCCGGCCGTTCATAAACCGGCCGACACCCGGCTGCATTAGGAATAATAGACCCCTAATGGGGCTATTCACACGACCGATTTTTTTGACGGCCGGGAAAACCGGCCGTCAAAAAATGGGACATGCCCTATTTTTGGCCGGGTGCCCGGCCCCCATAGAAGTCTATGGGGCCGGGTAATACACGGCCGTCACCGGAATGTGTCCCGAGTGATGGCCGGGTCTACCGTCGCTCGCGTACTGTACTCTCTGAGGAGGAGGAGGAGGGTCTTTTTTTGCTCCCTGTAGGAGTCGGATTCCGCTACAGGAGAAGTGCGTGACTACACTGTCCATATATGGACACAGCGAAGTCACGCACTTCTGCAGCGGAATCCCCGACTCTATGGCCGGGGATGCCGCTACAGGAGAAGTGAGTGACTACACTGTCCATATATGGACACAGCGAAGTCACGCACTTCTGCAGCGGAATCCCTGACTCTATGGCTGGGGATGCCGCTACAGGAGAAGTGAGTGACTACACTGTCCATATATGGACACAGCGAAGTCACTCACTTCTGCAGCGGAATCCCCGACTCTATGGCCGGGGATGCCGCTACAGGAGAAGTGCATGACTACACTGTCCATATATGGACACAGCGAAGTCACGCACTTCTGCAGCGGAATCCCCGACTCTATGGCCGGGGATGCCGCTACAGGAGAAGTGAGTGGCTACACTGTCCATATATGGACACAGTGAAGTCACACACTTCTGCAGCGGAATCCCAGACTCTATGGCCGGGGATGCCGCTACAGGAGAAGTGAGTGACTACACTGTCCATATATGGACACAGCGAAGTCACACACTTCTGCAGCGGAATCCCAGACTCTATGGCCGGGGATTCCGCTACAGGAGAAGTGAGTGACTACACTGTCCATATCTGGACACATCGATGTCACTCACTTCTGCAGCGGAATCCCCGACTCTATGGCCGGGGATTCCGCTACAGGAGAAGTGAGTGACTACACTGTCCATATATGGACACAGTGACGTCACTCACTTCTGAAGCGGAATTCCCGACCTGTGGCAAGGAATTCCTCTTCAGGAGAAGTCAGTGACTACACTGTCATATATGGACATTGAAGTCAGTGACTTCTCCTGGAAGGGGGGGGATGGGTGCAACCTACAGGGGACTTGGTGGCATCACCTACAGGGGGTAGGGTGGCATCACCTACAGGGGGCTGGGTGGCATCACCTACAGGGGGCTGGGTGGCATCGCCTACAGGGGGCAGGGTGGCATAGCTTACAGGGGGCAGGGTGGCATAGCTTACAGGGGGCAGGGTGGCATCACCTACAGGGGGCAGTGTGGCATCGCCTACAGGGGGCAGGGTGGCATCACCTACAGGGGGCATGGGTGGCATCGCCTACAGGGGGCAGGGTGGCATCGCCTACAGGTGGTTGTATGGCATCACCTACAGGGGGCTTGATGGCATCACCTACAGGGGGCTTGGTGGCATCACCTACAGGGGGCTTGGTGGCATCACCTACAGGGGGCTTGGTGGCATTACCTACAGGGGACTTGGTGGCATTACCTACAGGGGACTTGGTGGCATTACCTACAGGGGACTGGGTGGCATTACCTACAGGAGACTGGGTGGCATTACCTACAGGGGGCTGGGTGGCATTACAGGGGGCTGGGTGGCATCACCTACAGGGGGCAGGTTGGCATCGCCTACAGGGGGCAGGGTGGCATCGCTTACAGGGGGCAGGGTGGCATCACCTACAGGGGCTGTGTGGCATCGCCTACAGGGGGCAGGGTGGCATCGCTTACAGGGGGCAGGGTGGCATCACCTACAGGGGGCAGGGTGGCATCGCCTACAGGTGGCTGTGTGGCATGACCTACAGGGGGCTTGGTGGCATTACCTACAGGGGACTTGGTGGCATTACCTACAGGGGACAGGGTGGCATTCCTACAGGGGGCTGGGTGGCATCGCCTACAGGGGACAGGGTGGCATCGCCTACAGGGGACAGGGTGGCATCACCTACAGGGGGTAGGGTGGCATCACCTACAGGGGTAGGGTGGCATCACCTACAGGGGGCTGGGTGGCATCACCTACAGGGTGCTGGGTGGCATCGCCTACAGGGGGCAGGGTGGATTCGCTTACAGGGGGCAGGGTGGCATCGCCTACAGGGGCTGTGTGGCATCGCCTACAGGGGGCAGGGTGGCATCACGTACAGGGGGCAGGGTGGCATCGCCTACAGGGGGAAGGGTGGCATCGCCTACAGGTGGCTGTGTGGCATCACCTACAGGGGACTTGGTGGCATTACCTACAGGGGACTTGGTGGCATTACCTACAAGGGACTGGGTGGCATTACCTACAGGGGGCTGGGTGGCATTACCTACAGGGAGCTGGGTGGCATTACCTACAGGGGACAGGGTGGCATTCCTACAGGGGGCTGGGTGGCATCGCCTACAGGGGGCTGGGTGGCATCGCCTACAGGGGACAGGGTGGCATCGCCTACAGGGGACAGGGTGGCATCGCCTACAGGGGCTGTGTGGCATCACCTACAGGGGGCTGTGTGGCATCACCTACAGGGGGCTGCGTGGCATCACCAAAAGGGGGCTGGGTGGCATCACCTACAGGGGGCTGGGTGGCATTACCTACCAAGGGGGGCTGTGGCATTATCTACAAAGGGCTGTGTGTGGCAACAAATTTAAATGAAATTCATCCGATTTTAAAACGGACAGGGAAAAGAAAGGATGCAAATCGGGTCCAGGGGACTTGGTGGCATTACCTACAAGGGACTGGGTGGCATTACCTACAGGGGGCTGGGTGGCATTACCTACAGGGAGCTGGGTGGCATTACCTACAGGGGACAGGGTGGTATTCCTACAGGGGGCTGGGTGGCATCGCCTACAGGGGGCTGGGTGGCATCGCCTACAGGGGACAGGGTGGCATCGCCTACAGGGGGCTGTGTGGCATCACCTACAGGGGGCTGTGTGGCATCACCTACAGGGGGCTGGGTGGCATCACCAACAGGGGGCTGGGTGGCATCACCTACAGGGGGCTGGGTGGCATTACCTACCAGGGGGGCTGTGGCATTATCTACAAAGGGCTGTGTGTGGCAACAAATTGAAATGAAATGCATCCGATTTTAAAACGGACAGGGAAAAAAACGGATGCAAATCGGGTCCAAATCGGCCGGTAAAAACGGCAACTCGGCCCGGAACGGAATCGGAACGGATGCAAACCGGATGCAAACTGGCCGGGAAAATCGGCCAAAAACGGCCGATTTTCCCGGCCGACACTCGGACCCTGTCGTGTGAATGAGGCCTTAGTGTTGTAACCATTAAGCTTGTTGTTCCTCATAAAGAGGAAGTAACCATATGCTAGTGTGCCACTGTAATAACAGTTGTGTTCAGTAAAGATAACTTGTTCAACATTCATTTGGTCTGCGATTGTGTTTTAATACAGGAGAACCACTCCAGTAACCTCACGTTATAAGCTGATATGTGTTAACCTTTGATGGATGAGCTTCAACAGATGAAGGATTAGCTTTAGCACTAGCCAAACAGCCTAGTCTTTCTTCTAAACTTAGTGGTAATTTATTTTCTTACAAATTAATTTATCATGATGCTTGATTATAAGCCAATATTGACGAATACATTTTTTTAGGGGCACAATGGTCGTACATAGACCAACACATTGGTATATCGACCAAAAAAACGTATGAAATAATTTATTTAAAAAAATGAACTAATAAATTTTTAAAACAATTTAATTTATATAAATTTTATTTTTCTCAGTTAAAGCACTTTTGAAAAAAAAAATGGATCTTTGAACAAAGCTGTTTGTTTGAATGAGTAATAAAATCTATAAAGTAATTCACTTTTGGACGCCCCTCCTAATTATTGAGTTCAGGTGTTTCAGCCACACCTATTGCAAACAGGGGCATAAAATCCAGCTCACAGCCATACAATCTCCACAGACAAACTTTGCTAGTAGATGGGTCACACTGACTTTAGAGACTCAATCGTACTGATCTGTTAGATCTGCAACGGACAACTGTAAGTGCTATTATTGCGAAGCGGAAGTGTCAGCCACGAATCGATAGACTACGCAAATTCATAGAGAGAAATCACTGGACTATTTTTGTCTGCATCACCCCAGAATACCAATAACTGCCTCTAGAAGTGACATCAGCACAAGAACTATGCGTTTGGAGCTTCAGGAAATTATCCAAGAATTATGTAACCACAGTGACATCAAAAAGTTTGAGGAAAGTGGCATTTATCAAGATATAGGGGCACATTTATTAATACTGTCTTAAATTTAGATAACTTAGAATTAGGCTAGATGAGCCAATTGTATCACAGTGGCACATGCTGGAGGATAAATTTGTTTGTTCTGTTTCTGTTCTTTTGGATGCTTTTAATACATGCATTAATAAATTTATCTAAAACACATGTGACATGTGCTGCCGACAAGCGACCCCCCTTTTTTCACCATATAAGGCTCAGATCACACGTTGCCTAAATAATGCAGATTTTCTGCAATGGATTTAGTTGCAGAATATCTGCAGCATAATACGGTAGCAGCAAAGTGGATGAGATAAAACAAAACTCATCCACACGCTGCATAAATGCTGAGCAGAAAAACCGCTGAGAAATTGACGTGCGTTTTTTTTTTAATCCACAGCATGTCAATTGTATTTGCGTAGATGCTGCTTATTTGTTGTGGGATTTCCCCATTGAATTGAATGGGGAGGTAAAAACTGCAATTTAGAAAAAAAAAATCTTACCCAGAAGTCTGTGTTTCTTCCTCCAGGCTGGCCTCCTGGGATGATGTGTCATCCCATGTGATCGCAGCAGCCAATCACAGGCTGCAGCGAACACATGGGACGAAACGTTATCCCAGGAGGCTGGGCTGCAAGACAGCGGAGGGACGTGTCGCCATAGATACTTAAGTATGAAGCTTTTTTTTTTTGTAAATGTAATGTCCAGTTTGGAAGCGATCGATTTCATCAATTGTTCTTTCTTGTCTTTCTTGGCGATTGATTTCATCAGTTGTTTTTCCTTGTCTTTCCAAGCCAAATGCTGCTTGATCCGATCCTTTGTTGACATATTTGCAGATGTACTTGATCACATTAACTGAGTTGCAATATTCAACATTGACGTGAGATTGAAAGGTCTTGGAAAGAAATGGCGAGCAGGGTACAATCCATCTGTTGTCGACCTCGATGTAATGGTAACTATTGCCAATCTTCATCTTCATCAATGCAGGGAACCCGCCTTCTCCCACTTTTCTTCTGCGATAAAGTGGATAACCATCACCTCCAGAATGAGTTTCATGGATCAGCTGTCTTGGGAATCTCTTTGTACAGAAGCCAACTTTCATGCATGGGGAGCTTGGATTCAGTCTTCCACATGGTCCATGGACCATGTTCTTCATGATGATGTCGAACAGCTTTTGATCTTCTTGTGCATTTGGGATCTCTGCACTAATGACAGAATCGATCTGATTTGGTCGGATCTTCTCCTTCAGCCAGATCAGTATATGTACATGAGGCAAACCTCGTTTTTGCCATTCGATTGTGCACATGAAGCATTGAGTTTCTCCAAATACCTTGCCCTTCGTGAGGACATTCATGAACTTGATAACCTTTTGTCAAAAGACTCGGGCTACCAGATTGTGTCTATCAGTCTCCGATTGTTCTGGCAAGAGCTCTTGGCGAATTTCTTTCCATGTTAGGTTGCACGTAAAAGTAATAAACAGGTCAGGCCTTCCGTATTTTCGCACATATGTCATGGAGTCTTGAGTGTATTCGTGCATATGTCAACGGCCCCCTGTGAAGCTGGCAGGCAAGATAACCATCTGACCAACATTGCTCATGTTTCCATCGTTGACGACAGCATCTCGAAGGTGTATATAGCTTTCAGCGCGAAGTGCCTTCTGATTTAAACGGATGAAGCAAAGTCGCTCCGTTTCGATTTTGGCATACATATCAACCAAAAACTGATGGAAAAGATTTTGGCACATCAAGAGGTGATTTGAATGGCTTGCACAAAACTTTTTTCCCGACGGTAACATTTCCGGTACTTGGATTTGTTTGGAAGATTTGAATATCATATACGTCTTCGCCTTGCCAAAAGATCAGTGGGTACTGAAGTGCGTCAGATGACCGATGGGTTTCAGAAACTCTCTGCAGTTTATTATCACGCTTCTGCAGCACAATATCCCGATTTTCAAATTCCCCAACAATGACGACAGCAACTTCATTGACAGTTGCTGTGTTGTATCGCCGCTCATGCTCTCCTGTTGGCCTTCCTTCGGTCAGCCTTGATGACGACTTTGTAGTTATCCGAAGTCATAATTTCCAAAGAGCTCTTGAATATCTCGACATAAGTGATGTTCGTGAAGCATCTGCTGCAGTTCCAACAAAATGTCTGCCCGAGTTCCAGGGACGTTGCTCTATGGTTGCTAAACTTGAAGCTTTTCATCGCTCATGAAATAAATCTGCAGAGACTTTGGTGGTTCATTGGGCAATGGCAGGAGCGATCCAAGTCGATGGCAAACCTGTCCCTGAATTTTGAAGGTGGGCATGAAGCCTCTCTCTCAAATTTCGTTCACACCAAACTAAGTCATCTGAAAGCAAGAGTTGTAGTGCCTCAAATTTCCCAGAAAGTGCTTGGTTTAGGGAGTGTTTGAGTGACTTGAGTGGTTCTGGTGGTGAAGTGGGGGAAGTTGAGCCTTGCCAGCAGAGCAGCACATGCCAGGTGGTTCTGACTTCCACTTCTGGGCTTCACAATGTTCACAGGTCGTGTCCATGTTTCCAATATTGACCAAGTCGTGCACATCATATTCATTTGTTGGGTCGTATTGCATAGCAGCTTTGTTCATGCAATTCCAAGATGTTCGACGAGAAACAATATTTCTTGCGCCTTTTGCTTGAACCCGACGATCAGTCGCTTGAGGTGTTTCTTCAGCTCTTGTGGTCGCTTGTCGCAATCTTTGATCTTCAAGCGGAGCATTGGTCATTTCTGGCATTTCTGATGCTCGACGTATTCTTTGAGCCAAGCGTCGACCTTCTTCTTGTTCAGGAGTTTTTCTTTTGGGAGCCATGGTCAGTGAAAAGTAAATTTCAGTAAAAGTTACTTTTAAAAGTGGCAAAAGGAGGCAAACTTTGTTCGATGTCCAATGCAATCACAAATCGCTATTGTTTTGTATTTCAACCAATCAAAATCGGCAAAAGGAGGCAAACTTTGTGAAATGTCCAATCCAATCAAAAATTGCTACTGGTTTGTTTTACAACCAATCAAAAATCGTGTTGGTTTGTTTTTCAAGCGATCAAAAATCGCTATTGGTTAGAAACACGATCAGGCAAGTGTGTACTTCGCTGCAAATTGAAAAGTGAATGGCAGGGAAAAGTAAATTTGAGTAAAAGTGACTTTGAGTAAAAGCGATTTTAAATCCAATCAAAAACCACAAAAGGAGGCAAACTTTGTTCAATGTCCAATCAAAAATAGATATTCCCTGATCGGGCTTCAAACAAACAAACTTTATATAGTTCTATCCAGTATCAGGCTGCTCACACCAACTGCCTTTGACTGTAACAAGATGGCTGCCGTCACCATAGTAACCAGCACAGCACATTGAGCCACATTTATCAAAACTGTTTAATATAAAAACATATCCTGTGGCCCATAGCAACCAATCAAAGCTCAGCTTTAATTTTTTTTCCCCGCTGCGCTGGAAATATGAAAGCTGCACTGTGATTGGTTGCTATGGTCAACAGATCCATTTTTCTATTAGACAGTTGTGTTAAATGGGGTTCAATCTTCTCCCATAAGTTCCAAGATGTCTGCCATTGCAACCAGCACAACACATTGTTCTCATATAAGGCACAAGATGGCTGGTATCACCATAGCAACCAGCACAATGCATTCTTCTGACATAAGCCCCAAGATGGCTGCTATCACCATAGTAACCAGCACAACACATTCTTCTCATATAAACTACAGTGGCTCTCATTATGAGACATATATAACATTGTAATTTTCAGTAAACACTAATATTGAAAGTCTAATTTATATGCATAACCAAAAGAATTGTCTGTAACATGGATATAAAAATGAACGTTATAATGGATTGTGTCCATAATAAATCTGGAGACATTTCCATTACAGAGTTGTCCCGTTACTGCACAGAGCGTTAGTGTGTGGATGAACAAATAGGTTATAATCTCACTCATACCCCTCCCCCATACTATTTATCATTACCAATCAACCCAAATCCATAGTAGCAAAGCATTGATGACTCGCCCCCTTTCTGCCTGAAAACACAATTTTGCATAAACACCACCTTTCCTAACCCGGCTTGCTGGACTGTCTCCCACAAAACGGGGTTGTTGGCAAATATACCAAAATACACAACCTGCCTATATATACTAACCTTTATCCAGTATAGTAGAAGGACTGTGATGTCTCCCATGTTACATGTAGGAAGTTGTTCTGATCATGTCCCAGGAAAACACAGCAGAGATGGCTTCTCTATGTAGCAGGAGATGGAGTACCGTCTTGTGAGGAATATTGTGCGTCCTCTCCTGGATGTGGAGTCTGGTGGCAGCAGGCGGTGTATTAGATGTATGTCTGGTCTCTGAATAATGTACCGGGAGGCAGATTATGATGTCAGCAGCAGCAGTGTGACATCACTATGGTTGTTACATCCCTACCAGCAGCCAATCAGGTAAGCTTTTATAATTTCCAAAGCAGGTATTAAAAATCCAAGCAGCGATCTGATTGGTTGTTATGGCTTACAGATGACATGATTCATTTTAAACCAATGAAAAATCAGGCTTCAAACAAACTTTCGAAAACATATAATAGATAAGGACAGCAGTATACAGCACTGTATACAATATATATACACTATAAAAATCGGCTGCCTAATACAGTAGCTTTTTACATAATGAGATTTTCAAAATCTTATGTACACGTTGCTGTTTTGTCCGCGCATAAATTGACAAGCTGTAGATTTTACAATCTGCAGCATGCCTATTTTTGATGCGGATGATCCCTGTGTATTTCACCTCTTTCAATGCGAAGGGTGAAATTCTATCAAACATAAATACAAAAAACGCATATCCACGCACTGAAATCCAAACTAAAATATGCAAGAGTCCGTGCAGATTTTATGCACAGATTTCAGTGTGTATACCTGTAGATTTTGATGTAGATTCTCCACATCTAAATACATAATGTGTGGAGGTACCCTTAGCCATAATGCACACAACCGTGTGTGCTGCATGAGTCATGTCCATGATCCGTGGAAAAGATAGGACATCTTCACAACTTCAAAAAGGTGCAACGTTTCAATCCCACATTGGGATCTCTCTCAAGCAATGTGGGATTGAAACGTTGCACCTTTTTGAAGTTGTCTGAATAAACCAATTTTATACTTTAAACTTGGAGTGCTGCAAGATTTTTTTCATGTATATATATATAATTCCTAGGACCGGGATTACTTGCTTGGCACCCAGACTTCACATGCCTTCTTTGTGAATGCTGCCATTTTTTGCTATTATATATATAATTTGGCTCCAGGATTTAGGTCTGACTTGGGTGGAAAGGTCAATCCCATAATCCATTGAGAGTTTTCCACTTGTCTTTAATTAGGAGAGGAGATTGATAGTTGAGAATCTGGAGCATTACATTTGTGGGTTCGATTAAACTCTCAAAATGGCTAGAAAAAGAGAGCTTTCATGTGAAACTCGACAGTCTATTCTTGTTCTTAGAAATGAAGGCTATGCCATGCGAGAAATTGCCAAGAAACTGAAGATTTCCTACAACGGTGTGTACTACTCTCTTCAGAGGACAGCACAAACAGGCTCTAACCAGAGTAGAAAGAGAAGTGGGAGGCCCCGCTGCACAACTGAGCAACAAGACAAGTACATTAGAATCTCTAGTTTGAGAAATAGACGCCTCACAGGTCCTCAACTGGCAGCTTCATTAAAAAGTACCCGCAAAACGCCAGTGTCAACGTGTACAGTGAAGAGGCGAATCCGGGATGCTGGCCTTCAGGGCAGAGTGGCAAAGAAAAAGCCATATCTGAGACTGGCTAATAAAAGGAAAATATTAATATGGGCAAAAGCACACAGACATTCCACAGAGGAAGATTGTAAAAAAGTGTTATGGACAGACAAATTGAAGTTTGAGGTGTTTGGATCAAACAGAAGAACATTTGTGAGACGCAGAACAACTGAAAAGATGCTGGAAGAGTGCCTGACGCCATCTGTCAAGCATGGTGGAGGTAATGTGATGGTCTGGGGTTGCTTTGGTGCTGGTTAAGTGGGAGATTTGTACAAGGTAAAAGGGATTTTGAATAAGGAAGGCTATCACTCCATTTTGCAAAGCCATGCCATACCCTGTGGACAGCACTTGATTTGTGGCAATTTCATCCTACAATAGGACAATAACCCAAAGCACACCTCCAAATTATGCAAGAACTATTTAGGGAAGAAGCAGGCAGCTGGTATTCTATCTGTAATGGAGTTGCCAGCGCAGTCACCAGATCTCAACCCCATAGAGCTGTTGTGGGAGCAGCTTGACCGTATGGTACGCAAGAAGTGCCCATCAAGCCAATCCAACTTGTGGGAGGGGCTTCTGGAAGCATGGGGTGAAATTTCTCCCGATTACCTCAGCAAATTAACAGCTAGAATGCCAAAGGTCTGCAATGCTGTAATTGCCTCGAATGGAGCATTCTTTGACGAAAGCAAAGTTTGAAAGAGAAAATTATTATTTCACATAAATATCATTATTTCTAACCTTGTCAATGTCTTGACTATATTTTCTAGTCATTTTGCAACTCATTTGATAAATATAAGTGTGAGTTTTCATGGAAAACACAAAATTGTCTGGGTGACCCCAAACTTTTGAACGGTAGTGTGTATATATATATATATATATATATATATATATATATCATAACCTACTGTAGTGTTTGTGGGGGCTGTGGCTATTTGGAAGGAGTATAGCAGTACAATTTGAAATATTGTAACCTGCTATGTTTACAGCGGGCACACGAGCTGTAAAGGCACACACTGCTCTTTGAGAAGAAGCGCAGTTCTGGCGCCCCCTCCCTGTCCCCTCGTCCACTGTACTATAACCGGCAAAAGCAGAGCGCAGGGAGGAGAATGACAGCTCTGCTTCTGTCCGGACTATAGTGTGTGTGAGAGGCGCTCCAGTAGCAGAAGCAAAGGTCTGGTGCACCCTCCCTGTCCCCTCGTTCACTATCCTATAACTGGCAGTAGCAGAGTGCAGGGAGGAGAATGACAGCTCTGCTACTGTCCGGACTATAGTGTGTGTGAGAGGCACTCCAGTAGCAGAAGGACAGGTCTAGCGAGGGAGCCGCCGCTAGACCTGCGCTTCTGCTACTGGAGCGCCTCTCACACACACTATAATCCGGACAGCAGCAGAGCTGTCATTCTCCTCCCTGCACTCTGCTACTGCCGGTTATAGCACAGTGGACGAGGGGACAGGGAGGGTGCACCAGACCAGAGGCTTCTGCTACTGGAGTGCCTTTCACACACACTATAGTCCAGGCAGTAGCAGAGCTGTCATTCTCCTCCCTGTGCTCTGCAGCTGCCGGTCCTAGCACAGTGGACAGGGGGAAGAGGGGACAGGGAGGGGGCGCCAGACCTGCACTTTTGCTACTGAAGCGCCTCTCACACACACTATAGTGGACAGCAGCAGAGCTCATCACAGTCTCTTCTATGCGCTCTGCTGCTGCAGGTTACACTAAAGAGAACTGTGTAGTGTATAGAGGCAGAGAGACCTACCTGACGTCACAATGGGGGTGTGCACATCTGACGTCAGGATGGGGCTACCACCCACCCGTACTCATAGGCAGCAGAATCCGTACATTGATACATTCAAATGGTATACGGATTTCTTCTAGCAACAGGAGAAATACAATAAATAAAATGTAGTAAAAAAGTGTCAGAGTGGCCAAAACACATATAACACAAAAAGGAGCCCAAATTCATTAATAAAGTATATTACATAATATATTTATATTACACATGCTCCTAGAAAATAAAAAGCTGATCGAACATTTAGTTACGCTTTAAGTTTTAATATAACAAATTTTTGTAAGTTTGAAAAACCTTCATTAGTTTGTTAAAGTATCTTCAACTAATGAACTCTCATATTATGAAGGTTAGAAAATCACCAAATACATATATTAAATTGAAAATGTGAGACAATTGTTAGACAATAATCAGCTGTCCATGTTATCTTGTCCCTGGTGCTGAAGGATAGCATAATGCAAATTGACTGAGAAGAACTGCTCCGTGGTGCTGAAGGACAGCTCCTTCATAAGTAAGTCAGCGTGCAATGTGGAAGAGGAATAAGATACATATTTTTGTATATTGCGAATATTTATGTTGCTCTTACACTTACAATGTAAGTGTAAGAGCAACATAAATATTCCCAATATACAAAAATATATATCTTATTCCTCTTCCACATTGCATGCTGACAATCGTCTAACAACTGTCTCACATTTTCAATTTCATATATGTATTTGGTGATTTTATAACCTTCATAATATGAGAGTTCATTAATTGAATATACTTTAACACACTAATGAAGGTTTTTCAAACTTACAAAAAATGTGTTTTATTAAAACTTAGGCTTTCACTCCCCCTAGATGACATCACAGTGTTAACGCACTTGAGCTGTCCAGGGAATCATTTAGGATCAATGTCTTTTTTAATCATGTTTAAACTATTTTCAAGACTTTTTGTCATATGTTTAAATAATTCATTTACGTATGTCACATCTATTGAAGTTTTGAATGACGAACATAAAGTAATATATTTAGACAAAGATATATTGTTGTTACGAGAAAAACTCAAGCTATCAATGAAATGGTTAATGTTTAAACCCTACCCACAGGATATCACCTGACCTGGGATATAAGGTATAAATATGTGAACCCATAAGTGGAATGCCAAGCTATGTCTAAGGAATCTAGAGGTCTGAAACACGTAAGCGTGGTCCCGCGATATTTGTTTTAATCTCTCTGTTTTAAAATGACCGAATAAAGCCATATTTTTTATACAGAGTGCTGGATACGCCATTTATTGTCCACTTCTACTGATTTGTATACCTGCTTTCGACTCAGGATTTTTCTGGGAGTATCTTCAAGCACCTGTAACACTTGGACGTGGAATTAATCAATCGCATGAAATAACGCAGTGGAAATGTGGTGAGCGAATTTGTTGTAATTTTTTTTTCTATTTTTCTACACTAAAAGAGGATTTACATAGATGGGAAAGAAATTACATTACATGGCTTGGCAGATGTGCAGCTATAAAAATGAATATACTGCCCAGGATAATGTACTTGTTTCAGACAATCCCTATCAGGATACCAGACAGTTTTTCCAATCCTTATCGTCATTGCAACATAAATTCATTTGGGCTGGGAAACCTGCCAGAGTTTCGAAGGGGGTGCTGAAGAGACAGAAGAAAGCTGGAGGTATAGGTCTCCCATATTTTGGGGTGCACTATCAGGCAACTCATCTGAATAGGGTGATAGACTGGTGTTGTCATAAAGATAAAAGGTGGGTAGAAGTAGAACAGATCTATACAGTGACCAGATTAGATTGTCCACCCTGGGCCAATAAAGAAATAAGGAGTAAATTGAGTAGCCACTGTGAGTGCAATTTAGCATCCCACTACGCCTTGAGTTCCATCCAGCTCCAAATTAGCTTTTAAACATCAATTTATGATTACGAGCAGCTCGGAGTAGCAATAAACACACATACACGTTACTGTATGAAAATGCTTCTACTTTATTCTTATCAGCACGGATATTTATAGTCAGACAATAACAAAATGACAATAACAAATGAGTCAGAAAGTTTAGATATAGTTCCACAACTCAATTGGCTCTTAGAGGGGCTGTTCCCTCATCTTACTTATTATTGCTGCGTAGTGTTTTGCACATGACACTATCATTCTCCATTTTAATTATTATTATTGCTGCGTAGTGTTTTGCACACGGCACTACTGCCTTAAAGTCCCAGAGCACCTACCTTCTAATATAACTAACTTGTACAAGCATATAAGGATATGAGTATATAAGGTATACAGTAGGTATAAAACACTTTGGAAAAATACATTTCCTTTCACATTTCCCCCCCTTGATGTTCCAGGTAATCAGCTCAAAACAAGGTACAAATCCTGCTGGAAAGTGTAACACCAAGTGCAAATAAAATGTGCCCAGTAACTACACATTTTCTAGGTGCCCTGTCCAGTGTAACAGAGAAGTTTTTCTTATAAAGGTGTGTGTTTGATTTAGTTTAAGGGCCTGCATTTTTTTTTTTTCTATTTTTCTACAATAAAAGAGGATTTACAGAGATGGGAAAGAAATTACATTACATGGTTTGGCAGATGTGCAGCTATAAAAATTAATATACTGCCCAGGATAATGTACTTGTTTCAGACAATCCCTATCAGGATACCAGACAGTTTTTTCCAATCCTTATCATCATTGCAACATAAATTCATTTGGGCTGGGAAACCTGCCAGAGTTTCGAAGGGGGTGCTGAAGAGACAGAAGAAAGCTGGAGGTATAGGTTTCCCATATTTTGGGGTGCACTATCAGGCAACTCATCTGAATAGGGTGATAGACTGGTGTTGTCATAAGGATAAAAGGTTGGTAGAAGTAGAACAGATCTATACAGTGACCCGATTAGATTGTCCACCCTGGGCCAATAAAGAAATAAGGAGTAAATTGAGTAGCCACCCAACTATCGGAGCAACATTAAGGGAATGTAACAAAGCTTTTAAAGAGAAAAACATATCTCCTATGACATCAATACTAGGTACACGTGAGTTTCTACCAGGACTAGAAGATATCATCTTTAGGAAATGGGAGGGATCTATAGATGGGTTCACTTTAGGAGAGATCAAAGTTGGTTGACCAAAGAACAGATTATGCAGATAACTGACCCATGTCCATTGGGTTTTTGGAGAATAATTCAACTGACACATTTCTTAGCAGGACTACCTCAAAACAAAGAGCTTGACAGGAAACGTACAAAATTTGAGAAACTGTGTAGTAGAGAGGTGAATGTACAGAAAGCATTATCCACGATTTATAGATTACTGATCAATACAAATAGACATAGGACACCGATGCACATCACATCTTGGGAACAAGATATGGGGATAAGATTCACAGCAGACCAAGGAGATAAAATATATACACTGACTCATAAGACAAGTATAGCGCTGGTATATGGTCCCTTTGAAAATTCATAAAATAGGTAATTCGTACACTCCAAATTGTTGGAGATGTGAGGAAGAAAATGGGTCATTGTTCCATATATTTTGGGAATGTGAAAAACGTAAAGCCTAATGGAGTGAGATTAGGAGAATAATAAGTCTGGTAATAGAGGATGTGGGGCCTCTAGGGCTGGAGCTCTTCCTTTTGCATCACACTGATATCCCATATGAAAATTAAAAAGACTTGCTTCTTAAAAATTTGATAAATGCTGCAAGAGCAGGTATTCCTATAAAATGGAGAGATCGGAAACCACCAACAGTGAATGAATGGCTCCTAAAAGTAAATTAAATTATGAGAATGGAAAATCTTGTAACATATGGTAAAAAGAGACTAATATTCCCAAAAATATGGGCAAAGTGGATTTGTTTTTGTAGTTCGAATGAATATCGAGCTGAACTGTTAAAAGGTTATCATATAAGGGTCTGACCGGATGACCCATCTGGGGAGGGAGAAGAAGTATAAAAATTATATATTTTTTTCTTTTCTTGATTGTATTGTATATGTTCCTCTTTAAAGGACAAGATGATATAACCTAGAGATGTTGTTTATATAGAAAACCAAAATCTACAAGGGAAGGGGAAAAAAATAGAATAGTAACGCTATTGTCTTTTGTTTTGTAAATGTTATTCTTGTTAAGTCTGAAAATGTGTATAAATAAAAAAAAAATTATATATATATATATATATATATATATATATATATATATATATATATTTTTATAAATTTTTTATTTATACACATTAGGCAAGTGTAGAAAAAGCCTTATTGGAGTTTGGAGATAAAGGGGATATTAAAGACAGGTCGTAATTAGCATTGGACAGGTCAAGAGATGTTTTTTTTTTAGTAATGGGGTTAAAACAGCATGTTTAAAAGAGGATGGAAAGATCCCAGAGGAAAGAGAGGTTAAATATTTTTTTCTAGGTATCTGGTGACAGCTGGGTGGAGAGACTGTATGAGGTGTGAGGGAATAGGATCACTAGGGCAGGTGGTAGGACAAGAGGAGGAGACAAATCTACAGACTTCTTCTGTTATTGGATCAAATGCGAAGAAGAGGAAGTGTTGGAGGGAAGAGGTTTGTTGCTATTTGGGGGACTGGAAGCTAATTTCATGCCAGATTTGATCAATTTTAACTCTTAAATAAGTGGCCAGGTCTTCAGCACTAAGATTTGTGATAAGCGTCTGCTCTTTAGAACTAAAGGACCTTTTACACGGCCCGACAAGGAGCTAGTATGGGGACGAGGACTTGTTCCTACGATCGGTCGTCCTCATACATTTCTATCATGTCGGTAGCGCATCTCCCTTTTTTTGCATCTACGCTATCCTAAGCCCAGAGACTGCTGGCTGGTCATCCCTGGGACAGGGAGTCCCTTCATTTTGTTCGCCGGAGTCACGAGCGGTGTAGCGCCGAAGCTAGTGTTGTGACGGGAGATCCCGTTGCCATTTTGGTAGGCCGCGGAACAGCGACGGTTACCCACTGCACTTTCGGGTGAGTGAACCTCCACAGGGGACACCTCATAGACACCGGAGGACCCCTCTAATACCCCTGCATACTTTGAGGACTGGAGTGCTCTATTAGAGTGGCAGGAACTGCCGCCATCTTGGAAAACCACGGGACAGTGGCGTCTGCCCTCCGCACCCCGGGTTAGTAGACCTCCATAGGGGAATGATCCTTATAGGACCCTGCTGATCCGGGGTGGGCGGTTGGCTGGCCCCGTCCCACCTCTTTGCCCATGGTTGCATTAAGCTTTGTCTGAGAGACGGGGAAGCATGCTTTTTACTTTTGAACGTTTTTTGAGGAGGCAAGAGATATCGTTCTGAAGACAGGCTAACTTGTTATGTTTGTTCCCTCCTTTTCCTTCCCCTTCCCCCTTTGCCCCTGGATACTAATACAAGATAATTTGACTCTTTGATGTGCACCCTCCAAGACCCATAATCTAGTTGTATCCACAACATGTCTCCGGGAATTTCCCCACCCCCTTGTATTTGTTTATTTTTGTTTTTTATTTCCCCTCTCCATTTATTTTTTATTCCTGTAACCCGTATTTGAAAAAGTTTAATAAATATAAATGTTGGAAAAAAAATAATTAATATTGTCTGCATTTAAAACCATGCAAACAGCCGATGAACAAGCGATGGCACGTTCATCGGCTCATCGTTGTCCTGTTTACACAGGGCAATTATTGGGAAAGAGCATTCAGTGATGCCCGATAATTGCCATGTGTAAAAGGGCCTCAAGGAGGGATTAACCCCTTCCCGCTCCTGGACGTACTATTAGGTCATGGCAGCTGTATCGTTCGCGCTCCATGACCTAATAGTACGTCTCGGGAGTAACGGCCGTTTCGGCCGTCCTCCCGACACATACAGGAGCTGTGACAGCTGCTGTCCCGTACAGCAGCTGCCACAGCTCCTACAGCGGGGACTGATCGCTGTGTCCCTGCTGATTAACCCCTTAAAAGCCGCGTTCAATAGAGATCACGATACACGATAGCGGCCGGCGATGGTGACTATGGCAACCGGACACCAAACAATGGCGTCTGGCTATGCCATCGACGGAAGCCTAGTGGGTCCTGACAAAGTCAGGACCCACTATGCTTGCTGTCAGTGAGTAGCTGACAGTTCTAATACACTGCACTACGCATGTAGTGCAGTGTATTAGAATTGCAATCAGGGCCTCCTGCCCTCAAGTCCCCTAGTGGCACAAAGTAATAAAGTAAAAATAAGGGGAAAAAAAGATGTGTAAAAATAAGAAAATAAAAGTTTTAAAAGTATTAAAAGTAAAAATCCCCTTTTTACCTTATCAGTCCTTTATTATTAATAAAAATATATAAACAAACAAATAAATTATACATAATTTGTATCACCGTGTCCGTAACGGCCAAAACGACAAAATTATTTCGTTATTTATCCCGCACGGTGAACGCCGTAAAAGAAAATAATAATAAACCGTACCACAATCCCAATTGTTTGGTCACTTCACCTCCCAAAAAATTGAATAAAAAGAGATCAAAAAGTCGCATGTACCTAAAAATGGTAATGATCGAAACTACTGTTCGTTACGCAAAAAATAAGTCCTCGCACGGCTTTATTGATGGAAAAATAAAAAAATTCTGGCTCTTAGAATAAGGTAACACAAAAAGTGAATGATTTTTTACAAAACTGATTTTATTGTGCAAACGCCATAAGACATAAAAAAAACTATAAACATATGGTATCACCATAATCGTATCGCCCCGCAGAATAAAGTGAATATGTCATTTATAGCGCATGGTGAACGCTGTAAAAAAAATAGAATAAAAAAACAATAGTAGAATTGCTGTTTTTTAGTTACCACACCACCTAAAAATGAAACCCCAAGAAAACTACAATGAATTCCTCAAGGGGTCTAGTTTCCAAAATGGGGTAACTTTTGGGGGGTTTCCACTGTTTTGGCACCACAAAACCTCTTCAAACCGGACATGGTGCCTAATAAAAAAGAGGCCTCAAAATCCACTAGGTGCGCCTTTGCTTCTGAGGCCGGTGCTTCAGTCCATTACCGCACTAGGGCCACATGTGGGATATTTCTCAAAACTGCCGAATCTGGGTAATAAGTATTAAGTTGCGTTTCTCTGGTAAAACCTTTTGTGTTATAAAAAAAATGGTATAAAGAGGATTTTCTGACAAAAAAAAATATGTCAATTTCACCTCTACATTTCTCTAAATTCCTGTGAAACACCTAAAGGGTTCATAAACTTTCTAAATGCTGTTGTGAATACTTTGAGGGGTCTAGTTTATAAAATGGGGTGTTTAATAGGGGTTTCTAATATATGGGCCCCTCAAAGCAACTTCAGAACTGAACTGGAACTTAAAAAAATAAATAAATTAGGCAATACTTTGCTTCTTACATTATACTGATAATGAGCCGTGCCCACCCCGAGATGACCCGAGTTTTGACCGTTTGTATAAACGGAGAGCCCTATTAGACCATTTCAGTGCCCGGTTTTCCCAAGCATACACCACCGAGAAGTGTATTTCTATTGATGAGTCCTTGGTACATTTTAAAGGGAGGGTTCAATTCCGCGAGTACCTGCCGGGTAAGAGGGCAAGGTATGGCGTGAAGATGTATAAGCTGTGCTAGAGTGTATCAGGGTATATCTACAGATTTAGGATATATGAAGGGAAGGACACCAGTATTCAGCCCCCAGAATGCCCCCCCCTTACTGGGAGTTAATGCAGAAATTGTGTGGGATTTGGTGCACCCACTGCTGGACCAGGGTCACCACCTCTACCTGGATAATTTTTATACCAGCGTCCCACTCTTCAAGTGCCTCACTTCCAGAAGTACTGCGGCATGCGGCACTGCTAGAAGAAATCTGAGGGGCCTCCCTAAGACTCTGCTTGGGCAAACAAGAAGGGATGAGAGCAGGGCACATTCTAGCAGTAACATATTGTGTGTCAAGTACAAGACCAGAGAGATGTCACACCAGTACCCATGTATCTGTACGAGGTACCAGTACAGAGACCCCCAAACCAGACTGCCTCGCTTCCAGAAGTACTGCGGCATATGGCACTGCTAGAAGAAAAGAAGAAATCTGAGAGGCCTCCCTAAGACTCTGCTTGGGCAAACACTCAGAAGGGGTGAGAGCAGGGCACCATCTAGCAGCAACATATTGTGTGTCAAGTACAAGACAATAGAGATGTCCTTGTATTGACAACAATACATGGTCACACCAGTACCCATGTACCTGTACGAGGTACCAGTACAGAGACCTCCAAACCAGACTACATCCTGGACTACAACAGGTACATGGGAGGGGTGGACTTGTCAGATCAAGTCCTGAAGCCCTACAGCGCCATGCGGTGTGGTATAAGAAGCTGGCCGTGCACATCATACCGATGGCTTTGTACAATGTGTACGTGCTACGTCGATGTGCAGGCCAGAGGGGAAATTTCCTGGAATTTCAAGAGGTGATTATCAAGAACCTAATCTTTAGGGACCAAGAAGGGGGGGGCAGTACTTCTGGAAGCGGGGCCACACGCATCGTACCAGGGCAACACTTTCCAGGAGGAGTACCCCAAACTGGCAAGAAGGGAAAAAGTCAAAAGAGGTGCAAAGTCTGCTATGAGAGGTGGATAAGGGAGGACACAATATATCAATGTGACACGTGTCCCGGAAAAACAGAGCTCTGTATGAAAGTGTGTTTTAAAATTTACCATACATCCCTTGGTTTATAATTTACCTCAATTTTACTTACCCTGATGTACTCCGCACAGCTTATTCCCCCTCGTCTTTCCCCTCTGGGCCCTGCTGTGTTCCCATGCAGCTGATAACAGCCACATGTAGGGTATTGCCGTACCCAGGAGAACCCACATTACAGTTTATGGGGTATATGTCTCCGGTCAAAATGCTCACTACACCTCTAGATGAATGCCTTAAGGGTGTAGTTTTTAAAACGGGGTCACTTCTCGGGGGTTTCAGCTGTACTGGTACCTCAGGGGCTTCTGCATACATGACTTCGCACCAGAAAATCCCCAGTAGGCCAAATGGTGGTCCTTTCCTTATGAGCACTCCCATGGGCCCATACCGCAGTTTATCACCACAAATGGGGTATTGCGGCACTCAGAACAAATTGCGCAACAGAATGGGGTATTTTGGTTCTTGTGAAAATAAGAAATTTTCAGCCAAAACTACATATTACTGGAAAAAATTTATTTTGTTTTAATTCCCAGCCCAATTCAAATAAGTTCTGTGAAAAAACTATGGGGTCAAAATGGTCACAACACCCATAAATGAATTCCTTGAGGGGTGCAGTTTCCAAAATGGGATCATTTCTGGTTGGTTTCCATTGCTTTGATACCTCTGGGGCTCTGCAAATGCGATATGGCACCCGAAAACCAATCCAGCAATATCTAGACTCCAAAGAACAAATAGCGCTCCTTTCCTTCTGAGCCCTCCCATGGGCCCAAACGGCAGTTTATCACCACAAATGGGGTATCGCCGCACTCAGGACAAATTGGGCAACAAAATTTAGTATTTTATTTCTTGTGAAAATAAGAATTTTTGAGCTAAAACTACATATTATTGGAAAAAATATATATTTTTTAATTCCCAGCCCAATTCAAATAAGTTCTGTGAAGAAACTATGGGGCTAAATGGTCACATTACCCATAAATGAATTCCTTGAGGAGTGTAGTTTCCAAAATGGGGTCACTTCTGGTGGGTTTCCATTGCTTTGATACCTCTGGGGCTCTGCAAATGCGACATGGCACCCGAAAACCAAACCAGCAAAATCTGCACTCCAAAGAACACACAGCGCTCCTTCCCTTCTGAGGCCTCCCATGGGCCCAAACGGCAGTTTATCGCCACAAATGGGGTATTGCTGCATTTAGGAGAAATTGGGCAACAAAATGGGGTATTTTGTTCCCTGTGAAAATAAGAAATTTTGATAAAAAATGAAATCTTATTGGAAAAAATTAAATGTTTTTAATTTCACAGCTCAATTCAAATAGGTGCTGTAAAAAAACTGTGCGGTCAAAATTGTAACAACAACCATATTTGAATTCCTTGAGGGGTGTCGTTTCCAAAATGGGGTCACTTATTGTGGGTTTCGATTGCTTTGATACCTCTGGGGCTCTGCAAATGTGACATGACACCCGAAAACCAATCCAGCTATTCTGGACTCCAACAAACACATAGCGCTCCTTTCCTTCTGAGCCCTCCCATGGGCCCAAATGGCAGTTTATCACCACAAATGGGGTATTGCCGCACTAAGGACAAATTGGGCAACAAAATTAGGTATTTTGTCCCCTGTGAAAATAAGAAATTTTTATCACAAATGACATTTTTTGGGAAAAAATGACTTTTTTAATTTCACAGCCCAATTCAAATAGGTGCTGTGAAAAAACTGTGCGGTCAAAATGGTAACAACAACCATAAATGAATTCCTTGAGGGGTGTAGTTTCCAAAATGGGTCACTATTGGGGGATTCCTACTGTTTTGGCACCTCAATACCTATTCAAACCTGGCATGCTGCCTAAAATATATTCTAATAAAAAAGAGGCCTCAAAATGCACTAGGTGCTTCTTTGCTTCTAGGGCTTGTGTTTTAGTCCACGAGCGCAGTAGAGCCATATGTGAGACATTTCTAAAAACTGTAGAATCTGGACAATACATATTTGGTAGTGTTTCTCTGGTAAAACCTTCTGTGTTACAGAAAAAAAATTGAATAAAATTGAAATTCAGCAAGAGAAATGAAATTTGCAAATTTCACCTCCACTTTGCTTTAATTCCTGTGAAATGCCTGAAGGGTTAAAAAACTTTCTAAATGCTGTTTTGAATACTTTAAGGGGTCTAGTTTTTAAAATGGGGTGTTTTATCAGGGTTTCTAATACATAGGCCCCTCAAAGCCACTTCAGAACTGAAGAGGTGCCTTAAAAAAAAGGCTTTTGAAATTTTCTTAAATATATGAGAAATTGCTGTTTATGTTCTAAGCCTTGTAACGTCCAAGAAAAATAAAATAATGCTCAAAAAATGATGCCAATCTAAAGTAGACCTATGGGAAATGTGAACTAGTATCTATTTTGGGTGGTATATCCATCTGTTTTACAAGCAGATGCATTTAAATTCTGAAAAATGCTATTTTTTTCAACATTTTCTCAAAATTTTGCAATATTTCACCAATAAACACTGAATATATCGACCAAATTTTACCAAGAACATGAAACCCAATGTGTCACGAGAAAACAATCTCAGAATCGCTTGGATAGGTCTAAGCATTCCGACGTTATTACCACATAAAGTGAAATATGTCAGATTTGAAAAATGGGCTCTGAGCTTTAAGGCCAAAACTAGGCTGCGTCCTTAACGGGTTAAATAGAATCAAAGAGTTTTTCCTTTTGCTTATCAGATAGTGTAGAGATAAGGGAGGTAAAATAGGCTTGTTTGGCAAGGTGAAGGGCATAGTTGTACGTTTTTAGCATGAATTTGTAATAGAGAAAATATGCTGATATACTACATGCCACAGAATATGTTATATAAATAATTTAAATGTACATTAATGTATGTATTGATAGTATGCATAAGGGATGTCCAATGTGTTGCCTGCATCTTCTGGATGAATAATTATCTTCAGTGCTGATCTCTGCATATAGAGGTCATTGCTAAAAAAGTTATTAACACTATAAGCAGGCGCTTACTTCCTACCTCAAAGGAGCAACACTGGATCGTCAGACAATTGAGTGTTAGGAATAACTATTTTTTTTTTAAATGCTTGTCATATTAAGTTAGTGTTAGGTTGTGTCATTGCATTGAACAGAGACAGCTCCGCTGTGAGGTTGTTTTGTTATGCTATATGATAATTACCTGTCTTAGGAGTTCTCTTGTTTTAGTTGGTGCCAATTTAGAAGCTGTTGTGATTAATCTTAAACAACCACAATATGTATATTTACATTCCAGCTGCCAATGCCCCATACAGCTATACATAAATATACATGGTAGTCTATATATATATATATATACACACTACCGTTCAAAAGTTTAGGGTCACTTAGAAATTTCCTTATTTTTGCAAGAAAAGCACACTTTTTTTCAATGAAGATAACATAAAATTAATCAGAAATACACTCTATACATTGTTAATGTGCTAAATGACTATTCTAGCTGCAAACGTCTGGTTTTTAATGCAATATCTACATAGGTGTATAGAGGCCCATTTCCAGCAACCATCATTCCAGTGTTCTAATGGTACATTGTGTTTGCTAACTGTGTTAGAAGGCTAATGGATGATTAGAAAACACTTGAAAACCCTTGTGCAATTATTTTAGCACCGCTGTAAACAGTTTTGCTGTTTAGAGGAGATATAAAACTGACCTTCCTTTGAGCTAGTTGAGAATCTGGAGCATTACATTTGTGGGTTCGATTAAACTCTCAAAATGGCTAGAAAAAGAGAGCTTTCATGTGAAACTCGACAGTCTATTCTTGTTCTTAGAAATGAAGGCTATTCCATGTGAGAAATTGCCAAGAAACTGAAGATTTCCTACAACGGTGTGTACTACTCCCTTCAGAGGACAGCACACACAGGCTCTAACCAGAGTAGAAAGAGAAGTGGGAGGCCCCGCTGCACAACTTAGCAACAAGACAAGTACATTAGAGTCTCTAGTTTGAGAAATAGACGCCTCACAGGTCCTCAACTGGCAGCTTCATTAAATAGTACACACAAAAATCCAGTGTCAACGTCTACAGTGAAGAGGCGACTCCGGGATGCTGGCCTTCAGGGCAGAGTGGCAAAGAAAAAGCCATATCTGAGACTGGCTAATAAAAGGAAAAGATTAATATGGGCAAAAGCACACAGACATTGGACAGAGGAAGATTGGAAAAAAGTGTTAAGGACAGACGAATCAAAGTTTGAGGTGTTTGGATCACACAGAAGAACATTTGTGAGACGCAGAACAACTGAAAAGATGCTGGAAGAGTGCCTGACGCCATCTGTCAAGCATGGTGGAGGTAATGTGATGGTCTGGGGTTTCTTTGGTGCTGGTAAAGTGGGAGATTTGTACAAGGTAAAAGGGATTTTGAATAAGGAAGGCTATCACTCCATTTTGCAACTATCACTCCATTTTGCAACCATGCCATACCCTGTGGACAGCGCTTGATTGGTGCCAATTTCATCCTACAACAGGACAATGACCCAAAGCACACCTCCAAAATATGCAACAACTATTTTGGGAAGAAGCAGGCAGCTGGTATTCTATGTGTAATGGAGTAGCCATCGCAGTCACCAGATCTCAACCCCATAGAACTGTTGTGGGAGCAGCTTGACCGTATGGTACGCAAGAAGTGCCCATCAAGCCAATCCAACTTGTGGGAGGGCCTTCTGGAAGCATGGGGTGAAATTTCTCCCGATTACCTCAGCAAATTAACAGCTAGAATGCCAAAGGTCTGCAATGCTGTAATTGCTGCAAATGGAGCATTCTTTGACGAAAGCAAAGTTTGAAGGAGAAAATTATTATTTCAAATAAAAATTAATTATTTCTAACCTTGTCAATGTCTTGACTATATTTTCTAGTCATTTTGCAACTCATTTGATAAATATAAGTGTGAGTTTTCATGGAAAACACAAAAAAATCTGGGTGACCCCAAACTTTTAACGGTAGTGTGTGTATATATATATATATATATATATATATATATATATATATATTGGAGATTTAGTTCATTGGCCAGAGCAGAGTCAGGCTTAACAAAAAGACATGCAAGTTTCAAGTGTCCAAAGCTCAGGGCTCAGGTCCTTTCCGGCTATTATTGGCAGCGTATGTGCACGCAACAAATACACAGGTTGCATAAAACAAAACAAAACTAGATCCTGCTTGTCCAAGCGGTAACTAAACAGTATAACTTCCCTCTCTGTCTTACATACAATATAGCATCAACCTGTACCTTCAGTTTGTAAACAGCTTGTGAGCAGCAACACTGCTCTGCACAGAGAGAGTTTAGGCGTCATGCATAAGGCTGTACCCATAATCACTGCCCGTGATTGCGTGCACGGCCACCGACGGTCGCGGACAACCGTCCGCATTTTTCGCCTGTGCTCCCATACAAAGTATGTGAGCATGGTCCGTTAAAAGCAAAAGATAGCATATATCCTAACTTTTGCGGTACACTTATACAGCCCGGACAACTTCCTATAAAAAAAAAGGGAAGGTGTCCGTGGACAATAAAAAGTGAATGGGTCCGTAATTGCGGACCATAATTCAGCTTAGCTTAACCTCAGTTCAGCTGCATTTACTAATGAGGCTACTGCAGAGGAAAATAGGTACTGGACTGGGAATTGAGGCTCCATCCCACCCAGAACACTACAAATCCTCCAAGCGCCAAGTCCCATACCTTTTATACAATGGGAGGAAAACTAGCATTGTCTTTTCCCTCCTGCTTTGTCACTTGGAGCCCCTCACCGTGTATAGGTGAGACATATTGGTTTTGGTTTGATATAGACCATCTACCACCTTTCCAGTCTCTTTCTTAAAATATATGTATATATATATATATATATATAAATATATATATATATATATATATATATATACACACTACCTGTAATGATGGGGGTAAGGAAACAGACAAGTGAGCCCTAATCTAGCCGCCACTCAGTCCCTGCCTACTTGCAACGACCCACCCTAGGCGACTGGGTACAAATGGGTGACGGTTTCTACGCTCAATAAGTGCACGACAGACAAACAGACAAGGGTACACAAGCAAGGAAAAAGGGGCAGTTGCCCACGGCAACACCGTTTGCAACAAGAGTGGTGAACGAGCCGAGTCAAACCAGGAGTGTACGAGGTACCAAACGCAGAGCAGGAGAGTAGTGAACAAGCCGAGTCAAACCAGGAGTGTACGAGGTACCAAACGCAGAGCAGGAGAGTAGTCAGTAAGCCAGGGTCAATATGAAGCAGGGTCAAATGGTACAAGAAGCTGCAGCAGGGTCAGGAAACAAAACGAGAAGAATCACAAGCAAGGAGGAACAGGAAAGGCATTTATAAATAGACAGAGGGCGGGAGCTAGTCCGTCTGGCCAGGCTGTGATAGGCTCTCCCACTCCTAAGCCTGCCATCCTGAGTGGTGGAAGATGGAGTCAGTCTCACAGACATAGAAGCAGGTGCAGACTGATTACCTATGGGCGTGGATACAGAAGCTGTGCCTGGCAGATCCTTAACAGTACCCCCCTTTTATGAGGGGCCACCGGACCCTTTCTAGATGGACCTGGTTTATTGGGGAAACTAAGGTGGCACCTCCTGTCCAATACCCCAGCGTGAACATCCCGGGCGGGTACCCAAGTCCTCTCTTCAGGCCCGTATCCTCTCCAATGGACAAGGTACTGGAGGGAGCCTTGGACCATCTTGCTGTCCACAATCTTGGCCACCTCGAATTCTACCCCCTCAGGGGTGAGAACGGGGACGGGAGGTTTCCTCGAGGGAGCCAAGGACGGGGAGCAGCGTTTAAGGAGGGAGGCATGAAACACGTTGTGTACTCGAAAAGATGGGGACAACTCCAGTCGGAAGGAGACAGGATTGAGGACTTCAATGACCTTGTACAGCCCTATAAACCGGGGAGCAAACTTCTTGGACGGGACTTTAAGGCGCACGTTCTTAGACGATAGCCACACCAGATCGCCGACCATAAACAAGGGGTTAGCAGAACGTCTTCTATCTGCCTGAGTTTTTTGTATGCTCTGGGACGCCTCTAGGTTCTTCTGAACCTGGGCCCAGACTGTGCACAGTTCCCGATGAACGACCTCTACCTCGGGATTGTTGGAACTACCAAGTGAAACGGAGGAGAACCGTGGATTAAACCCAAAATTACAGAAAAAGGGGGAGACCCCTGACGAGTTACTGACCCGGTTATTAAGGGAAAATTCGGCGAGGGGAATGAATGAGACCCAATCATATTGACAGTCAGAGATAAAACACCTTAAATATTGTTCTAGAGACTGATTAGTCCTCTCAGTTTGGCCATTAGTTTCAGGATGGAAGGCAGAGGAGAAGTACAGATCAATCTCCAACTTTTTACAGAAGGCTCTCCAAAACAATGAAACAAATTGTACCCCTCTGTCAGAAACAATATTGACAGGGACCCCATGGAGACGCAGGATGTGTTTGACAAACAAGGTAGCTAACTTATTAGCATTGGGTAGTTTTTTGAGGGGCACAAAGTGGCACATCTTACTGAAGCAGTCTACTACAACCCACACCACCGACTTGCCTTGAGATGGAGGCAAATCGGTGAAAAAATCCATGGAGATATGGGTCCAAGGTCTCTGGGGAATGGGCAAAGAACGTAGTAAGCCCGCTGGTCGGGACCTGGGAGTCTTGGACCTAGCACAAACCTCACAAGCTGCGACGTAGGCCTTAACGTCTTTAGGCAACCCAGGCCACCAATAGTTTCTGGCAATGAGGTGCTTGGTACCCAGGATGCCTGGATGACCAGATAGTGCGGAGTCATGATTTTCCCTAAGTACCCTTAGCCGGAATTGCAGGGGAACAAACAGCTTGTTCTCAGGAAGGTTCCCGGCAGCTGAACCTTCATCAGCAGCAATTTTAGAGACTAAATCAGAGTCAATAGAGGAAATGATTATACCTGGAGGCAAAATACAAGCAGAATCTTCCTCCGAAGGAGGGCTGGCCATGAAGCTACGCGACAGTGCATCAGCCTTAATATTTTTAGACCCAGCCCTATAGGTAACCAAAAAATTGAATCTGGTAAAAAATAACGCCCATCGAGCTTGTCTCGGGTTAAGCCTCCGGGCAGATTCTAGGAAAACCAGATTCTTGTGGTCGGTAAGGACCGTTACCTGGTGCCTAGCCCCCTCCAGGAAGTGGCGCCACTCTTCAAATGCCCATTTAATGGCTAAGAGTTTGCGGTTGCCAATATCATAGTTACTCTCGGTGGGCGAAAACTTCCTGGAGAAGTAGGCACAGGGACGGAGATGGGTGAGGGACCTGGTACCCTGGGACAAGACAGCCCCCACTCCCACCTCGGACGCGTCAACCTCCACGATAAATGGCTCCATCTGGTTGGGCTGAACCAACATCGGGGCCGAGATAAAGCACTTCTTAAGGACCTCAAAAGCCTGGACAGCCTCAGGAGGCCAGCGGAGGAGATCAGCACCCTTGCGAGTGAGGTCCGTAAGAGGCTTAGCGATGACCGAGAAGTTAGCAATAAATCTCCTGTAATAATTAGCAAACCCCAAGAAGCACTGTAACGCCTTCAGGGAGGCAGGTTGGACCCATTCCGCCACAGCCTGGACCTTGGCGGGGTCCATGCGGAATTCATGAGGAGTGAGGATTTGACCCAAAAATGGTATCTCCTGCACCCCAAACACACATTTTTCGGTCTTCGCAAACAGTTTGTTTTCCCAAAGGACCTGGAGCACCTTCCTGACATGCTCAATGTGGGAGGACCAGTCCTTGGAAAATACAAGTATGTCATCAAGGTACACTACAAGAAATACCCCCAGGTAATCTCTTAAAATCTAATTTATTAAATTCTGGAAGACCGCGGGAGCATTACACAACCCAAAGGGCATGGCGAGGTATTCAAAATGACCTTCGGGCATGTTAAACACAGTCTTCCACTCATCCCCCTCTTTGATGCGGATAAGGTTATACGCCCCCCGTAGATCAAACTTAGAGAACCATTGGGCCCCCTGAACCTGATTAAAGAGATCAGGAATCAAAGGAAGGGGATACTGGTTCCTTACAGTGACCTTATTCAAGTTACGGTAGTCAATGCATGGCCTAAGACCACCATCCTTCTTCCCTACGAAGAAGAAGCCAGCACCTACCGGAGAAGTAGAGGGGCGAATGTAACCCTTGGCCAGGCATTCCTGGATATACTCTCTCATGGCTTCACGTTCGGGACAAGAGAGATTAAATATCCTACCCTTAGGGAGCTTAGCTCCTGGTACCAAATCGATAGCGCAATCGTATTCTCTATGAGGAGGTAACACTTCGGAGGCCTCCTTAGAGAAAACATCAGCGAAGTCCTGAACAAACTCAGGTAGCGTGTTCACCTCCTCAGGGGGAGAAATAGAATTAACAGAAAAACATGACGTCAAGCATTCATTACCCCATTTGGTAAGATCCCCAGTATTCCAGTCAAACGTGGGATTATGCAACTGCAACCAGGGAAGGCCTAAAACCAAATCGGACGATAATCCCTGCGTCAACAGTACAGAGCACTGCTCCAAATGCATGGAGCCAACAAGGAGTTCAAAAACAGGGGTATGCTGTGTAAAATAACCATTAGCAAGAGGAGTGGAGTTGATACCCACTACCGGGACAGGTTTAGGCAAATCAATCAAAGGCATAGCTAGAGACATAGCAAATTCCACAGACATGATATTAGCAGACGACCCAGAATCCACAAAGGCACTGCCGGTAGCAGACCTACCACCAAAAGAGACCTGAAAGGGAAGCAAGATTTTATTAAGTTTCATATTTACGGGAAATACCTGTGCGCCCAAGTGACCTCCCCGATGATCACTTAGGGGCGGAAGTTTTCCGGCTGCTTATTCTTACGCCTAGGACAGGTGTTCAATTGATGCTTGTCATCCCCACAATATAAGCAGAGACCATTCTTCCTGCGTAACTCTCTACGTTGTTGGGGGGACACGGAGGCCCCCGAGTTGCATAGGTACCTCCGAGTCTTCCGTGGAAGAACGAAGCAACGGAACCTCGGGAGCCATCATGGGGGAGTCAGAGGAGAAAACACAAAAACTTTCACGTTGTCGTTCCCTGAGACGTCGGTTAAGTCGTACCGCTAAAGCCATAACCTGGTCTAGGGAGTCAGAAGAGGGATAGCTAACTAGCAGGTCTTTCAGGGCGTTCGACAGACCCAACCTAAACTGGCACCTTAAGGCAGGGTCATTCCACTGAGAGGCTACGCACCACTTCCTGAAGTCAGAGCAATACTCCTCAACAGGTCTCTTACCCTGACGTAAGGTCACCAGCTGACTCTCGGCAAAGGCAGTCCTGTCAGTCTCGTCATAAATGAGTCCGAGAGCAGAAAAGAAAAGATCAACGGAGAAAAGTTCAGGGGCGTCAGGAGCCAAGGAGAAGGCCCATTCTTGGGGCCTTTCCTGGAGCCGGGACATAATTATACCCAACCGCTGGCTCTCAGAACCTGAGGAGTGGGGCTTTAAACGAAAATAGAGCCTACAACTCTCCCGAAAGGAGAGAAAAGTCTTCCGGTCCCCTGAGAACCGGTCAGGCAACTTGAGGTGGGGTTCAAGAGGTGAGGTGAGGGGCACTACCATGGTAGCATCAGGCTGGTTGACCCCCTGAGCCAGGGCCTGGACCTGTAGGGAGAGACCCTGCATTTGCTGAACCAGGGTCTCAAGGGGGTCCATGGTAGTGTGAGGGACCAGGGTAGAGTAGGTATATGGGCTTGTGATTATGTAATGATGGGGGTAAGGAAACAGACAAGTGAGCCCTAATCTACCCGCCACTCAGTCCCTGCCTACTTGCAACGACCCGCCCAAGGCGACGGGGTACAACTGGGCGACGGTCCCTACGCTCAATAAGTGCACGACAGACAAACAGACAAGGGTACACAAGCAAGGGAAAAGGGGCAGCTGCCCACGGCAACACCGTGAGCAACAAGAGTGGTGAACGAGCTGAGTCAAACCAGGAGTGTACGAGGTACCAAACGCAGAGCATGAGAGTAGTGAACAAGCCGAGTCAAACCAGGAGTGTACGAGGTACCAAACGCAGAGCAGGAGAGTAGTCAGTAAGCCAGGGTCAATATGAAGCAGGGTCAAATGGTACAAGAAGCTGCAGCAGGGTCAGGAAACAAAACGAGAAGAATCACAAGCAAGGAGGAACAGGAAAGGCAGGTATAAATAGACAGAGGGCGGGAGCTACCTCCGTCTGGCCAGGCTGTGATAGGCTCTCCCACTCCTAAGCCTGCCATCCTGAGTGGTGGAAGATGGAGTCAGTCTCACAGACATAGAAGCAGGTGCAGACTGATTACCTATGGGCGTGGATACAGAAGCTGTGCCTGGCAGATCGTTAACACTACCGTTCAAAAGTTCACCCGGACAATTTTGTGTTTTCCATGAAAACTCACACTTATATTTATCAAATGAGTTGCAAAATGACTAGAAAATGTAGTCAAGACATTGACAAGTTAGAAATAATGATTTTCATTTAACCCCTTCCCTCTTTAGCCACTTTTGACCTTCCTGACAGAGCCTCATTTTTCAAATCTGACATGTGTCACTTTATGTGGTAATAACTCCGGAATGCTTTCACCTATCCAAGCGATTCTGAGATTGTTTTCTCGTGACACATTGGACTTTATGTTACTGGCAAAATTTGCTCGATATGTTCAGTATTTAATTGTGAAAAACACCAAAATTTAGCGAAAAATTGCAAAAATTAGCATTTTTCTCAATTTAAATGTATCTGCTTGTAAGACAGGCAGTTATAATACACAAAATTGTTGCTAATTAACATCCCCCATATGTCTACTTTAGATTGGCATCGTTTTTTGAACATCCTTTTATTTTTCTATGACCTCACAAGGCTTAGAACTTTAGCAGCAATTTCTCACATTTTCAAGAAAATTTCAAAAGGCTATTTTTACAGGGGCCAGTTCAGTTGTGAAGTGGTTTTGAGGGCCTTATATATTAGAAACCCCAAAAAAGTCACCCCATTTTAAAAACTTCACCCCTCAAAGTATTCAAAACAGCATTTAGAAAATGTCTTAACCCTTTAAACATTTCACAGGAATTAAAGCAAAGTAGAGGTGAAATTTACAAATTTCATATTTTTCTGCAGAAATACATTTTTAATACAATTTTTTTTATAACACAGAAGGTTTTACCAGAGAAATGCAACTCAATATTTGTTGCCCAGTTTTTGCAGTTTTAGGAAATATCCCACATGTGGCCGTAGCGTGCTACTGGACTGAAACACCGGCCTCAGAAGCAAAGGAGCACCTAGTGGATTTTGGGGCCTTATTTTTGTTAGAATATATTTTAGGCACCATGTCAGGTTTGAAGGGCTCTTGCGGTGCCAAAACAGTCAAAATCCCCCAAAAGTGACCCCATCTGGGAAACTAGACACCTCAAGGAAATTATCTAGGGGTGTAGTGAGCATTTTCACCGCACAGGTTTTTTACAGAAATTATTGGAAGTAGGCCGTGAAAATTAAAATCAACATTTCTTCAAAGAAAATGTAGGTTTAGCAATTTTTTTTCTCATTTCCACAAGGACTAAAGGAGAAAAAGCACCGCAAAATTTGTAAAGCAATTTCTCCCGAGTAAAACAATACCTCACATGTGGTAATAAATGGTTGTTTGGAGACACGGCGTGGCTGAGAAGGGAAAGAGCGCCATTTGGCTTTTGGAGTTCACATTTAGCAGGAATGGTTTGCGGAGGCCATGTCACATTTACAAAGCCCCTGAGGGGACAAAACAGTGAAAACCCCAAACAAGTGACCCCATTTTGGAAACTATACCCCTTGAGGAAATTATCTAGGGGTATAGTGAGCATTTTGACCCCACAGGTTTTTTGCAGAAATTTTTGCAAGTAGGCTGTGAAAATGAAAATCTACATTTTTTCAAATAAAATGTAGGTTTAGCTAATTTTTTTTCATTTCCACAAGGACTAAAGGAGAAAAATCACCATAAAATTTGTAAAGAAATTTCTCCTGAGTAAAACAGTACCCCACATGTGGTAATAAACGGCTGTTTGGACACACGGCGAGGCTGAGAAGGGAAAGAGCGCCATTTGGCTTTTGGAACTCAAATTTAGCAGGAATGGTTTGCGGAGGCCATGTTACATTTACAAAGCCCCTGAGGGGACAAAACAGTGGAAACCCCCCACAAGTGACCCCATTTTGGAAACAACACCCATTGAGGAAATTATCTAGGGGTATAGTGAGCGATTTGACACCACAGTTTTTTTGCAGAAATTATTGGAAGTAGGCCCTGAAAATAATAATCTACATTTTTTCAAAGAAAATGTAGGTTTAGCTAATTTTTTCTCATTTCCAGAAGGACTAAAGGAGAAAAAGCACCACAAAATTTGTAAAGCAATTTCTCCCGAGTAAAACAATACCCCACATGTGGTAATAAACGGCTGTTTGGACACACGGCAGGGCTTAGAAGGGAAAGAGCACTATTTGACTTTTTGAGATCACATTTAGCAGGAATGATTTGCGGAGGCCAGGTCACATTTGCAAAGCCCCTGAGGGGACAAAACAATGAAAACGCCCAAAAAGGGACTCCATTTAGGAAACTACACCTCTTGAAGAATGCATCTAGGGGTGTAGTGAGCATTTTGACCCCACAGATGTTTCATAGAATTTATTAGAATTAGGCAGTGAAAATAAAAACAGTCCTTTTTCTTCAATAAGACGTAGCTTTAGCGCAAATTTTTTCATTTTCTCAACAAATAAAGGAAAAAAAGAACCCAACATTTGTAAAGCTATTTCTCCCGAGTACGGCAATACCCCATATGTGGTCATAAACTGCTGTTTGGGCAAACGGCAGGGCTCAGAAGGGAAGGACCGCCATTTGGAGTGCAGATGTTGCTGGATTGGTTTCTGGGCACCTGTGGGCCCAAAACAGTGGAAACCCCCCAGAAGTGACCCCATTTTGTAAACTACACCCCTCAATGCATTTACCAAGGGGTGTAGTAAGCATTTTAACCCTGCAGGTGTTTTGTAGAAATTAGTGTGCGCTCAATGTTGCAGAGTGAAAATGGGATTTTTTTCCATAGATATGCCAATATGTGGTGCCCGGCTTGTGCCACCATAACAAGACAGCTCTCTAATTATTATGCGGTGTTTCCCGGTTTTAGAAACACCCTACATGTGGCCCTAATCTTTTGTCTGGACATATGACAGGGCTCAGAAGTGAAGAGTACCATGCGGAGTGGAGGCCTAATTTGGCGATTTACAAAGTATTGGTTCACAACTGCAGAGGCTCAGATGTGAAATAATAAAAAGAAACCCCTGATAAGTGACCCCATTATGGAACTGCACCCCTCAAGGCATTTATTAAGGGGTGTAGTGAGCATTTTCACCCCACAGGTCTTTTCCATAAATGAATGCGCTGCGGATGGTGCAAATTAAAAATTTATATTTTTCCCTAGATATGCCATTCAGTGGCAAATATGTCATGCCCAGCTTATGACGCTGGAGACACACACCACAAAAATTGTTAAAAGGGTTCTCACGGGTATGACGGTGCCATATATGTTGAAGGAAACTGCTGTTTGGGCACGCTGTAGGGTTCAGGGCCGAGGGAGCACCATTTGGCTTTTGGAGAGCGGATTTTGCTTGGTACTATATTTGTTTGAGTATTGCTGGTGTTTTATAATGTGGGGGTACATGTAAGCGGGGCGGAGTATATAAGGGGCATAGTCAGGTGGTATAAAAAAATAAAAATAATCCATAGATGTGTGTTACGCTGTGAAGCAATCCTTTCTGCACAGGCCGGTGTCGCACTGATAAATGGTGTCATTTCTTATCCCCCTTTTGGTCCACACTCCGCGCCTTTGTAGTTTGGGGAATTTTGCTGGGAAAGTATTATCCTGGTATAATACGGGCACCGTCGCTTCCATCGGATATGATTGGGCCCTCCCTTCCTGGTTCCCTAATTTTAGGTCCTTGATAAATCGCCTCTTGAAACAGAAGAAATGTTCTCCTCGGGCACAACTGCATATTTTTTTATTTCCTGACTTATTGGAGCCATAACTAATTTTATTTTTCATAGACGTAGCGGTATGAGGGCTGGTTTGTTGCGGGACGAGCTGTAGTTATTATTGGTACCATTTTGGGGTACATGTGACTTTTTGATCACCTTTTATCCTATTTTTTGGGATGCCAGGTAAACCAAAAAACGCAATTCTGGCACAGCTTTTTTTGGTTTTTTTTTATACAGAGTTCACCACGCATTATAAACTACATGTTACCTTTATTCTGCGGGTCAGTACGATTCCGGCGATACCTCATTTATAGAACTTTTTTATGTTTTACAACTTTTTGCACAATAAAATTACTTTTGTAAAAAGAATGTATTTTTTCTGTCGCCAAGTTGTGAGAACCATAACGTTTTAATTTTTTTGTCGACGGAGTTGTATGAGGGCTTGTTTTTTGCGGGACGAGCTATAGTTTTTATAGGTACCATTTTTGGATACGTGCGACTTTTTGATCACTTTTTATTGTAATATTTGTAGGGCAAAGTGACTAAAAAACAGAAACTCTGGTAACGTTTTTTACGGGTTTTTTTTACGCTGTTCACCGCGTGCAATAAATAATATAATATTTTGATACCTCCGGTCGTTACGGTCGTGGCGATACCAAATACATATGGTTTATTATTATTTTTCAATAATAAAGGACTTGATAAGAGTAAAAGGGGGATTGTGTGTTATTTGATTACTTGAAACTTTTATTGTTTTCAAACTTTTATTTTTTGCACTTTTTTTTACACTTTTTTATACTTTTTTTACACTTTTTCTCAAGTCCCACTTTTTCTCAAGTCCACTAGGGGACTTGAAGGTCCAACGGTCAGATTTTTTTTTTTCTAATACATTGCACTACCTATGTAGTGCAATGTATTAGATCTGTCAGTCATTCACTGACAGCAAGCCGTTTAGGCTTCGCCTCCCGGCGGGGCCTAAATCGGCTTCCGTAATGGCAGAGCAGGAGACCATTGTGTCTCCTGTTGCCATAACAGCAGTCGCCAGTCCCGATTGCCTGTCAGGGCTGGCGATCTGCTTGTAACCGCTACGATGCAGCAATCGCTTTCGATTGCTGCATCGAAGGGGTTAATGGCAGGGATCGGAGCTAGCTCCGGTTCCTGCCGTTACAGGTGGATGTCAGCTGTACAGTACAGCTGACTTCCACCGCTGATGACGCCGGATCAGCTCCTGACCCGGCGCCATCTTGCCGGCAGCTACGGAAGCCGATCAGGCTCCGCCGCCGGGCGGATCTTGACCGGCTTCGGTGCTAGGCAGACCGGGAGGCCAGTATTAGGCCTCCGGTTGCCATTGCAGCCACCGGAACCCCGGCAATTTCATTACTGGGGTTCCGATGAGCTGCAAACACCTTAAGTGCAGCGATCGCGTTTGAGCGCTGCACTTAAGGGGTTAATGGCGGGGATCGAAGCTAATTTCGGTCCCCGCCGTTACAGTCGGATGTCAGCTGTAAGATACAGCTGAGATCCGGTGATGATGCGGGAAGTCAGTACTTTCCATGACGTACATGTACGTCAAATGTCGGGAAGGGGTTAAAATAATAATTTTCTCCTTCGAACTTTGCTTTCATCAAAGAATGCTCCATTTGCAGCAATTATAGCATTGCAGACCTTTGGCATTCTAGCTGTTCATTTGCAGAGGTAATCGGGAGAAATTTCACCCCATGCTTCCAGAAGGCCCTCCCACAAGTTGGATTGGCTTGATGGGCACTTCTTGCGTACCATACGGTCTAGCTGCTCCCACAACAGCTCTATGGGGTTGAGATCTGGTGACTGCGCTGGTCACTCCATTACAGATAGAATACCAGCTGCCTGCTTCTTCCCTAAATAGTTCTTGCATAATTTGGAGGTGTGCTTTGGGTCATTGTCCTGTTGTAGGATGAAATTGGCTCCAATCAAGCGCTGTCCACAGGGTATGGCATGGCGTTGCAAAATGGAGTGATAGCCTTCCTTATTCAAAATCCCTTTTACCTTGTACAAATCTCCCACTTTACCAGCACCAAAGCAACCCCAGACCATCACATTACCTCCACCATGCTTGACAGATGGCGTCAGGCACTCTTCCAGCATCTTTTCAGTTGTTCTGCGTCTCACAAATGTTCTTCTGTGTGATCCAAACACCTCAAACTTCCATTCGTCTGTCCATAACACTTTTTTCCAATCTTCCTATGTCCAATGTCTTTGTGCTTTTACCCATATTAATCTTTTCCTTTTATTAGCCAGTCTCAGATATGGCTTTTTCTTTGCCACTCAGCCCTGAAGGCCGGCATCCCGGAGTTGACTCTTCACTGTTGACGTTGACACTGGCGTTTTGCGGATACTATTTAATGAAGCTTCCAGTTGAGGATCTGTGAGGCATCTATTTCTCAAACTAGAGACTCTAATGAACTTGTCTTGTTGCTCAGTTGTGCAGCGTGGCCTGCCACTTCTCTTTCTACTCTGGTTAGAGCCTGTTTGTGCTGTCCTCTGAAGGGAGTAGAACACACCGTTGTAGGAAATCTTCAGTTTCTTGGCAATTTCTCGCATGGAATAGCCTTCATTCCTAAGAACAAGAATAGATTGTCGAGTTTCACATGAAAGCTCTCGTTTTCTAGCCATTTTGAGAGTTTAATCGAACCCACAAATGTAATGTTCCAGATTCTCAACTAGCTCCAAAGGAAGGTCAGTTTTATAGCTCCTCTAAACAGCAAAACTGTTTACAGCGGTGATAACATAATTGCACAAGGGTTTTCAAGTGTTTTCTAATCATCCATTAGCCTTCTAACACAGTTAGCAAACACAATGTACCATTAGAACACTGGAGTGATGGTTGCTGGAAATGGGCCTCTATACACCTATGTAGATATTGCATTAAAAACCAGACGTTAGAATAGTCATTTAGCACATTAACAACGTATAGAGTGTATTTCTGATTAATTTAATGTTATCTTCATTGAAAAAAACTGTGTTTTTCTTGCAAATATAAGGAAATTTCTAAGTGACCCTAAACTTTTGAGGGTTTTCCTCTTGTCTTTAATTAGGAAAGGAGATATATGTATGTATACATATATATATATATATATATATATATATATATATATATATATATACACACACATATATATATATATATATATATATATATATATATATACATACATATATCTCCTTTCCTAATTAAAGACAAGAGGAAAACCCTCAATGGAGTATGGGATCGACCTTTCCACCCAAGTCAGACCTAAATCCTGGACCCAAATTCCAGGATCTACATCACTGAAGCATGCAGTGACACATACACATTATCCAGGACTTTTCAGCTTTTCAGCCAGTATACTTATATATATACTGTATGTCTTTATATATATACAGATAGATATAAAATATATGTTATATCGAATCAATTCAAATTATTATGGGACACTTGATTTTGTCTCCCTAGTCCCACCTCTATCTGCTCTTACACCCACAATAAAAATGTATGTGCACCCAAAAACCACCTAAACACAGGTGGAACGCTAGACAAATATCTGGTTTAACTAATAACATTAAATTGCAAAAGAAAAGGAAATTAGCCTTTTTTTCCCCATATATAAAACTTAAAAAATTATAAAATACTAGTTATGTTTTGATGTCATTATAAATCCCCATCTACACCCTCCCCCAAAAAAATAACTAAATAACATTTTGCCGGTGTATTCAAAAAATAATAATAATTCACCCTCACCTTTCCAAAAGGTTACATTTTGTGGTGCAGTTTTTTTTACCAGAATGTCCGCTGTGGAAAACTGCAGATAAAAAAAAAGTTTCATACCTACGTAGCCATGGCGACACATCTCTCTGCTGTGATTAACTTCAGCGGTCACATAGGATGAAATGTCATCCCAGGAGGCTGGCGTGGATGAAAAGACACAGAATTCAATGGGGAAAACCCACAACGAATAAGCATCGATTACGCAAATACAATTGACATGCTGCGGATTAAAAAAGCGCACCGCAGGACAATTTCTGAGCGTTTTTTACGCAGTACGTGGATAAGTTTATAAGATTTCATAAAATCTCATCCACTCTGCTGCTACCCTATTATGCATACCTCCAAGCCATCCTGGATTCAGCGGGACAATTCTGGATTTTAGGTGGTGTCCCGATGTCCCGGGAGGCCGGGGGTATGTCCCGGTGTCAACTGTATCTGTGTCCTCAGGATGCAGATACAGTTGAACCCAATGCTGGAAACCATCAGCTTCTTGCTTCAGCATTAGTACATAGCGGAGGAGCAGAGGGAGCTCCTCCACTCATCAAGAACTCCCGGGCACAGCGATACTTTAAGCTCTGAGCCCTGGGAAGCCCTTGACGCAACTGTACAGATATGGCTGCTCCCAGAGCAATATCCCCTGCCAGAACATTGCCGATGCTCTGGCTGGGGATTTCGCTCCTAGAGGCAACTCCTGATGTCACCGTCCATATATGAACAGTGGCGCCAGGGGCTACTCCTGGAGTGGAATCCCCGGCCGGAGCATTGCCAACACTCTGGTTTGGGATTCAGCTCCAAGAAGGCCGACCCTGACGTCACTGTCTATATATATGGACAGTGAGGTTGCTGGCACTTACAGGAGAGGAATCTCCGTATATGGGCAGCGATGTCAGGGGCTACACCTGGAACGGAATCCCGTGCCAGAGCGTTGCCGATTCTCTGGCTGGGGATTCTGCTCCTAGAGGGAACCCCTGTCGTCACTGTCCATATATGGAAAGGAAATGTGGACTATGCAGGACTATGTGACTCTTCAGGACAGCGGCACCGATCCATGACCCTTTAATGAGTAATTAGCATATAGTGTGCGCCATTTTAAAAGTTGATTTGATAGATTTTGCTGCATCTGAAAAAAACATACATTTGGAAATATTGTCAGGTCATGTATTACCGCATGGTGGCCGTTCAAGGGATTAAAACTACCAAACAGGTTCTCAATAAATATAAACAATTCCATCTGCCCTGCAATTTTGTTATTATAAATATATCCTATATAATTACAGCTCCAGAACCAAGCTCATACATATATACAACACTAGAACAAAGCTCTGACATATATACAGTACCACAACCAAGCACAGTGCATAAAAACAGCACTAGAACCAAGCTCTGACATATATACAGCACTAGAACAAAGCTCTGACATATATACAGTACCACAACCAAGCTCAGTGCATAAATACAGCACTAGAACCAAGCTCATACATATATACGGCACGAGAGCCAAGCTCAATACATATATACAGCACCAGAACAAACCTCAGTACATAAATACAGCACTAGAACCAAGCTCAGTACATACAATGGAGGAAATAAGTATTTGATCCCTTGCTGATTTTGTAAGTTTGCCCACTGTCAAAGTCATGAACAGTCTAGAATTTTTAGGCTAGGTTAATTTTACCAGTGAGAGATAGATTATATATTAAAAAAAAAAAAGAAAATCACATTGTCAAAATTATATATATTTATTTGCATTGTCCACAGAGAAATAAGTATTTGATCCCCTACCAACCATTAAGAGTTCAGCCTCCTCCAGACAAGTTACACGCTCCAAATCAACTTGGTGCCTGCATTAAAGACAGCTGTCTTACATGGTCACCTGTATAAAAGACTCCTGTCCACAGACTCAATTAATCAGTCCGACTCTAACCTCTACAACATGGGCAAGACCAAAGAGCTTTCTAAGGATGTCAGGAACAAGATCATAGACCTGCACAAGGCTGGAATGGGCTACAAAACTATAAGTAAGACGCTGGGTGAGAAGGAGACAACTGTTGGTGCAATAGTAAGAAAATGGAAGACATAAAAAATGACTGTCAATCGACATCGATCTGGGGCTCCATGCAAAATCTCACCTCGTGGGGTATCCTTTATCCTGAGGAAGGTGAGAGCTCAGCCGGAAACTACACAGGGGAATTTGTTAATGATCTCAAGGCAGCTGGGACCACAGTCACCAAGAAAACCATTGATAACACATTACGCCGTAATGGATTAAAATCCTGCAGTGCCCGCAAGGTCCCCCTGCTCAAGAAGGCACATGTACAGGCCCGTCTGAAGTTTGCAAATGAACATCTGGATGATTCTGAGAGTGATTGGGAGATGGTGCTGTGGTCAGATGAGACTAAAATTGAGCTCTTTGGCATTAACTCAACTCGCCGCTTTTGGAGGAAGAGAAATGCTGCCTATGACCCAAAGAACACTGTCCCCACTGTCACGCATGGAGGTGGAAACATTATGTTTTGGGGGTGTTTCTCTGCTAAGGGCACAGGACTACTTCACCGCATCAATGGGAGAATGGATGGAGCCATGTACCGTCAAATCCTGAGTGACAACCTCCTTCCCTCCACCAGGACATTAAAAATGGCTCGTGGCTGGGTCTTCCAGCACGACAATTACCCGAAACATGCAGCCAAGGCAACAAAAGAGTGGCTCAAAAAGAAGCACATTAAGGTCATGGAGTGGCCTAGCCAGTCTCCAGACCTTAATCCCATCGAAAACTTATGGAGGGAGCTGAAGATCCGAGTTGCCAAGCGACAGCCTCGAAATCTTAATGATTTACAGATGATCTGCAAAGAGGAGTGGGCCAAAATTCCATCCAACATGTGTGCAAACCTCATCATCAACTACTAAAAATGTCTGACTGCTGTGCGTGCCAACAAGGGTTTTGCCACCAAGTATTAAGTCTTGTTTGCCAAAGGGATCAAATACTTATTTCTCTGTGCACAATGAAAATAAATATATATAATTTTGACAATGTGATTTTTTTTTTTTTTTTATATAATCTATCTCTCACTGGTAAAATTAACCTAGCCTAAAAATTCTAGACTGTTCATGTCTTTGACAGTGGGCAAACTTACAAAATCAGCAAGGGATCAAATACTTATTTCCTTCACTGTATATACAATGCCAGAACCAAGGTCAGTACATATATACAATACCAGAACCAAAATCAGTACATAAATACAGCCTCAGAACTAAGCCCAGTACATAAATACAGCACCAGAACAAAGCTCAGGTCATATATACATCCCCAGAACCAAGCTCAGTACATATCTACAGCACCAGAACAAAGCTCAGTAAATAAATACAGCCACAGAACCAAGCTCAGTACATATATATAGAACCAGAACCAAGCTCATACATATATACAGCACCAGAACAAAGCTCAGTACATACATACAACACCAGTACAAATACAGCAAAATTTAGTGCAAACCCTGCCGTATAGGTTTGTACGGCGTAAAACTACAGCACCCAGCCTGGCCTAAACAGTGGTAAGGATATGCTGGGAGATGCTGTTTCACAAAAAAATAAATCATACCACCCATCATCTCGCTGCAGATCATACAGTGACTACAGTACTGATTAGAGGCAGAATAAACATTTACATTAAGTGACTCACTGATGTCGTTTCAGATTCTAGTTCTTTTTCTCTTTTCTTCTTCCTCTTGTCCAGACCTCTATGATGGATTTCTCCCGGCCACGACCCATTTCTGCAGTTTTCCGCTCAGATGTCTTCAGCTTCTCACTTTTAAAACATTTCTGCACCTATAAACGAAGATAAAATTCTCAACACCTCTAAATATAATAGCGCCATACACTGTGTCCCTGATTATAATAGTACCATACACTGTGTCCCACACACACACACACCATACCCCCTGTAGATAGTGCCCCCATAGCCCCCTATAGATAGTGATCACCATAGAGCCTTTGCAGATAGTGCCGTACATAGAAGCCCCTGTAGATAGTTCCCACATACAGCCCTCTGTAGATAGTGCCCACATAAGGACTCCAGAGCTGCAAGGCAATAGTGCTAACCACTGAGCCACCATGCTGCCCTACACATAGCTTGCCCTATAGATAGTGCCTGACATATAGCCCACCCCTGTATACAATGCCCTACATATAGCCCACCTGTAGATAGTGTCCCACAGGTAACCCACCCCTGTATATAGTGTCCCACATATAGCCCACCCCTGTGGATAGTGCCCTACAAATAGCTCCCCCTATACATAGTGCTCCACATATAGCCCACCTCTGTAGATAGTGCCTCACATATAGCTCCCCCTATATATAGTGTCCCACATATAGCCCATCCCTGAATGCAGTGCCCTTCTTATAGCCACCCTGTAGATAGGGCCCCACAGGTAACCCACCCCTGTATCTAGTGTTCCACATATAGCCCACCCCTGTAGATAGTGCCCTACATATAGCTCCCCCTGTATATAGTGCTCCACATACCCACATATAGACCCCCCATGTAGATAGAGGTCCAACTATAGATAATGCCACTCAGTTTTAGTAGAAAAAAACAAAACATACTTTACATACTCACCCTGATCCCGTTCCTGCACCGTCCGGTGGCAATGCAGATCTGCTCTCTTCTGAGCAGGTCTCCTGGAGCTGAACGACGCAAGTGGCGCATCGCTGAAAGGCACTGATTGGCAGGGCAGAACGACTTGCCCTGTCAATTAGCCCATTTCAACCACGGAAGCTGCGTGATGACATCATCGCGCCGCTAGCGTCGTTGAAAGGCGATGATTGACGGGACTTGAGAAAAGGATCATTTGATCACTGGTACAATACACGGCAATACCTATGTATTGCAGTGTATTGTGCTATTTACTGGCTCCTATTTATTCTTAATGGAAGCGGGAAGATGGCAGACCTGGGGGCTTTCATTAGGCACTCAGACTTCCATGACGACCATCGAAGGGGTGTGAGCAGTGAGTTCACTCCATACTTCCCCTTGGTGTCTGTGATGTACAGTTACGTCACATGTCGCCAAGGTTTAATAGGGTATTAACCCCTTTAATGGCACTGGCAATTTTAGATTTTTTATTTTCATTTTTCCTATCCCCGCCTTCCAAGTTTTTTGTTTTTCCTGGCACCATTTAATGTACCATATAATGTGCTGGGTAACTGCAAAAAATTATTTGTCAGGTGAATTGGGCAAAAAACAGCAATTCCACCATTGTTCTTTGGCTTTCATTTACGTGTTCATCGTGTGGTAGAAACGACATGCTATCTTTATTCTATGGGCTGATAAAAAATGGATATAGTTTTACCACTTTTATAAATAAAAAACAATTTAAAAAATAATTGTTTTGTGTCGCCTGTTTTGTGTCATTCTGAGAGCCATATGTTTTTTCTTTTTCTGTTGATGGCGTGAGAGCTTATTTTTTGCGGGGCGAACTGTAGTTTTATTGGTAATATTTTGGGGTACATGCAACTTTTCAATAACTTTTTATTCCATTTTTTTGGGGAGCAAAGGTGACCAAACAAAACAGCAATTCTGGCATTTTATATTTTTCTTTTTTTACGGCGTTCGGGTTAATAACATTATAATGTAATGGTTTGGACGTTTATGGAAGCGGCGATACCAGTTATGTTAACTTTATGTTAGACAAAGAATGTCTATGTGGGCCGTCTTCAGGCTGACAAGGAGCGCTGATCACAGCCGAAAGTACAAAGCTCTCAGCTGAGCACTTCTGCACCTTAGTTTTAGCAACGACGTGGGTCTTAGCACCCGGACCCCCACTGATCCAAATTTTTTATATGTCTCTATGACATATAGTGGCGGATTAAGTAGACCATAAGCCCTGGGCTGTTCCACAAGCTTAGGTCCCCCACTCCACCACCGCCCTGCCACGCCGTGTCTATATTAAACACTACCTTTCAGGGTGACCATTGACAAATGAGTGTTACGATTCCCCTTGTCAAAGGGCTGTGTCCCTATATACTGACAGTTCCCAACCATCGCTGAAAGTATCAGACTGTGTAGAGACACTCCCCCTTGACAATGGGAATGGTAACACACATTAATGGTAACATGCATTTGTCTATTAATCCAGGGTACACAAAGACTTTTTATAGAATACAAGGATTTCCTATAACAGACACGTCAGGAGAGGGGACAGATCTATAAATCCAATGACTCACAAGTGATTTCTTCTCTGATGAGAGTCATTCTCTTTTCTTCTCTTCTCCATCTGACACAGACCGCTATGGCGACTTCTGATTACTGCAGAGTTTCCTGATGATAAATCTTTGCCCCTCGATTCTGCAGCCATTTTCAGCGTGTAAAGCAAAAAAAAATTCAGAAATTAAACACCCTAAATTGTCTTGTACCCCAGACCAAACTCCTAAGCAAATTAAGACCCCAGGCCCATGCATTAACACAGACCAATAAATTCAGTCACCATGGCGTGTCATATTGATATGTCAGAAGTTTCGATCGATTGGGTTCCGAGCACTGAGACCCCCACCGTTCGCTAAAACGAGCACTGTTCCACTTAATTTCTGATCGTCTTTCCACGGAACGGTGTACGGACTCATGGACTTGCTATTGAGCCCGTACACCGCTTGCTCGGCCATCAGAGGAAAGACGATCAGAAACAAAGTGGCACAGCATTCACCTGAGCGCCTCTGCCACTTTGTTTTAGCGATTGGTGGGGGTCTCAGTGCTCAGACTCCCACCAATCAGAACTTTTCACGTGTCACTATGACATGTCAATTTTTAAAAAAAAGTTTAGCTTCCCTTTAAGCAGTTAGACACCTCTCCCCTTGCAGTAAAATAACTCCTGAGGGCTCTATGGGGGGGATTATACTGCAAGGGGGGTTCTGAGCATCTGACTGACTGCAGAGGGCTCTATGGGTGGGAAATAATTTCACACACAAATTTAGACACTAAACACCCTATATACAATTCACACTAACACCAAACACTATATATTCAAGCCACACACACTATATACACACACACTACACATACACACACACACACACACACACACACACACACACACAATATAGACTTACATTATACACACTATAAACTCTATACACACAGCACACACAATATAGACTTACACTATATGCACTATATACACACTATATAGACTTACATCATACACACACTATTTACACATATTATACAATATATACACTATGCACACATATTATATGCAATATACACACACTATATAGACTTACATTTAACACAGTATAAATTTTATACACACAGAACACATTAAATGCTTACATTATACACACTATAAACACACCACATACTATATAGACTTACATTATACACACACCACACACTATATAGAGTTACATAATACACACTATACACACACCACAAACTATATAGACTTACATTATATACACACTATATGGACTCATATTATACACACCATAAACACTATACACATACCACACACTATATAGACTTACATTATACACACACCAGACACTATATAGAATTAATTATACACACTATAAACACACCACACACTATATAAACTTACATTATACACACTATACACACATCACACAGTATATAGACTTATATTATACACACCATGAACACTATGCACACACCACACTCTATATAGATTTACATCAAACACACACCACACACTATATAGACTTACATTATTCAAACCTTAAACAATATACACACACACCACAAACTATATAGACTTACATTATACACACCATAAACACGATATATACACACACACACACACACACGCACACACACACAGCACGCACTATATAGACTTACAGTATACACACACTATACGCACAGCACACGCTATATATACTTACAATATGTTTGCTATATACACACCACACTTACCAGAGCCTCTTCCTCTGTGATGCTTGGGTACAGCCTACAGGACCTTAATCATGTGACTGTGATACCACTACGGGTCCTTCACGTACTAGTTGCAGTCTGGCCATTATCAAGCAGCTCCTGGAGGTGTAGACAGTCCGGACAGTGCACAGCAGCCCAGAGGAGCAGACTGTCAGGGAGAGTGACTCCAGCACCTGCCCATCACTATCTCTGACAGTCTGCTCTCTACAGGTGATGTGCTGTGCCGCCCGCCCCCTGTTCCCTGGCCACAATTGACTCCCCCTGCACATGCCCCCACACCTCTTCATAAGCAGGTGGGACCGATGACCGCGCAATGCAGCAGGCAGCCACCCTGGATAGTTTTTTTTTTACTAATGTGAGGTCTGGGCGTCCATGGGCCCCCTGGGAGCCTTGGGCAGCCGCCCGAACAGCCAATATGAGGATCCGCCACTTGATGACATATCAAAAGTTTGATGAAAGTGTAGTTACCATATTGGACTATTAGACGCAGTTTCTCTCTTAGAATCTGTGCTGTAATCTCCTGCTGCATCTTATCTCCAGAAGGCAAACAGATGCCAGGAGCAGTAGACTGAGCTCCGAGCTTCAAAGCTCCTTGCAGTGCAGTGTAATGGCAGCAGCATGTCCTGTGCTGTGTGTAAAAGATCCCTGTTATCTGCTCACTGAACAGTCACATCTTACAGATAGAGTAATTATACCAAAGCATTATATAAGTGATGTGATGTGTATTCAGAATCCTGTCCACTTCTGTAGCGTCTGTGTGAGACTACAGCACAGCGAGATCTCGCTGTAAATGACAGGTTACAGCGTAATCTCGCGAGACCACACCTGCTATGCTGTAACTCACAGTTACAGAGAAGTGCAGAGAAGTGGTCAGGATTCTGAATACACATCACGTCGTGGCTGAAGGTAATGTATATTCATAGTCAGGAAACTGCAGTAATGTTATAGTGTGTTTATGTGGCTGCACATAGCAATATAGCTATATCGCTATCTGCAGTGTAAATGAATGGAGAGAAGTGTATGACGCTGATTGGTCAGCGTCATACACTCCTCTGTACAACTCCCACTTGGTCAAAAAGTAAAACACGCCCAGTTGTCCATTGAGAATCTCATTAGCATAAAGCTAATATAGGTCATAACTCTGTCAAAAATTATTGTTTTTCTAAATAAAAAACACTGCTGTAATCTACATTACAGAGCCGATCACATCATGTACAATATAAGCCACTTATAATGCGGTGACAGAGCCTCTTTAACCTCTGAACATAGGCTAAAAGAACACTGTTTTACCATATGTCAGGTCAATGCGTTCCTACGCAGGAGTGTGATTAACATTTTTAACAATAGGTTCTCTAATTTGCCGACAGAGATAAACATTTTTGGGGGGATGCGGCACGAAAAAATTACTACAACTCTAATAATCACATAAAAAGATCACAATATTCAATATGCAATGTATTTAAACTTATTCCCGCACCATGACAGCGATTGCACTGTTCCTGGCCGTTTAACCTCTTAAATGCTGCGGTCAATCACGATCGGACCTCTCAGATAGCTCATCGGTACCCCTCGCAATGCAATCACGGGGTGCCGATGGTTGTCATGGCAGCCCAGGGGCCTAATGAAGGCCCCCAGGTCTGCCTTCACCTTGCCTCTGTTCATAGAAGCCTGTGAAAATGACAACATACTGCAATACTAATGTCCCTAGGGGGACTAATAAAATGTGTAAAAAAAAAAAGATTTTAGAAGTTTTAAAAAAATATATATATATATATATTAAAAGTTCAAAATGCCCCCTTTTCCCATTTTCCTCTAAAGTAATGTAAAAAAAGAAAAAAAAATAACAAAATTGGCATTGCCGGGTCTGTAAAAGTTCGAGCTATTACAATATAACATTATTTAACCTGCACGGTGAATGCTGTAAAGAAGAAAAATGTAGATAACAGAATCACAGTTTTTTGGTCACTTTATCTCCCACAAAAAATGTTTTGCCTCCCCCGCAAAAAATAAGCCTGCATACCACTCAAACGACGGGGGAAAAAAAAGTTATAGCTCCCATAATATGGTAACAAAACACAAATTTAGTTTTTAACAATTAGTTTCTTCCGTGTAAAAGTAGTAAAACATTAAAAAATATATATAAATTTGGTATCGCCGTAATCTAATTGACCCAAAGAATAAAGTTAAAGGGAACCTGTCACCAGCATTTCATCTATTAAACCAGCAATACCTGGTGGAAGTGGGTGAAAAATTATTTTTATGTAACCTATAATTATCTTCTAAGTAGGCTCCGTACCTTTAGTATTTCATATTTTAGTGTTCCCGCACTGTATGCTAATGAGTATAAAAGAGTGATATCTGCGTGTGAAAAGAGTCAAATCTTCATTCCTTAAGCATTTCTGAGTTAACCCCGCCTCCTTGATTGGCAGCTTACTTTTGATTGACAGCTTTCAGGGTCGGCCAGTTTCACACGCATAAGAAGGGGAACGAATGAGACTGACGGATTATTACCATAAAAGGCACAAAATGTTTGGAGACCGTCATTTACAGTCGGAGGAGGAGTTTAGGAGGGGGGATAATGCCAATGAACTTTTTACAGCAGCGGCCAATGAGTGTTGAGTACAGTTCAATAGGTGCAATGCTGGTGACAGGTTCCCTTTAACATGCTGTTTTTATTGCCGTTATAACTAAAACCACACAAAATATAGAGGAATCGCTGTTTTTTTCCTATTCCATCCCACAAAGAATTTGTTTCCAGTTTCCCAATACATTATATGGTACAATAAATGGTGCAGTGAAAAATTACTTCTCGTCCCGCAAAAAACCAAGCCCGCATACTTGCTTTAGCTACAGAAAAAAAAAAAAGTTATGGATTTTTGAAGGTGGGGAGGAAAAAATTAAAATGAAAATCTGAAAAATTGCTGCGGCGGAAGGGCATGTGAATATTTTGTTATCATACAAATATTTGTGTATGTATCAGTAAAACATTCCAAGCTTGTGTGTCATCCTTTCCAGAATGTTTAACTGGACTGCCGCCTATATGTCCACGTTCAATACTCTAAGGCTGGATTCACACGAGCACATTACGTCCGTAATGGACGGAACGTATTTCGGCCGCAAGTCCCAGACCGAACACACTGCAGGGAGCCGGGCTCCTAGCATCATAGTTATGTACGATACTAGGAGTACCTGCCTCTCCATGGAACTACTGAAAACATGATTACATTACAGGACAGTTTTCCGGCAGCGAGGCAGGGACTCCTAGCATCGTACATAACTATGATGCTAGGAGCCCGGCTCCCTGCAGTGTGTTCGGTCCGGGACTTGCGGCCGAAATACGTTCCGTCCATTACGGACGTAATGTGCTCGTGTGAATCCAGCATAAGCATTGTAAGCATGTTAAGCCCATTTAGTGAAGGGTGTTTTGCACTGGACGATTATCGGACAGACGAGCGTCCACAGAACGTTCGTTGCCGATAATTGCCCAGTGTAAACAGGGGAACGATCAGCAGATGAAAGAGCAAACGCTGGTCGTATCGTTTTAAAAAAGTGAAATATTATCGTTGTCGGCAGGAAATCTCCCTGTGTAAACAGGTTGACGCACTGCAGACATGATAATAATGTATGGGGACGAGCGATCGGAGTAACGACCGCTCGTCCCCATCCATAGCTCGTTGATCGGCGCTCGCTGTACCGTCTGCTTATCGGCCGGTGTAAAAGGGCCTTTAAACTTTGCACTGTGAGAAGGTTGGAGAACAGTGAGGCGCTAAATCTCCCGGCTATTTGCCACAACCCCTAAATACAAAAGTTTAGTGTACAAAAAAGCCCCATGCACACGACTGTAGATTTTATCTGTAATTACGGACCTATTAATTTCTATGGCTGACGGACAACTTCCCGTATATTTACTGGAAGGTGTCCGGGCCGTAGAAAGCTTCTGTAAAAAATAGGGCATGGCCTATTTTTTTATTTTACGGACCGTGCTTCCACACTTTATAATGGGAGCACGGCCCGCAAATGCGGCTGACTGTCCCCTGCCAATGATCACGGACCGTGATTACGGGCACGGTCGTGTGCATGGGGCCTAAGCTTAATGCAAAGCTAGAATGAATACCCATAACTGTATGTGTGGACATATCATACATCCCAAAAAGGGACAAAATCAAACACCAAGTACACAAGTATGACTTGTATTAATGGCAATACTTTATTAAATATACATAAAAACATGTTGGCCATCAGGACCTAAAATAAGACATACAATTAAAATGCATGGATGTGGAGAACACCAACCTCAGTACATAAATATAGCACTAGAACCATGCTTAGTACATAAATACAGCACCAGAACAAAGCTCAGTACTATAATACAGCACCAGAACCAAGATCAATACATGTATATAGCAACAGAACCAAACTAAGTACATAAATACAGCACCAGAACAAAGCTCAGTACATATATACTGTTGACGCAACAACTGAGCCAAAATATATTAGACTGAAATTTGTATTGGGTATGTCAACCGATACCCGCCCTCCAGTGATTTACCCAGTTTCAAAACATAGGTTATCGATATATATATCTGAGAGAAAAGATGACACAAGAGACCATGCTTTGTATGCTCTAAATCCTTCTCTGGCAATTATTGATCAAACCATTTCAATAATATGTTTCGAAGTAAGAGCAGCTTGATTCCAGCCAATCGTTTACAATCTTTACAATATGACGTTAATTTGGATTTGATTTAACCAATAGCATATAAAGACAATATGTTTTGTTCTGAACCAATCATAGGCTCAGGAGACGTTTCGAATGTAAACCATAAGTTCCCAAAATATACCACATCATAGATACTAGGAGTCAGACTACCCCCTCTCTTATAGTATACGGAACTCTTCTCCAAGGCTGAGTCAGACTGACGCCTCCCTTATAGTAAACATGATCTTTCTCCATAGGCTTCAAGGTTGAGCGGCTCCTTATAACACAAAAATATGTAAATATTCATCTGTATTCTCCATACTAGAGAGAGACTAAATAAAAAACATTCATTTCAAGAACAAATAACATAGAATTGTTTCGGACAATGCTGACTGTCACGTTGGGTACGTGGACCCACTGGGCCACCTTGACGGTATGGCAGCTGGCCAACAGGTCACAGTTCACAGTCTATAGTCGTAAAGTGTACCTGTGGTAGATTGGACAGTAGCAAGACAGGCTCGGCTGGGACTAGGCAGCAGGCAGGCAGCAGGCAGGCATCAGGCATGGTATAGCAGGACAGGCGTAGTATACAGCATGACTTCAGCTCAGCGCGGCACTTGACCAGGATAGCACGGGATACAGATTACAGGTAGCAGGAAGAGGAAACACTGGGAACTGGGAAACACTAGGAGACCATTTGCTTAGACAGACTAAGGGTATGTTCACACAACCTATTTTCGGCCATTTTTTGAAAAACGGCTGCGTAAAAAAACGGGCGCGAAAAAAAAATGCAGGTCACTTCTTGGGACATTTTTGGAGCTGTTTTTCATATACTATATTGAAAACAGCTCCAAAAACGAAAATCGCAAGTGGCTTAAAAAATGTTTGAAAATCAGGAGCTGTTTTCCCTTGAAAACTTCTCCATATTTTCAGAGGTTTTTGAGTTTGCATGTGAACATACCCTTAGGGTTTGACAACAATGCTCAGGCATTGCAGGAAGGGGATGGGCCCTTCTTATAGTCCAGGGTGCTCATGGGCTAATTTAGTACTAATTACAGGTGTGCTCGCTGGCCCTTTAAGAGTGGGCACGAGCGTGCGCACTCTATGGGACTCGGCCGGGAGAAGCAGAAGTGAGCGGTGGCGTCTGCTGAGGAAGAGATGGGGACCAGCGCTCACGGTTCCATGGCTGCGGGCATCAGGAGGTGAGTGAGCCTGACGGCCCACGACCATGGGCATGACAGTATCCCCCCTCTTACGACCCCTCCTCTTGGGGCCAGAACGAGAGAGAAACTTCTTCAGGAGGGTAGGGGTATTGAGGTTCTCTCCTGGCTCCCAGAATCTCTCTTCAGGACCAAACCCCTTCCAATCCACTAAATAAAAGGTTCTTCCACCTACTCTCTTGGTGTCCAGGATCTCCTTAACCTCAAAAGTCTCTTAAGATCACCGGCTTCAGCAGAGAGACATGGAAGGAGTTGGGGATCTTGAGGGTAGTTGGCAGCCGAAGCTTGTAGGAAACAGGGTTGATTTGTTGCAAAATCTCGAAGGGTCCAAGGAACCTGGGAGCAAACTTGTACGATGGCACCCTCAGCCGGATGTTCCTAGAGTACAGCCAGACCTTAGTACCTGGAAGGAACTGGGGAGGCACTCGTCTTCTTGTGTCTGCCTTTCTCTTCATGTGGTTGACTGCCAGCAGAATAGAAGATCAAGTCTGCTGCCAGATCTGAAGAAAGTCCCTGAATGCAGAGTCAGCTGCAGGCACCTGGGACGTAGTGGAAACAGGAAAAGGTATACGAGGGTGTTGGCCATAGACAATATAGAAAGGCCTCTTACCGGTGGACTCACTAGTATGGTTGTTGTAGGAGAACTCAGCCCAAGGAAGCAGCTGCACCCAGTCATCATGCTGCCTGGAGATAAAGTGTCGTAGATAGTTCTCCATAATCTGGTTCATTCTCTCGACTTGACCATTGGACTGGGGATGCTAGGCAGCGGAAAAGTCCAACTTCACACCGAGGAGTACGCAGAGGGCTCTCCAGAACTTTGAGGTGAACTGAACCCCCCGATCCGACACAATATGTAGAGGCAAGCCGTGCAGACGGAAGAAGTGTTGGATGAAGAGGTTGGCCAGTCGGGAAGCAGACGTTAGGCCGGTCAGTGGAACGAAATAAGCCATGTTGGAGAATCGGTCCACCACCACCCAGACCGTATTGCAACCAGCAGAGAGAGGCAGGTCCGTGACAAAGTCCATAGCAATATGCTGCCAGGGGGCATTGGGCACAGGCAACGGCTGGAGCAGGCCTGCCGGTTTGGAGTGGGCAACCTTATTTGCTGTGCACACCGTGCAGGAGAAGACAAAGTCTGTGATGTCTTTGCGCAGCACGGGGCCGCCAGAACTGACGAGCAATCAGGTCTCGGGTCTTACGGGCGCCGGCGTGACCTGCCAATTTGGAACTGTGTCCCCAGAGGAGGATTCTTCTTCTGTCCGCCAGACACACAAAAGTCCTCCCCGGGGGAATGTCTAACTTGCAAAGCGTTGACAGGTATGATGCAGGACGGGTTAATGATGACCTGGACAAGGCATCGGCCCTCACATTCTTGTCAGCTGGATGGTAGTGGAGCTCAAACTTGAACCGGGCAAAGAACAGCGACCACCTGGCCTGACGAGGATTCAGTCGTTGGGCCGTCTGGAGATAATTGAGATTCTTGTGGTCCGTAAATATCAAGATGGGATAAACTGCGCTCTCTAAAAGATGTCTCCACTCCTCCAGAGCCAATTTGATGGCCAGTAACTCCCGATCCCAAATCGAGTAGTTGCGTTCTGCAAAAGAGAAGAGCTTAGAGTAATAGCTACATACCATTGACTTGCCCTTGGAACCTCTATGGAACAGGAGTTCACAAGCACTGACAGAGGAGGCGTCCACCTCCAACGACAACTGTCGAGATACATCTGGATGGTGGAGGATAGAGGCTGACGTGAAGGCACTTTTCAGGAAGGGTAGAGCATCTTTCTCAAATACGCACTTCTCCAATTTGGCGTACAGGCAATTCTCCCTTAATCGCAGCAAAACTAGGACATAGAGGAGTTCACGGAAGATGTCATTAAATCATTAAAGAACTCCTGGAAGACCGCGGGAACATTACAGAGGCCGAAGGGCATTACTAGATATTCATAGTGTCCATCACGGGTGTTAAATGCAGTCTTCCATTCGTCACCCTGGCGAATCCGGATAAGGTTGTAAGCCCCACGCAGGTCTAGTTTAGAAAAAATCTTGACACCACGTATACGATCAAACAGTTCAGAGATCAATGGCAACGGATATCTATTTTTCACCGTGATCTGGTTGAGACGCCGGTAGTCGATGCAAGGACGCAGAGAACCATCCTTTTTCTTGATGAAGAAGAACCCAGCTCCTGCCGGGCAGGAAGACTTCCGTATGAAGCCCCTCTCCAAGTTCTCTTTAACATAGGCGGACATCGACATAGACTCTGCAAGGAGAGAGGATATACCCTACCACGGGGAAGGGAAGCACCAGGAACTAGGTCGATAGGACAGTCATACGCCCGGTGTGGGGGCAGTATCTCCGCCTCTTTCTTGCTGAAGGCATCCGAAAATGCAGAATAATAACCAGGCAATCCTGCCAAGGACCGGGGAGGCTAAGCCGAACAAATCTGTACCAGGTTGAGACTTCTCCAGAAATCCAGTCCAGCACTGGGGCATGTAGTCGGAGCCAAGACAGACCCAGCAGCACGGGGTTGACGGCCTTGGGCAGGACAAAGATCGAGAGGAACTCGGAGTGGAAGGCTCCAACTTGGAGCCTCAGCGGCTTGGTCACAGCTATAATTGGGTCTGGCAGAGGTAGTCCATTTACAGATGCAACCATCAACGGCCTCTCCAGAGGGGTAGTGGGCAATTGGAGAAGATCCACCAGGTCTCTACGAATGAAATTAGCAGCGGATACAGAGTCCAGATACGCAGAGACCCGATGCGTTTTCTCGCCGGACACTATGGTTACGGGAATGGACAATATAGACGAAAGTCCTTCTTTACCCAAAGTTGTCTCTCCCACCAACCCTAGGCTCTGGGACTTTTGGGGATACAGACGCACAAGATGGTCTCCGAGGTCGCAAAATAGTCAGAGTCCCGAGATGCGTCTGCGTTGTCTCTCCTGGGTAGATAACTGTCATGAAGGGTCTGTGGACCCACTGGGCCGTACCGCCTTGGCAGTATGGCAGCTGGCCAACAGGGCGCAGGACAATGTCTATAGTTTGTATAGGTACCTGTGGCAGCTCGGACAGCAGTGAGGCAGGCTCGGCAGGGACTAGGCAGCAGGTAGACATCAGGCAAGGTGAAGCAGGTCAGACGAGGGATACAGCACGACATGTGCGTCCACCTCCAACGAGAACTGCAGAGAGACATCCGGATGATGGAGGATAGAGGCTGACGTGAAGGCACTCTTCAGGCTATTGAATGCGAACTCTGCCTCGGGAGCCTTTTCACCTTAACCCCCGGGCATGTCAACAAGATTCCTTCCCATACTCATTTCATTCATAAGGTAAACACTTAATAAAAGTATCTAGTATGGTGGGTACGTTTTTTAGACTTTGCTGTGAAGCATTGCAAAAGTTTTTACTGAAGTCTTTCTTTATTTTTTTTATCTAAGTCATACTTATCCTGCATTATGCCAAAAAGTCCATATAATGGCAACAGGCTGGGTCAACTACTTGGCACATGCACATGCCCCCTTGGGCAGCTATCAAAACATTAAACGCATAATCTATATCATTGTCAGCCACTTTCTCTATATTATGAGCATTCTTTACCGCTAAACCCACTAATGTTAGCAATAATCCAAACTTGTCCTACCACAGCACATGTATTGGTCATAATTGAGTTGCACTGTCACTTAAAAGTAAATTTTTTTAGTTGAATACTAAAATTTGGCTCTTGAAGCCCAAATTAACCCATACAGGCTCAGACAAGTGGTCAGAACTGAGAAATGTCTATGGGTGATAGGATTCCACCCCTAGACCACGATCTCTCCTTATTATATAATGCACTAAAACCACTTGCTGCACTTGTGGGGGGACGTGGCCCAGAACCAAGGAGGCTTGGCACGGTCTGAAGGCATGGGTGCTTTTGGGCCCCTGGGTTGCTCGCTCTGCAGGAGCGGTGCTGCGGTGGCGGTAGCCGCCATGCGGTGCTGCAACCGCTAAAGTAGGGACCCACTTTAAAGAGGTCGCCGTGAAGTGGCAAGTGGGCTTATACAGTTTGATCAAAATGTTTACAAAGAACCTCATGTTCATGTTTCTAAATTATGCCTAGCGGCTCAGATCAAAGTATATACTGTGGATTGTGCGGTCCTTGTCTAGTTTCTCACAATGCTGACATGTTGCATATAGATAAACTTATTTCAAAAGGGCAGATTATTAATTCTCAAAAATAAAAAAACAAATGTTATACACTTCTCCACACTCATCTGATAACCTAGAACACTTAAGAATCACACCCACATCAGGGGTTAATGCCACAAATTAATACCACAACAAAAAAATATTTTTACTATAATCTTTACTAAAATCTGTCGTAGAATTAACAATGTACAGTCAATTTTCACCACCTTCCCATCTAAATCTGTAAAGACTCATCTCTGAGTGACGTCACCTCAGCCTCCTGTGCAGATTTCCTGGATGGGAGTGATCTGTTAAACAATACATAGTGACTACAGCACAGCATACCCGGTGCCATATTTGCTGTTCTGAAAGAATCTGAAACCATCTACACAGAAAAACTCAAAAATCTGGGCTGGGTTACTCTCATACACATTTTGTAGACCTCCTAGCTCTAAGTTCATTGATTCAAACAAATGAAAAACAAATGTGTGCATTGTCTCACTGACTCATTACTCCCCCCCTCCTTTTTGGCCCCCTGTAATACACAATAGCACAGAACAAAAATGACTTTCTCCTGACAAAAGAGCATTTTATCTTTTCTATACCTCGCAGCTGCATACCTTTAAAACATACATTTTCAAAATGTCCGAAGTACGTTATCAACACAACTGAGCTCCAGCATCAGCTGGGGAAAACCTTGCAATACTGCAGAATACTTCATATGATGGGTCAGGATTCCCTCAATATCTGTATTTTAATTCATGTGAATTAACTTCAAAACATTACAAAGTCAAATCATATCAATACACATGAATATGCACAACATATTTTGTAATTTTACTCTCTCTACATACTAAGTTCAGAACAGCGCATGTGTAGAGATAAGACACACTCCTTTACAATGTAACCAGCCAGGCAGCCTGCCTCTTCCTGCCTCCTCACACACATAACCCCTGTTTTCTTCAGACCAATGCTCTTCTGGAATAACTCTAATTTAACCCCATACACAAGACACTAAAATTTTTACGCAGTACTGCTGTTAAGAATGAGAGCATGCAATATAGATATAAAATCAATGCAATATTGTGGTCACTTATCTCATCAGTCCATGCTCAATGTATAAGCTTATATCAGTCTGCCTTTCAGACTTCACACTGCACATGTTATATCACACACATGTTGCATCACACCCGTACACATTACACTCCTCCCGTTCTAACCCACATTAGTCACTGCAATGTACCTGACTGCTCCGTATGTTCACTCTTCCTACCAAAATCTACACCTATCTCACAGCTCCCTCACACCAACTTGCTTGTAACCACCTGTTATCACTTACTTTGTCATTTTATATTATGCCTAGTTAACGGTGTTAACTCCTGGCCATCCACCATCCCTTATTCAACTTTCCACAAACCATCCTATTTGTCACATTCAAACAACCATCTTTCGCCTGCCAGCCTTTTTAAACAATTTTTTTTTCCGCAGTTTGACAGTTTGTTATTCACATCTGGGTCTGGAGGTTTGCTTATGTATGTTTTTTGATGATTTCTTTAGAGTCCCTGGGTGTGCGCCAATACCGATTTCTTTCACTGTAAGTTGTGTAGGTAGTAATACTATTACGACACATGTGGGTCATTCTTTGAACACAGGTTGTTATTTTACAACGGTATTCAATTCCGGACGGTCTGATGTTATACTACTAAAGACGTACTTCAAAGTCTATAAACCGGATTATCAAATGCGTGCTAGAAATCAGTCTGTACTGATTCCTACCTTATGTCAGTCTGACAATGCATACAACTGTCAGGTTTTAAGGACCCTTACACATAATATTACAAGCTGGCAGTGTCTGCTAGAAGCGTATCAATGGTTATTGAATACAACATTCAAAGTTTTCCCTAATGCACTGGGTAATGGTACATACATATTTATCACACTTCTCACATGTACTTTCATATATATTCACTTGACTACTACAGTCCTGACAAGAACCTGATTAATACGGGACCCCTCTGTAGCTGATATAGCATCTTTTTTCCCCTGTTTGTCACAATAATCTGTGGCTGTATACCACCGAGCTACCACTCTGCCCACTGAGATCCTTATCAGCAGGACTTAACTGCAGAAGTCCTTGTGGTAGTAAAAGTACTACAGGATATTACCTACTGTCACGTAGCGGGTTAGTGGATCCACTAGGCCGTACCACCGTAGCGGGGAGGCAGCTAGCCAAACAACAGGAAACCCCAGCAATACAATGTCCCACACAAGGGTACCTGGATAGTCCAGACTGTGGCCGCAGCTCTGGTACAGATGGAGAAGGACACAGCAGGTAATGCCAAACTTGGCGGATGACACAGGTGCCGCAGGTTGCGCCAGACGTGGCAAATTCCTCCAGATGTGGCAGATGACACAGGACGTGGCAGATGACACAGGACGTGGCAGATGACACAGGACGTGACACAACTCCGATACTAATAGGCACAGGAACAAGAACAGCAAGGGATACAGGAACAGGTAACAACTGGAATGGGAAACACTAAGGGACCATTTGCAAGGCAGACTGGGAAAACTAACAACGCTCAGGCAAGGATCAAAAGGCCTGGGAACTTCTTATAGACCAGCAAATCATGGCAGTTGATGATAATGACGATGACAGCAGACCGGGCGGAAGTAAGCGCTGGCATCTCCTAGGGAGCAGCGCTCACGGATCCATGGCTGCGGGCGTCGGGATGTGAGTAAACCCGATGGCCCGTGGCCATGGACGCTACACCTACGAACATGCAACCACCCTTTCTGACACCTACGAACAGACTCTGCCACCTACAGATAGTTTGTAGTACATCTCTGTCACCAGTGGACAGATTATGTCACCTACGAACACACTGTGTCACCGACGGAAACAGTAGTCTGTGACTCTCGCCGAGTCAGGCATCCCCGACACTCAGCTCTCTCAGAACAAACGGGAAACAGGATAACATTTCCTTTGATCCTTAACAGTTTCTACACAACAGCCAAATAATAAATGAAATTTCCAACAGACCTATAACAATACATAAATCCAAATAGCACAGTCATTGCAGGTTCACTACACAGCATTCAGCTTTCTAATCTTACACACAGACAGATGTACGCAATTCATTCACACTATCTCTGCACAATTATTTTCACTGACACTTAAAAAATTTATTATGACAGTCCGCTACGTCATCACATTCCAAAGGAGGGGGTCACGCACTCACTTCTCTCAGCTTCTGTTTCATACAGTCTAAACAGTTTCAATGTTCAATGCCAGAACAAATTCTCTCATACCATGAACCTCAAGATTTACACAACTGCAACAACTCAAGATAACGTACGCATCTGCAATCATTCATCACATAAAAAGCTTTTAACATACCTCATACTGCTGGATAAATTACTACGTTCAGGAGATGTGACGTCATTACAGCTAAATTCCAGTCCCGGCAATGAATGAGTGAAAAAGGTATGTGTAAGGGCACATTTACACGAGCGTAATATACGCGCGTGCGACGCGCGTGCTTTTCACGCGTGTCGTACGCACCTATATTACTCTATGGGGCAGTTTAGACGATGCGTGAATTTTGCGCAGCGTGAGTGCGTTGCGTAAAACTCACGACATGTTCTATAATCGTGCGTTTTTCACGCATCACGCACCCATTGAAGTCAATGGGTGCGTGAAAACCACGCATGCCGCACGGAAGCACTTCCGTGCGAACTGCGTGATTCGCGCAAGAGCTGTCAAAAGGATGAATGTAAACAGAAAAGCACCACGTGCTTTTCTGTTTACAAACATCCAAACGGAGTGTCAAATTAGAGATGAGCGCACCGAACTTCACCGGGTTCGGCCGAACTCGTTTTGACCGAACCCGGCAAAAAATGTTCGGGTACGCGACGTCAGGAGACAGTCACTGCCCACGGTGCTGAAAGACTTAAACTGTTTCAGCACCATGGACAGTGACTTTCGATCACAATATACATATACGTGTAAAAAAAACCAGAAGTTCGGACTTACCGATAAGTCCCGGCTTCTTCCTCCAGTCCGACCTCCCGGGATGACAATTAAGTCCAAGTGACAGCTGCAGCCAATCACAGGCCAAGCACAGGCTGCAGCCAATCACAGGCTGCAGCGGTCTCATGGACTGCCGCGTCATCCTGGGAGGTGGGGCCGGATGACAAGAGAGGGACGCGTCACCAAGGCAACGGCCGGGAGACCGGACTGGAGGAAGCAGGCAGTTCATGGTAAGTTTGAAAGTCTTTTTTGATTCACAGGTTGGTGTATATTGTGATCGGCATTCACTGTCGAGGGTGCTGAAAGAGTTACTGCCGATCAGTTAGCTCTTTCAGCACCTTGGACAGTGACGGGCGTCGACTAGCCTCATCTCTATGATGGCGGCTGCGCGAAAATCATGCAGCCGCGCATCATACACGGATGACACACGGAGCTGTCAATTGCCTTTTGCGCGCGCAAAACGCACACGCTCGTGTAAATCAGGCCTAAGAATGGGCTTCTTACGTACCGGCCAGATTTAATTCACTGCCCGACCTCCAGTGACAGCTTATCAGACGATTAATCTCCAGCATTTTCGGCACAAAAAACTGTTGACGCAAAAACTGAGCCAAAATATATTAGACTGAAATTTTTATTGGGTATGTCAACCGATACCTGCCCTCCAGTGATTTATCCAGTTTAAAATCATAGGTTATCTATATATATATCTGAGAGAAAAGATGACACAAGAGACCGTACTTTGTATGCTAAAAATCCTTCTCTGGCGTTTATTCATCAAACCATTACAATAATATCTTTCGAAGTAGGAGCAGCTTGATTCCAGCCAATCGTTTACAATGTTTACAATATGACGTCAATTTGGTTTTGATTTAACCTCTTAACGCCGAAGGACAGATATATACGTCCTCTGCAGCTGCTAGTTCGCGCAGGAGGACGGATATATCCATCATCTGATAGCGGGGGTACTGACAGTGTACCCACGCGATCAGCCTGGCTCCTGCTGCAACTGCCGGAATCGAAGTGCGCTTCAATTCCGGCAGTTTAACCCATTAAATGCCGCTGTCAATAGCGACAGCGACATCTAATGTGTTTGACAGAGGGAGGGAGCTCCCTCTGTCACCCCAACGGCGCCTCCGCAAACAAATCGTGGGTCGCTGTCAGGTTTCCATGGCAGCCGGGGGCCTAACAAAGGCCCCCAGGTCTGTCTTCAGCAAATGCCTGTTAGGCCATGCCCCTGTGAATGGTGCCAAATGCAGTGCCCCCTGTAGACAGTGCCGTCTTTGGATAGTACCATACAGAGTGCACCTACTGGATAGTGCCACTCACAGTGCCTCCTGTATAAAGTGCCACACACACAGTGCCCACTAAAATAATAAACGTTACCTACTCGCCTGTCCCTGTTCCCATGCTGTCCTCCAGTGATGCACGCCTGGTATATTCTGACCAGGCCTGCTTCAGCGGAACGACACAGGTGGCATGATGACACCATCGTGTCATCTCCATCACAAGTAAAGCACAGAATGACAGGGCACGGAACTGATAGTTTCCTCGCCAGGTGCTAATTAAGCCAGGTCAGAATTCCGCTTCACCAAGTTCCACGAACTGGCTGTTATTTTAATAACGGATTGGGAAGAACTAGGGAGAATTGGCCGTATATCTGACCCCTGTCTCTATGGCTACACTCTGCATATATGTGCTAGAAGCATTCCCCAGCATATACAGTGAACATAGCCATAAATCGTGATGTGAACATAGCCTTAGTGTCACAGTCACAAATATATGACATTATTGACAAGTAAGTTACACATCTTAATGTGAAACCTATCTACCCATACAACTGTCTGGGTAGCCTAAGCGCAGCAGCCAAACTATGTAACAAGAAAATTTATTGTATATTTTATCTCTACAGTTGCAGTTCTGTACTTGACTGAAAAAACAAATCCTTTCTGTGTTCTTATTGAAGTTCATAATGTCTGTAACTGATCTGTCTGAAAAGAGACATTAGGGCCTACAAATGTAACAATGATTCAATTTAATGATCCGTCCAATAGACCTGTGTCCACTTCTATAGACATTTTATTGTTTTCAGATCATTCAAATTAATCTGGGTTTCCTCTTCTAGCAACATTTAGTAGATGTGATATCTTGAACCTCATGTCTCAGGTTGCCATAAATAATAAGTGGAAGGTATCAAATACATAGAATAACAAAGCTGCAAAGTGCTCACTTAAGTCAAGCTAATTAATTTTTCATTGACTTCTAATGTAACATTGAGCAATCAATTGAGCATTGTGTTTACAGACTTGTAGAAAGAGAGAAGACTGAGACTTCATTTGTCTCGTCGACTGACCCATTCAGTCTGTTAAATGGTCCTAAGGGGATTATAGAGAATATGAGTAGGGTTTTGTAAGTACATTTACTTTTAATTACAGACAGAACAGTTAGTGCTTGAAGAACAACCTTCACACATGTACCTAAGGGTAAGTCCTGTCCATTAGGAGCGAAAAACGGATGCTTCTAGATTTTACTTTGGGAATTTTAATTGACCACTGTGTCCTCTAGGATTGCACACTTGTCCTATGGATAAGAAAAAGAAAATTTCATGACACGACGAACTCTGATACATCGCTTAAGTTTATTTTTGCATCGCTTACGTAATTGTGGTTTAATGTGAAATTAGTGTAAGAAAATTAGGAATTTTGTTACTTTTTACAAGATATTTCATTTTCTCAACATCTTATTATTAATACATATATATTAGCAATACATTTTTATACTCAGTGATGTAACAACGAATTGCTGAATCCAATAGCAACTCTGTATTGGACTCCCTTGGCTGTGACCTTGCACACATACATATATGCCTCACATTCATACATAAAAAAAGACAAAAATAAATACACATATATGGATAAACGTTACCTACTCGCCTGTCCCTGTTCCCATGCTGTACAGATACACATGTACATGTACAGATACACATATCGTGGTTTGCAAACCTTTTTCCCATAGGCATGTGTTCCTCTTTAGCTTCACCCCAAAATAATTTGCCTCATCATAAACACATATAGTATACCTCAAAATTATACTCAAATATAATGGCCAAATAATACGCTATGCAATAAATAATGCCAAGTCTTTACACCAATAGACATCAGCAGTATTCCTTAGGGTGTCTGTGGGTGCACGTCTTATTAACCCCTTCCCGCCACAGCCATTTTTCAGATTTCAATTTTCGCTTTTGTCATCCTACCTTCCAAAAGCCATAACTTTTTTTTATTTTTCTGTCAATATAGCTGTTAGTGGGTTATTTTTTTAAGTTGTATAATTTCACGACACCATTTATTGTACCATATAATGTACTGGGAGACTGGAAAATAATTTCTTTGTTGGGTGCAACGGGAAAAAACTGTGATTCCACCATTGTTTTTTGGGTTTTCGTTTTTACGGTGTTCATTGTGTGGTAAAAATTACTTGTTAACTTTATTCTGTGAGTCAATACAATTACGGCTTATATCAAATTTATATAGGGTTTTTTTTTTTTTACTACTACTTCAACAAGGAAAAAAGTAATTGTTAAAAATAAAATTAATTTTGTGTCGTCATATTCTGAGAACCATAACGTTTATATTTTTCCATCGATTGAGCGGTGTGACGGTATCTAAGCCTAACACATGTGTTACTAATCATTTTTTGTGTGTTTTCTTACAGGTTCGGTCGTTGGACTACGTCGGATTCCAGGACTACTTTGATGACGGCTTTTTTTATTATCAATAAAATGGTTAATGAGGGTTGTGTGTTTTTTTTTATTTCAATAAAATATTTTTTCTATGTCTTTGTGTTTTATTTAAACTATATTACTACCGCTTTAGTAATGGCCACCGGCTGATTGACAGCGGCCATTGCTAAGGCGGGGCTTAGTTTTAGCCGATGCAGAGGCTAAAACTAACCCCCTTTATTACCCCGGTACCCACCGCCACCAGGGGTGCTGGGAAGAGCCGGGTACGATCCAGTACTTGACCATCTGTAGTGATGGTCGGGCAATGGGGCGGCCACAGGGTGGTATTATCAGGCTGGCAAAGGCCAGAAACAGTGGCCCTTCACATCCTGGTAATGCTGCCTGCTGCTGCTGCTTTATTGTATCTGGCTGGTTATGAAAAATGGGGGGGACCCCACGTCATTTAAAAAAATTAAAATTAAAAAATAATTGGAAAGAACGATGTGGGGTCCCCCCCAATTTTCATAACCAGCCGGATACAACACAACAGCAGCAGGCAGCATTACCAGGGTTGGAAGGGCCACTGTTTTTGGCCTTCCCCAGCCTAATGATACCAGCCTGCGGCCTCCCTGGTGCCCGACCATCGCTACAGATGGTCGGGTACTGGTTCGTACCCGGCTCTTCCCAGAACCCCTGGTGGCGGTGGGTACCGGGATAATAATGGGGATTAGTGTCAGCCTCTGCACCTGCTAACATTAAGCCCCGCCTTAGTAATGGAGGTTGTCAATCAGCCAGCGGACATACTAAGGCGGTAATAATAAAGTTTAAAAAAATACAAGCACATAGAAAAAATATTTTATTGAAATAAAAAAACAACCCCCATTAACCATTTTATTGAGAATAAAAAAACTCTGTCATTGAAGTAGTCCTTGAATCCGACGTAGTCCAACAACCAAACTTGTAAAAAAAACAGAAACACACAAAAATAATTAGTAACACATAAAGAAGCAAAACAATTATTCTTACCTTTCCTGGGTCCAGCCGCAATGTCAGTGAGCTGAGCCCTATATCTAATCCTATCATGTGTGATACTGTCTGCTCAGCCACTGTATCTAATCCTATCATGTGTGATACTCTACTGCTGAGCTACTGTATCTAATCCCATCATGTGTGATACTGTCTGCGGAGCTATGTATCTAATCCTATAATGTGTGATACTGTCTGCGGAGATGTTTATCTAATCCTATCATGTGTTATACTGTCTGCTGAGCCACTGTATCTAATCCCATCATGTGTGATACTGTCTGCTGGGCCCTATCTTTAATCCTATCATGTGTAATACTGACTGCTGAGCCACTGTATCTAATCGTATAATGTGTGATACTGTCTGCTGAGCTGTGTATCTAATCCCATCATGTGCAAAACTGTCTGCTGGGCCTTATATCTAATCCTATCATGTGTGATACTGTCTGCTGAGCCACTGTATCTAATCCTATCATATATGATACTGTCTGCTGGGCCACTGTACCTAATCCTATCATGTGTGATACTGCCTGCTGGGCCAATGTATCTAATCCTATCCATAGTTTATAGGGTCGTAGTGCTATAGATATGCTATGCTGTCTCCTATACACACACACATAATTTTTTGGGGGCGGACACATATGTGTTGGGGCTATTTCCCCTGACATTTTAAGTCCTTAGTGACGCTCCTGGCTGCTAGTGCTCCTATTGTTGGGTCACTTAGGAGACCCAGCGATGCAGTTGAAAGCTGCGGACCGTCGGCCATGAGAATTTTGCGGGGGGGGGGCCCAATAAGAACTTTTGCATCGGGCCCATGAGCCTTTAGCTACGCTCCTGCTCTAGTGGTAACCCAGGCAGTTTAGCAAGTAAAAAAATCACTGAGCTTGCGATAAGGCTTTAAAGGCTTATGCAACATATGACAAAAATGTTAGCTTGAAATGATTTTAAATGATCAGAAGGTGCAAGTTAGAACATTACAATAGTATCCTTATAAAAATCATAAAACTGAATTGGTTCAGCCTAACATATGTCGAAAAAGAAATGCATACAGTATAATGTTAAATACTGCTGCTTAATTAGTTAATTGCACCACATAGTAATTAGAGAAAAATTATGGAGATGCTTAAATTTATATATTCCTAAAAATGGCAAGAAAAGTGGTGTTATTTCCTCCTGCAACTTTAACAATAGTGATAATTTTGCGTCATATGAAGAAAAAAAAATGCTAAAAGCTGGGAGTAAACTTTACATGTGTTCAACTATGCATTCTGGGCATAATTGAAATTCCACTTGAAGAAGCCAAACTCTTGTGCTTCATTAGCCAGGCATAAGGTCTCTAAGATTTCTAGTGGGAATACATCATAAATGAGATTTGTTATACTGAAATACTTCATTAAATCCAACAGCTTCATGATTCCAAAGAATAAAACACCTTTTTTTTATTGATGTAACTCAATGTGAATTCAGATGTAATTCTGTATCGCATTATACTTTAAGGGTAAATCTGGCTATTCTCTAGTTATACACCATTCACAAATTATAGTCTACATAAACACTACAGTTGGACTCAAAAGAAAAATATTGTAGTAAGGGATCCCGGTTTACAGTCCCCAAAAAAAATTTACAATTTTTTTTTTTTTTATCACCCACTTGGCATGTAAATTCTTTATGACTGCACAACTTACTTTTAGTGTTTTTCTTAGATAAAATTATATTACAAAGCTATTCATAGCAGGATTTGTGCACTAATTGAAAGATCTACAGTTGACTTCTGTACTTGGTTAATACCGAGGTGGCATAAAATTAATGCATTTGTGGTCTTCTTAAACCACAACTCATCAAATATAAAAATTAAACTGGTTATTCAGGATTAGAAAATAGGGCTGCTTTATTTCAAAAACAGTTCCACACCTGTTCACAGGTTATGTGTGGTATTATAGCTTAGCCCAATTCACTTCAATGGGGCTGAGCTGAAATACCAGACAACCCATGGACAGGTGTGGCTCTGTTTCTGAAAAAAAGCAGCCCTGTTATTCTAATCACGTACATCGGCTTTAGGCTATGTTTACACGCTTAACCGAAAACATCTTAAAATACGGAGCTGTTGTCAAGGGAAAAACAGCTCCTGATTTTAAGCCGTTTTTTTAGCAATTCGCGTTTTTCGCTGCATTTTTTACGGCCGTTTTTGGAGCTGTTTTTTTTTTGTCTATTTTTCGGGCGTTTTTCGTGTGAAAATACCCTTAGGGTACGAACACAAACAGCGTGTTTAGACGGAATCACACTGCATCAAGCTGCACAGCGTATCCGCCCTTAACACCGCAGGGAACCCCTGAATCCTCTGACGTCCGATCCGGCCTCCCTGGATGACGTTGCATGCCGGAGCGGACTGGAGAAGCAGCAGGGAACTCTGGGTAAGTATAACTTTATTAATTTTTTTCTTACTTGCGATTTTGGCGGCGGAATCACTGTGAGTCCGCCGCAAATATCGTAACGCACACCACTTTATTGTGGGTTTAAAGGGAATGTGTTGCCAGAAAAACATGTTTTTTTAAAAAAAATTAAACATTTAGTGTGTGGGTGATTAAACATTGTTAAAAATTTTTTTATTTTTTTGCACGAGTCCAGGAAATATTATAAATTATTTCTAATTTATAATACTACCCATTTTTGGTCACTAGATGGAGCTGTTCCCAAAATTGCAGCATTGCAACATTGGGTTAAAAGCCCTCGCTCTAGTGAGCTCTCAGCATCCCCCCCTCCTTTATCCTGGCTAGTGCCGGGATAAACGAGGGGTTTGAACGATGTAACCTCCTACACTGTGTGTCGCCATTTTTTGAGCTAACCCACAGTGTAGTAGGTTTACATACAGTAGTAAACACACACAAACACGAACATACATTGAAATCTCTTACCTGCTCCTGCCGCCGCGGCTCCCTCCGGCCCGTCCGCTCCGTTTGCTGTCGCTGGTGCAAGTGCACAAATCCGGAAGCCGCGACCGGAAGTAGTAATATTACTGTCCGGCCGCGACTTCCGGTCCACAGGAAAATGGCGCCGGACGGCGCCAATTTCGAATAGGACTGTGTGGGAGCGGCGCATGCGCAGTTCCCACACAGACGCCGTACACTGCAGTCAATGGGACGGGAGCCGTTCGCAGTCCCTATGGGACTGTGGCTGCCGTATTCCATGTCTGTATGTGTCGTTAATCGACACACACAGAAATGGAACAAAAAATGGCAGCCCCCATAGGGAAGAAAAAGTGTAAAAATAAGAAAAAGTAAAACACAAACACACAAATGAATATAAACGTTTTTAATAAAGCACTAACATCTTTAACATATAAAAAAATAATTTGTGATGACACTGTTCCTTTAAGCATCTTATTGAATTCAATGGGAAAACTTGTAACAGAAGAGTTGCGATTCTGCAGCATTTACATGCTGCAGTTGAAGAAACCACACCGCATGTCAATTTATGTGCATTTTCAGCTGCATTTTTCCACAGTGTGGGGACAAGATTTGTTGAAATCTCGCCCACACTGTTGCTACTGTAAAACACTGTGGATTTTCCGCAATTAATCCGTTGTGGAAAATCCGCAATTTTTACGCTCTGTGTGTTTGTACCCTTAATCCCTTACCGCACCAGTACGTCCTGTATTAGAGTGCTTTAAGGCACCAGGACGTACCAGTGCGTCCTGGCTAAAAACTGTAATCCTGCCAAAGGACAGGGTGACAGAACTGTGCCGTCAACTGTTTATGAAAGTTGATCAGCACAGTAAGACGGCAGGGGACCAATCACAGCGGTCCCCGGCCGGTGATTGCGGTGAATGGTCAGTCACAGCAGACTGACCAATCACAGCTCCATGAAAATGTGTATGTAATGACCGTCACCGCCGGGTATCAGCTGTCCGACACCTCGCTGTAATGGCCGGGAACAGAGCTAGGCTCCGATCCAGCCGATTAACTCCTTAGATGCAGCGATCAAAGCGATCGCTAAATCTGAGTGGCTTCTAGCCTGTCGGCAATCATGATGGTTGCCACGGGCGCCGGTGTCAGCTGTTTGTCACAGCTGACATACGGCTATAACGGCCAGGACAAAAGCTTGGCTCCGATCCGGCCGATTAACCCCTTAGATGCAGCTATCGCTGTATATAGGTGGTTAGATCGCACCCTATGGTTGCTATGGCAACAGTAGCCTAACAATTAACTAGTACAGAAGCCTACAAGGCCCCGCCGGGAGGCGAAGCCTAATAGGCTTGCTGTCAGTAAATAGCTGACAGCTCTCATACACTGTACTATGTAGGCAGTGCAGTGTATTATAATAGCGATCAGGGCTTCATGCCTGTCCACTAGTGGGACAAAAAAAACAGTTAAAGCAAGTTAATAAAAAAGTAAAAAAAATAAAAGTTTCACGTTATAAAACATGAAAAAAAGTACACATATGTGGTATCACCAGTGGCGTAACTACCGCGGTAGCAGCAGTAGCGGCTGCTACGGGGCCCGGGGCTTGAGGTGGCCCGTGCCGCCAGCCGACACGCCCTCCCAAATGCCCGGTGGCGCCGCTAGCAGCCGTTATGGCTGCTACAGGGGTAGCACCGCTACTTACAGGGGTAGCACCGCTACTGTGGGGCCCGCGCCACCGAGCCTTACACAGGCACTCTCATGCCTGTAGGTGTCGCTAGCACCGGAGGGGGCCCCGGTGCTAGCGGCAGCCAAATACATGTATTAGCACTGAATGGCCGGGCATGTTCCGTGCCAGACCATCCAGTGCCTTACAATGACACTGATTGGCTAGCGGCGCGATGACATCATCGCGCCGTTTCCATGCTTGGAAGGTGCTGATTGGCGGGGCAAGTCATTCTGCCCCGCCAATCAGCGTCATTGAAGGACGCTCATTCAGCTCCTGCAGACATGCTCAGAAGAGAGCATGTCTGCATCGCCAGTGAACAGCGTGGGAACCGGAGAATGTGAGTATGTCAACTTTATATATTTTTTTCCTCATAAAAATGTGAATGGCATTATCTATAGTGGGGGGGTCTATCTACAGGGGGGGGCGTCTTTATGTGGGCTATTATATATAGGGGGGTCTATATGTGGGGCAGTAGCTACAGGGGGGTCTATATGTGGGGCAGTAGCTACAGGGGGGTCTATATGTGGGCCACTATATACAGGGGGGGTCTATATGTGGGGCACTAGCTACAGGGGAGGTCTGTATGTGGGCCACTATCTACAGGGGGGTCTATATGTGGGGCAGTATATGTGAGACACTATACAGGGGTGGGCTATATGTAGAGCACTATCTATAGGGGAGCTATTTTTTAGGGTACTTTCTATAGGGGTGGGCTATGTGTGGGACACTATATACACGGGTGGGTTACCTGTGGGGCACTAGCAACAGGGTGGCTATATGTAGTGCACAGTCTACAGGGGTGGGCTATATGTGGGACAATATCTACAGAGGTGGGCTATACGTGGAGCACTAACTATAGGGGAAGCTATATGTAGGGCAGCACGGTGGCTCAGTGGTTAGCACTATTGCCTTGCAGCTCTGGAGTCCATATGTGGGCACTATCTACAGGGGCTTCTATGTAGGTCACTATCTACAGGGGGCACTATCTACAGGGGGCACGGTGTGTGTGTGTGTGTGTGTGTGTGTGTGTGTGTGTGTGTGTGTGTGTGTGTGACAGTTATATTTAGATGTGTTGAGAATTTTAACTTTGTTTACAGGTGCAGAAATGTTTTAAAAGTGAGAAGCTGAAGACATCTAATCGGAAAACTGCAGAAATGGGTCATGGCCGGGAGAAATCCATCATAGATGTCTGAACTGGAGGGAGAAGAAAAGAACTAGAATCTGAGACGTCACCGGTGAGTCACTTAATGTAAATGTTTATTCTGCCTCTAATCAGTATTGTAGTCACTGTATGATCTGCAGCGAGATGATGGTGGTATGATTTTTTTTTTGTGAAACCGCATCTCCCAGCATATCCTTATCATTGTTTCTGCCATGCTGGGAGCTGTAGTTTTACGCCGTACAAACCTATGCGCAGTGGCGTAACTACCGCTATAGCAGCCGTAGCGACTTCTACGGGGCCTGCAGCATGAGGGGGCCCGTGCCACCCGCCGGCACGGCCCCTCCCATGGCCGCAGGCTCCGCTAGCAGCCGCTATGGCTGCTACAGCGCGACGCCACTGAAGGGGTTGTTCCTACAAAAGACATGCATCCCCTAACCACAGGATAGGGGATATATGTGGGATCGCTGGGACGCCCAGCGATGAGGAGAACGGGGGACCGAATGTCCCCCCTAAGTTCTCCATGACAAACCTCGGACTTCCGTAGTCTGTCTGCAGCTCCATGGAAATGACTTGCGCACCGGTCGTGCTTGTCCGCATGCGTGACCAGCGCTCCTTTCATTTTTATTGAACTGCGCAGACGCCGGAAGTCCGAGGTTAGTCATGGAGAACTTCGGGGGACTTTCGGTCCCCGGTTCTCCTTATCGCTGCCAGCGATCACACATGTATCCCCTATCCTGTGGATAGGGGATGCATGTCTTTTGTAGGACAAACTATAGGCCGTTTTTTTTTTTGGGGGGGTCTGTATGGCGTAATCTACAGAGGGGGCTGTATGGCGTTATCTACAGAGGGGGTCTGTATGGCGTTATCTACAGAGGGGGCATTATGGCGTTATCTACAGAGGGGGCATTATGGCGTTATCTACAGGGGGCTGTGTATGGTGCTATCTATAGGGGGGCGCTGTGTGGTGGAATCTATAGGGAGGCACTATCTACAAGGGGGGGGGGGGGTTGTGTGATACCCAGCAGAGGGGGGGGTGGCCCCAGTCAAAAGTTTGCTATGGGGCCCAGTCTTTCCTAGTTACGCCCCTGGGTATCACCGCATCCGTAACAACCCGAACTATAAAAATATCACGCTATTTTACCCGCACGTTGAACACTGTAAAAAAAATATATAAATCTATTCCAGATTCGCTGTTTTTTAGTCAGTACCCCTCCAAAAACAGAATAAAAAAGGGATCTAAAAGTTGCATGTACCCCAAAATTATACCATTAAAGACTACAGCCCGTCCCGCAAAAAACAAGCCCTCCCAGAATATGGCGACACAAAAAATAAATTATTTGAAACAAAAGTGATTTTATTGAGCAGACGCTGCAAAGCATAAAAAAATATATAGATATGGTATCGCCGTAATCGTACCGACCCGCGGAATAAAGTAAAATTGTCATTCATAGCGCGTGGCGAACGCCGTAAAAAACAAGAATAAAAAACATCAGAATTGCAGGTTTTTGGTCACCTTGCTTGCCAAAAAATGAAACAAAAAGTGACCAAAAAAATCGCATGTACCCCAAAATGGTACCAATGAAATTTACTGAAATCCCTTCTGAGCCCTGCAGCGTGCCCAAACTGCCGTTTACATCCACATATATGGCATCGCCATACCAGGGAGAACCCGCTTAACAGTTTGAGGTATTTGTCTTCAGTGGCACGAACTGGGCACAACATATTGTGCACTAAAATGGCATATACCTGTGGAAATTTAAAATTTTCACTTTGCATCATCCACTGAGCATTCATTTCTAATAAAAAATAAAAAACTTGTGTGGTCAAAATGCTCACTACACCCCTTACAAAAATGCTTTGAGGGGTGCAGTTTCCAAAATTGGGGTCATTACTTGGGGGTTTGTTTTACTATTTGACCCCAGAGCCCTGCCATTGTAGGCTAATGCTGCGAAAATCACCAAAATAGGCCTCACATGCACCTTTCACTCCTAAGCCCTGTCATATGTCCAGGCAAATGATAAATGCCTTGAGGGATGTAGTTTACTAAATGGGGTCACTTCTCTGGGTTTTACACTCTACTCTGGTACCTAAGGAAGCTCTGCAAATGCGACATGGCACCAGTACACCAGTCCAGCTAAATCTGCGCTATAAAAGCCAAATGGCGCTCCTTCCATTTTGAGCTCTGCCATGTGCCCAAACAGCAGTTTAGGGTCACACATGGGGTATTGCTGTACTCGTGAGAAATTGGGTAAGACATTGTGTGTTGTTTTTTCTCCTATTACCCCTTGTGGAAAAACAAATTGGGTGCAAAACTACATATTTTTGGGAAAAAAATAATTTGTCATTTTCACTGACTCATTCTAATACAGTCTATGAAACACCTGTGGGATCAAAATGCTCACTACACCACTAGATGATTACCCTGAGGGGTATAGTTTCCAAAATGAAGTCACTTCTCATGGGTTTCTACTGTACTGGTACCTCAGGGGCTCTGCAAATGCGATATGGCGCCCAAAAAACAATCAACAAAAGTAGCACTCCTGCCATTCTGAGCCCTGCCGTGTCTAAACAGCAGTTTATGACCAATTATGGGGTATTGCCGTACTCGGGAGAATTTGCTTACACAATTGTTGGGGTGCTTTTTCTCCTTTATTCCTTGTGAAAATGAAAAAAATGCAACATTTTAGTGGAAAAAATCTAGATTTTTATTTTCACTGCCTAATTCCAATAGACTCAGCAAAAAAAACAGTGGGGTCAAAATGCTCACTATACCACTAGATAAGTTCCACGAGGGGTGTAGTTTCAAATGGGGTCACTTTTCCTTATTTTGGCCCCTCAGTGGCTTTACAAATGTGACATGGCGCCGCAAACCATTCCAGCAAAACTTGAGTTCCAAAAGTCAAATGGCTCTCTGTCCTTTCTCCGCCCTGCCGTGTGTCCACACAGCAGTTTATTACAACATATGGGGTACTGCTGTGCTCAGAAGAGTTTTCTTTACAAATTTTGGGGTACTTTTTCTCCTTTATCTATTGTAAAAATGAAAAAATATGAGCTAAAACTACATTTTATTATAAAAAATTTAGATTTTCAATTTCACTGCATAATTCCCATAAATTCTGCAAAAAACTTGTGGGGTCAAAATGTTAACTATACCCCTAGAAATATTCCTTGAGGGGTGGGTAACTTTTGGTGGGTTTCCGCGGTTTTGGTCCCTCCAGGGCGTTGCAAACACGACATGGCACTGAAAACTATTCCAGCAAAATCTGCTCTCCAAAATCGAAATGGTGCTCCTTCCTTTGTGAGCCCTGCTGTGGGTCCACACAACAGTTTATTACCACATAACGGGAGAAGATGCTTTACAAATGGTGGGGTGCTTTTTCTCATTTATTTCTTGTAAAAATTTAAAATTTCTAAGTTTTTTTTTAGAAAAAAGTAGATATTCATTTTTACAGACTAATTCCAATAAGTTTAGTAAAGAAACTGTGGGGTCAAAATGCTAACTATACCCCTAGATACATTTCTTGAGGGGTGTAGTTTCCAAAATGGGGTCCCTTTTGGCGGGTTTCCACTGTTTTGGCACCACAAGACCTCTTCAAACCTGACATGGTGCCTAAAATATATTCTAAAAAAAGGCGGCCCCAAAATCCACTAGGTGCTCCTTTGGTTCTGAGGCCTGTGCTTCAGTCCAGTAGCGCACTAGCGCCACATGTGGGATATTTCTAAAAACTGCAGAATCTGGGCAATAAATATTGAGTTGCATTTCTCTGGTAAAACTTTCTGTGTTAAAGAAAAAAATGTATTACCAATGAATTTGGCAAAAAAAAATTCTGAATGCTGTTTTGAATGCTTTATGGGGACTTTCCAATATATAAGGCCCTCAAAGCCACTTCAGAACTGAACTGGTCTCTGGAAAAATAGACTTTTGAATTTTTTTTGAAAATGTGAGAAATTGCTGCTAAAGTTCTAAGCCTTGTAACGTCCTAGAAAAGTAAAAGGACTTTTAAAAAATGATGCAAACATAAAGTAGACATATGGGAAATGTTAACTAGTAACTATTTTGTGTGGTATTACTATCTGTCTTACAAGCAAATACATTTAAATTTAGAAATATGTTAATTTTTGCACATTTTCTCTGAATTTTGGGGTTTTTCCACAAATAAACACTGAATATAACGACCAAATTTTACCACTAACATAAAGTCCAAAGTGTCATGAGAAAACATTCTCAAAATTGCTTGGATACATAAAAGCATTCCAGAGTTATTACCACATAAAGTGACACATGTCAGATTTGAACAAATTGGCTGTGTCCTTAAGGCCAAAACAGGCTGTGTCCTTAAGGGGTTAATATCAAGTCTGTTATTTTATTATTTTTAGCTAAAAAAAACAATATGCAAAGTTGTTCCATTTTATGATTTAAAGGCAAGTTTTCGAAGAAGAACCAGGATTGGGTTACGCCCTAAGGGACTGTCAGCTTCCGCTCGTCCTACAGTGCTGCTATGGGTCCCAGGGAGGCTCCTCCCTACCATAGTCTGCACCACTTTGTGGTTGCTACACCTTTTAGCTTTCACAGAATAGTCCAACCACTCTCAGGTGTAAACATGCAATGTACAAGACACACAGCTCTCAGCACAATAAGAGTGTTCCAGAGTACGTTCCCAGACCACTGATGTATACAAAGTTCAGCACAAGTTCTTATTAGAAAAGTGGTACCATCTGTGTAAGAATCATTTTAACATTATTTGCAATGATGATACAGCAATAACAGTAACAGTAGTAACAAATTCTCTGGTTGCAGGAGGAGGGAATATTCACTAACAGTTGTCTTTGCCTCTAAGGCCTTTTTGTGGCTTGACTTTGCCCCACTTTCTTACACTAAGCCACACATAACAGGTCTCTCGTTTTTTAGCACCGGCTCCAGTCCAGTTACGTCACAGAACACTTTCTTTTACAGTCCACTTGCTTTTCAGGACCCACATTTATACAGGCCTCAGTCTACTTTCTTTACAGGACACTCACCAGGCCCCAGGATGGCAACTTCCCAATAGGTGTTGGTTACAAACTTCATCCCTGAAGCTGACTCATCATATCCGACACAGACCCCGTAATTGATCCCAAGCAGAGCAGGTTCTCTCTCACTGCTCATGGCTTCTCTCCTAGCAACATGCACAAGCTTTCTGTTGCTACATTTCACAGCCCACTGCCATCACAGTGGCTGAAGTCAGGGACCAACTGCACGCACAATAGCTCCACGGTACCACAGTGCAGTGCCCAACTACAATATTTAAGTAGACACAGCACTACACACGGTCTAGCTGCACATTTCATAAATAGCATCAACCCCCCCTTATAAATCTTTCCTATCTTCCACTGGCCCCTACTAACTAGTACACAGGCACATAGCACATCTCCACTAGGTTTGCCATTATGTCAGTGCTGGACCAGCACTGACGTCCAGCAACTCCACCGACCGTGATGACAAGGATTGATGGCACAGCCCTCCATCACCAATGGCAAACAGTGTGCGTAGCACACACAACTATGTGAACAAAGCAGTTTACAAAGACTTAAAGGCATATTGACACAATTCTATACAAGGGAAGGGAACATTCAAGTCAAACCCTTTACAAGTTGGCGGTCTTATGTATTTTTTGACAGGTATCTCTGTATGCACACGTATACAGGGAAGGCTCTCAATCATTTCCATATGTAAAGCTTGAAAAATAGATGTGTTAATTTGAAGGCCTCAGGCCTTATAAAGGTCTACATGACTGCTTGGAAGGGGAATCTGTTACTTTTAGGAAGAATTGGAACATACGGTTGATAAGGTGGAGATATATGATTTATTCAGAGCATAATAAGTAGTAGAACAAACAGAAAGCAGACAAAGTTGTTAAGGGTTAGGCAATAAACAACACTGTCTGCTGTAAAATGATGAATATATTACTACTATAAGTAAGAGATTCCAGATTTATGATCTTGTTTTGAGATTATACAGAGATAATGATGGTCAGATGATGCAGTATATTCCATGTGTTTTTTTTTTTTGTTTTTTTTTTTATTCACCAACCTCTTTTTAGCTGCCAGATGGGCAGTGTCCAAGTTCACTTCCTGATTTGAGGCGGGCTCCGTGATGTAAGGTCCTTTCCCCTGCTAGACCAAATCCTTTCTTGTACTGATTTATTATGTATAATAATCACCTGGGGGGGGTGAAAGAAATTCTCTTTCTCTCCCTCTGCACTGCCAGTAAATTGAAAATGAGTAACTAGGGGTGTTTACAAACTGCTAATCACTCATTTGGCTCAAGAACAGAGAGAGACAGCCACTGAGAAAAGGTAAAGAAGGGTCAGGTTTCAGTCCACGGCGGAATCTCACAGCTCAAGCCAACAGTGGTGCTCCTGATAAAAACTATAAGATACTTGTCTGTAAACAGAGCAGTTTAGCCCTGGGAGCATCCTGAGCAGAAGCTTCATTATCTACAGGATGGAGTTAATTGAACTGCACATGCCCAGATCATGCACTTGCAGAGACAGAGGACAGGGGAGCTCTTCAGTGCACAAGCACGTCCTCTATAAAAGGGCAATGCTGGAGGACGACTTAAATAGCAACTCAGGCAAACAGAGAATGACATGTAAGGTTAGTAGAGTGATTTCTTCTTAGAGAGGCATTTTCAAAAATACAATGTATTATCGAAAATAATTATATAGGCATTAAGAGACGTGTGAAAAGCAATCATGGTGATGGGACTATCCCTTTAAACAGGGTTTTCAGACAGTCGTATAATCCCCAAGAAGATTATCCGAAATTGAAAAGTTTTTAACTGTAAAATATACTTACCTTTAAAATCCTGCCTCATTATTCCGCCTCCAGCCTCATGTTTATGTCCCAGAGCGATAATGTGTCCTCTATAATGGGAGCATGTCATGTGACTGCGACTGACACTCTCTGCCATGGGAGATTAGATCTTTCTGTATCATTGAACCGAGGAGAGTAATTGTACTTTTTGTACTTGTAAAAGATATATATCTATATATAGTTAGATATGTACTGTATATATATATATATATATATATATATATATATATATATATATATATATATGTTTATATATATATATATATATATATATATATATATAGATATATATATATCTATATATATATATATATATATATATATATATATATATATATATATATATATACACTACCGTTCAAAAGTTTAGGGTCACTTAGAAATTTCCTTATTTTTGCAAGAAAAGCACAGTTTTTTTCAATTAAGATAACATTAAATGAATCAGAAATACACTCTATAGATTGTTAATGTGCTAAATGACTATTCTAGCTGCAAACGTCTGGTTTTTAATGCAATATCTACATAGGTGTAGAGAGGCCCATTTCCAGCAACCATCACTCCAGTGTTCTAATGGTACATTGTGTTTGCTAACTGTGTTAGAAGGCTAATGGATGATTAGAAAACACTTGAAAACACTTGTGCAATTATGTTAGCACCACTGTAAACAGTTTTGCTGTTTAGAGGAGATATAAAACTGACCTTCCTTTGAGCTAGTTGAGAATCTGGAGCATTACATTTGTGGGTTCAATTAAACTCTCAAAATGGCTAGAAAAAGACAGCTTTCATGAGAAACTCGACAGTCTATTCTTGTTCTTAGAAATGAAGACTATTCCATGCGAGAAATTGCCAAGAAACTGAAGATTTCCTACAACGGTGTGTACTACTCCCTTCAGAGGACAGCATACACAGGCTCTAAACAAGGAGAAATAGACGTCTCACAGGTCCTCAACTGGCAGCTTCATTAAATAGTACCCGCAAAACGCCAGTGTCAGATGTTGGCCTTCAGGGCAGAGTGGCAAAGAAAAAGCCATATCTGAGACTGGCTAATAAAAGGAAAAGATTAATATGGGCAAAAGCACACAGGCATTGGAAAGAGGAAGAAAGGAAAAAGTGTTATGGACAGACGAATCAAAGTTTGAGGTGTTTGGATCACACAGAAGAACATTTGTGAGACGCAGAACAACTGAAAAGATGCTGGAAGAGTGCCTGACGCCATCTGTCAAGCATGGTGGAGGTAATGTGATGGTCTGGGGTTGCTTTGGTGCTGGTAAAGTGGGAGATTTGTACAAGGTAAAAGGGATTTTGAATAAGGAAGGCTATCACTCCATTTTCCAACGCCATGCCATACACTGTGGACAGCGCTTGATTGGAGCCAATTTCATCCTACAACAGTGACAATGACCCAAAGCACACCTCCAAATTATGCAAGAACTATTTAGTGAAGAAGCAGGCAGCTGGTATTCTATCTGTAATGGAGTGGCCAGCGCAGTCACCAGATCTCAAACCCATAGAGCTGTTGTGAGAGCAGCTTGACCGTATGGTACGCAAGAAGTGCCCATCAAGCCAATCCAACTTGTGGGAGGGCCTTCTGGAAGCATGGGGTGAAATTTCTTCCGATTACCTCAGCAAATTAACAGCTAGAATGCCAAAGGTCTGCAATGCTGTAATTGCCTCGAATGGAGCATTCTTTGACGAAAGCAAAGTTTGAAGGAGAAAATTATTATTTCAAATAAAAATCATTATTTCTAACCTTGTCAATGTCTTGACTATATTTTCTAGTCATTTTGCAACTCAATTGATAAATATAAGTGTGAGTTTAAATGGAAAATACAAAATTGTCTGGGTGACCCCAAACATTTGAACTGTAGTGTGTATATATATATTTGAACAGCACAATCCAACTAAATGATATAAAACGTGTATGCAGGTGCAGGACACCTGTGACTGCAAATATACAGCAGAAAAAGAATGGCGACAGCACACTGCGACACTAATGCCACCTAACCCACTAAATATGCACTAAAGCTGCATACACATTTTATATCATTTAGTTGGAATGTGCTGTTCAAATTTTTGTTGTTTATGTGATCCATATATGTGGGGTTAGTGTCTGCCTCCATTTTTGTTCTTGCACTACTCCCATTCTGAACTGGGTGATTTTAATTAGTTCAATGCTGGATCCTACCATCCCCAGGTATATATGTAGGCTTAGTCCCAGTTCTGGGTGTATGTGCAGCGTAGGTTCCCACTTACAGAGGTTGCCTTGTCGTGGCAGGTGGGCAAACACTTTTTGATCAAAATGTGCACTAAGAACCTCCCTATTTTAAGTAGATTTAGCTTTAGTGCATATTTATTTATATTTAGTGGTTTAGGTGGCATTAGTGTCGCAGGGTGCTGTCGCCATTCTTTTTCTGCTGTATATTTGCAGTCACAGGTGTCCTGCACCTGCATACACATTTTATATCATTTATATCTATATCTATATACACACAGAAAGTCCACCGTCCAGCAGCACCAGTCAAGATTATAGGTGGATGCGCGCCCCAGGAACTCGATCACAGCTCCAAATCTCCTATAGGTGTCCAAGAATAGGCAGCACTCCAAGTTTACAGTGAAAAAAATGGCTTCTTTATTAGCCCTTGTGCAACGTTTCGGCTCTACATATGGAGCCTTTTTCAAGCCTGCTTGGTGAAAATTGATAGTTTTTCTAAATAAAAACCACTGCTGTTACCTACATTACAGCGCCTATCACATTATGTAGGAGATAGGGCACTTATAATGTGGTGACAGAGCCTCTTTAAATAGTTTTGTGTCAAAAAAGACAAAAGTATAGTAGGTATGATACCTTTATTGGCTAACCATAAAAGTTCTATATGCAAGCTTTCAGAGCACAGAGGCTCCTTCTTCAGGCGGTTTACAAATGAATGTCTTAGAAAAAAGCACAACATTTAGATGTTACACAAAGACAATTAGTACATGAGGTGATACATCATTAAGATAAGCTGGGGCAATAAAACGAAGGTTATAGGGGTGATGACTTAGGAGATAAGTCTGATGGGGGATGTGACATGTGTCCATGTAGTGGCTCATAAATTCAGGTGTTAGATTGAGGCCTTGTGTCAATGACTGGAATTTTATCATCAGCTTGAATTCCCAAATATTTCTTTCTCTGTTGTTTTTAAAATGACCCTTCAGAATTAACCCTTTAAATCCGCCAAACTAGTCTAACTGTCTAACTTGGTTCTAGAAATAAAAGTAGTTTCTATAAAAATATAATTGTAGTTGCTGATTTTTTTTAAAACACTTTAAAAAACAACAGTTAAATTTGATATGAAATATACAAAGAAGTAGGATACACAACACCACAAAATACAATGAGAAAGACCCACAGTCTGCCTCTACGGGAAACTTATTTGTGACAAGACAAGAATAAGATGTCAAGCTGACAGCTGAAATATGTTCTCTTATCACATTTAATTGGTGCCAGACATTTGTTTGCCCTTAGCACTAGAGTACAGCATTTGAACCATTTGTGGGTCTAAAGGCAATTTTACTTTAGGTCTATCAGAAGGCCCATGTTTATAATTAGCTTTAGGCAATATATTGTATAGTATATTGTTTCTTGAAACATGAAGTAAAGAAACTGAATTTAGCTTCAGTGTGAAATCAGTGCCTTATCTAACTTCCCGATTAGCTGTAGAAATATAGCACCAGTTTTGATATGTATAGATTGCTTTACAGAATTCTGTAATTTAACTGAATAAAATACATTCTGATTTGTAAATCACCTAGATGACTTACATGACTTAACACGATATCTAAAAAAATGTGTTATTTTGCAATAAGACATTGGGTGAAAATTCACAGGGCTTGAGCTTTACATGAATTGTGTACACCATATGTGCTACTTATCTTCCAAATCGCATGTAGAAACAATATATCTGCCATAGCAAATGCACATGCAATCACTTTCTTCATCTCCTTCCCGACATTTGGCGTTCAAATACGTCATAAGCGGCAATTGTCGCACATTGATGTACATGTACGACAAGGTGATCACGGGGGCACAAGAGCTGTGACCGCGATCACCGCGGGAGCTCAGTCATTACTGACAGCCAGGCTCCTGCTCTAACAATAGGGATTGGAGAAAACTCTGATACCACCCATTTAACCCCTTAGGGAATGTTCAGACATGGCGGAATTGTTGTTGAATTCTGCTGCAGACAGTACGCAGTGTAAATCTGCAGCAGGTGTTTTTTTCCATTGTTTTCTATACCTTTTTAGGTAACTTAGTTCAGATACTGCAGAAAATATCAGTGCGGAATTTAGGCTACAGTGCAGAATTTTCTTTCTGCAGCATGCATGGCTGCCAGCGGAGAAGAAGCGGATTTTCACTGCAGATTTCAGACTTTGCAATGCAAAAACTGAAATCTGCGGCAAGTCCGCTGTGAAATCTGCAACTTCTGAATTACCTGTCAAATATGCAAATGTTGCTGCAAATTCGTTGTGTAGTTGCCACAAATTTGCAGTAAGATTTGCAGCCAAAAAATTCTGCCACGTCTGAACATGCCCTTAGATGCCACAATCAAAGCTGACCATGGCATTTAACCCCTTAACGCTCAGCGACGTACTATTCCATCGTGCTGACCACCCCGTTCGCGCTCAGTGACGGAATAGTACGTCGCGGGAGTAACAGCAATTTCGGCCGTCTTCCCGACACATGCAGGAGCTGTGACAGCTGCTGTCTTGTACAGTGGTTGCCGCAGATCCAATAGAGGGGACCGATCGCTGTGTCCCCGCTGATTAACCCCTTAAAAGCCGCGTTCAATACCGATCGCGGCTTTTTAGGGGTTAAGCTACCATCGCCGGCCTGCTACACGATAGCGGCCGGCGATGGTGACTATGGCAACCGGACACCTAACAATGGCGTCCGGCTATGCCATCGACGGAAGCCTAGTGGGTCCTGACAAAGTCAGGACCCGCTATCCTTGCTGTCAGTGAGTAGCTGACAGCTCTAATACACTGCACTACGCATGTAGTGCAGTGTATTAGAATTGCGATCAGGGCCTCCTGCCCTAAAGTCCCCTAGTGGGACAAAGTAATAAGATAAAAAAAAGTAAAAAAAGATGTGTAAAAATAAGAAAATAAAAGTTTTAAAAGTAATACAAGTAAAAATCCCCCTTTTTCCCTTATCAGTCATTTATTATTAATAAAAATATATAAACAAACAAATAAGCTATACATAATTGGTATTGGCGCGTCCGTAACGGCCTGAACTATAAAATTACTTTGTTATTTATCCCGCGCTGTAAACGCCATAAAAGAAAATAATAATAAACCGTACCAGAATCACAATTGTTTGGTCACTTCACCTCACAAAAAATGGAATAAAAAGAGATCAAAAAGTCGCATGTACCTAAAAATGGTAATGATCAAAACTACAGTTTGTTACGCGAAAAATAAGTCCTCGCACGGCTTTCTTGATGGAAAAATAAAAAAGTTATGGCTCTTAGAATAAGGTAACACAAAAAGTAAATGATTTTTTACAAAAAGCATTTTATTGTGCAAACTCCATGAGACATATAAAAAACTCTAAACATATGATGTTGCCGTAATCATATCGCCCCGCAGAATAAAGTGAATATGTAATTTATAGCGCACGGTGAATGCTGTAAAAAAAATTGAATAAAAATCAATAGTAGAATTGCTGTTTTTTAGTCACCACGCCACTTAAAAATAGAATAAAAGCTGATCAAAAGGTCGCATGCACCCCATGAAAACTACAATGAATTCCTCAAGGGGTCTAGTTTCCAAAATGGGGTCACTTTTGGGGGGTTTCCACTGTTTTGGCACCACAAGACCTCTTCAAACTGGACATGGTGCCTAATAAAAAGGTGGCCTCAAAATCCACTAGGCACTCCTTTGCTCAATAGGCCGGTGCTTCAGTCCATTAGCGCACTAGGGCCACATGTGGGTTATTTCTCAAGACTGCAGAATCTGGGCAATAAATATTGAGTTGCGTTTCTCTGGTAAAACATTTTATGTTATAAAAAAAAATTGTATAAAAAGGATTTTCTGACAAAAATAAATAAATATGTAAATTTCACCTCTACTTTGCTCTAAATTCCTGTGAAATACCTAAAGGGTTCATAAACTTTCTAAATGCTGTTGTGAAAATTTTGAGGGTTCTAGTTTCTAAAATGGGGTGTTTAATAGTGTTAATTCTAAAATTAGGAAATACTTCGCTTCTTACATTATACTGATAATGAGCCATGCCCTCCCTGAGATGACCCCAGTTTTGACCGTTTGTATAAACAGAGACCCCTATTAGACCGTTTCAGTGCCCGGTTTTCCCAAGCATACACCCCCGAGAATTGTATTTCTATTGATGGGTCCCTGGTACATTTTAAAGGGAGGCTTCAATTCCGCCAGTACCTGCCGGGTAAAAGGGCAAGGTATGGCGTGAAGATGTATGAAGTGTGCAAGAGTGCATCAGGGTATACCTACAAATTTAGGATATATGAAGGAAAGAACACCAGTATTCAGCCCCCAGAATGCCCCCCCCCCCTTACTGGGAGTTAATGCAAAAATTGTTTGGGATTTAATGCACCCACTGCTGGACCAGGGTTACCACCTCTACCTGGATAACTTTTATACCAGCATCCCACTCTTCAAGTGCCTCACTTCCAGAAGTACTGCGGCATGCGGCACTGCTAGAAGAAATCTGAGGGGCCTCCCTAAGACTCTGCTTGGGCAAACAAGAAGGGATGAGAGCAGGGCACATTCTAGCAGTAACATATTGTGTGTCAAGTACAAGACCAGAGAGATGTCACACCAGTACCCATGTATCTGTACGAGGTACCAGTACAGAGACCCCCAAACCAGACTGCATCCTGCACTACAATAGGTACATGGGAGGGGTGGACTTATCAGATCAAGCCCTGAAGCCCTACAGTGCCATGCGGTGTGGTATAAGAAGCTGGCCGTGCTTATCATACCGATGGCATTGTACAATGCGTACGTGCTACGTCGATGTACAGGCCAGAGGGGAACTTTCCTGGAATTTCAAGAGGTGGTTATCAAGAAACTAATTTTTAGGGACCAGGAAGGGGGGGCACCCAGTACTTCTGGAAGCGAGGCCACACGCATCGTACCAGGGCAACACTTTCCAGGAGAAGTTCCCCAAACTGGCAAGAAGGGAAAAAGTCAAAAGAGGTGCAAAGTCTGCTATAAGAGGGGGATAAGGGAGGACACAATATATCAATGTGACACGTTTCCTGAAAAACTAACGCTCTGTATGAAAGAGTGTTTTAAAATGTATCACACCCTTGATTTTTAAACTACCCCAATTTTACTTACCCTGACAGCTGATAACAGCCACATGTAGGGTATTACCATACCCGTGAGAACCCACATTACAGTTTATGGGGTGTATGTCTCCGGTCAAAATGCTCACTACACCTCTAGATGAATGCCTTAAGGGGTGTAGTTTTAAAACGGGGTCACTTCTCGGGGGTTTCAACTGTACTGGTACCTCAGGGGATTCTGCATACATGACTTCGCACCAGAAAATCCCCAGTAGGCCAAATGGTGGTCCTTTCCTTCTGAGCCCTCACATGGGCCCAAACGGCAGTTAATCAGCACAAATGGGGTATTGCGGCACTCAGAACAAATTGGGCAACAAAATGTAGCATTTTATTTCTTGTGAAAATAAGAAATTTTGAGCTAAAACTACATATTATTGAAAAAAATAATTATTTTTTAATTCCCAGCCCAATTCAAATAAGTTCTGTGAAAAAACTATGGGGTCAAAATGGTCACAACACCCATAAATGAATTCCTTGAGGGGTGTCGTTTCCAAAATGGGGTCACTTCTGGTGGGTTTATATTGCTTTGATACCTCTGGGGCTCTGCAAATGCGACATGGCACCCGAAAACCAATCCAGCAAAATCTGGACTCCATAGAACAAGTAGCACTCTTTTCCTTCTGAGCCCTTCCATGGGCCCAAACAGCAGTTTATCACCACAAATGGGGTATTGCTGCACTCAGGACAAATTGGGCAACAAAATGGGGTATTTTTTTCCCTGTGAAAATAAGAAATTTTGATGAAAAATGACATTGTATTGGAAAAAATTTCATTTTTTAAATTTCACAGCCAAATTCAAATACGTGCCGTGTAAAAACTGTGCGGTCAAAATGGTAACAACAACCATAAATTAATTCCTTAAGGGGTGTAGTTTCTGAAATGGGGTAACTTTTGGGGGATTCCTACTGTTTTGGTACCTCAACACCTCTTCAAACCTGGCATGCTGCCTAAAATATATTCTAATAAAAAAGAGGCCTCAAAATGCACTAGGTCCTTCTTTAATTTTGAGGCCTGTGTTTTAGTCCACGAGCACACTAGAGACACATGTGGGACATTTCTAAAAACTGCAGAATCTGGAAAATACATATTTCATATTGTTTCTCTGGTAAAACCTTCTGTGATACAGAAAATAAATTAATACAATTGAAATTCAGCAAGTAAAATTAAATTTGCAAATTTCACCTCCACTTTGCTTTAATTCCTGTGAAATGCCTAAAGGGTTAAATAAACTTTCTAAATGCTTTTTTGAATACTTTGAGGGGTCTAGTTTTCAAAATGGGGTGTTTTATTGGGGTTTCTAATACATAGGCCCCTCAAAGTCATTTAGGAACCGAACAGGTACCTTAAAAAAAAGGCTTTTGAAATTTTCTTAAAAATATGAGAAATTGCTGTTTATGTTCCGAGGGTATGTTCACACGCTAGCTGGCTTTTACGGCTGAAATTACAGCCTGTTTTCAGAAGAAAACAGCTGCGTAGTTTCAGCCGTAAATGCTCCTCTTCGTAATATACGAGGCGTCTGAGACGCTCGTAAATCTTGAGCTGCTCTTCATTGAGTTCAATGAAGAACGGCTCAAATTACGTTGCAAAGAAGTGCCCTGCACTTCTTTGCCGAGGCAGTCAATTTACACGTCGTCGTTTGACAGCTGTCAAACGATGACGCGTAAATTACAGGTCGTCTGCACAGTACGTCGGCAAACCCATTCAAATGAATGGGCAGATGTTTGCCGACGTATTGTAGCCCTATTTTCAGAAGTAAAACGAGGCATAATATGCCTCGTTTACGTCTGAAAATAGGTCGTGTGAACCCAGCCTAAGCCTTGTAACGTCCAAGAAAAATAAAAGAATGTTCAAAAAACTATGCCAATCTAAAGTAGACATATTGTAAATGTGAACTAGTAACTATTTTGGGTGGTATAACCATCTGTTTTACAAGCAGATGCATTTAAATTCTGAAAAATGCTATTTTTTATAAATTTTCTCAAAATTTTGCAATTTTTCACCAATAAACACTGAATATATCGTCCAAATTTCACTACTGACATAAAACACAATGTGTCACGAGAAAACAATCCCAGAATCGCTTGGATAGGCTTAAGCATTCCGACGTTATTACCACATAAAGTGAAATATGTCAGATTTGAAAAATGGGCTCTGAGCCTTAAGGCCCAAACTAGGCTGTGTCCCTAAGGGGTTAATGATTTACAGAGCCATGGGTCTAACAATTTCATAATAGGCATAATATACTGAAATACAAAAGTATTACAGTGTATTATACCTGCGATCAGGACATTTGCTCTTCAAGTCCCCTAGTGGAACTAAAAAATTAAATTAAAACAAATTCAGTGTAAAAAATATATATATTTCACTGTATTTTAATTTTATTGTGCTCCGACAATCTTATAATATCTTCCTATTCACTGATTGTGACTAGAGAGTAAAATTAATTTTATTAAACAACTCACTAAAATCTGGGGGGCAATCACCACCGTGAAAAAACCCACTGTGCTCAAAAGTTTTTTTCAAAGAAAGATAAAAGTAATTAATCTGCTGATTCAATTGTGAATCCTATGGACAAACACACTTATATTGATATATTGGGTTAATGTGTTTAACGGTAGCACAGCAGATCACTGTCATAGACCCATGAAGCAGCCAGAAACTCCTCTAAGCACTCCAATGCAGATATTGTATGAGCTCAATAAGCTGTCATCTACACTCATTCTCCCTCTATTCTGACCCTACGCGCATAGGCGTAGTTAGGTAGGGGCAGGCGGCGCATGTACCCCAGGCGCAACTAGGTGGTAGGGAATAGGGGGGCGCCCTTTATGTCGGACACCTGCAGCAAGGATCAGCATTAGTAAGAGCCAGGAGTTCATGCAGCGGTGTTCTGACTGGGGTCTGTGATGGCTTGGGAGTGGACCAATCCGGTCACCTGACATGAGGTCAGATGACTCAGGTGAGGTGACTGGACTGGTCCACTCCCGAGCTGCCACCGACCCTAATGAGAAGGAACTCCGCCGCTGCCTGCGCCGCATGACCTCATCGGCTCCTCCGGCGAGTCACGTTAGGCAGATCGGAGAGTGGTAGCGGTAGGCTACCGCTCTCCGCCCTGTTTACAGTGTGGCACTAAGTACAAGGGGGGGGGTGCCGCTATTGACAAGGGGGGCAGCGGGTTGTGTGTGGCAGTATCTACAAGGGGGGCTGTGTGGCTCTATTTACAAGCATGGCTGTGTGTGGCGCTGTCTACAAGGGGGTCTGTATGGTGCAATTTACAAGGGGGCTGTGTGTGGCACTATTTACAAGATGGGGGCTGTGTGGCGCTATATACAAGGGGGGCTGTGTAATACTATATACAAGGGGAGCTGTGTGGCACTATCTACAAAGGAGGCTGTGTGGAGCAATATACAAGGGGGTCTTAGTGGCACTATCTACAAGGGGGCTGTGTGGCACCATCTACAAGTGGGGCAGTGTGGCACTATCTACGAGGGGGGCCATGTGTGGTGCTATCTACAACAGGGGGATTTGTGTGGCACTATCTTCAAGAGAGGGGCTGTGTGTGGCACTCACTGTGTTGCGCTATTTACAAGGGCAGTTGTGTGGTGCTATTTACAAGGGGGGCTGTGTGGCGCTATATGCAAGGGGGCCGTGTGGCACTATATACAAGGGGGGCTGAGTGGCACTGTCTACAAGAGGGCTGTGTGGTACTATCTACAAGGGGGCAGTGTGGCACTATCTACGAGGGGGCTGTGTGTGGCGCTATCTACAACATGGGGATGTGTGTGGCACTGTCTACAAGAGAGGGGCTGTGTGGGGCGCTATTTACAAGTGGTGATGTGTGTGGCACTATCTACAAGGGGGGCTTTGTGTGGCACTATTTACAAGGGGGGATGTGTGTGGCGGTATCTACAGGGGGGACTGTGTGGCACTATATACAAGGGGGGCTGTGTGACATTATATACAAGGGGGGCTGTGTGGCACTATCTACAAGAAGGGATGTGTGGAGCTATCTACAAGGGAGAGCTGTGTGCCGCTATATACCAAGGGGAGCTGTGTGCCACTATTTACAAGGTGGGCTGTGTGGCGCTATATACAAGGGAGGCTGTGTGACATTATATACAAGGGGGGTTGTGTGGCACTATCTACAAGAAGGGCTGTGTGGAGCTATCTACAAGGGAGGGCTGTGTGGTGCTATTTACAAGGGGGAGCTGTGTGCCGCTATTTACAAGGTAGGCTGTGTGGTGCTATATACAAGGGGGGCTGTGTGGCGCTATGTACATGGGGGCTGTGTGGCACTACCTATAAGGGGGCTGTGTGTGGCGCTATCTACAACAGGGGCATGTCTGTAGCACTATCTACAAGAAGGGATGTGTGTGGCGCTTTTTACAAGGGGGAATGTGTGTGGCGCTATCTACAAGAGAGGGGCTGTGTGTGACACTATCTACAAGAGAGGGACTGTGTGTCACACTATCTACAAGGGGGGCTGTGTGTGGTGCTATTTGCAAGGGAGGATGTGTGTTGCGCTATTTACAAGGGGGGCTGTGTGTGGCACTATTTACAAGGGGGGCTGTGTGTGGCTCTATTTACAAAGGGGGATGTGTGTGGCTCTATCTACAAGGGGGGCTGTGTGGCACTATCAACTACAAGGGGGGCTGTGTGTGGAGCTAGCTACAGGGGGCTGTGTGGCATTATATGCAAGAGGGGGGCTGTGTGTGGCGCTTTCTACAGGGGGCTGTGTGTGGTGCTATCTACAGGGGGTTGTGTGTGGCGCTATTTACAAGGGGGATGTGTGTGGCGCTATTTACAAGGTGGACTGTGTGTGGTGCTATTTACAAGGGAGGATGTGTGTGGCGCAATTTACTAGAGGGAGCTGTGTGCTGCTATTTACAAGGTGGGCTGTGTGGTGCTATATACAAGGGGGGCTGTGTGGCACTACGTACAAGGGGGGCTGTGTGGCACTACCTACATGGGGGCTGTGTGTGGCGCTATCTACAACAGGGGTATGTCTGTAGCAATATTTACAAGAAGGGATGTGTGTGGCGCTATTTACAAGGGGGGATGTGTGTGGCGTTATCTACAAGAGAGGGGCTGTGTGTGATACTATCTACAAGAGAGGGGCTTTGTGTGACACTATTTAGAAGGGGGGCTGTGTGTGCCACTATCTACAAGGGGGCTGTGTGTGGCGCTATTTACAAGGGGGATGTGTGTGGCGCTATTTGCAAGGGGGGCTGTGTGTGGCGCTATTTACAAGGGGGCTGTGTGTGGCGCTATTTACAAGGGGGGCTGTGTGTGGCGCTATTTACAAGGGGGCTGTGTGTGGTGCTATTTACAAAGGGGGATGTGTGTGGCTCTATCTACAAGGGGGGGCTGTGTGGCACTATCAACTACAGGGGGCTGTGTGGCGTTGACTACAAGGGGGGCTGTGTGTGGAGCTAGCTACAGGGGGCTGTGTGGCGTGATATACAATTGGGGGGCTGTGTGTGGCACTATCTACAGGGGGCTGTGTGTGGCGCTATTTACAGGGGGTTGTGTGTGGTTCTGTTTACAGGGGGTTGTGTGTGGCACTATTTACAAGGGGGATTTGTGTGGCGCTATTTACAAGGGGGATGTGTGTGGCGCTATTTACAAGGGAGGATGTGTGTGCCGCTATTTAAAAGGGGGGCTGTGTGTGGGGCTATTTAAAAGGGGGCTTTGTGTGACACTATCTACAAGGTGGCCTGTGTGTGGCGCTATTTACAAGGGGGCTGTGTGTGGAGCTATTTACAAGGGGGGCTGTGTGTGGCACTATCTACAAGGGGGGCAGTGTGGCTCTATTTACAAGGGGGATCTGTGTGGCGATATCTACAAGGGGGGCTGTGTGTGGCACGATTTACAAGGGGGCTGTGTGTGGCGCTACTTACAAGGGGGGCAATGTGTGGCACTATTTACAAAGGGGGATGTGTGTGGCGCTATCTATAAGGGGGGGCTGTGTGGTGTTATCTACAAGGGGGTTGTGTGTGGCCTTAATGATTTATTTTCTTTTAATTTATTTTTATGTTAACTCCCTTATATAACGACATCGCTTGTAAAATGTAGAAATGCTTTTATGCTCAAGTTACAGTAAAAAAATTGTGAAAAAAATTACATCTCATTGATTGGTAGGGAAAGCAAACATGGCGAGGGGGGAGGAGATGTCGGAAAATAAGTTGGGGGTGCCAATCTGAATCTTTCCCCCGTGTGCAGGAGAACCTAGCTACGCCTCTGCCTACGCGTTTCCATACACAGATTTCATCAGGGTTCTGTTATAGATTAGATTAAGCTGATTGTCATGCCAGCGATAGTTCAATTCAGTTAATCAGTACATTGTTTGTTTGTATATGCACAGAAGCATGTTCTAATTTATTATCAGCGACATGCTTACACTGGGACTGAGAGTTCTTATAGATGACACTCGCCCCCCTGTCAGCCAATCGGAGCCGTGGACGTCACTGGTGACGTGCGGCCGCTCTGAGCCTGACGGACCATATGAACCGCCCGACCGATCACCGCCGCTGCTACCAACAACGACACCGGTGCTCAGACCGCTGCAGGGAACACCTACTCAAGCATCACAGCTGCTCTCATCATTGAGTGGGAGTGTCCAGTTGTCAGGGCAGTAACGACGCTATACAGCAAAAGCTTTTCGTCCTGACAGCCTAAGTTAGTGCATGATAAACATCATGCTGATCTATCACTAATTGGAATGGTTCACTGAAGCAATAATCATAAATAATAAATAAACAATGCTGCACAGTAACAGAATGCTGGGGCAAAAAGCTGTCTTTCTTATAATGCATAATAACATATTTTGCAGCTTCTGTGCAACAGTAAATACATAACCCCAGATTATAGATCAAACAATATTAGAATAAGATCGTACCGACCTATATCATCCCACAGACTATACATTTATCAATACCACAATAATTATTAATTGCAATAGTTGTTTTAAAGTTAGGATGATAGCACACACAAATGTGAGGAGCTACCGAATTGGAGGGAAAATTGGTTCACTTCCAACAAATCATGATAATAATCCACCATATTATATAATTTACTTTATTACCAAATATTGGATATATAGAGTATATATAATATACAATATACATATTGGTAACCAGCTAAAAACATGTACACTAGATCTATATAAAGCACATATAATTAAGCTGGTCATTCAATCCATCCGGTTGCATACTGGCCATTCTATGGATCCACTGTGCCTCCTTTTTCAGCATCAAGTTGTCCCAATCACCACCTCTTTTGGGTGGACGTACCCATTCAATTGCCTGAAAACGTAAGCATTCAACTTTCCCTTGGTGTTTCTCGTATACATGTTTTGAAATAGGGGTATCTCTTTTGTTTGCAATATCCCCCACATGGTCCCTAATCTGGCGGCGATATTGTCGGCTAGTCTTACCAACATAATTCATGTTGGGCATGGGCAAGTAATCAGATATACAACACCCATCGTTCTACAATTCCTAAAATCCCAGATATCGTATTCTATTTGCGTCGTCACACTTCGAAACTTATTTCCTTTTTGAATAAAACTACAAGCTCAGCACTGCAGCTCCCACATTTGTGTGTGACTGCTATCTTCTGATCCAACCATGTTCCCACTCGTGACACAGGGTCAAAATAGCTATGGATCACCCTGTCACTTTTTTTCCCTTCTGAACGTGACAGAGGTTCTACTGGTGATCCGGTCTGCTATGTCCCTATCTGCGCTGAGGATGCGCCAATACCTTGTAAGAATCTCTATAATCTCTGGTTGTTTAGACTCAAAGGTTCCTATCAGTCTTGTAATGATGGCCTCCTCTCTTTTCTTGGGCACCAATAAATCGGATCTTTCTGCTCCCCTCACAGCCTCACATGCTCTGTGTACTTTTTGGGAAATTTTCTCTTCTTAGATCTCTTTACCAAATCATGGGACTGTGCCTCAAAGTCTTCCACAGTGCTGCAATTACTACAAACCCTAAGGAACTGACCGCTTGGAATCCCACACTTAAGAGGATATGGATGACAGCTATCACCTTGTAGGAAACTGTTTGTAGCTGTATCCTAATGGTGGACCTTGGTCCATATTGTGCCTTCCACTGTCTTTATGATCTTCAAATCCAGAAAAGATAGTGAATCTTCACTAATCTTACTGGTGAACCTCAGCCCCAATGCATTCTTATTAAGGGCTGAAACAAAGGCATCAAACTCCTGTATTGATGAATGCCTATTGAGAAACTCATTAGGATAAAGCTAATATAGGTCATAACTCCGTCAAAACTGATTGTTTTTCTAAATAAAAAACACTGCTGTAATCTACATTACAGTGCCGATCACATTATGTACAATATAGGGCACTTATAATGTGGTGACAGAGCCTCTTTAATAATGGGAACAATTGAAAGACCTTCTCCAATAATGTGATTTCTGCTGAATCCAATTTATGGTAAGCCAAATTAATAATTTGTCATTTATCTCTCCCTTTTCGACCTCACAAATCCTTGGAAATAGGGTGATTGTTAGATAAAAAAGTGCTATTACTTATAGCAGACACAAAATGAAAGAATCAAAAATATATACATAATTGGTATTTTTACGTCTGTGATGACTCGAACTATAAAATTATTATGTTGTTTATCCCACATGGTGAATACTGTAAAAAAAAAAAGACAATGTCAGAATTGCTGGTTTTTTAGTCACCTTCCCTCCCAAAAATGGAATAAAAAGTGATCAAAAAGTCACATGTACCCCAAAACAATCCCTCTGACAGCTCAGTTGACTGAAAAATAAAATAGTTATGGCTATCAGAATGTGGCAACACAAAAACATGATTTATTTTTTAAAGTGTTTTATTGTAAAAGTAGTAAAAAATTGTTTAAAAAATATTAAGACTATTTTAACCTTGCTATTAACGTATATACTCATAGAATAATTTTCAAATGTCATTTATGCCGCACAGTGGACGTGGTAAAAAAAAGAAACAATGCCAGTATTACAATTTTTTTGGTTACCACACCTCTCAAAAAATAACATAAAAAGTGATCAGAAAAATTGCTTGTACCTTAAAATTGTACCAATTTTGTTAAAGTGTTTTTAGTGTGAAAAAGTAGTAAAACATAAAAAACGATATAGATTTGTTAATAACGGTACCATATTGATACTCAGAATAAAGTTAACATATCATTTATACCACATGGAGAACGCTGTAAAAAAACTAAAAGAAATGGATTGAAGAACAATGCCATCATTTCTGTTATTCGGTCACCATGCCTCCCAAAGAATGGAATAAAAAGTGATCAAAAAGTTGCATGTGCTCCAAAATGGTACCAATAAAAACTACAGCTTGTCCAGCAAAAAATAAGCCATCACACAGCTCTATTGACGAAAAAATATAAAAAGTTATGGTAAAAACATCCCGATGTGCAGACCAGAGGGGAACATTCCTTCAGAGGTGGTTATCAAGGCCCTAATATTTGAAAAGCAGGAAGGGGAGGGTCAAATCTGTCACAATCACAGGGTATGTGGACCCACTAGGCCTCTCCGCCGTAGCGGAGAGGCAGCTGACCAGGTCACAGTCTATACGAAAGTCAGTAATAGATAGTAACACTTAGGTACCTGAACTAGTCCAGACGGTGGCTGTGGCTTCAGCACGGAAGGAGGCCTGTGCAGCAGGTAGCGCCAGCAGAAGAAAAAAGTCTTGAGTAGTAGCCACATACTACTGCCTTTCCTTTGGAGCTCCTCTGGAACAGAAGTGCACCAGCACCAACAGAGGATGCGTCCACCTCCAATGAGAACTGCCGAGATACGTCAGGATGATGGAGGATCGAAGCTGAAGTGAAGGCTTTCTTGAGGCTAATGAATGCGGACTCTGCCTCTGGAGTCCATACCTTGGCATTCACACCCTTTTTGGTAAGGGTAGAGATAGGAGCCGTCAGAGACAAAAAGTTTGGAATAAACTGCCGGTAGAAATTGGCAAATCCCAGGAACCGCTGTATGGTCCTTAGGCCTTCAGGACGTGGCCACTCCAGGACAGACTTTAGTTTCTCAGGATACATTTTAAGACCTTGATCCGAGATGATGTAGCCCAGGAAAGGCAAAGACTTATTTTCAAAGACGCACTTCTCCAACTTGGCATATAAGCGATTCACTCTTAGTCACAGAAGAACTTGACGGACATGCCTCCGATGGGTCATCAGATCTGGGGAGAAAATCAAAATATCATCGAAATAAACTACAACACACATATAGAGGAGATCTCGGAAAATATAATTGACAAATTCCTGAAACACTGTGGGAGCGTTACACAGTCCGAAGGGCATCACTAGGTATTCGTAGTGCCCATCACGGTTGTTAAATGCCGTCTTCCATTCGTCACCCCGGCGAATCCGGATTAGGTTATAAACCCCCCGCAGATCCAGCTTAGAAAAAATTTGGACTCCTCGTATGCGATCAAACAGCTCGGATATAAGTGGCAATGGGTATTTGTTCTTGACCATGATCTGGTTGAGACCACGGTAGTCAATGCAGGGTCGAAGAAGAAGCCGACTCCAGCCGGGGAGGAAGATTTTCAAATTAAACTCCTCTCCAAAGTCTCCTTGATATAGGCAGACATAGATAAAGTCTCTGGCAAGGAGAAAGGATATACCCGTCCATGGGGAAGAGAAGCATTAGGAACCAGTTCAATGGGACAGTCATAATTCCGATGTGGAGGCAACGTCTCAGCTTCGTATTTGCAGAAGACATCCGCAAAACTGGCATACTGAGATGGTAGACCGGAGAGTGATTGAGGCAGAGGGGGCATAACAGGACGGACTTGTGATAGGCAATCGCTATTGCATCTTGAGCCCCATTGAAGAACCCCTCCGGAACTCCAGTCAAGAACCGGGGCGTGTAGGTGAAGCCATGGCAGACCCAGCAGGATAGGATTGATAGCTTTAGGTAGTACCAGGAAGATGATCTGCTCCGAGTGAGGAGCTCCAACCAGAAGTGTCAACGGCTCCGTGATGAGTATAATCGGATCGGGCAATGGTAGACCATTCACAGAGGCAACAGCCAGGGGTCTCTCCAGACGGACTGTGGGTAGACGTAAAGGGTCCACTAGATCCTGCTGGATGAAATTAGCAGCCGCTCTAGAGTCAAGCTATGCGGAGGAAGGATGTGACGTCTCTCCGGAGACGATGGCCACAGGAATCGATAATTTGGGAGAGGTTTTAACGTTTGGAGATGTTACACCTAGAGTTGCCTCTCCAACCAATCCTAGGTACTGGAGTTTCCCGGTTTCTGTGGGCATTGGCGCACAAAATGACCCTTAAGGCCACAATACATACATAGTCCAGAGGAGCATCTGCGCTGCTTGTCCTGTTCAGATAACCGGACTCTGCCTACCTGCATGGGTTCTTCAGGTAGCGCACTAGGGGAAGGCAATAGTGGTCTCTGGACAGAGGGTGCTGGTCTGTGGACCCAGCTCTCCTGTCGAACCTCTTGAGTGTGCTCCCGGATTCCCATATCAACCCGGGTGGCTAACAGGATGAGGGCATCCAAGGTAGAAGGAAGGTCGCGGGCTGCCAGTTCATCCTTGATGTGAGAGGACAGTCCCTGCCAGAAGGTCGCCACCAGTGCCTCATTGTTCCATGCCAGCTCAGCTGCTAGGGTACGGAAGGAGATAGCATACTCCCCTACTGTGGAACCCTCTTGCTTGAGAGTCAACAGAGTAGCTGCGGCAGAGGATGTTTGACCCAGCTCCTCGAACACGGCACGAAAGTACTGCAGGAACAAGGCTAGGTCCGAGGATACAGGTCCTTGTCGCCCATGCGAGGGCCCTGCCAGCAAGAAGGGAGATGATAAATGGTACCTTGGCCTCTTCGGAGGGGAAGAGATGAGCCCGTGGCCTAAAATGAACCGTGCATTGATTAATAAATCTTCTCCATGCTCTGGGATCACCGTCGTAGCGAGGAGGAAGAGGCAGAGGAACTGTGGATCCGGAACAAACAGGAGGCGCAACGGGCAGTGGCACAGCAACAGCCTCACAGTCTCAGGAGAAAGAATCGGAGATGGAACAGTGAGTAGATCCAGAAGGACCAAGATAGAATTCTCAGCCTCAAGGAGTTGCTCCTGACGTGTGCGTAGGTAATGCATCTCCGTCTGTATCTTCTGGACTGCGGTCTTGGGCTGGCCAGCGGGTTCCATGGCCTGAGCGTACTATCACGAGCACAGGGTATGTGGACCCACTAGGCCGCTCCGCCGTAGCGGAGAGGCTGCTGACCAGGTCACAGTCTATACGAAAATCAGTAATAGATAGTAACACTTAGGTACCTGAACTAGTCCAGACGGTGGCTGTGGCTTCAGCACAGAAGGAGGCCGGTGCAGCAGGTAGCGCCAGACGTGGCGGGCAGTATCCGATGTGGCAGAAGACACTGGACGTGGCTGGAGACACTGGACGTGGCAGAAAACACTGCACGTGGTAGAAGACATGGCCTGTGGCCATGGACGCTACAAAATCACATCCGCCTTAAAGATGTTTACAACCATATATGGGGAATTTCCACACTCGGGAGAAATTTCATAACAAATTGTGGGAAGCTTTTTCTCCTATATTCTTTGTGAAAATGAATTTTTAGTTAAGATGACATATTATTGAGAAAAAATTAATTTTTCATTTTCACGGCCCGTTGCTAAAAAGTTCTGTAAGAAACCTGTGGGGTCAAATGCTCACTTCACCCCTAGATGAATTTGCTGTAATTTCCTAAATGGGGGCACTTATTGTAGGTTTTCACTGCAAAGGAGCCTGCATAACAAATTGTGGGCAGCTTTTGCTCCTATTTTCCCTGTAAAATATGAAAAATGTTGAGCTAAAATTGCATATTATTTGAGAAATAAATGTTTTAATTTTAATAAATTCTTTAAGACCCCTGTAGGGCCAAAATGTTAATGACACACCTAGATGAATTACTTAAGTGGTGTAGTTTTCAAATTGGGGTCACTACTAGGGGATTTCCCCTATACTTGTCTGAAAAACCTACTTGAAAAATCTGCGCTCCAAGAGCCAAATGGCGGTCTTTTCTTTCCAAGTCCTGGGTGTGCCCAAACAGCAGTAGTCCTGTACTTGGGAAAAATTGCATTAAAAAAATTGCGGTGTGTTTTTCTTCCATATTCCTTGTGAAAATTAAAAATTTTGAGGTAAAACAACATATTATTGTAAGTAGAGATGAGCGAACTTATGAAAAGTTCGGTTCGGCTAGTTCGCCGAATTTCACGAAAAAGTTCGATTCGGACCGAACTAGTTCTGACCGAACCTGTAATTTCCGTGCACCGAGCATTGTACTGTCCAGGGTGCTGAAAGAGTAAATGGGCTGCACTAACTCTTTCAGCAACCTTGAGGGTATGTTCACACGTAGTCAACAAAAACGTCTGAAAATCCAGAGCTGTTTTCAAGGGAAAACAGACCCTGCTTTTCAGACGTTTTTTTACCAACTCGCATTTTTCGCTGCGTTTTCACGCCGTTTTCGCGGCGGTTTTCACGTCCGTTTTTGGAGCTGTTTTCATTGGAGTCTATGAGAAAACAGCTCCAAAAACGTCCAAAGAAGTGTCCTGCACTTCTTTTGACGAGGCTGTATTTTTACGCGTCGTCGTTTGACAGCTGTCAAACGACGACTCGTAAATAACAGGTCGTCTGCACAGTACGTCGGCAAACCCATTCAAATGAATGGGCAGATGTTTGCCGACGTATTGTAGCACTATTTTCAGACGTAAAACGAGGCATAATACGCCTCGTATACGTCTGAAATTTGGCCGTGTGAACATACCCTGACAGTACCATGCTCGGCGTGCGGAAAATAAAATTTTAATGTAATAAAAAAATAAAATAAAAAAATGTCATACTTACTTTCCTCCTGTCCGGCCTCCAGCGATGACGTTTCATCCATGACATCGCTGCAGCCAATCACAGGCTGTTGTGGCGGTCACGCACGTCAGGATGACGTCAGAAGGCCGGCCTCCAGGGATGACGCTTCATCCCACGTGGCCGCCTCTGCAGCCAATCACAGGCTGCAGTGGCCTCTGCAGCCAATCACAGGCTGCAGCGGCCTCTGCAGCCAATCACACGCTCCTCTCCTGAAATACTCTGTGCTGCCTTAAACTCTGTGGACAGGTCAGGATCCTGTTTCTTTTAAATGCTGCTGGGGAACCCACTCGATCCACTATATAAGGCTGCGCTACAGTGCAGCATTTAAAAGAAACAGGATCCTGACCTGTCCACAGAGTTTAAGGCAGCACAGAGTATTTCAGGAGATGAGCGTGCAGATTCAGTGCTGCTGTGAACTCTGCTCTTACCATTACGTAGCTCTCAGTCTGTTACCTCTCCTCCACTCCTGTCCTCAATAACACACCTTCACATGATTGATTCACTGAATCTGCACGCTCCTCTTCTGAAATACTCTGTACTGCTGTGAACTCTTACCATTACGTAGCTCAGTCTGTTACCTCTCCTCCACTCCTGTCCTCAATAACACCTTCACATGATTGGCAAGTCACCACCCCGCACAAGATCCGCACGCTCATCTCCTGAAATACTCTGTGCTGCCTTAAACTCTGTGGACAGGTCAGGATCCTGTTTCTTTTAAATGCTGCACTGTAGCGCAGCCTTATATAGTGGATCGAGCGGGTTCCCCAGCAGCATTTAAAAGAAACAGGATCCTGACCTGTCCACAGAGTTTAAGGCAGCACAGAGTATTTCAGGAGATGAGCACGGCCGGGCACGGCCGGCCACGGGCAGCCGGTCGTTTTTCCGAGCCGTGCTCCCATTACAAAGTATAGGAGCACGGCCCGTAAAATAAAAAAATAGAACATGTTCTATCTTTTTAACGGCACGGGCACCTTCCCGTGAGATAACGGGAAGGTACCCGTGGCTAACAGAAGTCTATGGGCCCGCTATTTCAGGTCGTAATTATGACCCGTAATAACGGGTGTTTTTACGGTCGTGTGCATGAGACCCCGTAATGACGGGTGGCTACATGTGTACACCCGTCATTACGGCAGCGTTGCTAGGCGACGTCAGTAAATAGTCACTGTCCAGGGTGCTGAAAGAGTTAACTGATCGGCAGTAACTGTTTCAGCACCCTGGACAGTGAATTCCGATCAGAATATAGAGTAACCTGTAAAAAAAAAAAGACGTTCATACTTACCGAGAACTTTCTGCTTTCTCCAGTCCGGTCTCCTGGCCGTTGCCTTGGTGACGCGTCCCTCTCGACATCCGGCCCGACATTCCTGGATGACGTTACAGCCCATGTGACCGCTGCAGCCAATCACAGGCTGCCGCGGCCTCTGCAGCCAATCACAGGCTGCAGCGGACTCTGCAGCCAATCAGAGGCTGCCGAGTCAGAAAAGAAGATCGGACTGGACAAAGAAGAGGGACTCGTCACCAAGACAACGACCGGGTACGTATGAAATGCTTTTTATTTTATTTTTAATCAGCAGCCTCTTTTCTCTATCAGTGATTGATAGAGACAAGTGGCTGCCGATTTGTATAATATTTTTGACCGGGTTCGGTCAAAACGTGTTCGGCCGAACCCGGTGAAGTTCCGATCGCTGCGAACCGAACTTTTCCCGATGTTCAGACCGAAACCGGGTTCGGTTGTCCCGGTTCGCTCATCTCTAATTGTAAGATAATAATTTTTTCATTTTCATGGCACAATACTAATAAATTCTATGAGGTAAAAATGCTCACTACACCACTAGATGAATTCCTTAAGATGTGTAGTTTCCAAAACTATGTCCTTTTGGGGTGTTTCTTATGTTCTGGCACCTCAAGCCTTCTACAAATTTTAAATGGTTCCTAGAAAAAATCCTAATGAAAAGGAGGCCCCTAAATCAACAAGTGCTCCTTCATTTCTGATACCTGTGTTTAAATCAGGTAGCACAGTAAGGCCACATATGGGATATTTCTTAAAAAAAACTTTAGAGACAGGATAATAAATATTGAGTTGTATTTCTCTGTTAATATCTGTATTACGGAAAAAAATGAAAATGAAATATCTTCAAAAAATTGTTTGCATTTCACCTTCACTTTGTTTTAATTTCTGTTATATACCTAAAGGGTGAATAAACTTTCTAAAGCGGTTTTTAATACTTTCATGGGTTAAGTTTTTAAAGGGGTGATTTATAGGGGTATATAATGTGCAGGTCCTCAAAGCAATTTTAAAACTAAATTGGTACCTAAAAAATAGTTTTTTTTACAATTTCTTGAAAATGTGAATCACTTGGATGAGTAAAAGCATTAAAACTTTATTCCCATATAAAGTGACACATTTCTGATTGGAAAAATGGGGCTCTGTCAGAATGGTTAGAATTGGCTGCAGAAGTAAAGGGTTAGTATGAAGTTAAAGTGTCTGTATAATTTAGTTCTCCTGCTCGAGAGACTCAGGAAGCACAATGGCGGAATTAATTAGAATACGACCCACGCCTGAGACTCTTCAGGTAGCTTACGGTTATCTTGGCAACTGTGGTGCCCTCTATGTTCCCTGAGATTCTACACCAAGATCGAACAAGATAACAAAATTACATGGACACTTTTAACAAAGTAGAAGTGTGCGTTGACTTCAATAACACAAAATAATGTCTGAACATTATTGTGAACATTTTGTTACAGACAAGAATACTCTCTATTCTTAAATAATACTACCATATAATGCCTAAACAACGCCACCATGCAGTGGAAAAATAATGCAACTAGAGAAACCACTTATAATTCCACCAGCTTAAAGGGAACCTGTCACCAGCGTTTCACCTATTAAACCAGCAATACTTGGTGGAAGTGAATAAAAAATAATTTTTCTGTAAACTATAATTATGTCCTTAGTAGGCTCTGCACCTTTTGTATTCCATTTTTTAGTGCTCCCATGCTGTATGCTAATGAGAATAAAAGAGTCATATCTTCGTTCGAAAAGAGTCATATCCATTCATTAAGTCTTTCCTAGTTAACCCTGCTTCCTTAACTTTGATTGACAACTCCTCGCCTCCCCCAGCACACACAAAATCCTGCATCGATGTCCTGTTCTGGTGTGTGCGCACAGCAGGACACCATAGCGGCACTTGAGGCCCGGACGAAGCAGGGAAGGGTATCAAACCATGTGCACTATCTCAGATAAGATTTTGTCATTCAGGGCGGCCCAGTTTTCGGCGGTGCACGGGTATAAGAGGAATGAACGAAACTGCTGGATTATTACCATAAAAGGTTATTTACGGTCGGACGAGGAGTTTAGGAGAGATGATAGCGGCAATGAACTTTTGACAGCAGCAGCCAGCAAGGGGTGAGTAGAGTTCAATAGGTGAAATGCTGGTGGCAGGTTCTCTATAAAAGAAATTTAAACCTATGATGCCGTGTTTTTTTATGTAATGTATGGTTTTTTTGGCATACATTTTTCTAATATAGTTTGATTTTAGTGCTGGAACTTCTTTGTATCTACTATACATAGAAGATGCATAATGCTGCTGCAAGCTGAATTCGTCAGTCATCTGCACTGTAGGCCTCTGACACACAATCTAACCCTAATACTAATCAAATCTAAATTAATCTACTTAGATTTGATTGGTGTTAAGGTTACATCGTGTGTCTAAGGCACACAGGAGCCGCTGTCAGCCGAGCCGTGCGCAAGTCCAGCTGACTGATGGATTTGGGATACAGTTATGCAGCTTCTATGTATAGTGGATACGTAGAAGCTGCAGCGCTAAAACGTATATAACATTTTTAATAGAACTATATTAGATAAATGTTTAGTGTGCCAAAATAGAAACATTACATAAAAAAAATAAAAACGAGCTTTTAATAAGCTTTAACCCCTTAACGCAATATCACGTAACTGTACGTGATAAGGGTTAAGGAGAAGTATGGAGCGAGCTCATGGGCTGAGATTCCGTCCGTTTAAGACCTTAAATGACACGGTCAATCGCGACCCCCCTCAAACAAGCCATCGCGCCCCGCCCCCGCGGCATGATCGGCCGTAACAACGGTTGTTATGGTAGTCTAGGGGCCTAACAAAGACCCCCGGGCCTGCAATCTTTGTACTCCTTTGAAGCTCTGCCTCCGGCAGGGCTTCAAAAGAGAGCATCACGATATACTGCAATACATTAGTATTGCAGTATATGATGCAAGTGATCCAACGATCGCTGCTTCAAGTCTCCTAGGGGGACTAATAAAAAATAAAAAACAGTTAAATAAAGTTGTTTTTTTATGTTGCAAAAAAAAATAATAATATTAAGAGTTCAAAAAACCCTCCTTTTCAAATTTTTTCCCTAAATCAATGTTAAAAAAAATAAAAGTTAACATAACTGGTATCGCCGCGTCCGTAAAAGTCCAAACTATCACAATATAGTGTTGTTTAACCTGCTCGGTGAATGCCGTAATTTTTTTTAATATAAAACACGCAAGTTGATAGTGTAAAGGATCTGCCTGACACAGCTTCTGTATCGACGCCCGTGGTTACTCACTCTGCACCTGCTCCTAAGTCTGGTCGAGTGAACCCTTCTTCCACCAATCAGCCTGGGAGGCTGAGGAGTGGGAGAGCCTATCACAGCCTGGCCAGACGGAGCTAGCTCCCACCCTCTGTCTATTTATACCTTCACTTCCTGCTCCTCCTTTGCCTGTGATTCTTTCAGTCTGTTTCCTGGCTCTGCTGCTACTACTTACTACTTGTCTTCTGCTTCATATTGACCCTGGCTTGACTGACTATTCTCCTGCTCTGCGTTTTGTACCTCGTCCACTCCTGGTTTGAATCGGCTCGTTCACTATTCTCCTGCTCTGCGTTTTGTACCTCGTCCGCTCCCTTAGCTTCTGTGTACCCTTGTCTGTTTGTCTGCCGTGCACTTAGTGAGCGTAGGGACCGTCGCCCAGTTGTACGCCGTCGCTTAGGACGGGCCGTTGCAAGTAGGCAGGGACTGAGTGGCGGGTAGAGTAGAGCTCACCTGTCTGTCTCCCTACCCCGCCATTACAGATGGTTTTTGGTCACCTTAGCGCTCTGAAAAAAAATCAATAAAAAGTGATCAAAAAGTCGCTTTTACCCCAAAATGATATCAGTGAAAACTAAAAATGCTAAATTTAAGCCCTCAAATCGCTAAATTGATGGAAGAATGAAAAAGTTATGGCTCTCATAACACGGCGACACAAAATATTTTTTTAATTTAGCAAATAGTTTTATTTTTTTAAAAGTGGTAAAACCTAAAACAAAACATATAAATTTGGTATCCCTGTAATCGTATCAACCTGTTTACCACCTGATGAATGCTGTAAAAACAAACCCTCCAAAAAATGGCGTAATTGCTGTTTTTTGCCCATTACACCCCACAAATAATTTTTTTTCAGCTTCCCAGTACATTATGCGGTACAATAAATGGTGCCATGAAAAACTACAACTTGTCCCGCAAAAAAAAAAACATATCAGGCACAAATATTTTCACTGATATTGACTTAAAGGAATTTCACTGTACATGATGTATAGGTAGTAAGATGGTAATTTAAATATGTATGACAATGTTATTACATAACATGCAAGGTCCCCATGCATAAAGTTGAACTGCCAGAAAGTAGTAGTTGGAAAATTGGAGTTGCGACCTCCCCGAGGCCTCAGCCTGTCTCCCATTTTTATGCCCCATAAATACTAGACTTTATTGTACCTTTATTTAAACTGTTTTAGAAGCAGTTTGGCTATCAACCTCTGGCAAACCCATAGTAGACATGGAGGAAGCTAATTGGGATTCAAATCTACTATTGTTTTAAGATAATATTTATATGGGCTGACTCTTATTAAAGGTAAGTTACGATTGCAGGGTAAGTTAGGAAAATATGCCTTGATGTGCTTTTTGATGTACCTTTTGATACTTTTACCCTAGATAATATTTAGTTTACTTTGCTTTGATGTACCCTACTTCTGTAATTCATCGCTGGAAGCAATTGGATGGAGTGGCATTGTCAGGATCGATTAAATCGAGAGAAAAATTAAAAAAATGAAAAAAAGTCAAATAATAACAAGCTTTCTCCTAAAAAAAAAATAGTGAACACCTCTCCGAAAACCCATGCGCACCAATTTTAGACATTCTGAGTGAGAACAACGTGTTTTGCATAGGCGTCAGGTGCTCAGGCATTGATATGTTCCTGTAACACAGAATGCCCCAGATATAAAATAATTACTCCCGACCACCAATTTTAGACTTTTCTACCATGTCCCTATCTGCTTTTACAACTTTAGTAAAAAAAAATCTTTACTTTGATGATTATCATTCATGTACAGATGTTGCGTCTAAAGCTAAGGGAAGGAGATATATTTAAATTTAAAATAGGGTTTTTGTTATTGGCGCTATAACGACGTTATAAGTCACACAGTATACACATATTTCGCAAGGCTATGCACTGGAGAATTAGAGGATTTCATTTTGTGGTTAATATTATTCGATAAACAAGATACCTTAAAATAGAGCATAAAAAAATTAGGAAAACTGTATTTTTTCCACTTTCTAGACCTACAAAATGAATTGCTATCCACTCCAATATTAAATAATAACGTTAGACTAAGAAATAATTGAAAAAAAAATAACCCATAAGGTGACATTTAGACCCAAAACACCTCCTGTCATGAAAGGGTTAAACTACTCTTCTTCAATGTTGAAGAATAGCCTTGTCAAAATAAACATGTGCACCATAATGTTTCCTCATCCCATTGATTCATAATGAAAAATACTCTACATCACAAATTATGTGGCGTAATGCAGGTTTTATTACACTGATCGATACAAAAAAATAAACATTTTGTCATTGATAGACTGTTGGCTTCTTCAGACTGGTGAGAGGGAGGCTTCAGCAGTGAATTCATGTTTGTTACCTCCTCTCAATTCACGTTTAGGGTATGTGCACACGATAGCAGGCATTTACGTGTGAAAAGACAGACTGTTTTCAAGAGAAAACAGCTGCCTCGTTTCACACGTAAATGCTCCTCCTCGTAATATACGAGGCGTCTGTGACGCTCGTAAATCTTGAGCTGCTCTTCATTGAGTTCAATGAAGAACGGCTTAAATTACGTTGCAAAGAATTGCCCTGCACTTCTTTGCCGAGGCAGTCAATTTACGCGTCGTCGTTTGACAGCTGTCAAACGACGACGCGTAAATTACAGGTCGTCTGCACAGTACGTCGGCAAAAAAAATTCAAATGAATGGGCAGATGTTTGCCGACGTACTGTAGCCCTATTTTCAGGCGTAAAACGAGGCATAATACGCCTCGTTTACGCCTGAAAATAGGTCGTGTGAACCCAGCCTAACAGCGTAGTTCTGTCAGGGCTAACACTGACCCTTGAATATGGAGACATGCTGGACTGTGAGGAGCCCAACAACATAAAAATAACTTTTTGTGCACTGTCAATCTAAATAAAAATATATCTTCACTTTTTAGAAGTATTTGCCAACTACCAAAGCTTGGTTACTTGTAGAAGCTTTTAACTGACTCTTCACAAACAGAGAAAACCCAGATACATTCATGGCATATCAGAATCAAATGTATGATCATTGGCTCTGACGACCACCAATTGCCAAAAAGAAAAGGACTGCAGCCCTCTTCTGGATGTCATGCCCCTTCTGCTCACTTAGGAGATAATTAAAATCAATGGGCCAACCTGATATCTCTCGAGTGACACCAAAAGCAGCCACCGACGCCGAAAGGGTATTGCATTCGGAAAGTGCAGCAGCCCTTTATTTTAGTGTACTGTATGGCCCGGGAATCCCACTACTTTCTTAACTGAAGAGCTGCCACACTCTTCTAAATGCCATCAAGCTATTATAGCATATCCTATCATTATGCCATAGATGTATCTAGTAGAAAACCTCATTTAAAATCATGCTAGAGCTTCTGGTTGGAAGAGAAGTAGACAAAGCTGTTTCATACAGTACATGCAAAAAAAAATATAAGAATGTAAAGAATTCCTGCATAAAAACATCGTACTAATGACTGATATAAAATTATAGAAAGTGTTTGGTTGCAATTGTTGCTGTTTAAGTGCAAACAGTTATCACATGGGTAATATGGGTATTGGATAACGTTATATCAAAAATAATTGCAGTGATGACTAAAAAATATATTACATTTAAGGCATGTGTGAGAGACATACAGGCTCTATTCCCGTCACATAATGTCTTTACATAGTCATAATAAACAATCAAATATCACTATATGTGCCATGAAAAGGAATTACATCTAATTTTGTGTGTACACATTGTTGTGTACAAATAGCCTACCTTGTCTACTTAACCCCTTAATGACCAGGTCATCTTGCGCGTTAATGACCAAGGATTATTTTTTGTTTTCTCACGGTCGCATTCCAAGAGTCGTAACTTTTTTTTTATTCCGTTGACATAGCCGTATAAGGGCTTTTTTTTTGTGGGACGAGTTGTATTTTTAAAATACATCATTTTTGGATGTATATAATATATCGATTAACTTTTATTAACTTTATTTTAGGAGAGAATTGAAAATAAGCAGCTATTCCAGCATTGATTTTCACGTTATAAATTTACGCCGTTTACTTTGCAGCGTAAATAACATGTTACCTTTATTCTATGGGTCAGCACGATTACAGGGATACAAAATATGTACAGGTTTTATATGTTTTCCTACGTTTGCGCAATAAAAACCCTTTTAGAATTTATTCTATTGTTTTTGCATCGCCGCATTCCAAGAGCCCTAACTTTTTGATTTTTTCATCAATGTGGTCATATGTGGGCTTGATTTTTGCGGGCCAAGGTATAGTATTTCCTTAGTATTATTTTGAGGTACATAGGACTTATAAATTAACTTTTATTTTATTTTTATGGGGAGAATAGGAGAAAAGAAAGACTTTTGCCGTTGTTTTTTGTGGTTTTTTTTGGACACCGTTCATCCTGCGGTTTAATTAATGTGTTCATTTTATTGTTCGAGTCGTTACAATCGTGGGCATATCATATATGTGCATGTGTTATTTGTTTTGACACTTTTACTAAATAAAACCACTTTTTGGGGAAAAAAAGTGGTTTTATTTTATTTGACTAATATTTTATTTTTTCAGAAATTTTATTTAACTGCTTTACTTTTTTTTTTAGTCCCACCAGGGACTTCACCATGCGATCTGCTGATCGCTTATATAAAGCTTTGGTATACTTACTATACCAAAGCATTATTGCCTGTCAGTGTAAAACTGACAGGCAATCTATTAGGCCATACCACAGAAAAAAGTGGGACATAGAATAAGATTAAAAACACAAAAAAAGGCCATACTCACTAATTGGGCAGGTATAAGCCCAACAGGACGCAGACAGGTCAAAAATGCTGCGGAAGGAAAGTGCTCAGGTGTGTTAAATAATAATAGCCACTCCCACTAGCCTTGAGGGGAGTGGTGTGCGGGGCATAGATATAAATGTGTAGCCAAGAAAATAAATACGGAGTGTAATACACAAGTGATAATAATGTATCCGGAATATAGGTGGCAGTAGTGCATAGGGGTCAGAACTATGAGTGATACATAGGGAGTGAGTGCAGTGTGTAAGACATGGAGGGATAGTGTGTGAGTAGTGAGGCCAGGGGCGGATTATAATGACTGCAATCTGGGCAAGTGCCTGGGGCCGAAGGCTGGAAGGGGGCCCAGTTCGCCCCGGTTCTCCCTTACCGGCTGTTAAAATTACAGCCGGTTCAGAGAACCGAAGTGAAGCGGGACCTCTCACCCAACCAGTGGCATAGCTATAGCGGCCGCACTACATCAATAAAAAGTTACTATAGTAACTGGAGCCGCGGGCCCGTTACTATAGTAACTACAGTACTTACCTTCATGTTTCCGGTGCGCAGCGCATGACTTCACATTCTGATCCTGGATAGAGTCAGGACATCCGCTGCGGCTGAAGAGGAGGGTAAGTTTAATGTCCCTGTGTGCTTGAAGCTGAATGGCGGGGTCCGACTCCCAATCACTTGTCTTGAAGGGGCCGCAGCGCTCGTACAAGAGCTTGTGCTTCTCCTTCATTCCGGTCACTTGCTCACATTGTGAATCCGTGTCGGCGATTCACAGTGTGAGCCAGTAAGGGAAATGAAGGGGAAGCAGCTGTCGTACCAGCCCCTTCAAAACAGGTGATTGGCAGGTCCCGGGAGACGGACCCCGACCCATCAGCTATTGATGGCCTATCCTGAGGATAGGCCATCAATGTTTAGGGACTGGACAATCCCTTTAAGCCTACAATGTTGCAGGCTTAGAGGGCCATGAGACAGGATCATAGATTGTTTGATGCTGTATGCTGGGCCCTATATCTAAGCCATTCACATGGTAGGCTTAGATACAAGGCCCATGTGTGATCCTGTCTGCTGGGCCCTGTATCTAAGCATCTTACATAAGCACATGGTAGGCTTAGATACATGGCCCATGTGTGATCCTGTCTGATGGGCCCTATATATAAGCCTACCACATGTACTGTATAAGATTACTGTCTGCTGGACCCTGTATCTAAGCCGGCCTTGACAGATAGTATCACACATGGGCCCTGTACCTAAGCCTACCACATGTGTTACTAATCGTCTTTGTTGTGTTAGTGTTTTTTTACAGGCTCAGTAGGTGGACTACGTCAGATTCGAGGACTACTTCGATAACGGCGTTTTTATTATCAATAAAATGGTTAATGAGGGTTGTCTGGGTGGATTTTATTTCAATAAAATATTTTTTCTATGTCTTTGTTTGTTTTTGAAACTTTATTACTACCGTCTTAGTAATGGCCGCCAGCTGATTGACAGCGTCCATTACTAAGGCGAGGCTTAGTGTTAGCCGTTGCAGAGGCTATCACTAACCCCCATTATTACCCCGGTACCCACCGCCACCAGGGGTGTCGGCAAAAGCCGGGTATGATCCAATACCTGACCATCTGTAGTGATGGACGGGTAATGGGGCAGCCGCAGGCTGGTATTATTAGGCTGGAAAAGGCCAAAAACTGTGGCCCTTCCCCCCTGGTAATGTTAACCTGCTGCTGCTTTTTTGTATCTGCCTGGTTATGAAAAATGGGGGGGACCACGCCATATACAACAGCAGCAGCCTAGCATTACCAGGGGGGGAAGGGTCACTGTTTTTGGCCTTTCCCAGGCTGATATTACCAGCCTGTTGCTGACCCAGTACCCGACCATCACTACAGATCACTACAGATGGTCGGGTACTGGTTCGTAGACGGCTCTTCCCAGTACCACTGGTGGCGGTGGGTACCGGGGTAATGGGGGTTAGTGTTAGCCTCTGCGCCTGCTAACATTAAGCCTCACCTTAGTAATGGATATTGTCAATCAGCCAGCAGCTATTAATAAGGCGGCAATAATAAAGTTTAAAAAAATACAAGGACATAGAAAAAATATTTTATTGAAATAAAAAAACAAACACAACCCTCATTAACCATTATATTAAGAAAAAAAAACGCTGTCATTGAAGTAGTCCTCGAATCCGATGTAGTCCAACAACCGAACCTGTAAAATAACACAAACACACAAAAAGAATTAGTAATACATAAAAAAGCAAAACAATTCTTATACTTACCTTTTCTGGGTCCAGCGCTGGAATCGCAATGTCAGCGAGCTGGTCCCTATATCTAATCCTATCACGTGTGATACTGTCTGCTGAGCCACTGTATCTAATCCTATCATGTGTGATACTGTCTGTTGAGCTACTGTATCTAATCATATCATGTGTGATACTGTGCTGAGCCACTGTATCTAATCCTATCCAAAGTTTATAGGGTCGTAGTGTTATAGATATGCTGTCTCCTATACACACATATACACAGACACACACACACACACACACACACACACACACACATATATATATATATATTCAGGGGCAAAGTGTATAGTACTATTATATTCAGGAGCACAGTGTATAATACTATTATATTCAGGAGTATAGTGTAGAATACTATTATATTCAAAAGCACAGTGTATAGTACTATTATATTCAGGAGTGCAGTTTATAGTACTATTATATACAGGAGTACAGTGTAAAGTACTATTATATTCAGGAGTACAGTGTATAGTACTATTGTATTCAGGAGTACAGTGTATAGTACTATTATATTCAGGAGTATATTGTATAGTACTATTATATTCAGGAGTACAGTGTATAGTGCTATTATATTCAGGAGCACAGTGTATAGTACTATTATATTCAGGAGCACAGTGTATAGTACTATTATATTCAGTAGTACAGTGTATAGTACTATTATATTCAGGAGCACAGTGTATAGTACTATTATATTCAGTAGTACAGTGTATAGTACTTTTATATTCAGGAACACAGTGTATAGTACTGTTATATTCAGGAGTACAGTGTATAGTACTATTATACTCAGGAGCGTAGTGTATAGTACTATTATATTCAGGAGTACAGTGTATAGTACTATTATATTCAGGAGAACAGTGTATAGTACTATTATATTCAGGAGTACAGTGTATAGTACTATTATATTCTTTAGTATAGTGTATAGTACTATTATATTCAGGAGTACAGTGTATAGTGCTATTATATTCAGGAGCACAGTGTATAGTACTATTATATTAAGGAGCACAGTGTATAGTACTATTATATTCAGTAGTACAGTGTATAGTACTATTATATTCAGGAACACAGTGTATAGTACAGTTATATTCAGGAGTACAGTGTATAGTACTATTATATTCAGGAGCACAGTGTATAGTACTATTATATTCAGTAGTACAGTGTATAGTACTATTATATTCAGGAACACAGTGTATAGTACTGTTATATTCAGGAGTACAGTGTATAGTACTATTATATTCAGGAGTACAGTGTATATGTAAAGGATCTGCCAGGCACTACGTCTGTGGATACTCCCAGGATTAATCAATCGACACCTGAGGCCGGACCTCTTAGACTGACTCCGGCTCCCACCAATCAGGGTGGCAGGCTCAGGAGTGGGAGAGCCTATCGCGGCCTGGTCAGTCGGAGTTAGCTCCGCCCCCTGTCCATTTATACCTGCCGTTTTCTCTTCCTCATAGCTTGTGATTCTTCCTGGTTTCCTGGCCCTGCCACAGCCTTGCTCCAGCCTGCTACTGCCTTGCTTAAGCCTTGCTACAGCTTCCACTTATCCTGCTTCACTCTGACCCCGGCTTGCTTCCTGCTCCTTGCTCTGCGTTCGTATACTTGGTGACATCCTGATTCTGACTGGCTCGTTGACCACTCTGGTTTCCTCACGGTGTTCCGTGGGCTACTGCCCCTTCCCTTGCTTGTTCCCTGTTTGTATTCCCTTGCACTTAGTCAGCGTAGGGACCGCCGCCCAGTTGTACCCCGTCGCCTAGGGCGGGTCATTGCAAGTAGGCAGGGACAGGGCGGTGGTGTTTTCCAAGGACTGGTCCTCCCACATTGAGCATGTCAGGAAGGTGCTCCAGGTCCTCCTTGTAAATAATCTGTTTGCGAAAACCGAAAAATGTGTGTTTGGGGTACAGGAGATACCATTTTTGGGTCAAATCCTCACTCCTCATGAATTCCGCATGGACCCTGCCAAGGTTCAGGCTGTGGCGGAATGGGTCCAACCTGCCTCCCTGAAGGTGCTACAGTGTTTTTTGGGGTTCGCTAACTATTACAGGAGATTTATTGCCAACTTCTCGGTCGTCGCTAAGCCTCTTACAGACCTCACTCGCAAGGGTGCTGATGTCCTCCACTGGCCTCCTGAGGCCGTCCAGGCTTTTGAGACCCTCAAGAAGTGCTTTATCTCGGCCCATGTGCTGGTTCAGCCCAACCAAAGGGAGCCATTTATCGTGGAGGTTGACGCGTCCGAGGTGGGAGTGGGGGCTGTCTTGTCCCAGGGTACCAGGTCCCTCACCCATCTCCGCCCCTGTGCTTACTTCTCCAGGAAGTTTTCGCCCACGGAGAGTAACTATGATATTGCCAACCGCGAACTTTTAGCCATTAAATGGGCTTTTGAAGAGTGGCGTCACTTCCTGGAGGGGGCAAGACACCAGGTAACGGTCCTTACTGACCACAAGAATCTGGTTTTCCTAGAATCTGCCCGGAGGCTTAATCCGAGACAAGCTCGATGGGCGCTATTTTTTACCAGATTTAACTTTTTGGTTACCTATAGGGCTGGGTCCAAAAATATTAAGGCTGATGCACTGTCACGTAGTTTCATGGCCAATCCTCCTTCTGAGAAGGATCCTGCTTGTATTTTACCCCCTGGTATAATCGTTTCTGCCACTGATTCTGATTTAGTCTCTGATATTGCGGCTGATCAAGGTTCAGCTCCCAGGAACCTCCCTGTGGACAAGCTGTTTGTCCCCCTGCAATACCGGCTAAGGGTACTTAGGGAAAACCATGACTCAGCACTATCTGGTCATCCTGGCATCTTGGGTACCAAACACCTCATTACCAGAAACTATTGGTGGCCTGGGTTGCCTAAAGACGTTAGGGCTTACGTCGCCGCTTGTGAGGTTTGTGCTAGGTCCAAGACCCCTAGGTCCCGACCTGCGGGCTTACTATGTTCTTTGCCCATTCCCCAGAGACCTTGGACCCATATCTCCATGGATTTTATCACTGATTTGCCTCCATCTCAAGGGAAGTCGGTGGTGTGGGTGGTAGTAGACCGCTTCAGCAAGATGTGCCACTTTGTGCCCCTTAAGAAACTACCTAACGCCAAGACGTTAGCTTCTTTGTTTGTTAAACACATTCTGCGTCTCCATGGGGTCCCAGTCAATATCGTTTCTGACAGAGGGGTACAATTTGTTTCTTTATTTTGGAGAGCCTTTTGTAAAAAGTTGGAGATTGATCTGTCCTTCTCCTCCGCCTTCCATCCCGGAACTAGTGGCCAAACGGAGAGGACCAATCAATCCCTGGAACAATATTTAAGGTGTTTCATCTCTGACTGTCAATTTGATTGGGTCTCATTCATTCCCCTCTCCGAATTTTCCCTGAATAACCGGGTCAGTAACTCGTCAGGGGTCTCCCCATTTTTCTGTAATTTCGGGTTTAATCCACGGTTCTCCTCCGTTTCTCCTGGTAGTTCCAATAATCCCGAAGTAGAGGTCGTTCATCGGGAACTGTGCACAGTCTGGGCCCAGGTTCAGAAGAACCTAGAGGCGTCCCAGAGCGTACAAAAAATTCAGGCTGATAGAAGACGTTCTACTAACCCCCAGTTTGTCATCGGGGATCTGGTGTGGTTGTCGTCTAGGAACTTGCGCCTTAAGGTCCCGTCCAGGAAGTTTGCTCCCCGATTTATTGGGCCTTATAAGGTCATTGAAGTCCTCAACCCTGTATCCTTCCATCTGGAGCTGCCCCCATCCTTTCGCATACACGACGTCTTTCATGCCTCCCTCCTTAAACGCTGCTCCCCCTCCTGGTCCCCCTCGAGTAAACCTCCTGTCCCCATTCTCACCCCTGAGGGGGTGGAATTCGAGGTGGCCAAGATTGTGGACAGTAGGATGATCCAGGGCTCCCTCCAGTACCTGGTCCATTGGAGAGGATACGGGCCGGAGGAGAGGACTTGGGTACCTGCTCTCGATGTTCACGCTGGGGTATTGGTCAGGAGGTTCCACCTTCTCTTCCCCACAAAACCAGGTCCTCTTAGTAAGGGTCCGGTGGCCCCTCATAAAAGGGGGGGTACTGTAAAGGATCTGCCAGGCACTACGTCTGTGGATACTCCCAGGATTAATCAATCGACACCTGAGGCCGGACCTCTTAGACTGACTCCGGCTCCCACCAATCAGGGTGGCAGGCTCAGGAGTGGGAGAGCCTATCGCGGCCTGGTCAGTCGGAGTTAGCTCCGCCCCCTGTCCATTTATACCTTCCGTTTTCTCTTCCTCATTGCTTGTGATTCTTCCTGGTTTCCTGGCCCTGCTACAGCCTTGCTCCAGCCTGCTACTGCCTTGCTTCAGCCTTGCTACAGCTTCCGCTTATCCTGCTTCGCTCTGACCCCGGCTTGCTTCCTGCTCCTTGCTCTGCGTTCGTATACTTGGTGACATCCTGATTCTGACTGGCTCGTTGACCACTCTGGTTTCCTCACGGTGTTCCGTGGGCTACTGCCCCTTCCCTTGCTTGTTCCCTGTTTGTATTCCCTTGCACTTAGTCAGCGTAGGGACCGCCGCCCAGTTGTACCCCGTCGCCTAGGGCGGGTCGTTGCAAGTAGGCAGGGACAGGGCGGTGGGTAGATTAGGGCTCACTTATCCCCTCCTTCCTGCCATAACAGTATAGTACTATTATATTCAGGAGAACAGTGTATAGTACTGTTATATTCAAGAGCACAGTGTATAGTACTATTATATTCAAGGGTGCAGTGTATAGTACTATTATATTCAGGAGCGCAGTGTATAGTACTATTATTCAAAAACAAAAAAACAAAAAATATTTTCCAAAACATACCAGGCACTCTTTGGGATAAGAATAATTTTATATACATTTTTATTAAATTCCATATAAAAATATATTTTAAAGATTTTTCATATATAAATATATCTCTTTCCTCTTTTATCCATAATACAAAGATTTTTTATAGGAAAAGAAAAGGGTTTGAGAAAACACATTTGTTTCAAACTAGATGTACATATTTATGTACATCTAGTTTGAAACAAATGTGTTTTCTCAAACCCTTTTCTTTTCCTATAAAAAATCTTTGTATTATGGATAAAAGAGGAAAGAGATATATTTATATATGAAAAATCTTTAAAATATATTTTTATATGGAATTTAATAAAAATTTATATAAAATTATTCTTATCCCAAAGAGTGCCTGGTATGTTTTGGAAAATATTTTTTGTTTTTTTGTTTTTGAATTGTTGCTCTCCGAAACGGCACCGTGCTATATATGGATTGCATATTTTGGGATTTCTATTAGGTATGGTTTATAACCATTTCTTGTGTTTAGCTCATATAGTACTATTATATTCAGGGGCACAGTGTATAGTACTATTATATTCAGGAGCACAGTGTATAGTATTATTATATTCAGGAGTACAGTGTATAGTACTATTATATTCAGGGGTGCAGTGTATAATACTATTATATTCAGGGGCGCAGTGTATAATACTATTGTATTCAGGAGTACAGTGTATAGTACTATTATATTCATTGTATGATACTATTATATTTAGAAGCATAGAGTGCGGCATCCTGAGAATTTTATCTTGATTTACAGGTGCGGAAATGTTGGAAAAGTGAGGAGCCGAAGACATCTGAGCTGTGAACTGCATAAATGGGCCGTGCCCGAGAGAAGTCATCATAGAGGTCTGGACCGGATGGAGAAGAAAAGAGAAAAAGAACGAAAAAGAATCTGAGACATCACCTGTGAGTCACTCAATGTAAATGTTTATTCTCCCTGTGACTGATCAGTACTGTATGATCTGCAGCGAGATGATGGATGGTAGCATTCTTTTTTGTTAAACAGCAACTCCCAGCATATCCTAACCATTGTTCAGGCTATACTGGGAGTTGTTGTTTTATGTCGTACAAATTTATACAGCAGAGGTTAAACTGAATTTGCAAATGATCTCTGTACTGAACTGTATTTGTTCTGGTGCTGTATATATGTACTGAGCTTGGTTCTGGTGCTGTATATATATATATATATATATATATATATATATATATATATATACATACATACGCAGAGCTTGGTTCTGGAGTTATATATATATGTACTGAGCTTGGTTCTGGGGATGTATATATGTACTGAGCTTTGTTCTGGTGCTGTATATATATATATATATATATATATATATATATATATATATACTGAGCTTGGTTCTGGGGCTGTATTTATGGACTGAGCTTGGTTCTATTGCTGTATATATGTAAGAAAGAATATAGTACAATTTTATCCAATAAGATTTTCCTAAAAAAATGCAATACATATTGCACGGTGCCATTTCCAGAAACATAACAATATCAGAACAAAAAAAGAAAAAGACAAGCTCCGGAAATATTCAAGGCACTCTTTAGGTGTAGAAAAATATTTATTTATCATTTTTTTCTTTTATTTTCAGTTTCTCTAAATAGATTTAATTTATGTGTATATAAAAAAGGGGAATTTTTTATGATAAAAAAATCCTCGTAAAACTTTTACCAATAGTTTACAATAAGAGGCAATACAAATTACCTGGCCAGGTCCTACAATAAATATACATCAATCAGAATAATCTTAAATTGTATATATAAAGCTATGCATTTATATGTAAGAAAAGACAGACGACTGGTACAACAATATCAGTAAGATTAATTTAACTTTAGTACCAAAAAGATCATAACATTCCTCACAAGCTTTCAAGTATACTTCTTCGGATCATAGATCGACCATGCAATCAGTCCCGACTCTATATAGAGTTATACTGACAAGTGTTGACTTTCTTTTCACACTCGTATTTCGATTTTGCATTTGTTAAAGACTCAGTATGGAATTGACTATTGCACAGAACCAAAGAGCCTTTTGTGCCAAGCACAGGTATTTAGTGCAGTAAAATTATGGAAAGTAACCAGGTGTACTCATCTGATCCTGGAGTCACGAAGTACGTTTCCTCTATTACGCCCGATCAGTGCTTTTTTCTTTTTCCACTGTTATCAGGGCCGTAGATGCTCCAAAGGTAAACTATTTTAACTCCTCCAAATTCTCTGGACCGGGCCCGGTCAAAGGTATCCCACCAATAGATTTTTTGGATAGAAATGTTCCAACGGAGAAACCTCCAACTTGAAGGTAAGCAGGGACCTGGATCAGAGTAGACTCGGGTTCTTGCCAGATTTCGTGTCTACCACCTCGTGGTTGCCCAGGCAGGGTTGACGTCACTACCTGCTCTGGGCCTGACGCGTTTTTTCCCAGATAGGGAAGTATATATGTACTGAGCTTGGTTCTGGGGCTGTATATATGTGCTGAGCTTGGTTCTGGGTCTGAATATATTTACCTTCTCTTAAGTATATGTTAAATCTACTTTTACCTTAAGAGAAGGTAAATACATACAGTAAAAACTAAACCCAAAAAAACATGGAGGAATCTCAGTTTTTTCCAATTCACCCATTATATGGTACTTTACATGGTGACAATAAAAACTATAACTCCTTCCGGAAAAAAAATAATCCTTCACACACCACTCCATTGACGTAAAATAAAAAAAAGCTATAAAGCTACTGACCACTTCAGTGTCTCAAAATATTCTGCTTTCTTTCTTCTATATGGCTCATTCTGCTTTTACAGCTAAATTAAAATTGTGGCAGATCTGTAGCCGCCTAAACAGAAATCTGCAAATATATACGGTACAGCGTCTTCGGAGTTCGGGGGGGGGGGGGCAGACCTGAAAAAGTGCCTGGGGCCCATGGTACCCTTAATCCGCCCCTGAGTGAGGCACAGCATATAGTGCTGAATAGCAGCCTATTAATAATGCCCATGCTATGAGAGCGGGCTGCCCTTCTTAACTGGTTAACAGTGCATGACGAGTATGCCCGTCATGCGCGGCTGGACGTTGCTGCTTCATGACAAGAATACAGCAAGTGTGCCCATGCGATCAGGAGCGGGGAAATGGCTGAAATACACAGCCACAGCCCTGCTCTGACGGTGGACATCTCCGTTGTTTGCTCTTTGAATGATCACATCATTCAAAAGGAGAGAGTGAAGGGGGACCCCCTTTGCACATGTCACATGAAATTTCTGTGATGCGACCGAGGGGCATACCTTATATATGCAGACAGCCAAGGTTCCATTGAAAGACCCCAGGGCTGTCTGACCATATTTTCTGTTGTTAGGGCATACTGAGGTACTCCCTAATAACTGCCTGTGTACTATCAGTACACAGGCTAATGTACTGGCATATAGATATATGCCAGTACATTATAGTCATAAAATCAAAAAAGTTACAATAATTTAAAAATGCTAAATAAAAATAAATCACCCCAAAAAAATGCAAATGCACATTTTTTACAATGTCCCAAAGCATGAAATAATAAACACATATTTCATAACGTCACAACTGCAAAAACCTGCACAACACATTAATAGTATAATTTATGATGACTGGTGTATGCTGTAAAAAAAAAAAAAACTGCAGCAAAACATTTTTGCCCAAATAAAAATTAATATAAATTAAACTATGTAAACGTACCAAAAATTGGCACCTACATAAGGTACATCTTGTCCTCCAAAAATCAAAATCTCATACAGCTACATCGAACAAATAAAGTTATGAGCGCCGGGATGCAAAAAGTAAAAGTAAAAAAAATGTCTTGGTGCTTAAGGCCATAATTGGCCCGGTCCGTAATGGGTTAACAATCCTCTCGTGTCTAATATTAATAATTTTTGCATTTAATTTTCTTTTAACATAACATAAATGTAAAAACCTTATTTGTTCCACATTCATTTTTTCGTTTTCAAATAAAGATCATACATATAAAACACTTGTATTATTTATCTTTTACCAAATGATAAAATGTTTGTAACGACGGCAAATATAAAATAATTTACTAGACATATTTACCACCTGCACTTTTCGGTTTGATAAAGCTAACTGACATAGGAAGAATATCAATGAACCTTTCTAGCATGTTATCTTTAAGGATGAGAGAGACCAAATCGATGAAGATGCAGTATCCTCCAATCCTTTCCCAACCCCAGTAATGACTATATACAGAAGGTCGAAAGACCTTGTAGGAAGAGAAAAGATTGAGGTCATACTGAAGGTTACACCAGAATATAGATGAGTCTACTGTAAGTCTATTTGTCATGCCACAATTTACTTTTATTTAACCATAGCTATACATTTTAATGGTTACGTTTATAAAAATCAGATTTTATTAGTAGCTTCAGAAAAGAGAAAGGTTGGGTAAACTCTATTGAGGTTAACCAAGCTGTAATTATAAAGCACCCTCTTGCACTTACTGCTATTATCTTAATACCATTAATCCACAATGACATAGCAAAAAGAAAGCTTGATAGGAAACCAGAGCAGTCAACCTGCACGAATGTTTATCAGATTTTATCCTGGGAAACTGCTTTTGCCTGGAAGGAAGACATTTGCTGACGAAGCAGCAAAAACTCAATGACCACACAAACTGCTAAATAAGTTGTTTTCTACTAGCAATAGCAAGCACAGTTATGTAAGAAAGAGTGACAAATATTCAAGCTTTAATGTATGTCTGAAATGTTTTATTCATTATGTCATCAATGTAACGGCTTGTGCACACAATTATATTACAGCTACCAAGCATGATCCATGATCCATATTTTTAGAAACAAGGTCAGGATAGGATCCCATGCCATGAGATTAGAAATACCTTTCCCAATGCCTTCCTTCCTGATCTCTTAATCCGTTAGTGACCGGCCCATCGTGTTTTTACGTTGGTCACTAACGGGCCTTATTCCGATGCCATAGACTTTTTACTTAGTATCGATCTCACCCGTTTAACCCCTCAGATGCGGTGCACAATAACGTGAACCGCATCTGAGTGGTTTTGGAGAGAGGGAGGGAGCTCCCTCTCTCTCCCACCGACACCCGGCGATACGAGTGTCTGTGTCTCCAATGGCAGCCGGGGGCCTAATAAAGGCCCCCAGGTCTGCCTGTAATGAATGCCTGCTAGATCATGCCGCAGGCATGACCTAGCAGATGCTTGTCCGTGTTAAACGGACAGGCAGTAATACACTGCAGTACAAAAGTATTGCAGTGTATTATAAATGTGATCGCAGAATCGCATATTATAGTCCCCTAGTGGGACTAGTAAAAAGGTGAAAAAAAAGTTTAATAAAGTTAATTTAAAAAAATTTTTGAAAAAAAATGAAAAACCCAGCTTTTCCCCTTACAAAATGCTTTACTATTAAAAAAACAAAATAAAGTAAAAAAGTTACACATATTTGGTATCGCCGCGTCCGTAACGACCCCGACTATAAATATATTACATTATTTAACCCGCACGGTGAACGTCGTAAAAAATTGAATAAAATCTATGGAAAAATTGCTGTTTTCTGTGATAAAAAAGTCGCATCTACTCCAAAATGGTACCAATAAAAACTACAAGTCTTCCCACAAAAAAAAAGCCCTCATACAACCGTATCGGCGAAAAAATAAAAATGTTACGACTCTTCAAATATGGAGACACAGAAACAAATAATTTTGAAAAAAAAAAAGCGTTTTTACTGTGTAAAACAATACAAAAACAATACAAATTTGGTATCATTGCAATCGTAACAACCCGCTGAATAAAGTTAGTGTTATTTATATCACACGGTAAATGGCGTAGATTTAAGACGCGAAAAAGAGTGGCAAAATTTCAGGTTTTTTTCTATTTCCCCCCAAATAAAAGTTAATAAAAGTTAATCAATAAATAATATGTCTCCCAAAATGGTGCTATTAAAAAATACAACTTGTCCCGCAAAAAACAAGACCTTATACAGCTATGTCGATGCAAAAATAAAAAGGTTATAGCTCTTGGAATGCGACGATGGAAAAACTTAAAAGATGGCTTGGTCATTAAGGTTTAAAATAGGCTGGTCATTAAGGGGTTAAAATAGGATCCCATCCTATCCCATCCTTTGTTGTTAATGTACTGTTCATGGTCAAAACAATAATACACTTATGTGGAAAATAAAACTCTTATTATCAGCTAATGTTCTAAATAGGTTTCATGTGAAGTTTAATAAAAATGTTACAGGCAATCTTAGTTTGCTTCATAATGTCTGAAATATATTATTTACATATTATTAAAGCATTGAAACCCTAATATTCTATAAACAATACTCTTAAGGGATAGATAGATAGATAGATAGATAGATAGATAGATAGATAGATAGATAGATAGATAGATAGATAGATAGATAGATAGATAGATATTCATTCAATAAATAATAGAGGATATTATAGATCAGTAAAAGAAGAAAATGCACAAAAGAAAAACTCTTTGTTAAAAGCTATGATTATGTTCCATTAGTGAAAATATTATTTTGTCAAAGAATGGCCTGAAAAAGAAAAGCAGATAAGAAGAAACATTCCTTCATACACATAGTAATGCTTTTTATTGTAATTCTAAGATTTTTTTTTAATGCTGGGAACATTTTAAGATACATTAGAGAACTTACTGTCACATTAAACACATGCACATTATATTGTAAGTGTTAACATTAGAATATTTCTTCAGCAGCAGGTTAGTCACAAAATAGAAAATGAGTTCTTGATACACCTTAGGGCATGACCACACGTGGCGGATTTCCTCCGCAACTGTCCGCATCAATGCCGCACCTAATCCGGGTTGCGGATTACGGCTGCGGATCTGCCCAAAATGTGCAGTAAATTGATGCGGACTAGCTGCTGCGGACTGCGGGAAAAGTGCTTCCCTTCTCTCTATCAGTGCAGGATAGAGAGAAGGGACAGCACTTTCCCTAGTGAAAATAAACTAATTTCATACTTACCGGCCGTTGTCTTGGTGACGTGTCCCTCTTTCGGCATCCAGCCCGACCTCCCTGGATGACGCGGCAGTCCATGTGACCGCTGCAGCCTGTGATTGGCTGCAGCCGTCACTTAGACAGAAACGTCATCCTGGGAAGCCGGACTGGAGAAAGAAGCAGGGAGTTCTCGGTAAGTATGAACTTCTATTTTTTTACAGGTAGCTGTATATTGGGATCGGTAGTCACTGTCCAGGGTGCAGAAACAGTTACTGCCGATCGCTTAACTCTTTCAGCACCCTGGACAGTGACTATTTACTGACGTCACCTAGCAACGCTCCCGTAATTCCGGGAGCCCCATTGACTTCCTCAGTCTGGCTGTAGACCTAGAAATACATAGGTCCAGCCAGAATGAAGAAATGTCATGGCAAAAAAGCAAGACGCATCCGCAGCACACATAACATGTGCATGACAGCTGCGGACTTCATTGCGGAACTTAGAATCTCCATTGAAGTCAATGGAGAAATTCCGCCATGAGTCCGCAACCAGTCCGCCACTGCTCCGCAACAGACAGAGCATGCTGCGGACACCAAATTCCGCTCCGCAGCCTATGCTCCGCAGCGGAATTTTACGCATCGTCTAAACAAACACTTCTAAATAGAAGTGGAAGTCAATGCAGAAACGGCTCCGCTGCGGATTAACGCTGCGGAGTGTCCGCAGCGGAATTCAAGTGAAATTCCGCCACATGTGAACCCAGCCTTACAGTAAAGGATAATACAGTATATACTTGGAAATCAAAGACAGAAATAGCCTCAGTGTTCTACTAGAACAGGGGTGGATTATGTGTACCATGTGCCCTGGGCTATATGGAAAGATTAGGCCCCCTACTTTCCAGGATTTTTAAATGGTTTGCATCACTGAATATAATTACATATGTATACGTATACATACCTACACATACTCACTACATTACACACATCCATTCACACATCTATTACTTATATATCTATATGTGTACATATAGCACATACAGACAGTAGATACACAGCTTCACTACATACATACAGTATATACATAAAGGCAGTGGCGAATTACCAGAGGGACAGATTACCAGGAGATTGGGTTACCGCCTGATATCCGACAGAATAAAAATGATGGTGGAGCAGAGAACCATTGGTTCCCTACCCTGTCATTTACTCTTGAAGGCTGAAGGCTGGTTTAGGCCTGTAGCTTACGAGACATTAGCAGCAGGCTCATAACTTCAGCAGTCTGGCACAAGGGGCGCAGTAACATCACTCCGTCCTGCTGCCGGCAGCGGATCGCCTCGTGAGGAAAAAGTCCCAAATTGTCGTGGGAAAGGCAGAACAGGCTTTTGGAGAGTATAAGTTTTGTTTTATTTTCAGGGGTGCAAAGAAAGCACTACTAACTATGGTAGGGTGGCAAAAAAAAAAAAAAATTTGTGTGGGTTATAAAAGGGGCATTATTATTAAGTCGGGGCATAAGAGAAACCACTATTACTGAGTTGGGCATCTCCTGAGCATACTGACGAAAATGTGACAACAGAACCAAGACTAGGGCATGATGTGGTAACAAAGTCAAGATTATAGCATAGATACAATAACAGAAACAAGTCCAAGGCATGTAAAGTGTTCCAGAACAAAGCTCAGTGCATAGATATAGTATCAAAACTAGACTTACTGCATAGATATAGTAACCGAACCAAGCTTAGTACATGAATATGGTAACAGAACCAAGATTAGTACATCTATACAGTACAAAACATATATTCCATAACCATGCTCAGTTTATAGATAATTTAACCCCTTACCGACATTTGTCGTATGGATACGTCATGGAAAGCTAGTGCTTTCCGCATTTTGCCGTATCCATACGACATATCCATACGACAAATGGTTGACACCGGCTCAGAAGTGCCGGGTGTCGGCATGTTACAGCTGACACCCTGGAGTAATGGCGGGGACCGAAGTTTGCTCCGATCCCCACCATTAACCCCTTAAATTCAGCGGTCAAAAGCGATCGCTGCATTTAAGGGGTTTGCAGCTCATCGGCACCCCAGCAATGAAATTGCCGGGGAGCCGACAGCTGCAAAGGCATCCAGAGGCCTAACACTAGCCTCCCAGTATGCCTAGTATGGAAGCCTTTCAGGCCCTGCCTGGAAGCGGGGCATAAAAGGCTTCCGTAGCCGCCGGCAAGATGGCGCCGGCTCAGGAGCTCAGCCGGCATCATCAGCGGTGGATGTCAGCTGTATGTTACAGCTGACATCCATCTGTAATGACAGGAAGCGGAGCTAACTCCAATTCCTGCCATTAACCCCTTAGATGCAGCGATCAACAGCGATCGCTGCATCTTAGAGGTTAGTACCAGATAGGCATCCCTGCCATGCAATCAGGGCTGCTCACTGCTGCTATGGCAACAGGAGGCCTAACAATTGCCTCCTGCTCTGCCATTACGGAAGCCGATTAGGCCCCGCCCAGAGGTGAAGCCTAATCGGCTTGCTGTCAGTGAATGACTGGCATCTAATACATTGCACTACATAGGTAATAAAATAAAACACAATCGCCCTTTTTCCCTTATCAAGTCCTTTATTATTGAAATAAATAAATAAACCATACATATTTGGTATCGCCACGTCCGAAACGGCCCGAACTATAAAAATATTATGTTATTTATTCCACGCGGTAACGGCGTAAAAAAAATTATGAAGAAAACAATGGCAAAATGTTTTTTGGTCACTTTGCCGTACAAAATTTGGAATATAAAGTGATCAAAAAGTTGTGTGTATCCAAAAATGGTACGCATAAAAACTATTGCTCGTGTTGCAAAAAACAAGCCCTCATACAGCTCAGTCAATGAAAAAATTAAAAAGTTATGGTTCTCTCAACATGGCGACAGAAAACATACTTTCTTTTTACAAAAGTAATTTTATTGTACAAAAAGTTATAAAACATAAAAAAGTTCTATAAATTAGGTATCCCCAGAATCGTACTGACCCGCAGAATAGAGCTCACATGTAATTTATAACGCATGTTGTATGCTTTATAAAAAAAAACAACTAAAACTGTCAGAATTTCTGTTTTTTGTTCACCTTTCCTCCCAAAAAATAGGATAAAAAGTGATCAAAAAGTCGCATGTACCCCAAAATGGTACCAATAATAACTACAACTCGTCCCACAAAAAAACAGTTGTCGTGCCACTACGTCTATAAAAAATAAAGTTAGTTAAGGCTCCAATAAGTACAAAAATATGCAGTTGTGCAGGCCCAAGGGGAACATTTCTTCTGTTTCAAGAGGCGATTTATCAAGGCCCTAAAGTTAGGGAACCAGGAAGGGGAGGGCTCAAACATATCTGAAGGTAGAAAGGGTGCCCGTATTATACCGGGACAACACTTTCCCACTTTCCCAGCAAAATTCCCCAAACTGCAAAGGTGCAGAGTGTGGACCAAAAGGGGGATAAGTAAGGACACCATTTATCAGCACGATACAGGCCTGTGCATAAAGGATTGCTTCACAGTGTAACACACATCTACGGATTATTTTATTCCTTTTTTTTACCCCATTATTACCTGACTATGCCCCTGATGTACTCTGCGCTGCTTACCTATTCCCCCACATTATAAATTGAAATACCAGTAAAACTCCACACAAAACTACTACCAAGCAAAATCCACGCTCCAAAAGCCAAATGGCGCTCCCTCCGTTCTGAACCCTATAGCGTGCCCAAACAGCTGATTACTTCCACATATATGGCATCGCCATACCCGGGAGAAGCCTTTTAACAATTCTTGGGATGTGTGTCTCCAGTGGCACAAGCTAGGGAAAAATTAAAATATTTACTTTGCACCATGCGCAGCGCAATCATTTATGAAAAAGACCAGTAGGGTAAAAATGCTCACTACACCCCTTAATAAATACCTTGAGGGTGCAGTTTCCAAAATGGGGTTACTTGTGAGCAGTTTCTTTTATTATGTCACATCAGAGCCTCTGAAATTGTGAACCAATATTTTGTAAATTGCCAAATTAGGCCTCAACTTCGCATGGTACTCTTTCACTCCTGAGCCTGGTCGATAGTCCAGGCAAAAGATTAGGGCCTTATGTAGGGTGTTTCTAAGACCAGGAAACACCGCATAATAATTAGAGAGCTGTCTTGTTATTGTGGCACAAGCTGGGCACCACATATTGGCATATCTATGGAAAAAAATCCCATTTCCACTCTGCAACATCGAGTGCACACTCATTTCTGCAAAACACCTGCCGGGTTAAAATGCTCACTACACCCCTATGTGAATACCTTGAGGGGTGTAGTTTCAAAAAAAAATGGGGTCATTCCTATGGGGTTTCCTCTGTTTTGGTCCCACAGAGTTTTTCAAATGTGACATGACACCCAGAAACCAATCCAGCAAAATCTGCAATCCAAAAGTCAAATGGCGCTCCTTCCCTTCTTTGCCCTACTGTGTGCCCAAACAGCAGTTTATGACCACATATGGGGTATTTCCGTACTCGGGAGAAATTGCTTTACAAATGTTTGTGTCCTTTTTATCCTTTATTTGTTGCGATAAAGAAAAATTTTACGCTAAAGCTACGTCTTATTGAAGAAAAAGGATTTTTTTGTATTTTCACTGCCCAATTCTAATAAAATACATGAAACACCTGTGGGGTCAAAATTCTCACTACACCCCTAGATGAATTCCTCAAGGGGTGTAGTTTCCAAAATGGAGTCACTTTTTGGGCGTTTTCACTGTTTTAGTCCCTCAGGGGCTTTGCCAATGCGACACGGCCTGTGCAAACCATTTCTGTTAAATTTGAGTTCCAAAAGCCAAATGGTGCTCTTTCCCTTCTAAGCCCTGCTGTGTGTCCAAACAAGTGTTTATGACCACATGTGTGGCATTGTTTTACTTGGGAGAAATTGCTCTACAAATTTTGTGGTGCTTTTTCTCCTTTAGTCCTTGTGGAAATGAGAAAAAAATCTCTAAACCTACATTTTCTTTGAAAAAAATGTAGATTTTAATTTCCACGGCCTACTTCCAATAATTTCTACAATAAACCTGTGGGGTCAAAATACTCACTATACCCCTAAATGATTTCCTTGAGGGGTGTAGTTTCCCAAATGGGGTCACTTTGAGGGATTTTCACTGTTTTGGCACCGCAAGAGCCCTTCAAACCTGACATGGTGCCTAAAATATATTCGAATAAAAAGGAGGCCCCAAAATCCTCTAGGTGCTCCTTTGCTTGTGAGGCCTGTGTTTCAGTCCATTAGTACACTAGGGTCACATGTGCGATATTTCCTAAAACTGCAAAACCTGGACAATAAATATTGAGTTGCGTTTCTCTGGTAAAACTTTCTGTGTTACAAAAAAAATGGATTAAAAATGAATTTCTGCAAACAATAAAATTTGTAAATTTCACCTCTACTTTGCTTTAATTCCTCTGAAACGTCTAAAGGGTTAAGAAACGTTCTAAATTATGTTTTGAATACTGTGAGGGGTGCTGTTTTTAAAATGGGGTGACTTATTGGGGGTTTCTAATATATAAGGCCCTCAAAGCCACTTCACAACTAAATTGGCCCCTGTAAAAATAGCTTTTTGAAATTTTCTTGAAAATGTGAGAAATTGCTGCTAAAGTTCTAAGCCTTGTAACACCCTAGGAAAATAATAGGATGTTAAAAAAAACAATGCCAATCTAAAGTAGATATATGGGTGATGTTAATTAGCAACAATTTTGTGTGGTATAACTGCCTGTCTTACACGCAGATAAATTAAAATTTATAAAAATGCTAATTTTTGCAATTTTTCACAAAATTACAGATATTGTACCAGAAGCATGCTCAGTGTATAAAGTAAAAGGACCTAGCTCACTGCGTAAATATACGGTAACACAGAGGCGTAGCTAGGTTCTCCAGCACCCGGGGCAAAGATTCAGTATGGCGTCCCCCCCCAACTTCTTTCTCGACATCTCCTTCCCCCTCGCCGTGTTTGTTTTCTCTACCAATCGACGTGTCATTTCTTTTTATGTAACGCGAGCATAAAAACATTTGTACATTTTACAAGCAATATGGTTCTATACACAACACAAGAACCAAGCTCAGTACATATATACAGCCCCAGAACAAATACAGCTCAATTTAGTGCAACCCCTGCCGTATAGGTGAGTACGGCGTAAAACTACAGTTTCCAGCATGGCCCGAACAATGGTAAGGATATGCTGGGAGATGTATTTTCACAAAAAATAAATCATATTATAATCATACCACCCATCATCTCGCTGCAGATCATACAGTGACTACATTACTGATTAGAGGCAGAATAAACATTTACATTGAGTGACTCACCGGTGATGTCTCAGATTCTAGTTCTTTTTCTCCATCCGGTCCAGACCTCTATGATGAATTCTCCCGGTCACAGACCATTTCTGCAGTTTGCCGCTCACATGTCTTCAGCTTCTCACTTTACCAACATTTCTGCACCTATATACCACACACTACACCCCTAAATATAATAGCGCCATACACTGCACCTCTAATTATAATAGCAGCATACACCGTGTCCCACACACACAATGTGCCCCCTGTAGATAGTGCCCCCATATAGCGCACCCCTGTATATAGTGTCCCACAAATAACTCCCCCTATAGTGCTCTACAGATAGCCTACCCCTGTATATAGTGCTCTACAGATAGCCCACCCCTGTATATAGCCCCCTGTAGATATAGCCTACCCCTGTATATAGTGCTCCACATATAGTCCACCCCTGTATATATTGCTCCACAGATAGCCCAACCATGTATATAGCCCCCTTGTACATATAGTCCACCCCTGTATATAGTGCTCCACTAGATTATACAGGGGTGGGCTATCTGTGGAGCACTATATACAGGGGTGGACTATATGTACAAGGGGGCTATATACAGGGGTGGGCTTTCTGTGGAGCACTATAGGGGGGAGCTATTTGTGGGATACTATATACAGGGGTGGGCTATATCTACAGGGGGACTATATACAGGGGTGGGCTATATCTACAGGGGGACCATATCTACAGGGGTGGGCTGTATACAGGGCTGGGCTATATCCACAGGGGGGCTATATCTACAGGGGGGGCTATATATACAGGGGGGCTATATACAGGGGGGCTATATCTACAGGGGAGCTATATCTACAGGGGGGCTATATCTACAGGGGGGTCTATCTATGGAGCACCATATACAGGGGTGGGCTATATCTACAGGGGGCTATATACTATATAGCCCCCCCTGTAGCTATAGCCCACCCATGTATATGGTGCTCCATAGATAGCCCACCCCAGTATATAGCCCCCCCTGTAGATATAGCCCCCTGTAGATATAGCCCCCCTGTAGATATAGCCCCATGTATATAGCCCAGTCCTGTATATAGCCCACCCCTGTAGATATAGCCCCCCTGTAGATAGCCCACCCCCTGTAGATATAGTCCCCCTGTATATAGCCCACCCCCTGTAGATATAGTCCCCCTGTACATAGCCCACCCCCTGTAGATATGGTCCCCCTGTATATAGCCCCCCCTGTAGATATAGCCCCCCTGTAGATATAGCCACCCTGTAGATATAGCCCCCCTGTAGATATAGCCCCCCTGTAGATAGCCCACCCCCTGTAGATATAGTCCCCCTGTATATAGCCCACCCCCTGTAGATATAGCCAAGCCCTGTATATAGCCCACCCCCTGTAGATATAGTCCCCCTGTATATAGCCCACCCCCTGTAGATATAGTCCCCCTGTATATAGCCCACCCCCTGTAGATATAGTCCCCCTGTAGATAAAGTCCCCCGCGTGTAGACAAAGTCTACCCCGCAGATACAGCCACACTTTTATTACAATTAAAAAAAAAAAAAAAATCTATTCAAACTCACCTTATTCCCGCTCCCACTCCGTCCGGCAGCCATGGAGACCTGCTCTCTTCTCGAGGGGGTTGAACGCAGCGTCTATGAAAGGCGCTGATTGGCTGGGCAGGATGACTTTCCCTGTCAGTCAGTCAGCGCCTTTCATAGACGGAAGGGTCACTGGTACAAAAGGTACCAGTCGCTTCATTCGTGGAGAGGCGCTGAATGGCCGGGCACGGAACGTACCCGGTCATTCATTGCTTCTAATTGTACCTGTGTCCTTGCGACACAGGTACAATTACAGTGCAGGAGGAGGGGGCGCTGGCGCCCCCCTCTAAGCTGCACCCGGGGCACATGCCCCGCCTGCCCCCCCCCTAGCTAGGCCCCTGGGTAACGGAACCAAGCTCTGTGTAAAGATAAGGTGCCAGAACCAAGTAACTGCATAAATAAGGTAAAAGAACCCAGCTGAATTAATCGATATTAAAACAGAACTTGGCTTAAGGTGTTCCCATGAGATTCAGGTGAATTAAGATGTCTATCCACCTCGGTCATGTGCTGTCACAGTTGTGCAATGTGAATAGAGACCAGTATAGTGGGTACAGTCGGCTATGGCAGTGAAGAGTGGGTCTGGGTCATCCTAATGCTGACACACTAAAGGGGTTTCCTCTGAGAAACCCTTCAAAAGCATAATTAGATGTATATTGATGCCAAGCATTAAACTTGCCCTCAGTTAAAAAGATTAATACTGATGCAACTTGCGCTCTACATGCGACGCCGAGTCTCTGTCCACTTTTTTGTATAGAGACCTCATAAAAATGTTTGGCGCAAATGCCATATTTTTCAGTGTATTTGTGCCAGAAAATTGCATACACATCATGCTCACCACATACATAAATACATTCATAAGCTTGCTCACAACATACATACAGTAGATGCACTTATATGAATGCTCACCACTTAATTGAACAGACTAATATACGAGGTAACCTCAAGCAGGGATGCACTCATGCATGATCACAACAAACATGGACGCACTTATATGCATGCTCACAGCATTCATGGACACACTCAGATACGCTTTCTCACAACATACATAAACACCCTCATAGACATGATCGCCATTATCATTCACGCAGATGTAATGCTCACAAGATACATTGTACATACATACATACACATATACTAGTACAGTATATGCACAGACACAGGAATTAAAGGCCACTTACCAGAGTGAGATCAGGAGAAGGCAGTAGCTGGACGCAGAGGAGGTGGGAAACAGATGCAAGGGACAAACTGCAGGCCATTCACACAGTACGGACTAAACACAGCGCTTGCAAGTGGTGCTTAACTTACAGTTTAAATTTTGCCTGCCATGGTCAGAACATTGGGTGGCGCATCACAAGTAAAGTTATTATTACTTGACCTGATGCGAGTTGTGCTGGGCTCAGTGCTCCTAAGCAATTCCTATATTGTATATAGTATTCTTTCAGCGCACTGTGGCCACTTGGTAGCAGCAGAATTAGATCTCATTAGCACAGCCGCTCATTGGCTGCGTGTGATGGTAATGTCTAATAGTGCTGCCTAGCGGTGTCGGAGCCTATGCAGAGTGAGAGTACACAAAACATACATTTCCTCTGTTCCTAAATTCTGGTGTTAAACCTGGTGGATGTGAAAGTTTGTAGAGGCAGGAGAGTTTAAGCATGGGGTGATGTATAATAAGGGTTAACGTTCATGTCCAACCTTGAGTCTTCTGACCAAGGCGGTCGCCTAGATTGTCCATATTATAATCTGCCCTTGTACTAGAAGAACAATTTTAAATGTACAGGTTGGACATCCTTGAATCTTAAAGAGGTTCTCCACCTAAATTTGGATTTTAAATCTGAAGAATAGGCTGAGATAAGGTATCGCATGGATTTACTGCTGCCACATTACTTTGACCTTCTCTACTGTCAGCACAGTACCAGCTTTGAACAGTACAGCAGAGTCAAGTAAAACAAAACTGTTCAGTTGTAATACAGTGCCTAACAACTCTAGTATTTTGTATGGGAATATCAGGCTGCACAACCCTAAGAGCCAATGACTCAAATCTTCATTCAGTGCAAGGGAGAGATTCTATGAATTTAGGGAAGAGAATGAGCATGAAAGCGTGGGAGATATTTCCATAAATACATTTAGTGAAGAACTTTATATATAAAGATATATTTCACCTGAACTTATTTGTAGAAAAGTCTGATTAGTAACAGAGGCTGAAGGGGGAACGGTACGGTGTGACTGCTGCCAATATGCTTTTGTCTCCAGTCACGACAATGCCAATGGTTGTTAACCCTTTCAAGACCGAGCTCATTTTGACCTTCATGACCAGCCCCATTTTCTCAAATCTGACATGTGTCAATTTATGTGTTAATAACTCTGGAATGCTTTTGCCTATCCAAGCGATTCTGAGATTGTTTTCTCGTGACATATTGTACTTTATGTCAGTAGAAAAATTTGATCAATAAATTCATTGCTTATTTGTGAAAAACACCAAAATTTAGAGAAAATTAGCAAAAATTATGATTTTTCTCATTTTAAATGTATCTGCTTGTAAAACAGATAGTAATACCACACAAAACAGTTACTATTTTACATATTCCATATGTCTACTTTATATTTGCATTGGTTTTTGAACATTATTTTATTTTTCTAGGACGTTACAAGGCTTAGAACTTTAGCAGCAATTTCTCACATTTTCAAGAAAATTTCAAAAGGCTATTTTTACAGGGGCCAGTTCAGTTCTGAAGTGGCTTTGAGGGCCTTATGTACTATATAGACCCCATAAATCACCCCATATTAAAAACTGCACCCCTCAAAGTATTCAAAACAGCATTCAGAAAGTTTCTTAACCCTTTAGGCGCTTCACAGGAATTAAAGCAATGTACAGGTGAAATTGACAAATTTTCTTTTTTTTGCTGAAATTCATTTGTAATACATTTTTTTCTGTAACACAGAAGGTTTTACCCGAGAAATGCAACTCAATATTTATTGCCCAGATTCTGCAGTTTTTCGAAATATCCCACATGTGGCCCTAGTGCGCTAATTTACTGAAACACCGGTCTCAGAAGCAAAGGAGCACTTAGTGGATTTTGGGGCCTCCTTTTTTTAGAATATATTTTAGGCACCATGTCAGGTTTGAAGAGGTCTTGTGGTGCCAAAACAGTGGAAATGCCCCAAAACTGAGGCGGTTTTGGAAACTACACACCTCAAGGAATTTATCTAGGGGTATAGTTAGCATCTTGACCCCACAGGTCTTTTGCTATATTTATTGGAGTATGTCTGTGAAAGTGAAAATCTACTTTTTTTCTGAAAAAATATAAAAAAAAATTATATTTGCAAGGAAGAAAGATTAAAAAGCACCCCAAAACTTGTAACGCTACTTCTCCCGATTACGCCAATACCCCATATGTGGTACTAAACTGCTGTTTGGACCCACGGCAGAGCTCAGAAGGGAAGGAGCGCCATTTGGATTTTGAAGCGCAGATTTTGCTGGATTGGTTTTCAGTGCCATGTCGCGTTTGCAACACCCTGGAGGGAGCAAAACAGTGGAATCCCCAAAACTGACCCCATTTTGAAGACTACACCCCTCAAGGAATTTTTCTAGGGGTATAGTTACATTTTGACCCCACAGGTTTTTGCTGAATTTAGTGGAATTAGGCCGTGAAAATGAAAATCTACTTTTTTCTGAAAAAACATAGAAATGTTAAATTTTTACAATGAATAAAGTAGTCACCCCAAAATTTGTAAAGCAATTTGTCCTGATTTCAGCAATACACGATATGTGGTAATAAACTGCTGTTTGGACACACGGCAGGACTCAGAAGGGAAGGAACAATATTTGGCTTTTGGAGCTCAAATTTAGCTGTAATGGTTTTCGGGTGTCATGTCGCATATGCAAAGCCCCTGAGGTACCAAAACAGTGGAAACCTCCCAAAAGTCCCTTTAGGGGACTGGAACGAGCGATCATTAGGTCGCTGGTACAATACACTGCAATACTAATGTATTGCAGTATAATGTGATTTTACAGGCTCCTGTAACAGTGCGATCGCTGTTCCTCTCCGTTAGTCCCGGGTGTCAGCTGTAATACACAGCTGACACCTGCTGAATATGGAGCGGGCGCAGCGCGTGAGCCCGCTCCATATATAACCCCTCGCACCACGACATGCTATTAAGTCGTGGTGCGCGAAGGCGTTAATACGCAGCGGATGGTGCAAATTGTAAATTAAAATTTTCCACTGATATGCCATTTTAATGCACAATACGTTGTGCCCAGTTTGTGCCACTGAAGACAAATACCTCATACAATGTTGAGAGGGTTCTCCCGGATATAAAATATCATATATGTGGACGTAAGCTGGTGTTTGGGCACGCTGTGGGGCTCAGAAGGGAGGGAACGCCATTTGGCTTTTGGAGCGCAGATTTTGCTTGGTAACTGTTCTGTTTGGGGTTTTGCTGGTATTTCAGTTATGATGTGGGGGCATATGTAACCTGTGCGGAGAACATCAGGACATAATAAGAGGGTATAATAATTGGGTACATAAATAATAATAATCCGCAGATATGTGGCCGGTGTCGCACTGATAAATGGTCGCCCGATCTCATCTGCTTTTGGAACACTCTGCACATTTTGCATCGCTATATTCTGAGAGCCAGAACTTTTTTTTTTTTTCTCCAACGGAGCCGTGTGAGGGCTTATTTGTTGCGGGACAATCTGTACTTTTCATTGGTACCATTTTAGGGTACATGTGATTTTTTTTATCACTTTTTATTAGATTTTTTTTGGCAAGCAAAGTGACAAAGAAACATAAATTCTGACAATGTTTTTTGTATTTTTTTTTTAAAGTGTTCACCGTGCGGTATAAATGACATTTTACTTTATTCTGCGGGTCGGTACGATTACGGCGATACCATATGTATATAGGTTTTTTATGTTTTGTGGCGATTGCGCAATAAAATCACTTTTCTATAAAATTATTTATTTTTTGTGTCACCATATTCTGAGAGCCATAATTTTTTATTTTTCCGTCAAAAAAGCGGTGTAAGGGCTTGTTTTTTGTGGGACGGTTTGTAGTTTTTATTGGTACTATTTTGGGGTACATGCGACTTTTTGATCACATTTTATTCTATATTTTGGGAGGGTTGATGACCAAAAAATAGTGATTCTGACATTGTTTTTTAATAATTTTTTTTGCGGTGTTCACCGTGCGGGAAAAATAATATTAGAGTTTTATAGTTTGGGTCATTACGAACGCGGTGATACCAAATATGTGTACTTTTTTTAACATTTTCATTTTTTTCCTATAATAAAAGACTTATTATAGGAAAAAAAGCATTTTTTGTTTTTGGAACTCTTATAACTTGTTTTTACACTTTTATAAAACATTTTTATTACTTTATTTTTTACTTTTTACTTGAAGACTGGCAGCACTGATCGCTGCTATAATACATTACACTACCTACTAGGTAGTGTAACGTATTATAAACTGTCAGTGTGACGCTGAGAGTCACACTGACAGGAAGCTTATGAGAACCAGCATCCGGCTGGTTCTCATAGGCTGCTGTGCATGGCAGACCCGGGGGCTGTTGTATAGCCCCCGGTTCTGCCTTATAACCGACTGCAGCACCCGCAATCGGTCGCCGGGAAAGTTTGTTGTAGCAACAAACTTTTCAGTTTGTTATAGCAACAAACTTTCCAGTTCGTTGCTACAACACACTTTCCCTGCGATCACATGACCGGGATGTAATGGCAGGGGGTAGGGAGACGGACAAGTGAGCCCTAATCTACCCGCCACTCTGTCCCTGCCTACTTGCAACGACACGCCCTAGGCGACGGGGTACAACTGGGCGGCGGTCCCTGCGCTCAGTAAGTGCACGACAAACATACAAGGAACACAAGCAAGGAAAAGGGGCCGTTGCCCACGGCAACACCGTGAGCAACCAGAGTGGTGAACGAGCCGAGTCAAGCCAGGAGTGTGTGAGGTACAAAACAAAAAGCAGAAGAGTAGTCGGTAAGCCAGGGTCTGTATGGAGCAGGATCAAAAATAGCAGGAGCTGTAGCTGGGCCAGGAAACCACAAGGAAAGAAACACAAGCAATAACAAGCACCGAGGGACAGGAAGTGCAGGCTTAAATAGACAGAGGGCGGGAGCTAGCTGAGTCTGGCCAGGTTACGATAGGCTCTCCCACTCCTAAGCCTGCCAGCCTGAATGGTGGAAGCAGGAGTCAGTCTCAGGGATGTATTCTCAGGTGCTGACTGATTAGTTCTGGGAGTTAACCCCGAAGCTGTGCCTGGCAGATCCTTTACAGTACCCCCCCTTTTATGAGGGGCCACCGGACCCTTTCTAAGTGGACCTGGCTTACTGGGGAAACGCAGGTGGAACCTCCTGACCAATACCCCAGCATGAACATCCCGGGCGGGTACCCAAGTCCTCTCCTCGGGCCCGTATCCTCTCCAATGGACCAGGTACTGGAGGGAGCCTTGGACCATCTTGCTGTCCACAATCCTGGCCACCTCGAATTCCACCCCCTCCGGGGTGAGGATGGGAGCAGGAGATCTCCTCGAGGGAGCCAAGGACGGGGAGCAGCGTTTGAGGAGGGAGGCATGAAACACGTCGTGTATCCGAAAAGACGGGGGTAACTCCAGCCGGAAGGAGACAGGATTGAGGACCTCAATGACCTTATACGGCCCAATAAACCGGGGAGCAAACTTCTTGGACGGAACCTTGAGACGCAAGTTCCTAGACGACAACCACACCAGATCCCCGACCATAAACAGGGGGTTAGCAGAACGTTTTTTATCAGCTTGAGTTTTTTGTACGCCCTGGGACACCTCTAGGTTTTTCTGAACCTGGGCCCAGACTGTGCACAGTTCCCGATGAACGACCTCTACCTCAGGATTGTTGGAACTACCAGGTGACACGGAGGAGAACCGTGGATTAAACCCAAAATTACAAAAAAAAGGAGAGACCCCTGACGAGTTACTGACCCGGTTATTAAGGGAAAATTCGGCGAGGGGAATGAAAGAGACCCAATCAAATTGACAGTCAGAGACAAAACACCTTAAGTATTGTTCTAGAGATTGATTAGTCCTCTCCGTTTGGCCATTGGTTTCAGGATGGAAGGCAGAGGAGAAGGACAGATCAATCCCCAACTTCATACAGAAGGCTCTCCAAAACAATGAAACAAATTGTACCCCTCTGTCCGAAACAATATTGACAGGGACCCCATAGAGACGCAGGATGTGTTTGACAAACAAGGTAGCCAACGTTTTGGCGTTGGGTAGTTTCTTGAGGGGCACAAAGTGGCACATCTTACTGAAGCGGTCCACCACCACCCACACCACCGACTTGCCTTGGGATGGAGGCAAATCGGTGATAAAATCCATGGAGATATGTGTCCAAGGTCTCTGGGGAATGGGCAACGAATGCAGTAAGCCCGCTGGTCGGGACCTGGGAGTCTTGGACCTAGCACAAACCTCACAAGCGGCGACGTAGGCCTTAACGTCTTTAGGCAACCCAGGCCACCATTAATTTCTGGTAATGAGGTGTTTGGTACCCAGGATGCCTGGATGGCCAGATAGTGCGGAGTCATGATTTTCCCTAAGTACCCTTAGCCGGAATTGCAGGGGAACAAACAGCTTGTTCTCAGGAAGGTTCCCGGGAGCTGCACCTTGATCAGCAGCAATATCAGAGACTAAATCAGAATCGATCGAGGAAATGATTATACCTGGAGGCAAAATACAAGCAGGATCTTCCTCCGAAGGAGGGCTGGCCATGAAGCTATGCGACAGTGCATCAGCCTTAATATTTTTAGACCCAGCCCTATAGGTAACCAAAAAATTGAATCTGGTAAAAAATAACGCCCATCGAGCTTGTCTCGGGTTTAGCCTCCGGGCAGATTCTAGGAAAACCAGATTCTTGTGGTCGGTAAGAACCGTTACCTGGTGCCTAGCCCCCTCCAGGAAGTGGCGCCACTCTTCAAATGCCCATTTAATGGCTAAGAGTTTGCGGTTGCCAATATCATAGTTACTTTCAGTTGGCGAAAACTTCCTGGAGAAATAGGCACAGGGGCGGAGATGGGTGAGGGACCTGGTACCCTGGGACAAGACAGCCCCCAATCCCACCTCAGATGCGTCAACTTCCACGATAAATGGCTCCATTTGGTTGGGCTGAACCAGCACCGGAGCCGAGACAAAGCACTTCTTAAGGACCTCAAAAGCCTGGACAGCCTCAGGAGGCCAGTGGAGGAGATCAGCACCTTTGCGAGTGAGGTCCGTAAGGGGCTTAGCGATGACCGAGAAGTTAGCAATAAATCTCCTGTAATAATTAGCGAACCCCAAAAAACACTGTAACGCCTTCAGGGAGGCAGGTTGGACCTATTCCGCCACAGCCTGAACCTTGGCGGGGTCCATGCGGAATTCATGAGGAGTGAGGATTTGACCCAAAAATGGAATCTCCTGTACCCCAAACACACATTTTTCGGTTTTGGCAAACAGTTTATTTTCCCGAAGGACCTGGAGCACCTTCCTGACATGCTCAATGTGGGAGGGCCAGTCCTTGGAAAACACCAGTATGTCATCAAGGTACACTACCAGAAAAATCCCCAGGTAATTTCTCAAAATCTCATTTATGAAATTCTGGAAGACCGCAGGGGCATTACACAACCCAAAGGGCATGACGAGATATTCGAAATGGCCTTCGGGCGTGTTAAACGCAGTCTTCCACTCATCCCCCTCTTTGATGCGAATAAGGTTATACGCCCCCCCGTAGATCCAATTTAGAAAACCATTGGGCCCCCTGAACCTGATTAAAGAGATCAGGAATCAAAGGAAGGGGATACTGGTTCCTTACCGTGACCTTATTCAGGCTACGGTAGTCAATGCATGGCCTAAGACCACCATCCTTCTTCCCCACGAAGAAGAAGCCAGCACCTACCGGAGAAGAAGAGGGACGAATGTAACCCTTGGCCAGGGATTCCTGGATATACACTCTCATAGCTTCACGTTCGGGACAAGAAAGATTAAATATCCTACCCTTAGGAAGCTTAGCTCCTGGTACCAATTCGATAGCGCAATTGTATTCTCTATGAGGAGGTAACACTTCGGAGGCCTCCCTAGAGAAAACATCAGCGAAGTCCTGAACAAACTCGGTAGCATATTCGCCTCCTTAGGGGGAGAAATAGAATTAACAGAAAAACATGACGTACAACATTCATTACCCCATTTGGTTAGCTCCCCAGTATTCCAGTCAAACGTAGGATTATGCAACTGCAACCAGGGAAGACCTAGAACCAAATCGTACGATAATCCCTGCATCAACGGTACAGAGCATTGCTCCAAATGCATGGAGCCAACAAGGAGTTCAAAAACAGGGGTATGCTGTGTAAAATAACCATTAGCAAGTGGAGTGGAGTCGATACCCACTACCGGGACAGGTTTAGGCAAATCAATAAGAGGCATAGCAAGGGACATAGCAAATTCCACAGACATGATATTAGTAGAGGACCCTGAATCCACGAAGGCACTGCCGGTAGCAGACCTACCACCAAAAGAGACCTGAAGGGGAAGCAAGATCTTAGTACGTTTCATATTTACGGGAAATACCTGTGCGCCCAAGTGACCTCCCTGATGATCACTTAGACGCGGAAGTTCTCTGGCTGCAATCTTACGCTTAGGACAGTTGTTCACTTGATGCTTGTCGTCCCCACAGTAGAAGCAGAGACCATTCTTCCTGCGGAATTCTCTACGTTGTTGGGGGGACACGGAGGCCCCGAGTTGCATAGGTATCTCTGAATCTTTCGGGGAGGAACAAAGCAACGGAGCTTCGGGAGGCATCATGGGGGAGTCGGAGGAGAAAACACATAAACGTTCACGTTGTCGTTCCCTGAGATGTCGGTCAAGTCGTATCGCTAAAGCCATAACCTGGTCTAGGGAGTCAGAAGAGGGATAGCTAACTAGCAGGTCTTTCAGGGCATTCGACAGACCCAACCTAAACTGGCACCTTAAGGCAGGGTCATTCCACCGAGAAGCTACGCACCACTTCCGAAAGTCAGAGCAATACTCCTCAACAGGTCTCTTACCCTGACTTAAGGTCACCAGCTGACTCTCGGCAAAGGCAGTCCTGTCAGTCTCGTCATAAATAAGTCCGAGAGCAGAAAAGAAACAATCAACGGAGGAAAGTTCAGTGGCGTCAGGAGCCAAGGAGAAGGCCCACTCTTGGGGCCCTTCCTGGAGCCGGGACATAATTATACCCACCCGCTGGCTCTCAGAACCTGAGGAATGAGGCTTTAAACGAAAGTAAAGCCTACAACTCTCCCGAAAGGAGAGAAAAGCCCTCCGGTCCCCTGATAACCGGTCGGGCAACTTGAGGTGGGGTTCAAGAGGTGCGGTGAGGGGAACTACCAGGGTAGCATCAGGCTGGTTGACCCTCTGAGCCAGGGCCTGGACCTGTAGGGAGAGACCCTGCATTTGCTGAGCCAGGGTCTCACAGGGATCCATAGTGGTGTCAGGGACCAGGGGTAGACTAGGTATGGGCTTGTTATTATGTAATGGCAGGGGGTAGGGAGACGGACAAGTGAGCCCTAATCTACACGCCACTCTGTCCCTGCCTACTTGCAACGACCCGCCCTAGGCGACGGGGTACAACTGGGCGGCGGTCCCTGCGCTCAGTAAGTGCACGACAAACACGACAAACATACAAGGAACACAAGCAAGGAAAAGGGGCCGTTGCCCACGGCAACACCGTGACCAACCAGAGTGGTGAACGAGCCGAGTCAAGCCAGGAGTGTGCGAGGTACAAAACGAAAAGCAGAAGAGTAGTCGGTAAACCAGGGTCTGTATGGAGCAGGATCAAAAATAGCAGGAGCTGTAGCTGGGCCAGGAAACCACAAGGAAAGAAACACAAGCAATAACAAGCACCGAGGGACAGGAAGTGCATGCTTAAATAGACCGAGGGCGGGAGCCTGCTGAGTCTGGCCAGGTTACGATAGGCTCTCCCACTCCTAAGCCTGCCAGCCTGAATGGTGGAAGCAGGAGTCAGTCTCAGGGATGTATTCTCAGGTGCTGACTGATTAGTTCTGGGAGTTAACCCCGAAGCTGTGCCTGGCAGATCCTTTACACGGGACCTGAACTAATCAGGTCCCGATCATATCTCCGGGACCAGAGGCAGGTGATAACAGCGCGATCCGGGTGTCAGCGCTACTCTGAGACACCCGGATCGTGCGTTTAACACCCACCGTGAATTCACGTCGGCACTGCACAGAGCCCAGCAAGTGCCGACGTGAATATACAGTGGGCGGTCGTGAAGCGGTTAAGGAGTATATCCATATAAACCAGTTGGCACCGAGCTGTTATCAGAAAAGAGGCATAAAACTTGACCTTAATTACTGCTTTATAAATTTGTTTTTGTTTTTTTTTTTAAATATAGTTTTCGGGTAAGGATACTCCATTCAAATACACAGTGAACAAAACAAATATATGTAAATACATTTTTGAATATCCAAAGGTCTGTTTTTATAAATTTTCCATGTGTGAACTGAGTAGGAGAAAATATGACTTCAGGGTTACCAAAGATAAAGCCTACCTGTTGTTGGGTGCTGGGTGGCATTTTCCCTAAATAGTGTCAACCACTGTCTATGTAACATAAATAGGAATACACATTTGCAACTTTAGTGTCACAATATATAATTTTTTTTATTCAGCTTCATTAATAAATCACAGGCACTATTTTTAATGAAGAATTGTTTCTGTAATCAGCATTTATCCCTTTGTATATTCCTCTAGAGTTTGGACTCCTTTATGATAAAAAATGGAATTCCCCGTTATCACAGCAAGTACTACAATATAATTTTATTTAATCGTAATGATTTCTGGTTCTACAATACCTTGCAATACACTCCACAACATGCTTTTTATATAATTACTTGCATGTTCTGACATTTTGATTGACGTGTTTTATTTATATGTCCTTGTCATGAATTCCTTCATGTTCTTATCTTGCAGTACTCTATATATAGTGCACGCTGTAATTGATATTGTATTCTCAATATATTTAATTATAGTTACATTACAACGTGTATGTTTTCAAATACATTCATGATTAAACTGGAAGTTCCTTGCTCACATAAATATTAATATATATATATATATATATATATATATATATATATATATATATATATATATACTGTGGAGGGTTTAGCATCAGGAGAGGTTGGTACAGCGGTTTCTTTGTAGCCAGAGACAGGGACACCGTGCATTAAAAGTCATAACAGGGCTTTGCCTGTGTTTTTATTCTTGTCAAAGAAACAGCCTCTTGTACAACAAGGCAAAATACAAAATAAATCCTGCTCGTCTGAGCACTAACTAAACAAGATATTATCTAACTATACCGAGTGCCTTCCTACCAGGCACTGGACACAAAGTAACACAGGTCTTTACTCACATAGAATACAGGCTACTCCAGCCTTAGTAGTCTCCAGTCTGAGTCAGGGGTGAGACTCACACACGCTGTGTCTGCACCTTTTTATACACAGGCTACAGGTGCAGCTAATTGAGCAGCAGCCTTGTCCTACAAACAGAGATGGACTAGGGATTGGGGAACCCGCCCTGCTCTTCTCCAATCCAACTCCAGGCCCTTTTTCCGGCTTTTCCTTAAGCCGAGATTGGAAAGCTAGAGCTTTCTATTGCAAGAACAACTCATTCCCTGGAGCCTAGGATACATATGAAAGGATTCTAGGGGAAATGTACCTTCCCTCAATGACTTTACCTGTCACTGTCTCACATACCCTCTTCCTCTGTTCGAGCCCGTGGGATCGGACACATTTAGCTACAAGGCAGTGTGTCCTAGACAAAGCGTCAGCATTGCCCTGCAGTTTTCCTGCTCTGTGTTCCACAGTATATTTGAAGTTCTGCAAAGTAAGAAACCACCGTGTAACTCTTGCATTTCTCTCTTTAGCTTGACACATCCACGTAAGAGGAGAGTGGTCTGTAACCAACCTAAACCGACAACCCAATAAATAATATCTCAGGGACTCAAGTGCCCACTTAATTGCCAAGCACTCCCGTTCAACTATGCTATCGTTTTTCTCAGCCGGGGTAAGTTTTCTGCTCAAATAGGTCACAGGATGTTCCTCACCACCCACCTCTTTTGACAGAACTGCTCCGAGCCCCACATTAGAAGCATCAGTTTGGACAACAAACTCCTTTTTGAAGTCAGGAGTGACTAAGACTGGTTGGTTACACAGGGCCAGTTTCAACTCTTGAAAGGCGCTTTCAGCCTTCGTGTCCCACTTGACCATGACAGACTTACTTCCCTTGATAAGATCTGTCAGGGGCGCTGCTGTGCTGGCAAAGTTTGGAATGAACCTGCGGTAATAACCTACAATTCCTAGAAAAGCTCTGACCTGCTTTTTGGTTGAGGGATGGGGCCAGTTTTGGATAGCCTCAACTTTGTTGACCTGTGGCTTTATCACCCCTCTCCCAATTATGTACCCCAGATACCGTGCTTCCTCCAAGCCTAAGGAACATTTCTTTGGGTTTGCTGTTAACCCTGCGGCTCTGAGGGAGTTTAGTACTGCTTGTACTTTTGGTAAGTGGCTTTCCCAGTCATCACTGAAGATTATAATGTCGTCCAGATATGCCGAAGCATACCGACGATGGGGTTTGAGGACTATGTCCATTAACCTTTGAAAGGTCGCTGGAGCCCCATGTAGCCCAAATGGTAAACAAATATATTGAAACAGACCATCCGGGGTGATGAACGCAGTTTTCTCTTTGGCGCCCTCCGTGAGGGGTACTTGCCAATAACCTTTGGTTAAATCAAGTGTTGAAAAATACCTTGAATGGCCCAGTCTCTCTATTAACTCGTCAACTCTTGGCATTGGGTATGCGTCAAACTTTGACATCTCATTTAACTTGCGGAAGTCGTTACAGAAACGCAATGACCCATCTGGTTTCGGAATCAATACAATGGGATTTGACCATTCACTTTTTGACTCTTCAATAATCCCAAGGTCTAGCATTTTCTTGACCTCCTCAGATATGGCTTGTCTACGAGCTTCAGGGACTCTGTAGGGTTTCAAGTGGACCCGAACCTGAGGCTCGGTCACAATGTCATGTTTTATTATACTGGTCTGTCCTGGCAGTTCTGAAAACATGTCTGTGTTTCTCTGCACAAACTCTTTTGTCTCCTGTTTCTGTGGCTTTGCGAGGGATTCTGACACATACACATCTGGGTTAGGACTATAGGGGGTCCTTACTGCCACGAGGGTCTCTCTTTCTTTCCATGGCTTAATTAAGTTTATATGGTATAACTGCACTGTCTTCCTTTTACCTGGTTGGTAAACTTTATAATTTACATCCCCCACCTTTTCAATTATCTAATACGGCCCTTGCCATTTAGCAAGAAATTTGCTTTCTACGGATGGCACTAAGACCAACACTCGATCACCAGAGTTAAAATTTCTAACTTTAGCAGTTCGGTTATACACCCTGCTCTGAGCATCCTGAGCTTGCTCCAAGTGTTCCTTAACTATCGGCATGACCGCAGCGATTCGGTCTTGCATCAACGTGACATGCTCAATTACACTCCTATAAGGTGTGGACTCTTGCTCCCAGGTTTCCTTGGCTATGTCCAGGAGACCACGGGGTTGTCTGCCGTATACAAGTTCGAAAGGAGAAAACCCTGTGGATGATTGAGGAACTTCATGTACAGCGAACATCAAATAGGGCAGAAGACAGTCCCAATCCTTCCCATCCTTACTAACCACCCTCCTCAACATGCCTTTTAATGTCTTATTGAATCTTTCGACAAGACCATCAGTTTGAGGGTGATATATAGAGGTACGCAGGTGTTTAATTTTCATCAGTTTACATAATTCCTTGGTGATTTTGGACATAAAGGGAGTTCCCTGATCGGTAAGGATTTCCTTAGGTAAACCAGTACGGGAAAACATGTAAAACAACTCTCTTGCAATGGCTTTTGAAGAGGAATTTCGCAAAGGGACTGCCTCAGGGTAGCGTGTGGCATAGTCCAACACCACTAGGATATATTGATGTCCTCTAGAGGATTTGACTAAAGGGCCGACCAGATCCATGGCAATTCTTTCAAAAGGGATCCCAATGATAGGCAAAGGCACCAGCTGACTCCTAAAATGTGGCATAGGAGCCGTTATCTGACACTCCGGGCAGGACTCGCAATACCTCTGAACTTCCGTATATACCCCCGGCCAGAAGAATCGTTGTAAGATATGCTCTCTGGTCTTTTCACAACCTTAATGTCCACCAAGCACGTGTTTATGAGCCAGGTCCAACACCGTTCTACGATACAGTTGGGGTATCACCAGCTGTTCAACAACCTCCCCACGTATGTTATCTATCCGATACAGCAAATCCTGGTTAACCGCCATGTGTGGAAACACCTTATCAGCCCCTGGATGTTGAGGCACTCCATTTAATACCTTAGTATTTTCCCTGGCTTTTACCAATGTGGGATCGCTAAGTTGAGCGGTCCCAAAATTGTTACGTGATACATTTAACTCTGGTATCTCAGAAATTTCCTCCTGCTCATCCGTTTCACCAGCAAAAACAGCCAGAGGAAATTTATCAGGCTCAGTGGTCACCCCTACTGCTGGCACCTCAGCATCTTCGTTAAAGGGTTCTGGGCTAATCACAGCGCACACATTAATACCATCATTAACATTTACAGTGGAGGTTACATCTTTCTTCCTCCACAAGTCCCAGAACACTGGGAAGTCTCTCCCCAGGATCACACTGTGCATCAGGGACTTGACCACACCCACTTCATGGCAAGCGGTTCCATAGGAAGTCTCTAGAGTGACCAAAGCGGTGGGGTATTCTTTAGTGTCCCCATGTATGCACAGGACCCCTATACTATGTCCGCTGAATGTTCCAGGGTCTATCAGGCTGGCATGCACCAGGGTAACCAGACTCCCAGAATCCAGCAAGGCACTCACAGTACACCCTTCCACTTTTACGACACACATTTGTTGCTCAGTCTCGTAAACAGTCTCAGCAGAACAAACAGGATGTGCAAACAAGGATATTCGCCTTGCTGCATCACACTCCATTGGCTCAGTAGTCAGGGGACAATTGGCAGCAATATGCCCAGGTCCATAACACCGCCAGCACTGTATGCGGCCCCGGTCCCCAACTTGAGACCCTGGTCTGGCCTTCAGTGTCTCTCTGGGATTTCTTCCCTCCGTCTGCTCCCCTTCTGAGCCACCTCCCTTAAAGGCATGGTGTTGCCCTAAAAACATGTTTTTTTTTTAAAATGTAAACATTTAGTGTGTGGGTGATTAAACATTGTTCAAATTTTTTTTTTTTTTTTCGCGAGTCAGGAAATATTATAAATTTTTTCTAATTTATAATACTACCCATTTTTGGTCACTAGATGGAGCTAGTTCCCAAAATTGCAGCATTGCAACATTGGGTTAAAAGCTCTCGCTCTAGTGAGCTCTCAGCATCCCCCCCTCCTTTATCCTGGCTAGTGCCGGGATAAACGAGGGGTTTGAAAGGTTTAACCTCCTACACTGTGTGTCGCCATTTTTTGAGGTAACCCACAGTGTAGTAGGTTTACATACAGTAGTAAACACACACAAACACTAACATACATTGAAATCTCTTACCTGCTCCTGCCGCCGCGGCTCCCTCCGGCCCGTCCGCTCCCTTTGCTGCCGCTGTTCCATGTGCACAAGTCCGGAAGCCGCGACCGGAAGTAGTAATATTACTGTCCGGCCGCGACTTCCGGTCCACAGGAAAATGGCGCCGGACGGCGCCAATTTCGAATAGGACTGTGTGGGAGCGGCGCATGCGCAGTTCCCACACAGACGCCGTACACGGACGTGAATGGGACGGGAGCCGTTCACAGTCCCTATGGGACTGTGGCTGCCGTACTCCATGTCTGTGTGTGTCGTTAATCGACACACACAGAAATGGAACAAAAAATGGCAGCCCCCATAGGGAAGAAAAAGTGTAAAAATAAGAAACAGTAAAACACAAACACACAAATGAATATAAACGTTTTTATTAAAGCACTAACATCTTTAACATATAAAAAAATTATTTGTGATGACACTGTTCCTTTAAAGACATTTCTCACCCCTCTAGTAAATGGAACAGTCTTACCGGGTGCTCCGCACGATTTGCTGTTCCTAGGGTTAGAACATCCAGGCGGTACTTCTTGGATTAGATCCTTAGTAGCTCTGTACCTTTCAATCAGGTTCACCAGCTGTTCCGCATCTGTAGGATCTCCTTGACCGACCCAACGCTGGACCTTCGGTGGTAAGGAGCGGATATATTTGTCAAGCACCACTCTCTCCACGATCCGCGCAGGGGTTGATTCCTCTGGGTGTAGCCATTTCCTTGCAAGATGGACAAGATCATACATTTGTGATCACGCAGGTAGGTGTTCCACGAAAGTCCAGTTGTGCACCCGTCGAGCACGCACATTCATATTAACACCCAGATGGGCAAGGATCTCACCCTTCAGCTTGGAGTAATCCTTAGCATCCTGCTCATTGAGATCAAAGTACGCCTTTTGCGTCTCTCCGGTTAGGAAAGGTGCCATACCTGCTGCCCACTGATCTGAAGGTAACTTCTCTCGTTCTGCCACTCGCTCAAACACCATGAGATAGGCCTCAACGTCGTCGGTGGATGTCATCTTCTGCAGAGATGTCTGTACCGCTGCACGAGTGGTTTGGCGCAAACCACGAGGCCCCGCTGACCTCTCCACTGAGGCCTGAATTTGGTCTTGCAAATAGCGATTAATTTTCTGCTGTTCTTTTAAGGCCAGTCTGTGGGCTTCACCCAGCAGAATATTGGTTTCAGCCTGTGCACGCATGGCTTCCTCATGCACCATTCGCTGAGTCGCGCTGGCTTCTTGCAGAGCTGTGCTTATCTTCCCCTGGTTGATATTAGCCTGAATCAGCTGTTTAAGTATTTCATCCATTTTAACAGTCTCTTTTAGCCCTGTTGCCGCCTTCACCCAAGACATACACTTCCAAGCACTCTCGGGGAGAAAAAATTGTGTTGTTGCCCCTAGCAACGATTTTCCACTTGGAGCAGCAAAAGTTCTTTTAAATAGGTGTATGTCTCTTTAAGACCGCGCCCGCATCGACCACCATATGTGGAGGGTTTAGCATCAGGAGAGGTTGGTACAGCGGTTTCTTTGTAGCCAGAGACAGGGACACCGTGCATTAAAAGTCATAACAGGGCTTTGCCTGTGTTTTTATTCTTGTCAAAGAAACAGCCTCTTGTACAACAAGGCAAAATACAAAATAAATCCTGCTCGTCTGAGCACTAACTAAACAAGATATTATCTAACTATACCGAGTGCCTTCCTACCAGGCACTGGACACAAAGTAACACAGGTCTTTACTCACATAGAATACAGGCTACTCCAGCCTTAGTAGTCTCCAGTCTGAGTCAGGGGTGAGACTCACACACACTGTGTCTGCACCTTTTTATACACAGGCTACAGGTGCAGCTAATTGAGCAGCAGCCTTGTCCTACAAACAGAGATGGACTAGGGATTGGGGAACCCGCCCTGCTCTTCTCCAATCCAACTCCAGGCCCTTTTTCCGGCTTTTCCTTAAGCCGAGATTGGAAAGCTAGAGCTTTCTATTGCAAGAACTACTCATTCCCTGGAGCCTAGGATACATATGACAGGATTCTAGGGGAAATGTACCTTCCCTCAATGACTTTACCTGTCACTCTCTCACAATATATATATATAATATATAAATAATAGATACGTGTGTTTTGTCAGGTTCAATGCTACGAAGAGGCTCCAAAATAGATCTGTTAATTTAAATGTTTGCTAAGAGAGATGAAAAAAATACCTTCTCTTGCAGGTATTTAATAAAGATTCTGCTACCATATTCACGCCAACATGGAGTGCTAGACGCACAAAATTTGATTCATACTCTACTACTGTCTGTCCCATTTTTGATGTTTGGTACTAACATGCCGTATTTTGTAATTGTTTTTAACTAAGTCGGAAACTGCATGAGGCCAAGTTTACTGTGTTTCTGTGCAGTGGAAAAAAACGCAGAATCCAGATGTTACAGAAATATGAATGACATTTGTGAAGTGATATATCACAGCAGCAAATTACCTGCTTTACTGTCAGCTTCAGAAGGGAATATCCTCTGTAAAACCTCATGGTTCCATTATATTTTCACAGCTTGAGCCCCCTGTCAGATGGTCAGATCCTCTGGTACGCTAGTCAGACCCTCGTTATGGTCTATAATAATTTTACTATTATATACAACAAAGCGAGTGTTACTCGAGTTACTAAGCAACTACTTGTGAGTTCTTAAAGGGAACCTGTCACCAGCATTTCACCTATTGAACTCTACTCATCCACGCTGGTCACTGCTGTCAAAATTTCATTGCCGTTATCCCCTCTCCTAAACTCCTGCAACCGAAAATATCGGTCTGCAAACATTTTGCACCATTTATGGTAATAATCGGGCAATCTCATTTGTTCCACTTCTTAGTCCCACCCACTGGCGAAAACTGGACCGCTCTGAATGCCGAATTTCGGCTGACATAGCGCGCGTGCGTCCGTCATGTATGGTTCGATACACTTCCCTGCTTCATCCGGCCCTCAAATCTAGTTACTGCTCATGTGCCGCTATATTGTCCCGTTGTGCGTATGCACTAGAACAGGATATCGATGCGCAAGCGTGGGATTTCATGTGTGCTGGGGGGAGGTGAGGAGCTGTCAATTCAAAGTAAGGAGGTGAGGTTAACTCGGAAAGGCTTCAGGAATGAAGATATGACTCTTTTCGAATGAAGGTATGACTCTTTTATGCTTAATAGCATATAGCATATGGCGTGGTAACACTAAAAAACAAACTACTGAAGGTACAGAGCCTACTTAAGAAGATAATTATAGGTTACATAAAAAGGATTTTTCACCCACTACCACCAAGTATTGCTGGTTTAATAGGTGAAATGCTGGTGACAGGTTCCCTTTAAAGAGATAGACTGTCTCTGTCTATGGTCCCATGCACATGAACGTATTTTAGCGGCCACAACTCACCCACAATTCTGCGGGTGAATTGCGGCCCCATTCATTTTAATGGGCCCATGCACATGACCGTGGTTTCCACGGTCCGTGCATTGCCCAGGAGCCTGGACCGCAAAAAGATCGGACATGTCTTATTACGGCCGCATCTTGCGGTCCAGGCTTGTTGAAATTAATGCACACGGAAATGTGCACGGCCCGTGATTTGCGGGCAGCCACGAGTGGCATCCGAGCCACAAGTCACGGCCTGTGCACACCACTATGGTCGTGTGCATGAGGGCTTAAATCTTTCCACTGTGTAGCTATAAATTCTGAAGCAAAGGATTGTGGGATGGAGAAAAGCTGGAGCATGCAGAGATCTCCTATAACATTGCTCCTCATATTCATTGACTAGCAAAATAACTATATAAGTCTGTGGGCCTGTAAGTTTTATAATCTACAAGGTTCTAATAAAACTTTTTGTGAGCAAAAGATTACTAATAATTACACGCACACTCTAATGTAGTGCACTATCCTCATAGACGTCTGCAACACTTTGGCAAAATAGTCTTTTTGCTATATTGCATTCCTTTTTTGTCTACACTTATTGATGTCTGCAGTTATATATTGACAGCCCCTTAGTCCCTGGTAGCTTCCACCACATTATAGTGGCACACCTTCTTTCTCTTTTTTTTTTTTACAACCAGCTTCCCCCTAAAGACCATTTAAAGGGGTTGTCTGATTTCTGCAAATTGATGTTATTTTTTTTCTATAATTAAAAGTTATAAAATTTTTCAATATACTTTCTGCAATTATTTATCATGGTTTTCAAGGTCTCTTCTTGTTGTCAATAAGTAGGAACATTAATTGTTACTTCCAGTGGATAATATTCTGTCCATGGTCATGTGATGGACACACAGGTGCTGGGATCGTTAGAAGACACAGCTGTGATACACATACTGTAACGAGCCGTACACCTGTGTGTCCATCACATGGCCATGGACAGAATTTATACACTGGAAGTAAAGAATTAATGTTCCTACTGAATAACAACAGTACTGGGTTATGATATTCCTTATGGAATCTACAAAATTCAGGACCCCATTTGGATCAAGGCTATCAGAATTTGTTGCATTTAACTTGAGCAGAATTTTCAGTTTAAATGGGAGTTAAGTAAAAGTTATGATATGTATAATGTCAAATCTATGGGAACCTAATATCTTTACTTTATTTTTCTGCACCCCACTACCACTTTATTGTTCCATAATTCTAATATTAAAAACAATGAATAAAGCTAATTGTAAAGCATTTGGGAAGCTGGCACTATTTAAATAATTGTTTTTATTATTACTTCTATTATTATCATTATTATAATAATTATTAAGGCTTGTCCTACCAACAAAAGTTGTTTCCACAGTGGTCACTGACATGGTGTTACCTTTTAAAGAGACACTAATGTTCAAATAATCATCTACCACTTATATGCGTTGCAAGACGTGTCTAAGGAGATATATGTAAGAATGTCTACATGTATATGAATTAAAATAAATTACTGGGGTTCCCAAAAGTAGAGTTTAAAAAAATCATCAAGATACCCATAGCTAATAATCCCGCATTGGCTCTTCTGTCATTGGAGATTGAGAAAGTGCCGCCTGACTTTAGTCGTCTAGTGTGGCACGTTTTGCTTACAGCCAAACTTTTAATAGCTAAAGCCTGGAAGTCTTCGACGTCCCCTTCATGTAAAGAAGTTATTGCCAAAGTTTCAACACATTGCATATATGAACGTCTCTTCTACCTTAGGCCGAATAGATATGCTTCCTTTATTGCCTTCTGGAACCATTGGATACTGTATAATGATGTTGCAGTCGATATTGCACCTATACCTTTTGTTCCCCCTCCTTCACCTTCCCTTCCCCTTCCTTCTCTCTCCTGATCCCTCCTTCCTGGTTATTTGTTCATTTATTTGGCTATGATTGGACCTTGCTCTCAGAATTAATGTGACTTTCCAATGTACCGATTCTATGTTACTATTCTAGTATTTTTAAATATTTCAATAAAATATGAATGTTAAAATAAAAAAATCATTAAAAGATATAGAATTAATTTCTAACAAATATGTAAGAGTTTGAAGACCACCACAATTGTCACCATCAGATAAACAGTACTTAAAGTAATAAATGCACAAAAAAGAAGATAATTTGCACTAGAACATTGAAACTAAAAATTTGAGATCTTGAGTCTAAATGTGAGATCTTTAGAAGTAACAGAAGACATTAAGTATGCCGTTGAGAGAATAAAAACCTCTAAACCATGTCTACAAACATCACTGAGGCATGGTGGAGGATCAGTGAAAAGTTTGGGATAAGCAACAACATCTGGAGTTAATTATTTGTTTTTGTTTGAAAGTATCATTAATACGGATAACTAGAAACAAATGTTAATACATCACATAATACTCTTTGAGATAAAGATAACAATTCCAAGCACATTACTGTGAAGATCAAGATGTTTTTATCAGATAAAGTAGCTGCAGTAGAACTCAGAACAATGGACTTGCCACCTCAGGGCCCTGACCTCAACATCAGTGAATGTATTATGGATAACTTGGATCTTGAGAAACAAAAAATGCACCAAACTTCTAGGTTATTAACTTTGGAAACATAGTTGATGGGGCTTCTGTGTAACTGTACCTACAATATATGTGTAACACCCATGGCCGCGGGCCGTCAGGTTTACTCACCTCCTGACGGCCGCATCAATGGATCAGTGAGCGCTGGCCCGCATCTCCTCCTCAGGAGACATCAGCACTCACTTCCGCTTCCCTCGGCTGTGTCCCACAGTAGCCAGCACGTGCACCTGCATTACATACCCAAATTAGCCCAAGAGCACCCTGGACTATAAGAAGGGCCCTGCCCCTTCCTGCATTATTGTCGTTTACCTATGTTCGTCACTGCAAATGGTCCATTAACTGTTTTCCAGTTCCCAGTGTTCCTGTTCTTGGAACCTGTATCCTGTATCCTGTGCTATCCCGGTCCTAGTGCCGTTTAGAGTTGGAGTCGTGTTGTGCTGAGTACAACGCCTGCCAAGTTACACCACGCCTGGTGTCTGCCTGCTACTAAGGTCCCATACGAGTCTATCTTGCTACTGTCTGAAGTTACCACAGGTACACCTATTCGAACTATAGACTTTAACTTGTATCCTGTTAACCAGTTGCCATACCGTCAAGGCGGTATGGCCCAGTGGGTCCACGCACCCTATGTGACAGTACACTCAGGTCATGGACCCAGCTGGTCCGCCTAAGACTTTGTCGTTGTCTCAAGCGATGCAGGCAGATCTGCGAGACCTGCGTTCACGACAGCACCAACTCCTCCTGGCAGTGAATTCCATTGCACAAGATGCAGCCTCCTCAGCTCCTGTTCTGACTGATCCTCCTGCAACACTTCCTGTTAGCACCGGTGCTGATCCCCGATTCTCGCTACCACTACCGCCTCGTTACAACGGAGATGTGAGTACCTACAGGGGATTCCTCAATCGGTGCTAGATCCACTTCTCTGTTTATTCCAGAGCATTTCCGTCTGATGGCACCAGGATTGTCTTCATTGTTTCCCTGTTCACTGGCAGGGCCCTAGCGTGGGCGAGCCCGATCTGGGAACGAGAGGGACCCGTGACTTCCAGGTGTTCCTCCAGATATTTCGTACTGTGTTGGAGAAGCCTGGACGAGTCTCCTCGGCAGCGGCCTCCTTGTTGAACCTGCGCCAGGGAGAAACCACCGTGGGCGAGTACGCAATTCAATTCCGTACCCTGGCAGGAGAGCTGTCCTGGAACGACGAGGCCCTAGTGGCTACATTCTGGCAGGGATTGTCTCCAGAGATCAAGGACGAACTGGCTGCTCGTGATCTGCCATCCACCCTGGACGCCCTCATTTTGCTTACCACCCGGATTGATATGAAGCTCCGGGAACGATCCCAGGAGATTTGTCGTGAGAGAGACTCCCTAGCCTGATACCCTCACCAGGTGGCCCACCTGAAGAGTCTATGCAGGTAGACCGGCTTAAATTATACGTCGAGGAGAACCAGCGCAGACACACTTCGGGACTTTGTCTTTATTGTGGCCTCCGAGGCCATGTCGTGCGTCTGTGTCCTCAGAAGCCAAATAACCCCAATGCCTACGATTGGTCGGGGAGACAACCCTAGGCCATACTGCGCTGGGTAGAGACTTTTCTTCTAAACTGTCTATCCACGTGACTATTATGTCCGGCGAGAAGAACCACCGGATCTCTGCCTATCTTGAATCTGGGTCCGCAGCCAGTTTTATCCACAAGGATCTAGTGGATCTCCTCCAATCCAGCAAAATCTGGACTCCAACAAACACATAGCGCTCCTTTCCGTCTGAGCCCTCCCATGGGCCCAAACGGCAGTTTATCACCACAAATGGGGTATTGCCGCACTAAGGACAAATTGGGCAACAAAATGGGGTATGTTGTTCCCTGTGAAAATAAGAAATTTTGATCAAAAATGACATCTTATTGGAAAAAATATAATTTTTTTCATTTCACAGCCCAATTCAAATAGGTGCTGTGAAAAAACTGTGCCGTCAAAATGATAACAAAAACCATAAATGAATTCCTTGAGGGGTGTAGTTTCCAAAATGGGGTCACTTCTGGTGGGTTTCCATTGCTTTGATACCTCTGGGGCTCTGCAAATGCGACATGGCACCCGAAAACCAATCCAGCAAAATCTGGACTCCAACAAACACATAGCGCTCCTTTCCTTCTGAGCCCTCCCATGGGCCCAAACGGCAGTTTATCACCACAAATGGGGTATTGCCGCACTAAGGACAAATTGGGCAACAAAATGGGGTATGTTGTTCCCTGTGAAAATAAGAAAATTTGATCAAAAATGACATCTTATTGGAAAAAATATCATTTTTTTCATTTCACAGCCCAATTCAAATAGGTGCTGTGAAAAAACTGTGCGGTCAAAATGATAACAAAAACCATAAATGAATTCCTTGAGGGGTGTAATTTCCAAAATGGGGTCACTTCTGGTGGGTTTCCATTGTTTTGATACCTCAACACCTCTTCAAACCTGGCATGCTGCCTAAAATATATTCTAATAAAAAAGAGGCCTCAAAATGCACTAGGTGCTTCTTTGCTTCTAGGGCTTGTGTTTTAGTCCACGAGCGCACTAGAGCCACATGTGGGACATTTCTAAAAACTGCAGAATCTGGACAATACATATTTAGTAGTGTTTCTCTGGTAAAACCTTCTCTGTTACTAAAAAAAAATTTTATAAAATTGAAATTCAGCAGAAAAAATGAAATTTGCAAATTTCATTTCCACTTTGCTTTAATTCCTGTGAAATGCCTGAAGGGTTAAAAAACTTTCTATATGCTGTTTTGAATACTTTGAGGGGTCTAGTTTTTAAAATGGGGTGTTTTATGGGGGTTTCTAATACATAGGCCCCTCAAAGCCACTTCAGAACTGAACAGGTACCTTCAAAAAAAGGCTTTTGAAATTTTCTTAAGAATATGAGAAATTGCTGTTTATGTTCTAAACCTTGTAACGTCCAAGAAAAATAAAATAATGTTCAAAAAACGATGCCAATTTAAAGTAGACATATGGGAAATGTGAACTAGTAACTATTTTGGGTGGTATAACCGTCTGTTTTTCAAGCAGATGCATTTAAATTCTGAAAAATGCTATTTTTTGTAAATTTTCTCTAAATTTTGCAATTTTTCACAAATAAAGACTGAATATATCGACCAAATTTTACCACGAACATGAAGCCCAAAGTGTCACGAGAAAACAATCTCAGAATCGCTTGGATAGGTTTAAGCATTCCGACGTTATTACCACATAAAGTGAAATATGTCAGATTTGAAAAATGGGCTCTGAGCCTTAAGGCCCAAACTAGGCTGCGTCCTTAAGGGGTTAAGGTGCCAGTTTAGGTTGGGCCTGTCAAACGCCCTGAAAGACCTGCTAGTTAGCTATCCCTCTTCTGACTCCCTTGACCAGGTTATGGCTTTAGCGGTACGACTTGACCGACATCTCAGGGAACGACAACTTGAACGTTTTTGTGTTTTCCGCTTTGACTCCCCCATGATGCGTCCCGAGGTCCCGTTGCTTCGCTCTTCCACGGAAGACTCGGAGGTACCTATGCAACTCGGGGCCTCCATGTCCCCCCGACAACGTAGAGAGTTCCGCAGGAAGAATGGTCTCTGCTTCTATTGTGGGGATGACAAGCATCAAGTGAACACCTGTCCTAGGCGTAAGAATAAGCAGCCGGAAAACTTCCGCGCCTAAGTGATCATCGGGGAGGTCACTTGGGCGCACAGGTATTTCCCGTAAATATGAAACGTAATAAAATCTTGCTTCCGTTTCAGGTCTCTTTTGGTGGTAGGTCTGCTACCAGCAGTGCCTTCATGGATTCAGGGTCTTCTGCTAATATCATGTCTGTGGAATTTGCTATGTCTCTAGTTATGCCTTTGATTGATTTGCCTAAACCTGTCCCTGTAGTGGGTATCGACTCCACTCCTCTTGCTAATGGTTATTTTACACAGCATACCCCTGTTTTTGAACTCCTTGTTGGCTCCATGCATTTGGAGCAGTGCTCTGTACTGTTGATGCAGGGATTATCGTCCGATTTGGTTTTAGGCCTTCCCTGGTTGCAGTTGCATAATACCACGTTTTAACTGGAATACTGGGGAGCTTACCAAATGGGGTAATGAATGCTTGACGTCATGTTTTTCTGTTAATTCTATTTCTCCCCCTAAAGGAGGTGAACACGCTACCTGAGTTTGTTCAGGACTTCGCTGATGTTTTCTCTAAGGAGGCCTCCGAAGTGTTACCTCCTCATAGAGAATACGATTGCGCTATCGAATTGGTACCAGAAGCTAAGCTCCCTAAGGGTAGGATATTTAATCTTTCTTGTCCCGAACGTGAAGCCATGAGAGAGTATATCCAGGAATGCCTGGCCAAGGGTTACATTCGCCCCTCTACTTCCCCGGTAGGTGCTGGCTTCTTCTTCGTAGGGAAGAAGGATGGTGGTCTTAGGCCATGCATTGACTACCGTAACTTGAATAAGGTCACTGTAAGGAACCAGTATCCCCTTCCTTTGATTCCTGATCTCTTTAATCAGGTTCAGGGGGCCCAATGGTTCTCTAAGTTTGATCTACGGGGGGCGTATAACCTCATCCGCATCAAAGAGGGGGATGAGTGGAAGACTGTGTTTAACACGCCCGAAGGTCATTTCGAATACCTCGTCATGCCCTTTGGGTTGTGTAATGCTCCTGCGGTCTTCCAGAATTTCATAAATGAGATTTTAAGAGTATACCTGGGGGTATTTCTTGTAGTGTACCTTGATGACATACTGGTGTTTTCCAAGGACTTGTACCCCCGCATTGAGCATGTCAGGAAGGTGCTCCAGGTCCTTCGGGAAAACAAACTGTTTGCGAAAACCGAAAAATGTGTGTTTGGGGTACAGGAGATACCATTTTTGGGTCAAATCCTCACTCCTCATGAATTCCGCATGGACCCCGTCAAGGTCCAGGCTGTGGTGGAATGGGTCCAACCTGCCTCCCTGAAGGCGTTACAGTGTTTCTTGGGGTTCGCTAATTATTACAGGAGATTTATTGCTAACTTCTCGGTCATCGCTAAGCCTCTTACGGACCTCACTCGCAAAGGTGCTGATCTCCTCCACTGGCCTCCTGAGGCTATCCAGGCTTTTGAGGTCCTTAAGAAGTGCTTTATCTCGGCCCCGGTGCTGGTTCAGCCCAACCAAATGGAGCCATTTATCGTGGAAGTTGACGCATCCGAGGTGGGAGTGGGGGCTGTCTTGTCCCAGGGTTCCAGGTGCCTCACCCATCTCCGTCCCTGTGCCTACTTCTCCAGGAAGTTTTCGCCCACTGAGAGTAACTATGATATTGGCAACCGCAAACTCTTAGCCATTAAATGGGCATTTGAAGAGTGGCACCACTTCCTGGAGGGGGCTAGGCACCAGGTAACGGTCCTTACCGACCACAAGAATCTGGTTTTCCTAGAATCTGCCCGGAGGCTAAACCCGAGACAAGCTTGATGGGCGCTATTTTTTACCAGATTCAACTTTTTGGTTACCTATAGGGCTGGGTCTAAAAATATTAAGGCCGATGCTCTGTCGCGTAGCTTCATGGCCAGCCCTCCTTCGGAGGAAGATCCTGCTTGTATTTTGCCTCCTGGTATAATCATTTCTTCTATTGATTCTGATTTAGTCTCTGAAATTGCGGCCGATCAAGGTTCAGCTCCTGGGAACCTTCCTGAGGACAAGCTGTTTGTTCCCCTGCAATTCCGGCTAAGGGTACTTAGGGAGAATCATGACTCCGCACTATCTAGTCATCCAGGCGTCCCGGGTACCAAACACCTCATTGCCAGAAACTATTGGTGGCCTGGGTTGCCTAAAGACGTTAAGGCTTACGTCGCCGCTTGTGAGGTTTGTGCTAGGTCCAAGACTCCCAGGTCCCGACCAGCGGGCTTACTACGTTCTTTGCCCATTCCCCAGAGACCTTGGACCCATATCTCCATGTATTTTATCACCGATTTGCCTCCATCTCAAGGCAAGTCGTTGGTGTGGGTTGTAGTAGACCCCTTCAGTAAGATGTGCCACTTTGTGCCTCTCAAGAAACTACCCAATGCCAAGACGTTAGCTACCTTGTTTGTCAAACACATCCTGCGTCTCCATTGGGCCCCTGTCAATATTGTTTCGGACAGAGGGGTACAATTTGTTTCATTGTTTCGGAGAGCCTTCTGTAAAAAGTTGGAGATTTATCTGTCCTTCTCCTCTGCCTTCCATCCTGAAACTAATGGCCAAACGGAGAGGACTAATCAATCTCTAGAACAATATTTAAGGTGTTTTGTCTATGACTGTCAATATGATTGGGTCTCATTCATTCCCCTCGCCGAATTTTCCCTTAATAACCGGGTCAGTAACTCGTCAAGGGTCTCCCCCTTTTTCTGTAATTTTGGGTTTAATCCACGGTTCTCCTCCGTTTCACCTGGTAGTTCCAACAATCCCGAGGTAGAGGTCGTTCATCGGGAACTGTGCACAGTCTGGGCCCAGGTTCAGAAGAACATAGAGGCGTCCCAGAGTGTACAAAAAACTCAGGCTAATAGAAGACGTTCTGCTAACCCCTTGTTTATGGTCGGGGATCTGGTGTGGTTATCGTCTAGGAACTTGCGCCTTAAGGTCCCGTCCAAGAAGTTTGCTCCCCGGTTTATTGGGCTGTATAAGGTCATTGAAGTCCTCAATCCTGTCTCCTTCCGACTGGAGTTGCCCCCATCTTTTCGAATACACGGCGTGTTTCATGCCTCCCTCCTTAAACGCTGCTCCCTGTCCTTGGCTCCCTCGAGGAAACCTCCTGTTCCCGTTCTCATCCCTGAGGGGGTGGAATTCGAGGTGGCCAAGATTGTGGACAGCAAGATGGTCCAAGGCTCCCTTCAGTACCTGGTCCATTGGAGAGGATACGGGCCTGATGAGAGGACTTGGGTACCCGCCCGGGATGTTCACGGTGGGGTATTGGTCAGGAAGTTCCACCTTCGATTCCCCAATAAACCAGGTCCACTTAGAAAGGGTCCGGTGGCCCCTCATAAAAGGGGGGGTACTGTAAAGGATCTGCCAGGCACAACTTCTGTGTATACGCCCTTAGGTAATCAGTCTGCACCTGAGTCTATGTCTCTGAGACTGACTCCATCTTCCACCACTCAGGATGGCAGGCTTAGGAGTGGGAGAGCCTATCGCAGCCTGGCCAGACGGAGCTAGCTCCCGCCCTCTGTCTATTTATACCTGCCTTTCCTGTTCCTCCTTTGCTTGTGATTCTTCTCGTGTGGTTTCCTGGCCCAGCTACAGCTTCTGACTATTTGATCTTGCTCCATACTGACCCTGGCTTAGTGACTACTCTCCTGCTCTGCGTTTGGTACCTCGTTCACTCCTGGTTTGACTCGGCTCGTTCACCACTCCTGTTGCTCACGGTGTTGCCGTGGGCAACTGCCCCATTTCCCTTAGCTTTGTGTACCCTTGTCTGTTTGTCTCGTGCACTTACTGAGCGTAGGGACCGGTGCCCAGTTGTACCCCGTCGCCTAGGGTGGGTCGTTGCAAGTAGGCAGGGACAGAGTGGCGGGTAGATTAGGGCTCACTTGTCCGTTTCCCTACCCCTTTCATTACAATATCATAAAGTAATGAACTACAATATTGCGTGTAAGTGGATGGATGACATCCTAATCTTTGGCATAACAACACGATATGGTCAGATATATGGTCAGATATATGGTATAAAATAGATTGTCTCCCAGAGGTCTAGAATATAATTTAATAATCGACAATATCCATCATAATACTCCATGTTGCACCGATCCCTGATAGAAGAAGAATATATATTGGTGAACGGTTTTGTAGATGCTTTTTCCGCAAGCGAAATATCTAGACTTTGGTATTTAAGGAAATAAAACATAGCAGGGAAAAAATTGTGCATTTGATATTCTGTGGGTATAATAACTTGTACACCAAAAGAAAAAGAAAAAAGATCCAGAAATATATGCAGGCACTCTCAGGTATAAACAATTCATATAAAAATCCAATTTATTTAAACCTCCGAATAATTACAGATATATCAATATATACATTATATATATATTCATATATCTGTAATTATTCGGAGGTTTAAATAAATTGGATTTTTATATGAATTGTTTATACCTGAGAGTGCCTGCATATATTTCTGGATCTTTTTTCTTTTTCTTTTGGTTTATAATGTCTTCAGAAATGGCACCGTGCTTTATTTACATTGCTTTTTCGGGTACAATTGGGGGTATGGGTTAGCCATAACCTCTTTTTGCTTTTTTGTGATAATAACTTGTACGACACATTGATGGTTTATAGTCAAGTGGGAAGACAACACATAGTGACTTAGCTAACCTAGTAAGTCTGTTAGAGATCAGGTGACCCATGCACTTGTTTGCTGAAGGCTGCTTGTGTGCTATCAGATTACAGTATCACTCCTTTAAACTGTCTAGATAGTTGGAGAAACGACGCAGCGCATACGGGATAGAATAGGACAGCATAAGAGTAACATACAATGCAACAAAACCCTACTACCAATCCCAGCACATTTTTTGTCTAGAACTCACAACATCTCGCAGCTGCAATTCCAGGTGATAGAGCACATACCAGCCCCAAGGAGAGGAGGGGATAGGATTAAGACACTAAAACGCAGGGAAGCATACTGGATCCACAGATTACAAACATTGGAACCCAGAGGACTGAATAGGGAATACGAAGTCAGCAGTTTTATGTAATTATGAAACAACAATGCCTAATACTGATCCAGAATATGACTAATGCCTCTTTTTTCAGACACGCTGACCTAACACAAGGTGTATTGCCAACCATCATCCGATAAATGCAGAACACGGTATCCTTGAGAATATTGGATTTTTTGCACAGTAGGTGATGTGGTAATTTACATAAGGTATTTGACCATGTTAACACTCATACGTATTCCACCACAGGTTATGTTATTCCATCTAGAATAACATGCACAATACCAGTATACAAATAATGACATACCCCCGTACATAGAGGTGATTGTCTTATTCTCCTATGAATCGGTTTTCCCATATTATCCCTTCTCCGCGCGCTTCATGACTACCTAGAACCATTTGCCCCCGTATGTACAGATCAACTATAATTACTATACATGCCATTCTGTGACGACAATCTGGGACACGATCAGGCCCCTTAACAAAATTTATCAGAATCCACCATGCAGTGGATACTACTGATAATACTTTTATCTATTTTAATCCAGGCCACCACTATTCCTATTTCTAAACTCATCCTCCTAGAGATATAGGTGTCAAAACCTACCAGATCTGCACTACTATGGTTCCCCTTCAGTAGGACACGCCCCCGTCACGGCACAAATCTTAGCTCGTTGCGAAACTAGCCAGGAATACGTAACAGGGATTTACCCCAGCAGAGACACGCCCCCGAGAGTGGGCGTGATAGGTGTTTAGAGCCGGCCAATCAGTTGCTGGCTAGACTGAGTCACGATAGGGTATTCACCACGAGCATCTCTCTGGTGAGTAAAAAGAACGCGCTCGGCGTGACGTTGACAGCTAAACGCACGCTGAGGTACACCCACCGCCTGCCCTAGTGTTACACTCTAGTTAGCGCCAAAATAAGCGGAAACCCGGCATACTGATGACAGCGCCGAACATCTGGACACACCAGCGACCAGTGGGTATGATTATAATAGCCTTGCACTCACTGCATTTCTTTTACCCAGTTACACCTGTGAGATGATAGAAAGCAGCATACTCACAATATATTTCCTAACTTGTCTATCTAGACAGTTTAAAGGAGTGATACTGTAATCTGATAGCACACAAGCAGCATTCAGCAAATAAGTGCATGGGTCACCTGATCTCTAACAGACTTACTAGGTTAGCTAAGTCACTATGTGTTGTCTTCCCACTTGACTATAAACCATCAATGTGTCGTACAAGTTATTATACCCACAGAACATCAAATGCACGATGTTTTCCCTGCTATGTTTTATTTCCTTAAATACTGAAGTCTAGATATTTCGCTTGTGGAAAAAGCATCTACAAAACCGTTCACCAATATATATTCTTCTTCTATCAGGGATCAGTGCAAAATGGAGTATTATGATGGATATTGTCGATTATTAAATGATACCGTGCATTATCTAGACCTCTGGGAGACAATCTATTTTATACCATATGTCTGACCATATCGTGTTGTTATTCCAAGGATTAGGATGTCATCCATCCACTTACACGCAATATTGTAGTTCATTACTTTATGATATGTATATCATGTATAATGTAGGAATCTTTTTCCTTAGACCTTGTTCTTGTTGTAACTTTATTATTTTCGTTTGTTGCTTTAAATCGTATTTTTATTTTTATTTTCCTTTTTCATTTCTCACTTATGTCATGTTTTATGTTACTTTTATGGTTTATATATGTATATGATGCTAGTATACTTACGTGTATTGTTCTGTACAGTTATAGTGCCTGATGAAGGTCGTTTGACCGAAACATTGCACGCACCAAACCCCTGGCATCTAATGCAATCAATTCAAAGAAATTAAAACCCACGACTTTGTGTGACGAATACTTTTTCTAAATATGATTGGGTTGGGACCCTATTCGTGCACCTCCTCTGATCTAGTGCACTCTGAACCAATCTCATCTCATTTCTCATTCTACCCAAGGCCATTAATCCTGTACTGCTGGGCCTGCCTTGGCTCCGAATACATGCCCCAGTTCTGGACTGGAATTCCTGAGAGGTTCTCCAGTGGCTCCCAAGTGCCTCGACCGCTGCCTGGGGCAGATCCATCTGGCCCCGCCTCCTTGTCCTCAGTCTTTGGTAGGATTGCCTTCTCATTATGCTATGTTCTCGGATGTCTTCAGCAAGAAGGAGGCGGAGACGCTGCCCCCAAACCGGGCGTATGACTGTCCTATCAAGCTGGTTCCTGATGCATCCCTTCCCCATGGTAGGGTATATCCTCTCTCCTTGCCAGAGACTCAGTCCATGTCCGCCTATATTAAAGGAAAATCTGGAGAGGGGTTTCATACGGATGTCCTCCTTCCCGGCAGGAGCCGGGTTCTTCTTCGTCAAGAAAAAGGACCAGGAGGAGTGGAGACATCTACTAGAGGGTGCAGTTCATCCTATCCTGATATTCACTGACCACAAGAATCTCACCTATCTCCAAACGGCCCAACGGCTGAACCTTCGTCAGGCCAGGTGGTCTCTGTTCGTTGCTCGGTTCCAGTTTGTGCTCTACTGCCATCCGGCCGACAAGAATGTGAGGGCCGATGCGTTGTCCAGGTCATTCGAGACAGAGGTACCTGTAAGACCCGAGACCTGATTGCCCATCATGAAGACATCATGGACTTTGTTTCATCCTGCTCGGTTTGCGCAGCTAACAAGGTTGCTCACTTCAAACCTGCTGGCCTGCTCAAGCCGCTGCCTGTGCCTGATGCCCCCTGGCAGCATATAGCAATGGACTTTGTTACGGACCTGCCTCCCTCTGCGGGATGCAGTACGGTCTGGGTGGTCGTGGAGCAATTTTTGAAGAAGGCTCATTTCGATCTGCTGACCGGTCTGCCTTCAGCTTCTCGACTGGCCAACCTCTTTTTCCGACACATTTTCGGCCTGCACGGCTTACCTCGGCAAAGCGTGTCTGTTCGGGGTGGGGGGGGGGTTCAGTTCACCTCAAGGTTCTGGAGAGCCCTCTGTAAACTCCTCAATGTAAAATTGGACTTTTCCTCAGCCTACCATCCCCAGTCCAATAGTCAAGGTGAGAGGATAAATCAGATCATGGAGAACTACTTACGACACTTCATCTACAAGCAGCATGATGACTGGGTGCAGCTTCTTCCTTGGGTCGAGTTCTCGTACAATAATCATATAAGCGAGTCCACAAGAACTACACTATTCTTCATTGTCTGCGGCCAACACCCACAAATTCCTCTCCCGGTATCTGTTATGTCCGAAGTGCCCACTGCTGATTCTGCTTTTAGGGACTTCCTGCAGATCTGGCAGCAGACCCGATCCTCCATTCTGCTGGCAGTCGACTGCATGAAACGTAAGGCAGACACAAGGAGAAGAGAACCTCCCCAGTTTCTTCCAGGTACCAAGGTCTGGCTGTCCTCCAGAAATATCCGGCTGAGGGTGCCAACATACAAGTTTGCTCCCAGGTTCCTCGGACCCTTCGAGATCTTGCAACAGATCAACCCTGTCTCCTTCAAGCTTCGGCTGCCTCCTACCCTCAAGATCCCCAACTCCTTCCATGTCTCCCTTCTGAAGCCTGTGGTCCTGAACCGCTACACCAAGATTCCTAGTCCTGCAGTTGCTCCCAGCGGTTCATCGGATACATTTGAGGTTAAGGAGATCCTCGACACCAAGAGAGTAGGAGGAAGAACTTTTTATTTGGTGGATTCGAGGGGGTTTGGTCCTGAAGAGAGGTCCTGGGAGCCAGAGGGGAACATCAATGCCCCTACCCTCCTGAAGAAGTTTCTCTCTCGCTCTGGCCCCAAGAGGAGGGAGCGAAAGAGGGGTGATACTGTAACACCTATGGCCGCGGGTCATCAGGTTTGCTCACCTCCTGACGGCCGCAGCCATGGATCAGTGAGCGCAGGCCTGCATCTCCTCCTCAGGAGACGCCATCGCTCACTTCTGCTTCACTCTGCTGTGTCCTGTAGGGTGCACGCTCGTGCCCGGTCTTAATGGTCCAGCACGCACACCTGAATTACATAACCCAAATTAGCCCATGAGCATCCTGGACTATAAGAAGGGCCCGCCCCTTCCTGCATTGCCTCAGCGTTGTTGTCATTTACCTATGTTCATCTCTGCAAATGGTCCCTTAAGTGTTTTCCAGTTCCCAGTGTTCCCGTTATTGCCACCTGTATCCTGTATCCCGTGCTATCCTACTATCCTTATTGTCTAAAATGTCTTGGTATGCTGAAGCATTAAGATTTCCCTTCACTGGAACTAAGGGGCCTAGGTCGAACCCTAAAAAGGCTGCCAGATAGAGAAGCATTCTTCGTCAATTCATAGAACACATTTCCACTGCTCCAGAGTCCAGTGGCAACATGCTTCACACCACTCCACCCAGCACTTGGCAATGTGCTTGCTGATGTAAGGCTTGCATGCACCTGCTCAGCCATGGAAAACCAGGTTATGAAGCTCATGGCGCACAGTTTTTGTACGACTGTTAATGCCAGAGGAGGAACTCTGTGTGGGGTTGATGACTTTTATACACTATGCACCTCAGCATTCAGCTAAATGCTTCCAATTTGCAATAATAACACATACAGTTAATTATAAAATATTTTGGAGGGAAGAAATTTCAAGGACTGACTTGTTACAATGGTGTCATCTATTGCAGTACCACGCTGGAATTCAGTGAGAACTTTAGAACGACCCATTCTACCACAAATGTTTGTAAAGGCAAGCTGCATGGTTAGGTGCTGGAACTCTTTTTTATTTTATAGAAAAATACAAAACATTACCACAAAATTCATAACAGAAACTAAAAACAAAATCTTAACTAAAAATAGATTGCTGTATATATAACACCTGACCTGGCCCCACATATTCCACTCACACAGCCACATTCACACCTTATCCAGAACAACAAGTAAATTCTCAAAAAAAAAACAGACAAACTACAGAACAAAACAATAGCAAAAAAGAACCTACCCCCACCATGCCAACCAAAGTGCACAGAAACAATAACAATAAAACAAATAAACAACTAACACCCCAAACAAGAAAACACCCTTTTTTTTTTTTTTTACAATTTTTAATATTTTTTTTACATTTTTAATTTATTAATTTTTTAAATTTATTTATTTATATATATATATTTTTTTTTTCCCTTCACCATAATAAATTTCACACACACATATCCTATCTTTCCCTATCCTTACATATCCTAACCTTCACCACCCCCAGCCGGCATCTCGCCTCATGTCCTCTTATGTCTGCGTAGTCCAGATGCTGGCCCCTACTACCACACCCAACACCCCAGGCCCCCCGCCCCATGTCCTCCCATGTCCGCATAGTCCAGGGCTGGGCTAGGCACACCCCCACCACAACCCCAACCCTCCTCCCAACCTAACTATTACCCCCCTAAAAAATTACCCTAGTCTAACAATATACAAAATGATATACAATATATACAATATATACACAACTAATCTTACAAAAACCATACAAATACAAAACCAAAACATTCCCGAAAGCACCAAGTTCGGTCGCTTGTAAACCCTTTTTCTGCCTTTACCAAAAACAAAACAAAACACTTCTTGTGCTTACCCAGCCCATCACCAGAGAGAGAGAAGGGAAAGGCCCCCCAACACCCCCCCAGAGGCCAAACTCCACGTCCACCGCCTCACCCATCCCTATCGCTTGCCTTATCTCCTTACCCTATAACTATCCCTTCTCCTGACCCTACTAAAAACTGACCCTATGCTGACCCTCACCTTTCCCTATTCCTAGCCCTATCGCTAATATTCTTTTGGTGCCTCAGTGGAACGCAGACCCCCACCTCCAGTTGAGCACCGGCGAAAACCCTCCCCTCCCCATCATGGAGGCCGACACATTAAGGTACCCGAAAGGAAAAGCCCCTCCAAAGGCGAGAGGCTTTGGATGCCCCCAATCTGTCAACCTCCAAAGAATGCACCTTTACCAGGTCACCCATGATATTGCTAAGAACCTCATCGACTAGGAGGATTTTCTTCTGAGTAGAAACTAGGCTTCGTGTATTCCATGTAAAGTGCCTAACCACTACACTGACTAGAAACAAGGTGCAATGGTCCCTACCAGCAAGGTCTCCGAACACTCCATAGGCCCACCCAGCATAGGAGAGGTTGGCTAGGCCTGGCCAACCAATGTAGGCTCCCACCCTTTGGTATACCCATGTATTGAAGGGGCAATGAAGCAGGAAATGCTCCATGCTTTCCAGCACGCCGCCACACTCCTCCCGGGGATAACACCTATCATCAGAGTTTCTGTACTTCAAGTTGCCTCTTACATACAGTCTCCCATGGAAGCAACGCCAAGCCAGATCCCAAAACTTCTGGGGAATCCTCGCTGAATTTAAAAGTTTTAATCCCACCCCGAGGTCACTACTTGGGCAGTCTTTGAGCGCCAGGGGCTTCTGAAAGTGCGTCAACAGAACCCTGCTGTCAAGAAATTTTCTCGACATGGTCCTGATCTCCCGCACTTCCAGACCCCACCGGCGAACAATCTTCAGCACCAGGGTGGCACAAGCCGGAAGATGTCCGTGAGGTGTACGCAGGTCTTTCACTTGCCCTCCTCTCTCCCATTCCTGGAAGAAAGGCAGAAACCACCCCCTGCAGGAGGATAACCACCAAGGAGCCCTCTCTTGTCAGAGGTTTGCCAGGTTGATCTTAACAAAGGTGTTTACTAGAAACACCACCGGGTTAACCATATCTAACCCGCCTAGTCTCCTTGGTAGGTAAGTAACCTCCCTCTTGATTAGGTTAAGCCTGTTCCCCCATAACAGCTGGAAGAACAGGCAATAGACCCGAGTCCAGAGAGGTTCTGGCAAAATGCATACACTGCCTAGGTAGAGCAACATGGGCAACAGGTAGGCCTTGGCCAGGTGAACTCTTTCCCTCAGGGTTAAGGACCAACCCTTCCATTGGCCGACCTTCTGGGCAACTAGATTCAGCCTACCCTCCCAGTTTTTCATGGGATAATCACCCCACCTCAAATTCGACTCCTAAGATCTTAGCAGACCCCTGAGGCTCTGGAAGGGTGTCCGGGAGATCAACACCAGGATCTCCCCCTCCCAGCCAGAGACTCTCGCACTTATCCCGGTTGATCTTGGACCCAGATGCCAACGAGTAACGTTCCACTTCCGACATCACCCACTCCGCCTCCCCTCTCAAGGAGACGAAAATAGAGACGTTGTCTGCGTACGCAACCACCCTCTGAGTGGCTTCCGGCCCCTCCAGGCCGGCCCCGACCCCGCCAATGGCCCACAATCAATCCTTTTAAGAAAAGGATCAATTGCAAACACATATAGCAAAGGGCTCAAGGGACAACCCTGGCGGACACCAGACCCAACCTCAAAGGGGGTTCCAACCCAACCGTTCACCAGCGCAAAAGTCTCAGCCCCAGTATATAAGGTCTGAAGCCAATTGACAAACCCCCCGGTAGGCCGTACCTCAGAAGGACCGACCAGAGGTACTCGTGGTCCACCCAGTCAAAAGCCTTGGCCTGGTCCAAGGACAGGATGTACCCCTTCCATCGACCAGCACTTCCCTGCTCCACTGCCTCTCTGACACTGAGAACAGCACTAAACGTGCTGCGGCCTGGAACAGAGCAGTGCTGGACCGGCGAAAGGAGCCGGGGTGCGAACTTCACCAGCCAATTAAACAGCACCTTTGCGAGACCTTTCTGTCTGTATTGAGAAGCGCTATGGGACGCCAATTCTCAATACGGGTCGAGTCTTTACCCTTCGATAAAATGATCAAGGCCGACCTCCTCATTGACTTTGGCAAAGTACCCGAGGAAAGGCACTCATTAAAAACCGCGGTCAAGAGGGGAACAAGGGTTCCTTTAAAGGTCTTATAAAACTCGGATGTTAAGCCATCCGGACCTGGCGATTTTTTGACGGCAAGCCCGTCAATCGCCAGTCCCACTTCCTCTTCCTTGATCGATTCTATCAAAACACCAAGAGCGGGGTCTACCCCTGGTTCGGGAATGGTTTCGACCAGGAAAGCCGACATCTCATCTCTGTTTAGATCCTGCTTTCTCAAGAGGTGTGAGTAGAAGGATCTGACAACCTCCAGGATCCCTGACTTGGATCTCTTCAGGGAGCCTGTACTATCAGCCAGTCCTGTAATGATCTTACGATTCACTGACATTTTACAGTTCCTGTAGGGGTCGGGCGAGCGGTACCTCCCGAAATCCCTCTCAAGAACCAAAGATGCGTGCCTATCATACTGACACCTCTTAAGCAAAGCTTTCACCCCGGAGATTTCCTCACGGCTACCTCCGGTGGAGACTAGATGCTCGAGTTTCCTCCTCAGTTCCTGATATAGGCGGTACCTATTCAGGGACCTGAGGCACGAAAGCTGGCGGAAAAACTCTGCTACCCGTTTTTTGAACATCTCCCACCACTCTGACTTAGTACCACTAAGATCCAACAAAGGTACCTGGCTCTGAAGAAAATCCTCAAAGGCCTGTCTTATCTCCGTTTCTTCCAAGAGAGTTGAATTCATTCTCCATATACCTCTTCCCATCTGGAGGGACTCTGCAATATTCAAAGAGAAAATAATTAGACAGTGGTCGGAGAACTCCACCACAACAACGGACACTGCTGAAGAGATGGCTTCCTCCTTCAAAAAAAACCTGTCTATCCTAGATCTACAATTACCTCTATGATAGGTGAACCCTGAGTGACCTGGGGTATGCCTGATGTGGATATCCACCAGGCGAGCATTGCTAACTATGCTATTTAATGTCACACTATCATAAGCCAACCTATTTCTGGAACCTCCTCTGTCTTGGAGTCTAACGACAGTATTAAAATCTCCTCCAAAGATGACTTGTCGGCTCGTAAAAAGAAAGGTTTAATTCATGAAGAGGCTTTTTCTGTCCCACTCAGTCTGGGGACCATAGATATTAATTAGTCATAGTTCTTGCCCCCTAATGAGAACATCTAAGATCAAGCACCTCCCCATTTCTAACTCAATCATCTGTCGGCATGTTACCGGTGCGGTGAAAAGGACCGCCACACCGCTATACGGCTCAGCCGCAAGAGACCAGAAGGAGGGCCCGCGTCGCCACTCCCTCCTAGCTTTTACGACGTCTGCCAAAAGTGACAGCCTGGTCTCCTGCAAAAACAAAATGTCGGCTTCAACTCGGCCAAGAAAATCAAAGTCTGCAAATCTAGCCGTATCAGACTTAATGCTGGCAACGTTAATCGATGCCAGCGTCAACGGTGCGGGTGCCGCCATCTAAGATGATTGAGTTAGACGGCTTTCCTCTTTCCACTCTGTGCTTCCTTATCTGAGGAAGACCCCTCGGAATTCCTCCCCTTAGCTCTTTTTTTAGAAATAGAAGAGTCTATTTCTTCAAAAATTTTTCCTTTCCCTTCTTTATCCTCCGACTCCAGGGCAACCTCCGCCCCCGAAGCCAGTGCACCTCGCAAGGGAGGAGGTTCAGCGTCCCTGGAGACCCCTACCTCGCCCTCCTCCTCGCCTTGAGAAGTTGGAGTATCCATGAGGGCTTGGTAGCGGTTGGGGGAGAGACCCAGGGGGGTGCAGGTCCTGCCTTCCTTGGTCAGGGTAGAGCCAGATGTTCTTGGCGCTTTGAAGTTCTTTCCCTGTGTCCCTTTTTCTTTAGGCTGAACCCTCTCCTCCTCACCAACACTTTCATAATGGGAGGACTGAGAGTCTTCAGCCACTCGCTCTCTCTGGATCCTCCTGATCTCCTCATTCAAATCGGCCTCCTCAAGGGCATCTGTTTCTGGGCCAGGGTCCAGGTCAGGGCCAGAGATCACCCCAGTTGCCTGGGCTTCTCTCTGCTCCCTTTCCTTTCGCCTTTTCTCCTGCCTTTGTTGATAGGAAGGGGGGGGGCTCTCTTAGCGTTCTTCACCTGCCCTTGGGCTCCGCCATCGCCACATGCCTCCTCACCTGCAGAAGCCACCCCACTTTCCTCTTCCACAGGTTTAGAGACAGTGTTGACCACGGAGCGTGGACACTGACTGAATGGGTGACCTAAGTCACCACACAGGTGGCACCTAATCTGGCCACACGTTGCGGCTAGATGGCCTACCCCTCCGCAATGAGCGCACTTCTGCACAGTGCAGCTGGCGCTCAGGTGCGAAGGGTCGCCACACCGGTGACACAGCTTCGGTTGCCCCTGGTAGAAGACTAGGATTCGATCCCTCCCGAGAAAATCGGAGGATGGAATGTGGGACACAGTTTGACCCAGACGTTTGAGTTTGACCATAAACGTCCAGGCCCCTGACCATATGCCAAACTCGTCCAAGTTCTTCCTTGGCATCTCCGCCACCTCGCCATATCTGCTCAACCAGGTCATGATATCAACACAAGAAAGCGACTCGTTACGGGTGAGAACGGTCACTTTCTTGAGACCACTCTGGCGGGATATCGCTTGTACAGCAAAATCCCGCCAGCCGGGCTCACTCTTCACCAGCTCATAATTCCCCCAGAAGACCTCAAGGCCGCCCGGGTGAACAAAGCTGATGTCGAACTCGGCCGTACCATAAGGATGTATCAAGGCAAAGATGTCACTCGCCTTGAAGCCCATCTCCAGCAGCAGCTCCACCACCCTCTTTCTAGGAGGGCACGCATCATTGCCACGCCACCGGAGACGGACCACATTCCTCCTGGCAGCGGCCGGCCCGGTTGTTGGAAGTGACCATTGATCTCCCCTTCTCTCTCGGAAGGCATCCAGACCGTACCTCTCTATCCAAAAGGATAGGTCTCGCTGCACACCCCCTACTGTTATGGTCTGCTTCCCCTCCCTTAAGGCCTCCAGGAGACGCTGTTGCAAGTTACCGTCCCTGGGGCCAGAGGAGAAAGAAGGGTGAGCCGGTGGTCCCCCCCTCACTACCCCAGCATAAGATCTGCTAAGAGTAGTAGTGGAGGGAGCACTCGGTCCCTCTGCACACCTGGTTGGCACATTATCCATAACATTTGACCCGTTCACCACATTTTTATTAATCACGCTATTACCTATAACATTTCTAAAGATACTCTCATACATCATTTCTTTGGCCAGGTCAGGATCAACATTTTTCTTTTTTTCCATTGCTTTTGCCCCCCCTCCTCCACTTCCCACCTCCGCATCATTGGGTGCTTTTGTGGAGAGACCGCCAGCTGTTATAAGCGGTACCTCCATGCTACCCTCCGCTTCATTAGTGTCCATGGCAACCAGGGGAGGGGAGACATTTACTCTGACACTGCGTTGCGGCAGTGCCAGCATCGGGTTTTCCAATTCCACATATCGGACGCCGCCCCCGGGCTGGTCTACGGCGTCCAAACCACTCCCCTTTCTCAGGGAGTGACTTCCCACTGGCTCATCGTTGTCAGCATCGCCTCTGTCCGGGGCGGTAGCTGAGTTTCCGCCTACTTTGTCAGCCGACTCAGATGTTACAGAGCCGGCTGACATCCAGTCAGCTACCTCACGGGGCCGCTGGCTTACTTCTGGTCCACCCCGTTCACCGGCCCTTGACTCACGCTACTGGCCGGCTTCAGGGGCTCGCCTTCTGTCAGCCTCGGGACCACTCCCCCTGACACGATGGCACCAGTACCGCCCCCTTTGCAGAGAACGGCGTCCGGCGCCATTCTGCCCGGCCCCACGATTTTCTCCCCGCTTACCCGTTCCAACCCCACTGCAGAGGCTGGAACTGGGGGACTTGCGGGATCTGCACCCCGAACCGAGACATCCTCTGGCCCGGAGTGCAGGGGAGGCCCCAATTTAAATACGAGTCTCACCTGGTGCCTCTTCTCCTTCTCCTTCTTCTTCTTCTTCTTCTTCTTCTTTTTCTTTTCCTCATCCTCAGCTGGCAGCTCTGAGCCAAAGCAGAATCCCTCCATGGGTATTTGGGATTCCAGCTCCTGGATCTGCGTTAGTACACCCGGGGGACGCTCGTCCTCGGACTCAGAGCTGCTCTCAGATGACGAAGGCAGCCGCACATTGCTGGGCGACGCCATCCTCCTCACTCCTCCATCCTCCTCCTCGCTGCCAGTCTCCCCAGGGACCTCCGAATCGATGTCCTCCCTCCGAGGGGACCCGGTCGAAACCGACACAGATGGTATTAAACTTTTGTCCTCCTCTGCCACACATGTCTTCACGCTGGGGGACGACATCTCTCCAAAACGATCATCGTTCTGGAGCTTCTCCGAGAAGACGCCTCCCCCAGCGACAATCTCCTGGCGCCTTTCCTTCATCTCCTCTATGTCCCGCAACAAAGAGCGCACTTGCAGCGCGTACCGGGCCCTCTTCGCCCTTGAGGACTTGGCCGCTCTGCTTCGGGCCATTGTCAGCTCCCCCCGGAGGAGCTGCAGGGACTTACCCAGGTCACGGTACTCCTGGACGTGGGCTGCCAGGCGGGAGCTAAACACTGTGACATCCTCTCCCGTCCTCAGCGATCCCCATCCCAGGGTGTCCCCGCAGCACTGTTGTTCCGGCCCCAATGGTGCCGGGTCCTCTCCGGGGGAAACCGACCCCATCTCCAATCCTCTCCTCGCGGCCCGTTTTGGAGCCTCTGCCTTTGGGGGAGCTGGGACAACATTGCTGCTGCCCCTAGATGTTTTCTTCTCCCCTGAAGCGGACTGTCTCTTGCCAGCCTGCTGGCTGGTCCCTCCACCCTCCACCAGCCTGCTCCTGAGGGTGAAGGACCGAGGCTCCATCCTAGGATGGAGCCCCCTTCAGGGCCCTCTCCAAGCCCAGGTACGATGTTACAAACCTGGGCTGCTGGTATAGGAGAGTCCCTGGTCTGGGCCTGGTAGGTGGAGCCTGGAAGCTGGTAGCTGCAGCCTGGAAGCTGGGTGCTGGAGCCTTGAAGCTGCAGCCTGGAAGCTGTCAGCTGGAGCCTGCAAGCTGGAAGCTTAAATCACAGGAGCTGCTCCACATGCGACCACACCCAAGCACACACAAACACACACTGCAGTCCTCAGTGGTGCTGGATTTTAGACACGTGTGACAATGGGACTGAATGAAACACCTGAATTCAATGATTGAGAGGTGTGTTCCAATACTTTTGTCCATATAGCATACAAGGCCACGTCCATGAGGTGAGATGAAGGCCACTGAAACCAGCCGCCGCCACCCCTCCTTCACTAATTGTTCCTGCGTCTATACGACACAGATAAAATTACATACAAAAGCGCTGAATGGCTGGGCACGTTCCTTGCCGACCATTCAGCGCCTTACAATGACGCTGATAGACAGGACAGAATGACTTGCCCCGCCAATCAGCGTCTTTCAACGACGCGCACCGCTTCCGTTGTTGAAAGGCGCTGATTGGCGGGGCAAGTCATTCTGCCCTGCCAATCAGCGCCTTTCAACGATGCAAGTGGCGCGATGACGTCATTGTGTCGCTTGCATCATTCGGCCACAGCAGAAAAAGAGAGCAGGTCTGCATTGACACAAGATGGCACGGGAGCGGGATCAAGGTGAGTATGTAAAGTTGTTTTTTTTCTTTAAAAAGTGTGCCTCGCATTATCTACAGGAGGGGAGGGCTATATGTTGGGCACAATCTATAGAGGGGGCTATATGTAGAAAACTATCTACAGTGGGGGCTATAAGTAGGGAACTATCTACAGTGGGGGCTATATGTAGGGAACTATATACAGGGGGGCTATGTGAGTTACTATATATGTTCGGCACAATCTATAGAGAGGACTATATGTAGGTAACTATCTACAGTGGGGGCTATATGTAGGGAACTATATACAGAGTGGCTATGGGAGGCACTATATACGGGGGATATATGTGGGGCACTATATACAGGGGGGCTATATGTGAGGCACTATATACAGGGGGGCTATATGTGAGACACTATATACAGGGGGGCTATATGTGGGGCACTATTTTCAGGGGGGCTATATGTGTGGCACTATCTACAGCAGGGGCTATATGTGGGGCACTATATACAGGGGTTTATATGTCAGGCACTATCTACAGGGGGCTCTGTCTACAGGGGGGATCTATGGGGGGCACTATCTACAGGGGGCTCTATGGAGGCACTATCTACAGGAAGCACTGTGAATGTTGGACACAGTGTATGGTGCTATTATAATCAGGAACAGTGTATGGTGCTATTCTAATTAGAGGTGCAGTGTATGGCGCTATTATATTTAGGGGTGTAGTGTGTGGCATCATGAGAATTTGGTCTTTGTTTAGTGCAGAAATGTTTGAAAAGTGAGAAGCTGAAGACCTGAGCGGCAAACTGCAGAAATGGGCTGTGGCTGGGAGAATTCGTCATAGAGGTCTGGACCGGATGGAGAAGAAAAGAGAAAAAGAACAACTAGAATCTGAGATCGTCACCGGTGAGTCACTTAATGTAAATGTTTATTCTTCCTCTAATCAGTACTGCAGTCACTGTACGATCTGCAGCGAGATGGTAGTTGGTATGATTTATATTTTTGGGAAACAGCATCTCCCAGCATATCCATACCATTGTTCGTTTCATACGTGGTACAAACCTATACGGCAGGGGTTGCACTAAATTGAGCTTTATTTGTGTTGGTGTTGTATTTATCTGCTGAGTTTGGTTATGGATATATGTACTGAGCTTTGTTCTGGTGCTGTATTTATGTACTGAGCTTTGTTCTGGTGCTGTATTTATGTATTGAGCTTAGTTCTGGTATTGTATTTATGTGCTGTGTGCAATGTTCACAGCAGCGGACCATCGTTCTTACCTGCCCCCCGACGGCCGCGGCCATGGACAAGTGAGACGCCGGCACTCACTTCCGCATCGTTGCACTAGTTCCCATAGGGTGCTCGCACCCGGCCTTAAAGGGCCAGTGCACACACATTGGGACCATCTGTAATTAGCCCATGATCACCCTGGACTATACAAAGGGCTCTGCCCTTTCATTCATTGCCTGAGCATTGTTGTGTTTACCCATGTTAGTCTTAGCAAATGGTCCCTTAGTGTTATCCTATTCCTGTTGTTCCCGTGCCCTACTACCTGTATCCCGTGCTATATCTGTTCCTGTGCCTTAACCTGTTGGAGTTGTGTTGTGCCACCGCTCAGGCCATGGACGCCACTGGTCAACCCAAGACCATGACGACGTCACAAGCCATGCAGGCAGACCTGCAAGACCTTCGGTCATGACAAGACCAACTCCCCCTGGCAGTGAACTCCATTGCATAGTGACTATATGCGCAAGCTGCAGCCATCACGACACCTGTTCCTACTACTACACCTCTTGTCAGTATCTGTACCGACTCCCGATTCTCGCTGCCACTACCTCCTCGCTACGACGGAGACGCGAGAACCTGCAGGGGATTTCTGAGCAAGTGCCAGATCCCCTTTAGTCTACATGCCAGAGCATTCTCAACCGATGTCGCAAGGATCGCTTTAATCATCTCCCTCCTTACTGGCAAGGCCGTAGTGTGGATGAATCCTATCTTGGAACGCCAGGGACCAGAGACCCGTGACTTCCAGTGTTTCCTATGGACTTTTCGCACAGTATTTGAGGAACCTGGACGAGTCTCGTCAGCAGCTGCATCTCTGCTGACCCTCCACCAGGGCGAAATCTCCATGGGCGAGTACACCATTCAGTTCCACACCCTAGCGGCAGAGCTGTCCTGGAACAACAAGGCCTTGGTGGCTATATTCTGGCAGGGACTGTCATCCGAGATAGAAGACGAACTTTGCGCTTGTGATCTGCCACCTACCCTGGATGACCTCACTCTGCTTGCTACCCGGATTGACATGAGGATACTAGAGCGATCCCAAGAGGTTTGTTGGGAGAGAAGATTTCCAAGGCTGGTGCCTAATTTACAGCAATCCCTGTCGTCCTCACCAGTTGTTCCACCAGAGGAGCCTATGCAAGTGGATCGGCTCAAATTGTCAACCCGGAAAAAACAACGCAGACACATTTCTGGACTTTGTCTGTATTAAGGCCATGTTGTGCGTTTGTGCCCTCAGAAGTAAAAAAAACTCCAGTGCCTAGGATTGGCTGGAGAGACAACCCTAGGTGAAATGGCTTTGAAAAAAAGATTCTCTTCAAAACTGTCCATCCCCGTGACCATAGTGGCCGGCGGGAAGACGCACCGGGTCTCTGCCTATCTGGACTCCGGGTACGCGGCAAACTTCTTCCAAAAAGACCTAGTGGATCATCTCCAGTTGCCCACAGTTCCTCTGGAGACAACTTTGGCTGTTGCCTCGTGAATGGACTGCCTCTGCCCGATCCGATTGTATCTGAGACCAAGCCGCTGAAGCTCCAAGTTGGAGCCCTTCACTCGGAACTAATTTTATTTCTTGTTTTGCACAAAGCCGTCAATCCTTTTCTGCTAGGTCTGCCTTGGCTTCGACTACATGCCCCATTTCTGGACTGGAATTCTGGAGAGGTTCTCCAATGGGGCTCCAAATGTCTCAATCGCTGCCTGTTGCAAATTCATCCTGTCCAGCCTCCTCTGCCTAAGTCATTGGCAGGATTCCCTCCTCATTTTGCTCAGTTTGTGGATGTCTTCAGCAAGAGGGAGGCTGAGATTCTGCCCCCTCACTGGGCTTATGACTGCACCATTGAACTGGTTCCAAATGCGTCCCTTCCCCATAGACGGGTATACCCTCTCTCCTTGCCAGAGACTCAGTCCATGTCAGCCGATATCAAGGAGAATTTGGAGAGGGGTTTCATACAAAAATCCTCCTCCCCGGTCGGGGCCGGGTTTCTTCTTTGTCAAGAAAAAAGACGGAACTCTTCGGCCTTGCATCGACTACTGTGGTCTCAATCAAATCATGGTCAAGAACAAACATCTGTTGCCACCAATTTCCGAACTATTTGACTGCATACGAGGAGCCAAGATTTTACTAAACTAGACCTCTGTGAGGCTTACAACTTGATCCAGATTCGCCGGGGTGATGAATGGATGACGGCATTCAATACTCGAGACGGGCACTATGAATACCTGGTAATGCCCTTCTGTCTGTGTAATGCTCCCACGGTCTTCCAAGAGTTCGTCAATGATATCTTCCGAGATCTCCTCTATGTCTGTATTGTGGTCTATCTCGATGATATTTTGATTTTGTCTCCAGATCCGACGACGCATCGGAGACATGTCCGTCAAGTTTTTCTGCAATTAAGGGAGAATCGTTTGTATGCCAAGCTGGAGAGATGCATGCTTGAGAAGAACTCTCTATCTTTCCTTGGCTACATCATCTCTGATCACGGCCTCAAGATGGATCCTGAGAAAGTAAAGTCCGTCCTGGAATGGCCACGTCCTCAAGGCCTGAGGTCCATACAGCGTTTTTTGGGATTCGCCAACTTCTACCTGCAGTTTATCTCTACTCTCACCAAGAAAGGTATGAACGCCAAGGTGCCAGAGGCAGAATCTGCATTCAATAGCCTTAAGAGGGCCTTCACGTCAGCCTCAATCCTCCATCATCCTGACGAGTCTCAACAGTTTTCGTTGGAGGTGGACGCCTCCACGGTTGGTGCAGGTGCACTTCTGTTCCAGAGAGGTTCCAAAGGGAAGGCAGTGGTCTGTGGTTATTATGCTAGACTTTTTTCTTCTACATAGCGCAATTACTCTATTGGGGATCGGGAGTTACTGGCCATCAAATTGTGGCAACATCTACAAGAGGGCGCAGCTCATCCCTTCCTGATATATACCAACCACAAAAACCTCACCTACCTCCAGTCGGCCCAGCGGCTGAACCCAGGTCAAGACAGACGGTCGCTATACTTCGCCCGGTTCCAGTTTGTGCTCCACTACCGGCCCGTGGACAAAAATGTGAGGGCCGATGCCCTTGTAGGGCATTTGAAACAGAGGACACCGTGGAGCCTCCGCAAAGTATCATTGGCCCATCCTGTTTTATTTCTGCTAATTCTCTGCAAGTCAGTGACATCCCTCCGGGGGGGGACTTTTGTGCGTTTGGCAGACAGGAGAAGAATCCTTCGCTGGGGGCACAGCTCCAAACTGGCTGGACACGTGGGTGCTCGTAAAACCCGAGATCTGATTTCCCGTAATTTCTGGTGGCCCACACTGCCCAAAGATATTGTGGACTTCGTCTCATCCTGCACTGTGTGTTCTTCCAACAACTCGACTGGAGAATCTCTTTATCCAGCAGATCTTCCGTTTGCATGGCTTGACTCTTCATATTGTCTCTGATTGGGGGGTTCAGTTCACCTTGAAATTCCGAAGAGCCCTATGTAAACTCCTAGATGTAAAGTTGGACTTTCTTCAGCCTATCATCCCCAGTCGAATGGCCAAGTTGAGAGGATTAAAAAAAAAAACATGAAGTATTATCTTCGTCACTTCATCTCCATGCAGCATGATGACTGGGTACAGCTTCTTCCATGGGCCGAGTTCTCGTACAACAATGACACAAGTGAGTCCACTGCTTCTACACCGTTCTACATTGTCTATGGCCAACATTCACAAATTCCTCTTCCTGTTCCGGCTACATCCCAGGTACCAGCAGCTAACTCTACATTTGGAGATTTTCTACAGGTCTGGCAGCAAACCCGGTCCTCTATTCTGCAGGCAGTAGATCGCATGAAGCGAAAAGCAGATGCTAAGAGAAGAGATCCACCTCTGTATCTTCCAGGTACCAAAGTCTAGCTATCCTCAAGGAATATCCGGCTGAGGATGCCATCATACAAGTTTGCTCCCAGGTTCCTCGGACCCTTTGAGATCCTACAGCAGATCAATTCTGTCTCGTACAAGCTTCGGCTGCCTTCTACCCTCAACATCCCCAACTTCTTTCATGTGTCCCTCCTGAAGCCTGTGGTCCTGAACCGCTACACAAAAACGCCTAGCCCTGCCCAGTTGCTCCCTGCGGTTCTTCCGATGTATTCGAGGTTAAGGAGATCCTGGACTTCAAAAAAGTAGGAGGAAGAACGTTTTATTTGGTGGATGGGAAGGGGTTTGGTCCAGAGGAGAGCCTGGGAGCCAGAAGAGAACCTCAATGCTCCTGCCCTCTTTAAAAAGTTCCTCTCTCACTCTGGTCCCAACAAGAGGGGGCATAAGATGGGGGATACTGTAATGTCCACAGCCGTGGACCATCGTGCTTACCTCCCCCTCTGATGGCCGCGGCCATGGACAAATGAGTACCGGATGGCATGTCCCTCCTGAGAGACACCGGCACTCACTTCCGCATCGCTGCACTAGTTCCTGTTGGGTGATCGCGCACGTTCTTAAAGGCCCATTGCACACACATGAGGAAAATCTGTAATTAGCCCATGATCACCCTGGACTATAAAAAGGGCGCTGCACTTTCATTCATTGTCCGAGCGTTGTTGTGTTTACCGTTGGTAGTCTTAGCAAATGGTCTCTTAGTGTTATCTTTTCCCATTGTTCCCGTGCCCTGCTACCTGTATCCTAATACCCCAGAGGAAGCCAGAAGGGCGAAACCCAGGGTCGGATGAAAGTGTTTGGCGTGCCGCCTAGAAATGTTAAAGATTTTTACTTACCTTGATGCTTTTATTTCTTGTTACTTCTAGACATAAGATCCTTTTCCTTCCAGGAGTTCTTTGAACGTCGAGAGACGATACGGAGCTCTGTGGGACTACAGGGATAAGAATTACCATACACACCCTCATTGGATTGCGGACTGTCCACTGCATTTTTCTGGGAGAGTGTCCATAATGAATGATATCGGACTGTTACCAGTGCCGTCTGAGTGGAAAACGTAACTGTACTTTATACCTGTATCCTGTATCCCGTGCTATATCTGTTCCTGTGCCTTAACCTGTTGGAGTCGTGTTGTGCCACCGGTCACACCTTCTGATATACACGTCTGGTGTCTACAAGTTCATCTGTGCCGAGCCTCCATTACTGTCTGTAGTATTAAAGGTACTTTTGTACTAGGACTGTTGTTTGGCCAGCTGCTACTCCGCTATGGTGGTGAGGCCTAGTGGGTCCACATACCCACGGATCGTGACAATGAGCTTTGTTCTGGTGCTGTATTTATGTACTGAACTTGGTTCTGGTGCTGTATTTATGTACTGAGCTTGGTTCTGTTGATGTATATATGTACTGAGCTTGGTTCTGGTTCTATATTTATGTATTGAGCTTAGTTCTGGTGCTGTATTTATGTACTAAGCTTGGTTCTGGTATTGTATATATGTACTGAACTTGTTTCTGGTGTTGTATACATATTTTGAGCTTGGTTCTGGTGTTGTATATATGTAATGAGCTTGTTTCTGGAGCCGTATATGTCAGAGCTTGGTTTTGATGCTGTAATTATATAGGATATATTTATAATAACAAAATTGCAGGGCAGATGGAATTGTTTTCAATTCATTGTATTTTTAATGGGAACCTGTCAGGTAATTTTAACCCCTTGAACCGCCACAATGCAGTAATACATGACCCGACAATATTTCCAAACATTCCCCTGTATGTTTTTTTCAGATGCAGCAAAATCTATAAAATCAACTTTTAAAATGACGCACGCTATGTGCTAATTACTCATCAAAGGGTAAAGGGGCAGTGCCGCTATCCTGAAGAGTCACATAGTCCTCCCTCCAAATCCACCTTTCCATGCTTGATCGACATCCCCCTGACTGTTATACATCACTACCAGTCTCCTCCAACTTTCTTGGATGCGTCATTGCCTTGTACTACTTGGGCACATACCGTGCAGCGAGGTGTATTCTGCCCGGCTGCACCGCGCATGCCAGGAGAGTAAAAATCAACACGGCATCCGCAAGAGTTGGAGGAGGAGGCTAGTGATATAGAACAGCCAGGGGGATGTCAAACAAAATCTGGGGGGCGCCATTTACATTTTTGCCTCAGGCAGCAGAAAAGCTAGAAATATATACACTACCGTTCAAAAGTTTAGGGTCACTTAGAAATTTCCTTATTTTTTAAAGAAAAGCACAGTTTTTTTCAATGAAAATAACATTAAATTAATCAGAAATACACTCTATACATTGTTAATGTGCTAAATGACTATTCTAGCTGCAAACGTCTGTTTTTTAATGCAATATCTACATAGGTGTATAGAGGCCCCTTTCCAGCCACCATCACTCCAGTGTTCTAATGGTACATTGTGTTTGCTAACTGTGTTAGAAGGCGAATGGATGATTAGAAAACACTTGAAAACCCTTGTGCAATTATGTTAGCACCGCTGTAAACTGTTTTGCTGTTTAGAGGAGCTATAAAACTGACCTTCCTTTGAGCTAGTTGAGAATCTGGAGCATTACATTTGTGGGTTCGATTAAACTCTCAAAATGGCTAGAAAAAGAGAGCTTTCATGTGAAACTTGACAGTCTATTCTTGTTCTTAGAAATGAAGGCTATTCCATGCGAGAAATTGCAAAGAAACTGAAGATTTCCTACAACGGTGTGTACTACTCCCTTCAGAGGACAGCACACACAGGCTCTAACCAGAGTAGAAAGAGAAGTGGGAGGCCCCCGCTGCACAACTGAGCAACAAGACCAGTACATTAGAGTCTCTAGTTTGAAAAATAGACGCCTCACAGGTCCTCAACTTGCAGTTTCATTAAATAGTACCCGCAAAACGCCAGTGTCAACGTCTATAGTGAAGAGGTGACTCCAGGATGCTGGCCTTCAGGGCAGAGTGGCAAAGAAAAAGCCATATCTGAGACTGGCTAATAAAAGGAAAAGATTAATATGGGCAAAAGCACACAGACATTGGACAGAGGAAGATTGGAAAAAAGTGTTATGGACAAACGAATGGAAGTTTGAGGTGTTTGGATCACAAAGAAGAACATTTGTGAGACACAGAACAACTGAAAAGATGCCGGAAGAGTGCCTGACGCCATCTGTCAAGCATGGTGGAGGTAATGTGATGGTCTGGGGTTGCTTTGATGCTGGTAAAGTGGAAGATTTGTACAAGGTAAAAGGGATTTTGAGTAAGGAAGGCTATCACTCCATTTTGCAACGCCATGCCATACCCTGTGGACAGCGCTTGATTGGAGCCAATTTCATCCTACAACAGGACAATGACCCAAAGCACACCTCCAAATTATGCAAGACCTATTTAGGGAAGAAGCAGGCAGCTGGTATTCTATCTGTAATGGAGTGGCCAGCGCAGTCACCAGATCTCAACCCCATAGAGCTGTTGTGGGAGCAGCTTGACCGTATGGTACGCAAGAAGTGCCCATCAAGCCAATCCAACTTGTGGGAGGGGCTTCTGGAAGCATGGGGTGAAATTTCTCCCGATTAGCTCAGCAAATTAACAGCTAGAATGCCAAAGTTCTGCAATGCTGTAATTGCTGCAAATGGAGCATTCTTTGACGAAAGCAAAGTTTGAAGGAGAAAATTATTATTTCAAATAAAAATCATTATTTCTAACCTTGTCAATGTCTTGACTATATTTTCTAGTCATTTCGCAACTCATTTGATAAATATAAGTGTGAGTTTTCATGGAAAACACAAAATTGTCTGGGTGGCCCCAAACTTTTGAACGGTAGTGTATATATATATATATATATATATATATATATATATATATATATATATATATATATATAAAAAGAAAATTTGCAGCACTCCAATGTGAAAAAAGTGGTGGTTTATTCACTCCAAATACAACAGCAACGTTTCAATCCTACAATAGGATCTTTATCAAGCCTAGTGACACATCTAATACTGCAAACATATATAGGGTTGAGACTACTTTGCATAATTGGTCTCATTACAATATAATAAAGTGTTAATTGCTTAAAAACTTCGTTAATGCATAGTTTAAGGTATCATTATACATAATAAATATGATACAGAAAGTGCATATGTGCATATACAATAGCGTGAACAGCAATACACAATACAATAAACGTTAAAAACAACTGATTAAATCCTAATCATTTATGCCTCAGTGGTGTTGAGATACATCATCATGAACCCACTCACCAATCAGAACTTCAGATGGATCAGGTAAATCGTTAGCATGCAAAGCCATAGGCATACATAGTAGCAGTCAGCTGCACAACTCTTGGTAATTAGGATGTGATACATCCGTATAATCCCCAGAAGCGGAAGTGTATCGTTGCTCAGCAGCAGGACGCATCGAGCGCATCAAAGTGATGTAATGCGTGTCAATGCGTTCCACTGGTCTGATCATGTGTATAACGGCATCACAAGTTGCCAGGCAACTGATACAGATATACCACGGATAGCAGATAACACGGCTATGTCAGTCAAAAGGTCTAAATTGCAAAAAAAGCATATACATGCTCCTCATGGTAAGTAATGGAGATATCAAGAATACCGAAAAATAGCGATACAGTATTATATTATTATACCGGCTTATTGTAGATGATCCACACGTGGGTACACAGATCTCTGTCCACTATCACGTGTCCAGAACGACCTTATTCCCAGGGTTTCCAGAACCACTTAGCAGCGTCTTCACGTGCACAGAATGTCCCGTCAACCTCACCCGTGTAACGGACCAAAAGTGTCACATCAGCGACATCATATCCCAATGAAGAATATATATTTTTTTAAATACTATAATATCTCTACATCACTTAAAACCAAGAATAGGAGACTAGAAAAAACTCAGTTAAATAATATACATATTTTATTGATATAATAGGACCAAAACAACATAACATAGCCATGCCAAGTATCAATTACACAGTGACTTTATTATTGAAAATAATAGAGAAGATTCCGAAGTTCTGTTGGGAGTGGTATTCAGATCTAAAAGAATACAGAGAATATGTAAAAATTTGTATTCATCAAACATTGACAAAGAACTCATTACTACAAGAATGTAAATATTAATGTGTCATCAATCATCATACAGAAGAGGACATCAGAGAACCAAAAAGATGGAACAGAGACATGAAGGCATCATATGGCTATCCTGTCTACAGCAAATTCTACATTGAGGCCAAAGGGTTTCAGTGTATTTAATAGGAATATCCACCTCAATTCTTTTTTATGTAGAGCCATATGTCGATCACCGCCAAACTGTAATGGTGGGATATGATCCAAAATCATAAATGTTAGGTCCTTTTCATTATGACCATATTCCGAGAAATGCTTAGCTACAGGCAAGTCAAGTTTATTTTTACGTATCGAGAAGCGATGATTATTTAAACGAGTTTTAAAGGCACAGGTGGTCTCCCCCACATATAGGAGGCCGCAGGGACACCATAACACATAAATGACCCAGTCCGAGTCACAGGTGAAATTGTGTCTAATTTTAAACTGTTGTGCAGTAACTGGATGTCTAAAGGATTCACCTCTACACATCAAAGAACAATTAACGCATCTATAACACTGAATATTACCAGGTTTTAGAGGTTTAAGGATGGATTGTGACCCTTTCTTTTGTTCTGGCATTCTAGTTCTCAGCAGTCTATCACGCAGATTTTGTGAACGTCTATAGGACATAAGCGGATTGTTGTTCAATTCATCAATATGACCAAAGCTGTTACTGATTATTGGCCAATGTCTATTCACAATATTGGAAAGATCTCCACTTATATCATTATAAGTCGAGATAAATGGAATACGTTTCTGCCTTCTATATGTTGAAGATTTTACAGGCTGTAACAAACTATCCCTCGCTGTATTGTCAATCTTTTTCTTATGTGTCTGCAATAGTGATTTAGGGTAACCTCTCTGCAGAAAATTACCAGTCATGATGTCTAATGATATGTCCAGATCTTCCTGTCTGTCAGTGTTACGTTTGGCCCTAATCATTTGACTATACGGCAAAGATTTGACCATATTTTTCAGGTGACAACTGTCAAATCTTAATAAGGTGTTCCGGTCGGTCTCTTTGGTATACATTTTGGTTATAAGTGTATTGTTGTCAATCAGTACTGTGACATCCAAAAATTGGATGTTATCCATAGAATGTGTCATAGTAAACTGGATGTCCTCATCTAAGGAGTTAAGAAACTGGTGAAAGTCAATTAGTGTAGTGACAGTATCGGTCCAAATGAGGAAGATGTCATCTATGTATCGCCACCACCTCAAAACATGTGAGAAGTGGTGGGATACATAGACCGACACCTCCTCAATGCCGTCCATAAAAATATTGGCATAGGTTGGAGCCATGTTGGATCCCATGGCAGTTCCTTTCAGTTGGATATAATAACTATCTTTAAATAAAAAATAGTTAGAAGTCAAAATGAGTTCCACCAAAGACATAATAAACTCGCATGAAGTGATGTCATAGTTTGAAGTCATTAATTTACGTCTTACAGCATCAAGCCCTTTGTTATGACTAATGGATGTGTAAAGAGAAGTAACGTCAAAGGAGACCAAAATAGATCCCTCTGGTAAATCTACTGATCTTAGTTTTTGCAAAAAATCGGTGGTGTCCCTGATATACGATTTAGAATTAATAACAAAATTTCTTAACACTTTGTCTACAAAGATGGAGATGTTACTCATTAATGAACCCCGACCAGACACAATGGGGCGACCTGGAGGGTTCATTAAATTTTTGTGGATTTTTGGCAATAAGTACAAATAAGGAGTGACAGGAAGTCGACAATGAGAAATTTATGTAGCATCTGATCAATTATACCTTCGTCCAATGCTGCCTTAATAAGTGAAGTAATTTTATTTGTAATGTCTTGTCTAGGATCACGTTTTAATATTCTATATACATTGGTGTCTGATAGTTGTCTATAGCATTCTCTCATGTACATGTCTGAATCCATAACCATGATTGCTCCGCCCTTATCCGCAGGTTTTATTATGAATTCATGGTTATGGATCAACTCTTCTAATGCCATAATATCAAGAGTAGTCATGTTTGGCTGTTTAAACCCATGTTCACATGATTGGGTCCTAAGTGTGGTAATATCTTTCTGCACAAGTTCTCTAAAAGTTTCTATCGCATGAGATGTTACAGGAGGTTGAAACAAGCTTTTATTGAATAATCCCAGTTTGTTAAGTGACAACATTGGGAGAGTATCATGAACTACTACATTAATAGGTTGTGTCTCAAACCATACCTTCAATTTAATAGCTCTAATAAATCTGTATATATCCAACTCTAGTTGAAACCAATCGACATGTTGGTTAGGGCAAAACGACAACCCCTTAGACAATAATTGTAATTGCATATTAGACAACTGATGACTGGAAATATTTACCACTGTTTGGGCAGAGTCCTCTTGTTGCTGTCTTGCAACGGTTTCTGCCCCTTCTGGTATGTTGATTTCTGAAAGCGGGTTCTTCCTTCCTCTATTTCTCCTGCGACCTGCTTGTCTGGTTTTCTTCTTTTTGAAATCTCCAACGGATTGGAATCTAAAAAATCTTGATCGCTTCTTGGAGTTTTTTTTTTTAGCATACTCTTGAATACGAAAGTCCCCCTTGTTGTGAACCGGTTCCAGACTTCTTTTATTCTCCCGCCTAAAGGCACCATCAGCATAGTTGAGAGAATTATCCCATGTGTAGACGCGCCCCGTTGAATAATCTGTTTGATCACGGAACCATTTATTTTTCTTGGTTTCTTCTATATCCATCCTTACTTTGTTGAGTGTCATGTGTAATTTATCCATATGGGTGTTGAAATCTTCTACCTGTATGAGCGTTTTTAGGGTACTCTCCAGGTCTTGAACCTTCACTTTTAGACCTCTCAGATCTCTCTGTAGAAAGTCCATATTAAGTAATATAGTTTCCAAGGCATACTTGCTTGCAAGCTGTTCATTTTTACTCCTAAATTCTTCATGTTGCATATGCATGGTAGGTTTAAGTTGGATTCTCATCGCCCGTGGGATCATGTTGTTCCTGTAGTACTGTCCCAGTGTGAGTAAATGAAGTTCAACATTGATCAAACGTCGTGATTCAAATTCCAGATTTCTCTTAATGTCGGTTGTAGAAGGAATGCTCAAGAATGACACATCACCCTCCGCTCCACTTAAAATTCTCGTGATGTCCTCTTCAGTAAAAACAGTAGTATTGGATGAAGTACACCCAACAGGTATATTAACCTGCTCCATATTAAGAAAACTTAGGGTAGTTGAAGAACGTGTTGCAAGCTAATGGGATGCAAATATAGCAAAAAAGAAAGCAGCAGCACTCACACAGAAATTGTTGATCAGGTGCCCAGCAAAACGTCCCGATCCTCGGACGTAATGTAATGTATAGAAAAAGAAAATTTGCAGCACTCCAATGTGAAAAAAGTGGTGGTTTATTCACTCCAAATACAACAGCAACGTTTCAATCCTACAATAGGATCTTTATCAAGCCTAGTGACACATCTAATACTGCAAACATATATTGGGTTGAGACTACTTTGCATACTTGGTCTCATTACAATATAATAAAGTGTTAAGTGCTTAAAAAATTGGTTAATACATGGTTTAAGGTATCATTATACATAATAAATATGATACAGAAAGTGCATATGTGCATATACAATAGCGTGAACAGCAATACACAATACAATAAACGTTAAAAACAACTGATTAAATCCTAATCATTTATGCCTCAGTGGTGTTGAGATACATCATCATGAACCCACTCACCAATCAGAACTTCAGATGCATCAGGTAAATCGTTAGCATGCAAAGCCATAGGCATACATAGTAGCAGTCAGCTGCACAACTCTTGGTAATTAGGATGTGATACATCCGTATAATCCCCAGAAGCGGAAGTGTATCGTTGCTCAGCAGCAGGACGCATCGAGCGCATTAAAGTGATGTAATGCGTGTCAATGCGTTCCACTGGTCTGTTCATGTGTATAACGGCATCACAAGTTGCCAGGCAACTGATACAGATATACCACGGATAGCAGATAACACGGCTATGTCAGTCAAAAGGTCTAAATTGCAAAAAAAGTCGTTTAAATAATCATCGCTTCTCGATACGTAAAAATAAACTTGACTTGCCTGTAGCTAAGCATTTCTCGGAATATGGTCATAATGAAAAGGACCTAACATTTATGATTTTGGATCATATCCCACCATTACAGTTTGGCGTTGATCGACATATGGCTCTACATAAAAAATAATTGAGGTGGATATTCCTATTAAATACACTGAAACAATTTGGCCTCAATGTAGAATTTGCTGTAGACAGGATAGCCATATGATGCCTTCATGTCTCTGTTCCATCTTTTGGGTTCTCTGATGTCCTCTTCTGTATGATGATTGATGACACATTAATATTTACATTCTTTTAACAATGTTTGATGAATACTAATTTTTACATATTCTCTGTATTCTTTTAGATCTGAATACCACTCCCAACAGAACTTCGGAATCTTCTCTATTATTTTCAATAATAAAGTCACTGTGTAATTGATACTTGGCATGGCTATGTTATGTTCTTTTGGTCCTATTATATCAATAAAATATGTATATTATTTAACTGAGTTTTTTCTAGTCTCCTATTCTTGGTTTTAAGTGATGTAGAGATATTATAGTATTTAAAAAAATATATATTCTTCATTGGGATATGATGTCGCTGATGTGACACTTTTGGTCCGTTACACGGGTGAGGTTGACGGGACATTCTGTGCACGTGAAGACGCTGCTAAGTGGTTCTGGAAACCCTGGAAATAAGGTCGTTCTGGACACGTGATAGTGGACAGAGATCTGTGTACCCACGTGTGGATCATCTACAATAAGCCGGTATAATAATATAATACTGTAACGCTACTTTTCGGTATTCTTGATATCTTCATTACTTACCATGAGGAGCATGTATTAATGTATATGCTTTTTTTGCAATTTAGATCTTTTGACTGATATAGCCGTGTTATCTGCTATCCGTGGTATATCTGTATCAGTTGCCTGGCAACTTGTGATGCCGTTATACACATGATCAGACCAGTGGAACGCATTGACACGCATTACATCACTTTGATGCGCTCGATGCGTCCTGCTGCTGAGCAACGATACACTTCCGCTTCTGGGGATTATACGGATGTATCACATCCTAATTACCAAGAGTTGTGCAGCTGACTGCTACTATGTATGCCTATGGCTTTGCATGCTAACGATTTACCTGATGCATCTGAAGTTCTGATTGGTGAGTGGGTTCATGATGATGTATCTCAACACCACTGAGGCATAAATGATTAGGATTTAATCAGTTGTTTTTAACGTTTGTTGTATTGTGTATTGCTGTTCACGCTATTGTATATGCACATATGCACTTTCTGTATCATATTTATTATGTATAATGATACCTTAAACCATGCATTAACCAAGTTTTTAAGCACTTAACACTTTATTATATTGTAATGAGACCAATTATGCAAAGTAGTCTCAACCCTATATATGTTTGCAGTATTAGATGTGTCACTAGGCTTGATAAAGATCCTATTGTAGGATTGAAACGTTGCTGTTGTATTTGGAGTGAATAAACCACCACTTTTTTCACATTGGAGTGCTGCAAATTTTCTTTTTCTATACATTACATTACGTCCGAGGATCGGGACGTTTTTCTGGGCACCTGATCAACAATTTCTGTGTGAGTGCTGCTGCTTTCTTTTTTGCTATATATATATATATATATATATATATATATATATATATATGTATGTATATATATGTATATATATATATGTATATATGTATATATATATGTATATATATGTATATATATATGTATATATGTATATATATATGTATATATATATATATATATATGTATATGTATATATATATATATATATATATATATATATATATATATATATATACATACAGTGAAGGAATAAGTATTTGATCCCTTGCTGATTGTGTATGTTTGCCAACTGTCAAAGACATGAACAGTCTAGAATTTTTAGGCTAGGTTAATTTTACCAGTGAGAGATAGATTATATTTAAAAAAAAAAACAGAAAATCACATTGTCAAAATTATATATATTTCTTTGCATTTTGCACAGAGAAATAAGTATTTGATCCCTTTGGCAAACAAGACTTAATACCTGGTGGCAAAACCCTTGTTGACAAGCACAGCAGTCAGATATTTTTTGTAGTTGATGATGAGGTTTGAACGCATGTTAGATGGAATTTTGGCCCACTCCTCTTTGCAGATCATCTGTAAATCATTAACATTTCGAGGCTGTCGCTTGGCAACTCGGATTTTCAGCTCCCTCCATAAGTTTTCGATGGGATTAAGAAATGGAGACTGGGTAGGCCACTCCATGACCTTAATGTGCTTCTTTTTGAGCCACTCCTTTGTTGCCTTGGCTGTATGTTTCGGGTCATTGTCGTGCTGGCAGACCCAGCCACGAGCCATTTTTAATGTCCTGGTGGAGGGAAGGAGGTTGTCACTCAGGATTTGACGGTACATGGCTCCATCCATTCTCCCATTGATGCGGTGAAGCACTCCTATGCCATTAGCAGAGAAACACCCCCAAAACATAATGTTTCCACCTCCATGCTTGACAGTGGGGACGGTGTTCTTTGGGTCATAGGCAGCATTTCTCTTCCTCCAAACACGGCAAGTTGAGTTAATGCCAAAGAGCTCAATTTTAGTCTCATCTGACCACAGCACCTTCTCCCAATCACTCTCAGAATCATCCAGATGTTCATTTGCAAACTTCAGACGGGCCTGTACATGTGCCTTCTTGAGCAGGGGGACCTTGCGGGCACTGCAGGATTTTAATCCATTACGGCGTAATGTGTTACCAATGGTTTTCTTGGTGACTGTGGTCCCAGCTGCCTTGAGATCATTAACAAGTTCCCCCCGTATAGTTTTCGGCTGAGCTCTCACCTTCCTCAGGATCAAGGATACCCCACGAGTTGAGGTTTTTCATGGAGCCCCAGATCGACGTCAATTGACAGTCATTTTGTATGTCTTCCATTTTCTTACTATTGCACCAACAGTTGTCTCCTTCTCACCCAGCGTCTTACTTATGGTTTTGCAGCCCATTCCAGCCTTGTGCAGGTCTATGATCTTGTCCCTGACATCCTTAGAAAGCTCTTTGGTCTTGCCCATGTTGTAGAGGTTAGAGTCAGACTGATTAATTGAGTCTGTGGACAGGAGTCTTTTATACAGGTGACCATGTAAGACAGCTGTCTTTAATGCAGGCACCAAGTTGATTTGGAGCGTGTAACTGGTCTGGAGGAGGCTGAACTCTTAATGGTTGGTAGGGGATCAATTACTTATTTCTCTGTGCACAATGCAAATAAATATATATAATTTTGACTATGTGATTTTCAGTTTTTTTTTAAATATAATCTCTCTCTCACTGGTAAAATTAACCTAGCCTACAAATTCTAGACTGTTCATGTCTTTGACAGTGGGCAAACTTACAAAATCAGCAAGGGATCAAATACTTATTTCCTTCACTGTAATATATATATATATATATAAATATATTTTTTTTTTAATTTTTTTTATTTTTTTTTTATTTATTCAGTTATATAATACTCTGAGGAGAAACCTTGATTCTGTCTCCTAAAACAAATGCTCGTTAAAATGTTTTCTGTTTTCCAATAAGGGTTACAGCTTATTTTTTTTGGCACAATTGACTAAAACTGCATACTACAGGTTTTTTTTCCCTAATGATCCTTGTATGATCATTAACTCTAAAATGTACTGATTGCATAAATGGCTTTGATTGCAATATACATATTTCACGCTCTGGTCCCAATAATTTCCAAGTGTATATGCCGTGATAATCTCAGGTAAATTGTATTGATGTGAATGAGTAATCAGCGGTAATCAGACAGTGGGTACCTCATTATTCTCTATTAGGAACCCCCTAAAAATCTCCTTAATTTGACTTGTCACACAAGAGTAAGAGCACTTATGTTCACAAAACATGTAATTTTCTTTGAATTGTATCATTTGAGGAAAATTTACTATGGCTTAAAACTCAACATTTAATTTCAGTTAAACACAGATTTACATGTGGTAGCTAAGAAGGATTTAACAACTGGATACTTGTACTGCTCCTCAGTTAATTGATACTTGTTATAACTTTTATCTGTTTAAATATATAGAGTAATTGTAGTTATGTTGAATGATTGCACGGTCCTTAACACTAGCTGAAAGAATATGAAGCTCTCAATATCAGCTATATGACAAACTGATAGAGGCATTAGGCTATGTTAACACAGAGGAATTCTTGAGGCGGATTTTGCTGCAAAATTCTGCCTCCCATTCAATTCAATGGGAGACGGATGCTTCTTTTTCTCACAAGCTGTCTTTTTCAGCTAGCGGACAAAAGAAGCATCCTGCCTGATCTTCGGGCGCATTCCCCCAAACCTCCTATTGAAGTGAATGGGAGTAGCAATGTTCCTGCTGACAGGACCCGCCAAGCAAAAACCGCCGTGTGAACATAGCGCTAGCGGGAAAAAGAAGCGTCCGCCTCCCTTTAAAAAGAATGGGAGGCAGAATTTTGCGGTGGAATCTGCGCAAAAATGTATCTGTGTGATCATAGCCTTAAACTAATTATGTAAAACACAAAGTAATGTATCCCCTTTATTAATTAAAAAATATATATATACTGAAACACTCTTTATTTTTCAATTTTTGTATCATATTTTCTTTATGTAATGATGGAGACAGTTCCAGATATTTACTTTGCTGCAGGCACCTGAACATACTGTAAGAAAACGAAGTCAGAAAATGACCTATTTCTATAGGAGAATGTTGTGCTTATGCTTCTTGACATATGCAGAGGTTACTGAGGAGGCAGAGTGTGCTATGTCATTACCTATTGTCAATGGTGTGATCATGTGTTAACACACGGACCAATGATTGGTATTTTCTGTATATATTCACTCTGTCATTCCTCTAGTTTGATATTAAAAAGCGAGAAAAGAGCGACTAATAGAGTAAATTAAAAGGTAGTAGGTTAATATGAAGCAAGAAGAAAGACTGTCTGTCTCAATTATAGCTAGCTGCCTGCACCCTAGAGCAGCCATATGTGTTTCTGCACTACTTAGTAACTACTTAGCCTCATGCACACGTCCGTATATTTCATCCATCCGTAAATACGGATCCATAGTAATTCATGGCCATCCGTAAATCATCCGCATTAATAGAACGTGTCCGTAAATACGGTCCATGGTGCATCCATAATGCATCTGTATTTTACGTGTGCATGGGGCCTAACTTAGTAGCTGTGAATCATCTGCGGCATTAGGGTGTATCTATATAATGTGAATTTGCCGCGTTTTTACAGTGCGGATGAAAACACCACATAAAAAAAAACACGCATACCTTTTTAACGCAATTTGCCATAATATTTGGAAATCGTGGCAAATTGCAGTAAAAACGCATGCAGTTTTTTTATGCCGTTTTCAGACGTGCGGCAAAAGCACCGTTTGAATATACCCTTTTCTGCAACAAATTTCATTGCAGAAAATCCACAGCAAAATAGTAGCACAGTAGCAGCAGGATGGATGAGATTTGAACAAATCTCATCCACAATAAAAAATACATTGAAAAAACGTTCATAGATTGTCCTGTGGTGCGTGCTTTTAATCCGCAGCATGTCAATTTATGCTTTGGAATAGCTGCTTTTCTGTTGCACGTTTACCCCATTCAATCCAATGGGTAGGTAAAACCCGCAACAAATTTAATGTTGTAATTTTTGCGGCAGAAAAGCTGCAATACCGCTGCAAAGATTGCAACTCAGAAAAAAAAAATAACATACTTACCCACGTCTCTCTGCTCCTACGTCCAGCACGATTACCAGCACTAATTACAGGCTGCAGCAGTCACATGGGATGAATTGTCATCCCAGGACGCCAGGCTGCAGGACGTCAGAGTGATGCGTCACCATGATTACGGGTAAGAATAGGCTTTTTTTTACCTTCTGTTTTCTGCAGCGAACACTCCGGGCGAAAAACAGCACCACAAATTGGTGCAGTTCTTCGGCTGAAATTCCCTGCGGGAACCAGGGCAGATACGCTGTGTACTTTTATGCAGTGTATCCAACCTGTTTGAACATAACCCTAAAGTGGATTAACAAAGTACAAGACTTCCAATGCAGAGTTACTGGCTAGTGATACAGTAGCATATGGTGGTGCTGGCGTGTGTGCGTGTGTGCATATTAGGGTTGTCACGATACCAGAATTTTGACTTTGATATCGATACTTTGTGTAGTATTGCGATACTCAAAACCAAAACGATACTTTGCCAACAATAATAAAAATAGAAAAGTTCTTCCGTTTTCTAATGTACATGGTGTGATGAATTTTGAACCTCCATGTGCCTCACGTTAATAGTAATTAGCCCCATCATGTTTCTCACAGTCATAATGGACAACCTTGGGCTAATGTGTGAGGTACATGATGGGGTTAATTACTATTAATGTGAGGCACATGGAGGTTTAAAATTCATAATACCACGTGCCTCACATTAATAAGTGAAAGAAAGCAGTTTTTATTTAAATTTTTTACAATGTACACATCATAAATGATGCTTAAATTTGTTGTGTAGGTTATTACGATCGCGACGATACCGAATGTGTGTATATTTTATGTATTGAGACTTTTATATTAATGTTTATTGTAAAAAATGTGTGTGTATTTTTTTAATTTAACATTACTTTTTTTTTAACTTTTTTTTTTAACTTTAATGTTCTGGCATATATCTACATACTGATAGTACACAGGCAGTTGTTAGAACATACCAAAGTATTGCTTAAAAACAGGAAATATGGTCAGACAGCCCTGGGGTCCTTCAATGGACCCTGGGCTGTCTGCCCATATATGGGATGTCCCTCGGTCGCGTCACAGGGATTCCCTGTGATGCGATCCAAGGGGCATCCCCCTTCTCATTTTCCCCTTGAATGCTGCAGTCAGCTTTGATTGCAGTATTCGAGGACGGCGGAGTTCAGAGGTTTCTCTGATCTTCACCGCTAGAGCGGGGCAACAGCTGTGTAATACAGCCATTGCCCCGCTCCTGACAAGTGTGCGCACAGTCAGCATGATATGATGCGGCCGGTGCTGCACTAATGAGCAGTGGCGCCGGCACTAAAGGCGGAACATGGCAGCTCATTAGTGTAGCACCAGCTGACTAAGTACTAAGTAGTGCAGCACATCATGCTGACCGCGCGCGCACTTGTCAGGAGCAGGGCAATGGCTGTATTACACAGTCGCAGCCCCGCTCTGACTACATTCATGTATTATAATACTAAGCTGTGTGGAAGCACAGCTTAGTATAGTAAAATACATGAATTAACGGTATTGAACCGATGAGGGTTTACGGCATCGAAAAAGTATCGATATTTCCATGCATCGGGCAACGCTAATGCATATATAGTTATTTTTATATGTAATTATCAGACATTGCAATGCACTTACATAGTATTATCCTACATAGTAAGGATGCATTTAAAGCACATTGAACATATAACAGTTGTACAAGACATATGTGGCTTACTGCACCAGAACACTCCACATTGTACTAACATTTAAACTTTATTTACTTTCCAGTGCTGATGTTTGCACAGCAAACTTTTAACCTCATAAATGTTAGGCCTCGTGCACACTTCCCACACCGTTTCATGGCCGTTTTTGACGGATCCGTGTGCCCGTTTTAGCGGCCGTGTGCACTCCCGTGTGCACTCCGTGTTTCAGTTTTTTTATTACATTAAAATTGTATTTCGAGCATGGTACTGTCCAGGGTGCTGAAAGAGTTAATGGGCTGCACTGATCGGCGGTAACTCTTTCAGCACCCTGGACAGTACCATGCTCGGCACTCGGAAAATACAATTTTAATGTAATAAAAAAAAATAAAGAAAATAAAGTTCATACTTACTTTCCTCCTGTCCGGCCTCCAGCGATGACGTTTTATCCATGTCGCCGCTGCAGCCAATCACCGGCTGTAGTGGCGGTCACACACGTCAGGAGGACGTCAACAGGCCGGCCTCCAGGGATGACGCTTCATCCCACGTGACCACCTCTGCAGCCAACCACAGGCTGCAGCGACCTCTGCAGCCAACCACAGGCTGCAGCGGCCTCTGCAGCCAATCACAGGCTGCAGCGGCCTCTGCAGCCAATCACAGGCTGCCGCGTCATACAGGAAGGTCGGACTAGGGGAATAAGAGGGACTCGTCACCAAGACAACGACCGGGTACATATGAACTGATTTAGTTATTTTTTTTAATCAGCAGCCTCTTTTCTCTATCAGTGATTGATAGAGACAAGTGGCTGCCGATTAGTGTAATATTTCTGTAATGTATTTCTGCCCGCCCGGCCGTTGCAAGGCAACAGCTCCGTCACACACGGACGGCACACGGATGCCTTCCGTGTGCCTTCAGTTTTTTTGATGGCCCCATTGACTTGCATGGGCCGCACGGTCACGGAATCTCGGACCAAAGTTGTTAGGGATCTACCAGGTACTACGTCTAGGTATACTCCTGGGATTAATCACTCCACACCTGAGGCCAGACCTGTTAGACTGACACCGTCTCCCACCAACCAGGGTGGCAGGCTCAGGAGTGGGAGAGCCTATCGCGGCCTGGTCAGTCGGAGTTAGCTCCGCCCCCTGTCCTTTATTACCTGCCGTGTTCTCTTCCTCAGTGCTTGTAATTCTTCTGGATTCCTGGCCCCACTGCTGCTTGCTCCAGCCTGCTTCTGCCGTGCTTCTGCCTTGCTGCAGTTCCGCTTAACCTGCTTCGCTTTGCCCCTGGCTTGCTTCCTTCTCCGTGCTCACGTTGGTATACTCCACTTCATCCTGGTCCTGACTACTCATTCCCCGCTCCGTTTCCTCGCGGCGTTCCGTGGGCTACTGCCCCTTCCCTTGCGTGTTCCCTGTTTGTTCTCCCGTGCACTTAGACAGCGTAGGGACCGCCGCCCAGTTCTACCCCGTCGCCTAGGGCGGGTCGTTGCAAGTAGGCAGGGACAGGGCGGTGGGTAGATTAGGGCTCACTTTCCCTTCACCTCCTTCCTGCCATTACATAATTACAAGCCCATACCTAGTCTACCATTTCTCCTACGCTGACGCTATCATGGACCCCCTTGAGACCCTGACCCAGCAGATGCAGGGCCTCTCCCTACAGGTCCAGGCCCTGGCCCAGAGGGTCAACCAGGGTGACGCTGCCTTAGTAGTACCCCTCACCTCACCTCTAGAACCCGACCTCAAGTTACCTGACCGGTTCTCAGGGGACCGTAAGACGTTTCTCTCCTTCCGGGAGAGTTGCAGACTGTATTTCCGCCTAAAACCCCACTCCTCAGGTTCCGAGAACCAGCGGGTGGGTATCATCATATCCCGACTCCAGGAAGGGCCCCAAGAGTGGGCCTTCTCCTTGGCTCCTGACGCCCCTGAACTTTCCTCTGTTGATCGTTTTTTCTCTGCCCTCGGACTCATTTACGACGAGACTGACAGGACTGCTTTAGCCGAGAGTCAGCTGGTGACCTTACGTCAGGGTAGGAGACCGGTTGAGGAATACTGTTCTGATTTTAGAAAGTGGTGCGTAGCTTCTCGGTGGAACGATCCGGCCCTAAGGTGCCAGTTTAGGTTAGGATTATCTGACGCCCTGAAGGATCTGCTGGTTAGCTACCCCTCTTCTGACTCCCTTGACCAGGTTATGGCCCTAGCAGTACGACTTGACCGACGTCTCAGGGAACGTCAGCTTGAACGTTTCAATGTGCTCCCCTCTGACTTTTCTGCGATCCCCCCCGAGGTCCCGTCTCCTCGCCCCTCCACGGAGGACTCGGAGGTACCTATGCAACTCGGGGCCTCCATGTCCCCTCGACAACGTAGGGAGTTTCGCAGAATGAATGGTCTCTGCTTCTACTGTGGGGACGACAAGCATCTACTGAACACCTGTCCCAGGCGCAAGAATAAAAAGCCGGAAAACTTCCGCGCCTAAGTGATCATCGGGGAGGTCACTTGGGCGCACAGGTATTTCCCGTTAATGTGAAACGCAATAAAATTTTGCTTCCCTTTCAGGTCTCGTTTGCTGGCCGGTCTGCCACGGGCAGTGCTTTCGTGGATTCTGGCTCATCTGCTAATATCATGTCTGTGGAATTTGCTATGTCTCTAAAGATGCCTTTTATTGATTTACCTTATCCTATCCCTGTAGTAGGTATCGACTCAACTCCCCTTGCTAATGGTTATTTTACTCAGCATACTCCTGTTTTTGAACTCCTGGTTGGCTCCATGCATTTGGAGCAGTGCTCTGTACTGGTAATGCAGGGATTATCGTCTGATCTGGTATTAGGTCTTCCCTGGTTGCAGTTGCATAATCCCACGTTTGACTGGAATACTGGGGATCTCACCAAATGGGGTAGTGAATGCCTGATGTCATGTCTTTCTGTTAACTCTATTTCTCCCCGGGAGGAGGTAAACATGCTACCTGAGTTTGTTCAGGACTTCGCCGATGTGTTTTCTAAGGAGGCCTCCGAGGTGTTGCCCCCCCATAGAGATTACGATTGCGCCATCGATTTGGTGCCTGGTGCCAAGCTTCCTAAGGGTAGGATATTTAATCTTTCATGTCCTGAACGTGAAGCTATGAGGGTGTATATCCAAGAATGCCTGGCCAAGGGTTTCATTCGCCCCTCGACTTCTCCTGTAGGTGCTGGCTTCTTCTTCGTGGGGAAGAAGAATGGTGGTCTTAGGCCGTGCATTGATTATCGTAACCTGAATAAGGTCACCGTAAGGAACCAGTACCCACTTCCTTTGATTCCGGATCTTTTCAATCAGGTTCAGGGAGCCCAATGGTTTTCTAAGTTCGATCTACGGGGGGCATATAACCTTATCCGCATCAAAGAGGGGGATGAGTGGAAAACTGCGTTCAACACACCCGAGGGTCATTTCGAATACCTGGTCATGCCCTTTGGGTTGTGTAATGCCCCTGCTGTCTTCCAGAATTTTATTAATGAAATCCTGAGAGATTACCTGGGTAATTTTCTTGTTGTGTACCTTGATGACATACTGGTGTTTTCCAAGGACTGGTCCTCCCACGTGGAGCATGTCAGGAAGGTGCTCCAGGTCCTTCGGGAGAATAATCTGTTTGCTAAGACTGAAAAATGTGTCTTTGGGGTACAGGAGATACCATTTTTAGGGCAAATCCTCACTCCTCATGAATTCCGCATGGACCCTGCCAAGGTTCAGGCTGTGGCGGAATGGGTCCAACCTGCCTCCCTTAAGGCGTTACAGTGTTTTTTAGGGTTCGCCAACTATTACAGGAGATTTATTGCCAACTTCTCGGTCGTCGCTAAGCCTCTTACGGACCATACTCGCAAGGGTGCTGATGTCCTCCATTGGCCCCCTGAGGCCGTCCAGGCCTTTGAGACCCTCAAGAAGTGCTTTATCTCGGCCCCCGTGCTGATTCAGCCCAACCAAGAGGAGCCATTTATTGTGGAGGTTGACGCATCCGAGGTGGGAGTGGGGGCCGTCTTGTCCCAGGGTACCAGCTCCCTCACCCATCTCCGCCCCTGTGCTTACTTCTCTAGGAAGTTTTCGCCCACGGAGAGTAACTATGATATTGGCAACCGCGAACTTCTAGCCATTAAATGGGCTTTTGAAGAGTGGCGGCACTTCCTGGAGGGGGCCAGACACCAGGTAACGGTCCTTACGGATCACAAGAATCTGGTTTTCCTAGAATCGGCCCGGAGGCTTAATCCTAGACAAGCTCGGTGGGCACTATTCTTTACCAGATTTAATTTCTTGGTTACCTATAGGGCTGGGTCCAAGAATATTAAGGCTGATGCTCTGTCACGTAGTTTCATGGCCAATCCTCCTTCCGAGAAGGATCCTGCTTGTATTTTACCCCCTGGTATAATCGTTTCTGCCACGGATTCTGATCTAGCTTCTGATATCGCGGCTGATCAGGGTTCAGCTCCCGGGAACGTCCCTGGGGACAAACTGTTTGTTCCCCTGCAATACCGGCTAAGGGTACTCAGGGAAAACCATGACTCCGCTCTATCTGGTCATCCTGGCATCTTGGGCACCAAACACCTCATTACCAGAAACTATTGGTGGCCTGGGTTGCCTAAAGACGTTAGGGCTTACGTCGCCGCTTGTGAGGTTTGCGCAAGGTCCAAAACCCCTAGGTCCCAACCTGCGGGCTTACTACGTTCCTTGCCCATTCCCCAGAGACCTTGGACCCATATCTCCATAGATTTTATCACCGATTTGCCCCCATCTCAGGGCAAGTCGGTGGTGAGGGTGGTAGTAGACCGCTTCAGCAAGATGTGCCACTTGGTGCCCCTTAAGAAGCTACCTAACGCCAAGACGTTAGCTTCTTTGTTTGTGAAACACATCCTGCGTCTCCATGGGGCCCCAGTCAATATCGTTTCTGACAGAGGGGTACAATTTGTTTCCTTATTTTGGAGAGCTTTTTGTAAAAAGTTGGATATTGATCTGTCCTTCTCCTCCGCCTTCCATCCCGAAACTAATGGCCAAACGGAAAGGACTAACCAATCCCTGGAACAATATTTAAGGTGTTTCATCTCTGACTGTCAATTCGATTGGGTCTCATTCCTTCCCCATGCTGAATTTTCCCTGAATAACCGGGTCAGTAACTCGTCAGGGGTCTCCCCGTTTTTCTGTAATTTCGGGTTTAACCCAAGGTTCTCCTCCGTTTCCCCTGGTTGTTCCAATAATCCTGAGGTAGAGGATGTTCATCGGGAACTGTGCACAGTCTGGGCCCAGGTTCAGAAGAACCTAGAGGCGTCCCAGAGCGCACAAAAGATTCAGGCTGATAGTAGACGTTCTGCTAACCCCCGGTTTGTGGTCGGGGATTTGGTCTGGTTGTCGTCCAGGAACTTGCGCCTTAAGGTCCCGTCCAGGAAGTTTGCTCCCCGATTTATTGGACCTTATAAGATCATTGAAGTCCTCAACCCTGTATCCTTCCGTCTGGAGCTGCCCCCATCCTTTCGCATACATGACGTCTTCCATGCCTCCCTCCTTAAACGCTGCTCCCCGTCCTGGTCCCCCTCGAGGAAACCTCCTGTTCCCGTTCTCACCCCTGAGGGGGTGGAATTCAAGGTGGCCAAGATTATGGACAGTAGGATGGTCCAGGGCTCCCTCCAGTACCTGGTCCATTGGAGAGGATACGGGCCGGAGGAGAGGACTTGGGTACCTGCCCGTGATGTTCACGCTGGGGTATTGATCAGGAGGTTCCACCTTCTCTTCCCTACTAAACCGGGTCCTCTTAGTAAGGGTCCGGTGGCCCCTCATAAAAGGGGGAGTACTGTTAGGGATCTGCCAGGTACTACGTCTAGGTATACTCCTGGGATTAATCAATCCACACCTGAGGCCAGACCTGTTAGACTGACACCGTCTCCCACCAACCAGTGTGGCAGGCTCAGGAGTGGGAGAGCCTATCGCGGCCTGGTCAGTCGGAGTTAGCTCCGCCCCCTGTCCTTTATTACCTGCCGTGTTCTCTTCCTCAGTGCTTGTAATTCTTCTGGATTCCTGGCCCCACTGCTGCTTGCTCCAGCCTGCTTCTGCCGTGCTTCTGCCTTGCTGCAGTTCCGCTTAACCTGCTTCGCTTTGCCCCTGGCTTGCTTCCTTCTCCGTGCTCACGTTGGTATACTCCACTTCATCCTGGTCCTGACTACTCATTCCCCGCTCCGTTTCCTCGCGGCGTTCCGTGGGCTACTGCCCCTTCCCTTGCGTGTTCCCTGTTTGTTCTCCCGTGCACTTAGCGTAGGGACCGCCGCCCAGTTGTACCCCGTCGCCTAGGGCGGGTCGTTGCAAGTAGGCAGGGACAGGGCGGTGGGTAGATTAGGGCTCACTTTCCCTTCACCTCCTTCCTGCCATTACAAAAGTAGGACATGCTCTACTTTGGATCAGAACGGAGCAACGGGACCGTCAAAAAAACTGAAGTGTGCATGGCCCCATTGAAATGAATGGGTCAGTGTGCTAGCCATCAGAACGGCTAGCACCCTGAAGGAAGAAACTGAAGTGGGCATGGGGCCTTAATATGCCCTTAAATTGGCCAACTTTCTTTTTAAATGTATGGGTCTTGACAATTTTGGCTGTCATTAGAAACATTGACACATGGACAAAGTTAATGTGCTTTTCAAAATGGGCTGGATTATGGTGAAATAAAAATAGAGAAATTAAGAAACTAAACCTACAAAATGTGCAAAAAAACAAAACACATATCCCAACAAAATGTAACCCCTTCCCGACATTTGCCGTATGGGTAAGCCATGGAAAGCTAGTGCTTCCCACAATTTGCCGTATCCATATGCCAAATGCTTGGCACCGGCTCAGAAGCTGAGCCGGTGCCATCATCGCTGGATCTCAGCGGTATGTTACAGCTGACATCCAGCTGTAATGGCGGGGATCGAACTTAGCTTCGAACCCCGCCATTAACCCCTTCAATGCAGCATTCAAACGTGATCGCTACATTTAAGGTGTTTGCAATGAAATTGCTGGGGTTCCGGTTGCTGCAATTGCAACCGGAGGCCTAATACTGGCCTCCTGGTCTGCCTAGCCGGTCAAGATCTGCCCGGCAGCGGAGCCTAATCCGCTGCCGTAGCCACCGCCAAAATGGCGCCGGCTCAGGAGCTGATCTGGCGTCATCAGCGGTGGAAGTCAGCTGTATGTAACAGCTGACGTCCACCTGTAACAGCAGGAAATGGAGATAGATCCGTTCCCTGCCATTAACCCCTTCAATGCAGTGATCGCTGCATCTTAGCGGTTGCTAGCAGATCGCCAGCCCTGACAGGCAATCAGGACTGGCGACTGCTGCTATGGCAACAGGAGACACAATGGCCTCCTGCTCTGCCATTACCGGAGCCGATTAGGCCCCGCCGGGAGGCGAAGCCCAATCGGCTTGCTGTCAGTGAATAACTGACAGATCTAATACATTGCACTACGTAGGTAGTGCAATGTATTAGAAAAAAAAAATATCTGACAGTTGGACCTTCAAGTCCCCTAGTGTGACTTGAGAAAAATTGTAAAAAAAAGTGAAAAAAATAAAAGTTTGAAAACATAATAAAAGTTTCAAGTAATAAAATAAAACACAATCGCCCTTTTTCGCTTATCAAGTCCTTTATTATTGAAAAAAATAATAAACCATACGTATTTGGTATTGCCGCGACTGTAACGACCTGAGGTATTTCAATATTGTATTATTTATTGCACGTGGTGAACAGCGTAAAAAAAAAACGTAAACAACTATACCAGAGTTTCTGTTTTTTGGTCACTTTACCCTACAAATATTGGAATAAATAGTGATCAAAAAGTCGCACGTATCCAAAAATGGTACCTATAAAAACTATAGCTCCGTCGACAAACAAGTTAAAAAGTTATGGTTCTCACAACTTGGCGACAGAAAAAATACATTATTTTTACAAAAGTAATTTTATTGTGCACAAAGTTGTAAAACATAAAAAAGTATTATAAAATATGTATCGCCGGAAACGTACTGACCCGCAGAATAAAGTTAACATGTAATTTATAACGCGTGGTGAACACTGTGTAAAAAAAACTATGCCAGAATTGCGTTTTTTTGTTTACCTGGCCTCCCAAAAAGTAGGATAAAAGGTGATTAAAAAGTTGCATGTACCCCAAAATGGTACCAATAATAACTACAGCTCGTCCCACAAAATAAAAGCCCTAATACAACTACGTCTATGAAAAAATAAAATTAGTTATGGCTCCAATAAGTCAGGAAATAAAAAATATGCAGTTGTGCAGTAGAGATGAGCGAACTTATCAAAAGTTCGGTTCGGCTAGTTCGCCGAATTTCACAAAAAAGTTCGGTTCGGACCGAACTAGTTCTGACCGAACCTGTCACTTCCGTGCGCCGAGCATGCTACTGTCCGGGGTGCTGATAGAGTTAATGGGCTGCACTAACTCTTTCAGCAACCTTCACAGTACATGCTCGGCGCGCGGAAAATACAATTTAAATGTAATAAAAAAATAATAATTATACGTTCGTACTTACTTTCCTCCTGTCCGGCCTCCAGCGATGACGTTTCATCCCTTTCGCCGCTGCAGCCAATCACAGGCTGTAGTGGCGGTCACGCACGTCAGGATGACGCTTCATCCCACGTGACCGCCTCTGCAGCCAATCACAGGCTGCAGCGGCGACATGGATGAAACGTCATCGCTGGAGGCCGGACAGGAGGAAAGTAAGTATGAACGTGTTATTATTATTTTTTGGCATGTATGTATGTATGTATGTATGTATGTATGTATGTATGTATGTTGGCATGTATGTATGTTGTCATGTATGTATGTATATCTGTGCATGTATGTTGGCATGTATGTATATATGTGCATGTTTGTATGTATATTTGCATGTATATATTTGCATGTATGTATGTATGTTTGCATGTATGTATTTTTGCATGTATGTTGTCATGTATGTATGTATGTTGTCATGTATGTATGTATGTATGTATATATGTGCATGTGTGTATGTATATTTGTATGTATGTATGTATGTATGTTTGCATGTATGTGTGTTTGCATGAATGTATGTTTGCATGTATGTATGTATGCATGTTTGTATGTATATTTGCATGTGTGTATATATATATATATATATATATATATGTATATGTATGTATGTATGTTGTCATGTATGTATGTATGTATGTATGTATGTATGTATGTTGTCATGTATGTATATATGTGCATGTATGTTGGCATGCATGTATATATGTGCATGTGTGTATGTATGTATATTTGCATGTATATATTTGCATGTATGTATGTTGTCATGTATGTATGTATGTATATATGTGCATGTATGTTTGCATGTATGTTGGCATGTATGTATACATGTGCATGTTTGTATGTATATTTGCATGTATATATGTTTGCATGTGTGTATGTATGTTTGCATGTATGTATGTATGTTTGCATGTATGTATGTTGTCATGTATGTTTGTATGCATGTTGTCATGTATGTATGTATATATGTGCATGTATGTATGTTTGCATGTTTTTATTTTTGCATGTATGTTTGCATGTATGTTTATATATATGTGCATGTATGTAATTATGTTTGCATGTATTTATGTTTGCATGTATATTTGTGCATGCTTGTATATATGTATGTATGTATGTATCTTTGCATGTTTGTTTGTATGTATGTATGTTTTCATGTGTGTGTGTGTATGCATGTATGTATGATAGTTTGCATGTATATATGTGTGTATGTTTGCATGTATGTATATTTGCATGTATATATGTGCATGCTTGTATGTATTTTTGTATATATGTATGTATGGCCATGTATGATACTGTCTGCTGGCGCCCTGTATCTAAGTCAACTTCACAGCAGGCTTCTATACATGGTATAACAGTCAGTATCACACAATAAACTGAATCTAAGCCTACGACATGTTTTATTTAATTATTTTTTTTTCACAGGTTTGGTGTTTGGACTACGTCGGTTTCGAGGACTACTTAGATGACGTTTTTTTTTCTACAATAAAATGGTTAATGAGGGTTGTGTTGGGGGTGCTTTATTTCAATAAAATATTTTATCTATATCTTTGTCTTTTTCTTTTCAAATTTTATTACTACCACTTTAGTAATGGCCGCTGTCTGAGTGACAACATCCATTACTAAGGCGAGGCTTAGTGTTAGCCGGTGCAGAGGCTAACACTAACCACCATTATTACCCCGGTACCCACCACCACCAGGGGTGCCGGGAAGAGCCAGGTACGATCCAGTACCCGACCATCTGTTGTGATGGTCGGGCTCTGGGGCGGCCGAAGGCTGGTATTATGAGGCTGGGAAGGGCCAAAAACAGTGGACCTTCCCACCCTTGTAATGCTAGGCTGCTGCTGCTGTGTTGTATCTGGCTGGTTATAAAAGTGGAGGGGACCCCACGTCATCTTTTTAAATTATTTATTTATTTAATATTTTTTTTTAAAAAAGACATGGGGTTCCACCCAATTTATCATAACCAGCCACCTACAACACAGTGTTATTAGCCTGGGAATGGACAAAACCAGTGGCCCTTCCCACCAATGTAATGCCAGACTGCTGCGGCCTTGTATATGGCTGGTTATTAAAAATAACCAGCCCGATACAACACAGCAGCAGCAGCCTAGCATTACAAGGGTGGGAAGGTCCACTGATTTTGGCCCTTCCCAGCCTCATAATACCAGCCTACGGCCGCCCCAGTACCCGACCATCACAACAGATGGTCGGGTACTGGATCGTACCAAGCTCTTCCCGGAACCCCTGGTGGTGGTGGGTACCGGGGTAATAATGGGTGGTTAGTGCTAGCCTCTGCACCGGCTAACACTAAGTACCGCCTTAATAATTGATGCTGTCAATCAGCCAACTGCCATTATCTAGGCACTAATAAAGTTTAAAAAAAAACACAAAGACAATTCTTTTTTATTGAAATAAGAAATCCCCAACAAAACCCTCGTTAACCATTTTATTAAAATTTGAAAAAACGTAGATCTACGCAGTAGTCCAACGAATCGAAGACGTAGTCCAATTGGTACATCAAAATCTGCAACAACATAAAAAAACAGTTATCAATGTGAACAATACCAATACTTCTACTCACCTACACACATATATAATATATACACGCACACACAAACAAACAACCATACACAGACACACACATATATACACAAACACAACAAGATATACACACACACACACATAAACAGACAAACACACACACATATACACGAACTCACACATATGCAAACAAAAACACACATATCCAAACACACACACACACAGTTATACACACACATACACGAACACATATACACAAACACATATACAAACAAAAACACACATACCCAAACACACATATACACAAACACATATACACAAACACACCCATATATACACACAAACACACACCCATATACACACATATACACAAACACACACATATACAAAAACACACACAAACATCTACACACAAACATATACACAAATACACCCATATATACACAAACATATACACAAACACATATACACAAACACACCCATATATATACACACACACACATATACACAAACACACATATAAAAACAAAAACAGACAAAGTCACATACCCAAACACACATATATACACAAACACACACATACACAAACACGGTTTCTTTTAAATGCTGCTGGGGAACCCGCTCGATCCTCTATATAAGGCTGCGCTACAGTGCAGCATTTAAAAGAAACAGGATCCTGACCTGTCCATAGAGTTTAAGGCAGCACAGAGTATTTCAGGAGATGAGCGTGCAGATTCAGTGCTGCTGTGAACTCTGCTCTTACCATTACGTAGCTCTCAGTCTGTTACCTCTCCTCCACTCCTGTCCTCCAGAACACCTTCACATGATTGGCAAGTCACCACGTAATGGTAAGAACAGAGTTCACAGCAGCACAGAGTATTTCAGGAGATGAGCGTGCAGATCTTGTGCGGGGTGGTGACTTGCCAATCATGTGAAGGTGTTATTGAGGACAGGAGTGGAGGAGAGGTAACAGACTGAGCTACGTAACGGTAAGAGTAGAGTTCACAGCAGCACTGAATCTGCACGCTCCTCTCCTGAAATACTCTGTGCTGCTGTGAACTCTGTTCTTACCATTACGTAGCTCAGTCTGTTACATCTCCTCCACTCCTGTCCTCTATAACACGTTCACATGATTGGCAAGTCACCACCACGCACAAGATCCGCACGCTCATCTCCTGAAATACTCTGTGCTGCTGTGAACTCTGCTCTTACCATTACGTGGTGACTTGCCAATCATGTGAAGGTGTTCTTGAGGACAGGAGTGGAGGAGAGGTAACAGACTGAGAGCTACGTAATGGTAAGAGCAGAGTTCACAGCAGCACTGAATCTGCACGCTCATCTCCTGAAATACTCTGTGCTGCCTTAAACTCTGTGGACAGGTCAGGATCCTGTTTCTTTTAAATGCTGCACTGTAGCGTAGCCTTATATAGTGGATCGAGCGGGTTCCCTAGCAGCATTTAAAAGAAACAGGATCCTGACCTGTCCACAGAGTTTAAGGCAGCACAGAGTATTTCAGGAGATGAGCACGGGCAGCCGTTCGTTTTTCCGAGCCGTGCTCCCATTATGCACACGACCGTAAAAACACCCGTTATTGCGGGTCGTAATTACGACCCGCAATAACGGGCTCATAGACTTCTGTTACCCACGGGTACCTTTCCGTTTTCTCACGGGAAGGTGCCCGTGCCGTTAAAAAAATAGAACATGTTCTATTTTTCTATTTTACAGGCCGTGCTGCTATAATTATAATGACAGCACGGTTCGCAAAAGCGGCCGGCTGCCCGTGGCCGGCCGGCCGTGCTCGTAGTTACGAGTCGTAATTACGAGCACGGCCCGTAAAATAAAAAAATAGAACATGTTCTATCTTTTTAACGGCACGGGCACCTTCCCGTGAGAAAACTGGAAGGTACCCGTGGCTAACAGAAGTCTATGGGCCCGCTATTTCGGGTCGTAATTACGACCCGTGATAACGGGTGTTTTTATGGTCGTGTGCATGAGGCCCCGTAATGACGGGTGGCTACATGTGTGCACCCGTCATTACGGCAGCGTTGCTAGGCGATGTCAGTAAGGGTATGTGCACACACACTAATTACGTCCGTAATTGACGGACGTATTTCGGCCGCAAGTACCGGACCGAACACACTGCAGGGAGCCGGGCTCCTAGCATCATATTTATGTACGATGCTAGGAGTCCCTGCCTCTCCGTGGAACTACTGTCCCGTACTGAAAACATGATTACAGTATGGGACAGTTGTCCTGCAGAGAGGCAGGGACTCCTAGCATCGTACATAACTATGATGCTAGGAGCCCGGCTCCCTGCACTGTGTTCGGTCCGGTACTTGCGGCCGAAATACGTCCGTCAATTACGGACGTAATTAGTGTGTGTGCACATACCCTAAATAGTCACTGTCCAGGGTGCTGAAAGAGTTAACTGATCGGCAGTAACTGTTTCAGTACCCTGGACAGTGACTACCGATCACAGTACCTGTAAAAAAAAAGACGTTCATACTTACCGGGAACTCCCTGCTTCCTCCAGTCCGGTCTCCTGGCCGTTGCCTTGGTGACGCGTCCCTCTCGACATCCGGCCCGACATTCCTTGATGACGATGCAGCCCATGTGAGCGCTGCAGCCAGTCACAGGCTGCCGCGGCCTCTGCAGCCAATCACAGGCTGCAGAGGCCTCTGCAGCCAATCACAGGCTGCCGCGTCAGAAAAGGTCGGACTGGAGGACGAAGAGGGACTCGTCACCAAGACAACGACCGGGTACGTATGAAATGCTTTTTATTTTATTTTTAATCAGCAGCCTCTTTTCTCTATCAGTGATTGATAGAGTCAAGTGGCTGCCGATTTGTATAATGTTTTTGACCGGTGAAGTTCGGATTCGCTGCGAACCGAACTTTGCCGGAAGTTCGGACCGAAACCGGGTTCGGTTGTCCCTGTTCGCTCATCTCTATTGTGCAGGTCCGAGGGGAACATTTCTTCTGTTTCAAGAGGCGATTTATCAAGGACCTAAAATTAGGGAACCAGGAAGGGGAGGGCCCAAACATATCTGCTGGAAGCGATGGTGCCCGTATTATACCAGGACAACACTTTCCCAGCAAATTCCCCAAACTGCAAAGGTGCGGAGTGTGGACCAAAAGGGGCATAAGAAAGGACGCAATATATCAGTGCGACACTGGCCTGTGCAGAAAGGATTGCTTCACAGCGTAACACACATCTATGGATCATTTTATTCTTTTTTTACCCCATTATTATACCACCTGACTACGCCACTGATGTACTCTGCCCAGATAACATGTACCCCCACATTATAAATGGAAACACCAGCAATGCTCAAACAAATCTACTACCAAGCAAAATCCGCTCTCCAAAAGCCAAATGGCGCTCCCTCCGCTCTGAACCCTACAGTGTGCCCAAACAGCAGTTTCCTTCCACGTATATGGCATCGTCATACCTTGGAGAACCCTTTTAACAATTTTTGGGGTGTGTGTCTCCAGTGGCATAAGCTGGGCATGACATATTTGCCACTGAAATGGCATATCTAGGGAAAAAATAGAAATGTTTAATTTGCACCATCCGCAGCGCATTCATTTATGGAAAATACCTGTGAGGTGAAAATGCTCACTACACCCCTTAATAAATGCCTTGAGGGGTGTAGTTTCCAAATGGGGTCACTTCTCAGGGGTTTCTTTTTATTATTTCACATCTGAGCCTCTGCAATTGTGAACCAATACTTTGTAAATCGCCAAATTAGGCCTCAATTTTACATGGTACGCTTTCACTCCTGAGCCTGGTCGAATGTCCAGCCAAAAGATTAGGGCCACATGTAGGGTGTTTCTATAACCGGGAAACACTGCATAATAGTTAGAGAGCTGTCTTGTTATGGTAGCACAAGCTGGGCACCACATATTGGCATTTCCATGGAAAAACTCCCATTTCCACTCTGCAACATCAAGTGCACACTAATTTCTACAAAACACCTGCAGGGTTAACATGCTTACTACACCGCTAGGTAAATGCATTGAGTGGTGTAGTTTCCAAAATGGGGTCCCTTCTGGGGGGTTTCCACTGTTTTCGTACCACAGGCGCCCATAAACCAATCCAGAAAATCTGCACTCCAAATGGCACTCCTTCCCTTCTGAACCCTGCTGTGTGCCCAAACAGCAGTTTATAACCACATATGGGGTATTGACGTACTCGGGAGAAATGGCTTTACAAATGTTGGGGTTCTTTTTTTCCTTTGTTGGGAAAATGAAAACATTTGCGCTAAAGCTACGTCTTATTGAAGAAAAAGGATTGTTTTTATTTTCACTGCCCAATTCTAATAAATTCTATGAAACATCTGTGGGGTCAAAATGCTTACTACACCCCTAGATAAATTCCTCGAGGGGTGTAGTTTCCTAAATTGAGTCAACTATTAGGCGTTTTCATTGTTTTGTCCCCTCAGGGGCTTTGCAAATGCGACATGGCCTCCGCAAATCATTCCTGCTAAATGTGATCTCAAAAAGCCAAATAGCGCTCTTTCCCTTCTAAGCCCTGCCGTGTGTCCAAACAGCCGTTTATTACCACATGTGGGGTAATGTTTTACTCAGAAGAAATTGCTTTACAAATTTTGCAGTGCTTTTTGTCCTTTAGTCCTTGTGAAAATGAGAAAAAAAAACACTAAACCTACATTTTCTTTGAAAAAATGTAGATTTTAATTTTTACTGCCTACTTCCAATAATTTCTGTAAAAAACCTGTGCTGTCAAAATGTTCACTATACCCCTAGATAATTTAATTGAGGTGTGTAGTTTCCAAAATGGGGTCACTTTTGGGGTATTTCCACTGTTTTCGCACTGCAAGAGCCTTTCAAACCTGACATGGTGCCTAAAATATATTCTAATAAAAATAAGGCCCCAAAATCCACTAGGTGCTCCTATGCTTCTGAGGCCGGTGCTTCAGTCCAGTAGCATGCTACGGCCACATGTGGGATATTTCCTAAAACTGCAGAACCTGGGCAATAAATATTGAGTTGCATTTCTCTGGTAAAACTTTCTGTGCTATAAAAAATATTGGATTAAAAAGTAATTTCTTCAAAAAATTATGAAATTTGTAAATTTCACCTCTACTTTGCTTTAATTCCTGTGAAATGTCTAAAGCGTTAAGAAATTTTCTAAATGCTGTTTTGAATACTTTGAGGGGTGAAGTTTTTAAAATGGGGTGACTTTTTGGGGGTTTCTAATATATAAGGCCCTCAAAGCCACTTCACATCTGAACTGGCCCCTGTAAAAATAGCTTTTTGAAATTTTCTTGAAAATGTGAGATATTGCTGCTAAAGTTCAAAGCCTTGTAACCAGGGCCGCCATCAGGGGGGTATTAGGGGTAGTGGTGTGAGGGGCCCGGCCAAACCTAATTGAAAGGGGGGCCCGGCCACTGCTGCGACTTGTCTTTGGTAGAAAAAAACGGGCCCCTGCAAAGGGGCCCGTTTTTTTCACCAAATGAATGTCGTGAGCTGCGGGCCCCCCCTCTCATGGGGGCCGTCAAACACCGCCGACCGATGACGCGCACCCGCAAACTCGCGACCGTCCGAGCACGCACCCGGCAAAAGCGCGCGACAGCACGGGCGCTGGCAGAAGCAACAGCACGCACGCTCGCAGCCTCGACAGCACGCGCGCACCCGCGATCGGCCGCGCGCGCACTTGCGATCGGCCGCGCGCGCACCCGCGAACGAAGCGCGCGCGCACCCGCGAACGAAGCGCGCGCGCACCCGCGAACGAAGCAAGCGCACCCGCGGACACACATGGACCCAACTTACCTGGAGCCTGGCTGGAGGTGAAGGACTGGACGTCTGGACCGAAGACCTCGCCTGGAAGACCTCGCCTGAAGAGGACTGGAGTGGGAGCAGCAGCTCTTCTGACACGGTGAGTAAAGTGTGTCAAAGTGCTGTTTATGTATGGCCCTGTTCACACAAAGTATTTTGCAGGCAGAAAAAAAATCTGCCTCAAAATTCCTTAAAGAATTTTGAGGCAGATTTTGACCTGCCCACACTATCTTGCCGCGTTTTTTTGCTGCGTTTTTTGCCCGCTGCGATTGAGGACAGCAGGCAAAAAACGCAGCGAAAAATGCATTTTCTGCCTCCCATTGATTTCGATGGGAGGTCAGAGGCGGAACCGCGGCATGAAAGGACGTGCTGCTTTTTCTTTTTTCCGCGACTGGCTCCCATTGATTTCAGATTAAATCAATGGGAGGCGGTTTTGGAAGTTTTTTGGTGCTGATTCTGACGCAGTGTCCGAGTCAATATCAAGGGCCAAAAACTCTGTGAACTGGGCCTTATTGTTAGGGCTTATTCAGATGAACGTGTAATACATCCGTGCAACGCGCGTGATTTTCACGCGCCTCCCACGGACCTATGTTACTCTATGGGGCCGTGCAGACTGTCAGTGATTTTCACGCAGCGTGTGTCCGTGTGTCCGCTGCGTAAAACTCACGACATGTCCTATATTTGTACATTGTTCGCGCATCACGCACCCATTGAAGTCAATGGGTGCGTGAAAATCCCGCCCAGCACTTCCGCAGCCGTATAAACTATGAATGAAAACAGAAAAGCACCACGTGCTACAAACATACAAACAGAGTGTCATAATGATGGCGGCTGCGCGAAAATCACGCAACCGCGCATCATACGCTGCTGACACACGGAGCTGTTATGGACCTTTTGCATGCGCAAAACGCCACGTTTTTTGTGCGCGCAAAAAGCACACGCTTGTGTGAATCCGGCCTTAGGGTAGGAACACACTCGGCATGAACGCTGCAGATTTTATGCAACACATTTTATTGTGGATAATCCGCAGCGTATTACAGTCGCAGCAGAGTGGATGAGATTTGAACAAATCTCATCCACACGCTGCAAAAAAAAATGGACCTTCAGTGTGGCTTTTGGCTTTTTAAGCAGCAGCATGTCAATGTATTCTGTGGAATCGGCGCTCCTCTGTTGCGGAAATGCTGCGGTTCTGCCGCAAAAATCACACATGAGAAAAAAAAAGAAGGTACTTTTTTAAATTGATAAAGTTTAGACTTGCCCCGGCCGTAGTCCTGGTGACGCGATCCTCTATTCTTAGCGCAGCCGGCCTCCTGTCATGACGTTTCATCCCATGTGACTGCTGCAGCGGTCACATGGTCTACAGCGTCATCCCAGGAGGCGGGGCTACGTTCAGAAGAGAGAGTCACCTAAACTACGGCCGGGGCAAGTCTAAACTTTTTTTTCCCTGCAGGATTCCCGCAGCGGACATGCCTCACGAAACCTGCGCCACTATTTGGTGCGGTTTTGCTGGCAGAATTCCCTGCGCCTACCTGGGCGGATAAGCTGTGGAGTTTTACTCAGCATATCCACCTAGTGTGTCCCTTATGATGTCGCTCCTGGAGCTGCTGCCGGTCTCTAAATAGGCAGTTGGTCCAGTAGAATTTGGAATTATTTTTTTTTGTGAACCAGCTTAAAAAAATACAAAACTTTTGTGTTAGGGCCTGTTCACATCACCGTTCACTTCCATTCCGGGGTTCCGTCTGAGGTTTCCGTCGGGTGAACCCCGCAACGGAAAGTGACAGCACAGCTTCCGTTTCAGTCACCATTGATCTCAATGGTGACGGAAACATCGCTAATGGTTTCCGTTCGTCACCATTCTGGCTGGTTTTCGGACGGAATCAATAGCGTAGTCGACTGCTCTAATGGTGACGGAAACGGAAGCTGTGCTGTCACTTTCACTTTCCGTTGCGGGGTTCACCCGACGGAAACCTCAGACGGAACCCCGGAACGGAAGCGAACGGTTATGTGAATAGGCCCGAACACAAAAGTTTTGTATTTTTTTAAGCTGGTTCACAAAAAAAAATAATTCCAAATTCTACTGGACCAACTGCCTATTTAGAGACCGGCAGCAGCTCCAGGAGCGAAAACATAAGGAACACACTAGGCGGATATGCTGAGTAAAACTACACAGCTTATCCGCCCCGGTAGCCGCAGGGAATTCTGCCAGCAAAACCGCACCAAATAGTGGCGAAGGTTTCGGGAGGCGTGTCCGCTGCGGGAATCCTGCAGGGAAAAAAAAGTTTAGACTTGCCCCGGCCGTAGTCCTGGCGACGCATCTCTCACTTCTGAACGTAGCCCCGCCTCCTGGGATGACGCTGTAGACCATGTGACCGCTGCAGCGGTCACATGGGATGAAACGTCATGACAGGAGGCCGAGCTGCACTAAGAATAGAGGATCGCGTCACCAGGACTACGGCCGGAGCAAGTCTAAACTTTTTTATAAATTTAAAAAAGTGCCTTTTTATTTTTTCTCATTTGTGATTTTTGCGGCAGAACCGCAGCATTTCCGCAACAGAGGAGCAGCGATCCCACAGAATAAATTGACATGCTGCGGCTTAAAAAGCCAAAAGCCACACTGCAGGTCCATTTTTTTTGCAGCGTGTGAATGAGATTTGTTCATATCTCATCCACTCTGCTGCGACTGTGATACGCTGCGGATTATCCACGATAATCCGCAGCGTTCATGCCTAGTGTGTTCCTACCCTAAGGCCGGATTCACACAAGCGTGTGCTATTTGCGTGCGCAAAAACGTGGCGTTTTGCGCATGCAAAAGGTCCATAACAGCTCCGTGTGGCAGCAGCGTATGATGCGCGGCTGCGTGACTTTCGCGCAGCCGCCATCATTATGACACTCTGTTTGTATGTTTGTAGCACGTGGTGCATTTCTGTTTTCATTCATAGTTTATACGGCTGCGGAAGTGCTGGGCGTGATTTTCACGCACCCATTGACTTCAATGGGTGCGTGATGCTCGAACAATGCACAAATATAGGACATGTCGTGAGTTTTACGCAGCGGACACACGGACACACGCTGCGTGAAAATCACTGACAGTCTGAACGGCCCCATAGAGTAACATAGGTCCGTGGGAGGCGCGTGAAAATCACACGCATTGCACGGATGTATTACACGTTCATCTGAATAAGCCCTAACAATAAGGCCCAGTTCACAGAGTTTTTGGGCCTTGATATTGACTCGGACACTGCGTCAGAATCGGCACCAAAAAACTTTCAAAACCGCCTCCCATTGATTTAATCTGAAATCAATGGGAGCCAGTCGCGGAAAAAAGAAAAAGCAGCACGTCCTTTCTTGCCGCGGTTCTGCCTCTGACCTCCCATCGAAATCAATGGGAGGCAGAAAATGCATTTTTCCCTGCGTTTTTTGTCTGCTGTCCTCAATCGCCGTGGGCAAAAAACGCGGCAAGATAGTGTGGGCAGGTCAAAATCTGCCTCAAAATTCGGTGCGCGGTTCCAGGCGGTCGCGGGTGCGCATGCGCGGGAGTTTGCAGGTGCACGCGATCGGTCACACGAGCGGCGGTCTTTGACGGCCCCCATGACGACCCCCATGCTACCCAGGGCCGCCATCAGGGGGGGTATTAGGGGTACTGATGTGAGAGGCCCGGCCAAACCTAATTGAAAGGGGGGCCCGCAGCTCACGACATTCTTTTGGTGAAAAAAATGGGCCCCATTGAAGGGGCCTGTTTTTTTTCGACCAAAGGCAAGTCGCGGCAGTTTGCCGGGCCCCCCTTTCAATTAGGTTTGGCCGGGCCTCTCACATCAGTACCCCTAATACCCCCCCTGATGGCGGCCCTGGGTACCATGATATAGTTCTGGACGGAGTACCGTTAACAGGCGGTGCCACGGTAGGGGGGCCCAGAAAATTTAGCTGTAGGGGGCCCTGAAATTCCTGATGGCGGCCCTGCTTGTAACGTCCTAGAAAAATAAAAGGATGTTCAAAAAACTATGCCAATCTAAAGTAGACATATGGGGGATGTTAGTTAGCAACAATTTTGTGTTATAACTGCCTGTTCTACAAGCAGATACATTTAAATTGAGAAAAATGTCACAGTTTTGCAATTTTTCGCAAAACTTTGGTGTTTTTCACAATTAAATACTGAACATATCGAGCAAATTTTGCCAGTAACATAAAGTCCAATGTGTCACAAGAAAACAACCTCAGAATCGCTTGGATAGGTAAAAGCATTCCGAAGTTATTACCACATAAAGTGAAACATGTCAGATTTGAAAAATAAGGCTCTGTGAGGAAGGTCAAAAGTGGCCAAAGAGGGAAGGGGTTAATATCTTCCTTACCTTTAATCCTATTCTGTCTCATACTGCGATTAATAAATAATTTTTACATATGTGTTACAGGAGATCAGTCATTTCCCCTCCTTCTCACAATCCTGTCTGGCTGTAAGACAACTGGCTGCAGTAGGGACCTCAAACCTTTGCCCTGTCAGCGTTAGGACAAAGAAATTGTTAAAACCCCATCCCCTTAACCGTTCACTAGCCGAAATTGGAAGAGATCAGCAGGAAATTAATCCCTACGTTCTCTGCTGGACTGTTTCAGGAAAATTAGGAAAATCAGGAAAATCCTGCAGACTGAGAATCAGTGGGGGCAAATATATCTACGCTTTACTTTTATAATTATTTATAGGTTTAGTGTTCCTTTGACACAAGTCTTTGGACTTGAAACTGGTGCGCATTGCAGAAATGAGATGGCCATAATCGTCTTCAAGTAAATACTAGTATAATGAGAGTCTATATATTTTCTAATGTCACTTTTTTATTTTCATTTACATGCGTCTTTCCTAGTTGTCACTATTGATAAACAGTATGTTTTCAATTAATGAATATGCAAATATTATAGAACTATGTACCTAAGATACAATTTGTCATAAAAAATATTGCCTTTAAACACGCAGAAATTCCAAATGTTTAATACATTTTCATTTAAAAAAATGCATGTTGAAAACAGTTAAAGAAAATGCACTGCACATAATATTTTTTTTGTTCACTTGTTTCTCTCAACCTCTTCCTCCCAGCACCGAAAATGTACTGTGCTGGGAGCCAACACTGGACTCCCAGCACCATACATTTATGGCACTGTGATCACAGGAGCAATGGAGTTGTACCTGCACAATCAGCCGCAGTGAGTGGCTATGATTGACCGCTGTCATCCCTTGGCAACAGCTAGGTTTGGAGAAAACTGAGATCCTAATGCTTGTGATGCCGCAATCAATAGTGATCGCAGCATCACAAAGGAGGGGAACTCCCTTTGCCCCTTTTATTTTTGCCCCCTGGTGGTTTTAAGGGATAGCTCTGGCCCCAAAAAATGCCCTCAGGTCTATTCTAAGGTCATCTCTGTTAGAATATACCTGAGGTATGCCCTAACAGAATTTTATGCATAGGTATTCAAATGAATTATAAGGAAAAAATTAAATGTAAAAGTCCCCTTGTGGGCTAAAAAAATTATTGAAAGAATGTTTTTTTGTTAACAAAAACACGAAAAAAAAAAAAACAAGACAATTATTTTTCATAAACAATTAAAGTGAAATAACAAAATACATCATTTAATGTGTTCGGAAAAAACAAAAATAGCTATGGCAGAAATGAATTCTTTGCAATATCAGCTTAAGAAAAATGTATATACATTTTCATGTACGAAATTACTTATTTCGAAATTACGAAATTTATTTATTTAAGTTTTATTTAAAAAACAAAAACTCTGGATGCAAAAAACAAGACCTCACACAGCCACGAAAGCAAAAAAAAACAAAACAGCCAAAAATAGAGAACATAATCTGTTTCCTGAATGCCAAAATATTGTGTCCTTAACCCCTAGGCACACCACGACGCAACTGTACGTCCGGGTGGCAAGTGTCTTAGCACACCAGGACGTACAGTTACTGCGCGGTTCCCGGTGCACACTGTTGGCGACAGTGTGCACCGGGAACCGGGAGGCCAGCTGTCCCCGACAGCTGACACTCCACTGTTGCCTATTAGCGGCTCATTTTTGCTGATTTCGGCAATGAACCCATTAAATGCGGCGATCGATTGCAATCGCCACATTTTAGGGGTTTCTAGCACATCGGCAGACCTCACAATAAAATCGTGAGGTTTGCAGATGGCTAGCATAGCGACCGGAGGTCAAGTAATGGCCTGCTTGTCTGCCATGTACGGAAGCCTATCAGGACCAGCCTCCTGATAGACTTCCTGTCAGAGAGACAGGAAGTCACTGTGTCTTTCCCGTTGCACACTGTCGGTGACAGTGTCAATGACAGTGTGCATCGGGAACCGGGAGGTCAGCTTTCCCCGACAGCTGACACTAAACTGTTTCCGATCAGCGGCTCATCGCCGCTGATTTTGGCAATTAACCTGTTAAATGCGGGGCTCGATTGCGATCGCCACATTTAGGGGGTTTTTAGCACATCAGCAGCCCCCATGCAATTGTGGGGGCTGCTGATGCTTGTGATGGCACCCGGAGGCCAGACAACGGCCTCTGGCTGGTCCTCGTAGATTTGGCTGGATTCACACGAACACACTGCAGGGAGCCGGGCTCCTAGCATCATAGTTATGTATGTATGTATGACTCCATGGAACTACTGTCCCGTACTGAAAACATGATTACAGTACGGGACAGTTGTCCCACAGCGAGGCAGGGACTCCTAGCGTTGTACATAACTATGATGCTAGGAGCCCGGCTCCCTGCAGTGTGTTTGGTCTGGGACTTGCGGCCGAAATACATTCCGTCCTTTACGGACCGAACATGCTCGTGTGAATCCAGCCTTACTGTCAGAGTGACTGTGACGTCACACTGACAGTTGGAATACTTTACACTCAGAGCTTCAAGTAAAAAAAGAAAGTGAAAAAGTAAAAAAAGTTAATAAAAATGTTTTACAAAAGTGTAAAAATAAAAGGTTTTTTTTTCCCCATAATAAGTCTCTTATTATAGGAAAAAAATGAAAACGTTAAATAACAGTACACATAATTGATATCACCGCGTTTGTAATGACCCAATCTATAAAACTATAATGTTATTTTTCCCACATGGCGAACGCCGCAAAAAAAACAAAACTAAAAACAATTCCAGAATCACTATATTTTGGTCACCACCCCTCCCAAAATATAGAATAAAAAGTGATCAAAAAGTCGCATGTACCCCAAAATAGTACCAATAAAAAACTACAGCCCGTCCCGCAAAAAACAAGCCATTACACTGCTTTTTTTGACTGGAAAAATAAAAAAGTTATGGCTCTCGGAATGTGTTGATACAAAACAATTATTTTTTTTAACAAATAGTTTTTTCTTTGTAGAAGTAGTAAAATATAAAAAAATATACATACATTTGGTATCACCGTAATCGTACTGACCCGCAAAATAAAGTTAAGTTGAAAGCGGTAAAAATTAAACCCAAAAAGCAATGGAGGAATCACAGTTTTTTCCAATTTCACCGCACAAAGAATTTTATTTTCGGTTTCCCAGTAAATTATATGTTACTTTAAATGGTGTCAATAGAAACTACAACCCCTCCTGCAAAAAATAAGCCCTCACACCACTCTATTGATGGAAAAATAAAAAAGTTATGGCGTTTGGAAGGCAGAGAGTGAAAAACTTAAATGGAAAATCAAAAAAGAATCAGTCCTGCAAAGGTTAATTAATTTCTATTAAAAAAATCAATTACTACCACATGTGGGATATTGTCATACTCGGGAGAGATTGCATTACAAATTTAGGGCGACTTTTTCTCCTTTATCCCTTGTGAAAATGAAAAAAATAAACATTTTAGTGGACAAAAATGTTGATATTCATTTTCACGGTCTAATTCTACTAAATTCTGCAAAAAAAACCTGTGTGGTATAAATGCCCCTAGAAAAATTCCTTGAGGGGTGTAATTTCCCAAATGGGGTCACTTTTAGGGTGTTTCCACTGTTTTGTTCCCTCCAGGGCGTTGCAATCGCGACATGCACTGAAAGCCAATCCAGCAAAATCTGCGCTCCAAAATCCAAATGGCGCTCCTTCCCTTCTGAGTCCTGCTGTGGGTCCAAACAGTAGTTTATTACCACATATGGGGTATTTACGTAATCGGGAGAAGATGCTTTACAAATGTTGGGGTGCATTTTCTTGTTTATTCCTTGTAAATAAGATTTTCATTTTCACAGACTAACTCCAATAAATATAGAAAAATACCTGTGGGCTTAAAATGCTAACTATACCCCTAGATAAATTCCTTGAGGGGCGTAGTTTCCTAAATGAGGTCACTTTTGGGGAGTTTCCACTGTTTTGACACCACAAGACCTCTTCAAACCTGACATGGTGCCTAAAATATAATCTAAAAAAAAGCAGACCCCAAAATCTACTAGGTACTCCTTTGCTTCTGAGGACTGTGTTTCAGTCCATTAGCACACTAGGGCGACATGTAGGATATTTATAAAAACTGCATAATCTGGGCAATAAATATTGAGTTGCGTTTCTCTGGTAAAACCTTCTGTGTTCCAGATTTTTTTTTATTACAAATGAATTTTGGCAAAAAAAATTAAATTTGTAAATTTCCCCTCTGCTTTATTTCCTGTGAAATGTCTAAAGGGTTAAGAAACTTTCTGAATGCTGTTTTAAATACTTTCGGGGGTGCAGTTTTTAAAATGGGGTGATTTATTGGGAAATTCTAATATATAAGGCCCTCAAAACCACTTCACAACTAAACTGGTACCTGTAAAAATGGCCTTTTGAAATTTTCTTGAAAATGTGAGAAATTGCTGCTAAAGTTCTAAGCCTTGTAACGTCCTAGAAAAATAAAAGGATGTTAAAAAAAATGATGCAAACATAAAGTACACATATGGGAACTGTTAACTAGTGACTATTTTGTGTGGTATTCCTATCTGTTTTACAAGCAGATAGATTTAAATTTAGAAAAATGCTAATTTTTGCACATTTTCTATAAATTTTGGTGTTTTTCACTAATAAATATTTAATTTATCGACCAAATTTTCCCACTATCATAAAGTACAATATGTCACGAGAAAACAATCTCAGAATCGCTTGGATAGGGAAAAGCATTCCCAAGTTATTACCACATAAAGTGACACGTCAGATTTGAAAAAATCGGCTATGCCACAAGGCCAAAACAGGCTGCGTCCTAAAGGGGTTAAGGAGTTAAATAAATCCACTTAATGGTAATGTAAATGTCGTTCACTGAATAGATAGATTGACTGCCTGATTAGAACGATTAAAATTGAATTTTATTAATATATTATAAAATATGGCTCATATAGCCCATTAGTGACATATATTCAGGCTCAGACAAGGTAGTCAGGGATAGGAGGTGGTGAGACTCTCCTCTTATAGTATACAGCCCTGACAGCAACCTGCTGAGAGAAAATAATTCCAGCCCACCGGGCTCACAACAAGTGGTCAGAGAGAAGAGTTAGTCCTGTTGACGGACTAATCTTGGACAATTCTCCGAACCACCGCTGCATTAATTAGGACAACCCTACGCGTTTCAATGTCACTGGTAGGTGTGACACATCATCAGGGATTGTTAAAGTTGATGCCGGTTAAGCACAATTTCGTGCTAACATTTATTTCTCCCGGCTCGTGCACGACTCTAATACAAATGGCCGCACACGAGCCGGCGAGACTGGGAGCATATGAAGGGCTAGAGCCCTCCCCCTGCACTGACGAGGCTGTCAGCCCACCACCAATCAGACAAAGACACGTCCCAGCAGTGACGTATCCGGACTGTGGCGAGCCCCCAAACAGCCCAGCCAATCAGGCTGAAGTGTGACGATAAAGCGTCCTTCGTAACCCTGGAGACCTGAAGCGGATAAACACAGATTACGGGACAGACATGTAGTAGGTAAAGATGCTAAAGATTTGTAATATGATCCGCAGACCATCCTCAAAACTCCTATCGGAAAAAACCTCATAATGATACACACTCCGATCAAGGATGGAATTCTTGCCCTTTTTGATCATCATAACTCACAAAGAGTGTACTACTGTCGGAACGTAGTAGGTACAGTTTAGGGTCGTTCATTAAACTAGACACAGTTTAGGCTGTACACAGACGCCCCAAATTAAGTTAAACGTAATATCACATATTCAATGAATCAGTTAGAGAAAAAACCGCATATGAGTCCTCTACCAGTGTGAACAGGGGTCAGCAGTAGTTTAATGTGAAAACACACAGATGATACTGTTAGGGGAGGTCAGGTGCATAGTTGTGCCACACATACCACCACCCACATGGGGGGAAAAAGTAAACAAGAGAAATAGATTTCTTTGATGTTATGCTCACAGAAAGCATGCATATGAGATCTTTTCATTTAAACCGGCGGGACTCATAGTTTGCATACGAAAGATCCACTGCGCTTCTTTTTGTAAGATCTTCTTATCATGATCACCACCTCTCGCCAAAGGTTTAACGTGTTCAATCCCTTGACATTTCAATATCAAGGAGTCACCATTATGGCATTCCCATACATGCCGCGACACCGGAGTATCATCCTTTCTCCTTATATCCCCAATGTGGTCCCTAATCCTCCTTCTAAATTCTCTCTTCGTTTTGCCTATATACTGTAATTGGCAGCCACATGTGATCAGATAAACTACACCTTTGGTCTTACAGTTAATATAGGACCTATTGTCAAACACCCTGCCAGTCTTGGTGCTTTTGAAATTTTTACTGCACAGAATCGAGTCGCATGCCTTACATGAGCCACATCTGTAACTCCCATTGAACCCCCTGTCCAACCAGGTGTTTGGTTTGTTTTGTGTGCTCATGTGGCTATGCACAAGATGATCTTTTATATTGCGCCCTCTTTTGTATGTTATAAAGGGAGAGTCCCCTACCAGATTACCAACGTCAGGGTCAGCTTGCAAAATTCCCCAATATCTCTGCAGGATATCTCTAACCTCCTTACTAGCAGAGTCGTAAGTACCAATGATCCGTATAGTGTCATCATCCTTCAAACGTGATTTGGGGTTAAGAAGATCATTTCGGTTGCATCCAAGTGCATTTTGATAGGCCTGTTTGAGAACATGTTTCGGATATCCTCTCCGTCTCCGTCAGTTCCTGAGGGCGAGACGCAACTGTTCCACTATATCAGACTATAAAATGTCAGCGAGGGAACTGGAGGGCAGGTTTAGACGGAGAGGATATCCGAAATATGTTCTCAAACAGGCCTATCAAAATGCACTTGGATGCAACCGAAATGATCTTCTTAACCCCAAATCACGTTTGAAGGATGATGACACTATACGGATCATTGGTACTTACGACTCTGCTAGTAAGGAGGTTAGAGATATCCTGCAGAGATATTGGGGAATTTTGCAAGCTGACCCTGACGTTGGTAATGGGAGTTACAGATGTGGCTCATGTAAGGCATGCGACTCGATTCTGTGCAGTAAAAATTTCAAAAGCACCAAGACTGGCAGGGTGTTTGACAATAGGTCCTATATTAACTGTAAGACCAAAGGTGTAGTTTATCTGATCACATGTGGCTGCCAATTACAGTATATAGGCAAAACGAAGAGAGAATTTAGAAGGAGGATTAGGGACCACATTGGGGATATAAGGAGAAAGGATGATACTCCGGTGTCGCGGCATGTATGGGAATGCCATAATGGTGACTCCTTGATATTGAAATTTCAAGGGATTGAACACGTTAAACCTTTGGCGAGAGGTGGTGATCATGATAAGAAGATCTTACAAAAAGAAGCGCAGTGGATCTTTCGTATGCAAACTATGAGTCCCGCCGGTTTAAATGAAAAGATCTCATATGCATGCTTTCTGTGAGCATAACATCAAAGAAATCTATTTCTCTTGTTTACTTTTTCCCCCCATGTGGGTGGTGGTATGTGTGGCACAACTATGCACCTGACCTCCCCTAACAGTATCATCTGTGTGTTTTCACATTAAACTACTGCTGACCCCTGTTCACACTGGTAGAGGACTCATATGCGGTTTTTTCTCTAACTGATTCATTGAATATGTGATATTACGTTTAACTTAATTTGGGGCGTCTGTGTACAGCCTAAACTGTGTCGAGTTTAATGAACGACCCTAAACTGTACCTACTACGTTCCGACAGTAGTACACTCTTTGTGAGTTATGATGATCAAAAAGGGCAAGAATTCCATCCTTGATCGGAGTGTGTATCATTATGAGGTTTTTTCCGATAGGAGTTTTGAGGATGGTCTGCGGATCATATTACAAATCTTTAGCATCTTTACCTACTACATGTCTGTCCCGTAATCTGTGTTTATCCGCTTCAGGTCTCCAGGGTTACGAAGGACGCTTTAATGTCACACTTCAGCCTGATTGGCTGGGCTGTTTGGGGGCTCGCCACAGTCCGGATACGTCACTGCTGGGACGTGTCTTTGTCTGATTGGTGGTGGGCTGACAGCCTCGTCAGTGCAGGGGGAGGGCTCTAGCCCTTCATATGCTCCCAGTCTCGCCGGCTCGTGTGCGGCCATTTGTATTAGAGTCGTGCACGAGCCGGGAGAAATAAATGTTAGCACGAAATTGTGCTTAACCGGCATCAACTTTAACAATCCCTGATGATGTGTCACACCTACCAGTGACATTGAAACGCGTAGGGTTGTCCTAATTAATGCAGCGGTGGTTCGGAGAATTGTCCAAGATTAGTCCGTCAACAGGACTAACTCTTCTCTCTGACCACTTGTTGTGAGCCCGGTGGGCTGGAATTATTTTCTCTCAGCAGGTTGCTGTCAGGGCTGTATACTATAAGAGGAGAGTCTCACCACCTCCTATCCCTGACTACCTTGTCTGAGCCTGAATATATGTCACTAATGGGCTATATGAGCCATATTTTATAATATATTAATAAAATTCAATTTTAATCGTTCTAATCAGGCAGTCAATCCGGTTAAGGAGTTAAATTGGTAAATATAAAAACTTAGAAACATGTAGAAAAAAGTAATATAAAAGTCCAAAAAATCAACAAAAGTTAAAATTACATTTAAATAACAAATTTACATTTTCTAAATTCCACTTTCAAAGAAATCATATTAACTATGCACCTACATTGCATGTTCCACTAAAAGATGTTTTGATTTTGTCATCTGAATCAGTAGGTCAATGAAATAGTCTGCTTCATCCTGAGTTTGAACCATTTAAAGTAGGTACATATTGTATGTACATGTATGATACAGTTTAAGATCTCCTCAAGGTGATGAAACATACTCTCTGATTCCTCCACACACAAAGCCTAGACCCATAACCAGTGGAATATCAGTTTATTTTACAGCATCTGCGACACCTATTGTTACAAATATGGTTGCCTCACAGGGTCGGCCGGGCCCACCAAAAGTACCAGCAGATCCTCCGGTGCGTTCAGGCTCTGACACAATAATGAGCTCCAAAGGTTCAGCAATCTACAACTTCATTTGAAGCTGACATTAGAGTCCATCACTTGCCACAAGCTTCTATTTATTATGGGATGATTCACAAATTATCTGTTAGATCTTATTGTCCTGCCCTGTATGTTCAATGATAATAACTAAGTGTATGATGAAATTAAAAGTGGATATGTACTGAATAAATGGAGCATGGGCCCTTAGAATAATTTCTTCTGGTGGGCCCAAGGTACCCCGGTCCGATTCTGTTTCCTTCTGATATTCAAAGATGATTATTCCCTCATTCACAGAGGTAAGCAAACTTAAGGCTATGTTCACACTGAGCTTTTTGACAAGCTTTTTTACAACCGCGCCGCAAAAACGGCCCTGAAATGCCTCCCATTGATTTCAATGGGAGGCGGGGGCGGTTTTCTCCCGCGAGCGGTAAAACCGCCTCCCGGGAGAAAGAAGGGACATGCCCTATCTTCGGGCGTTTACGCCTCTGAAGTCCCATTGACTTCAATGGGAGGCAGAGAAAGCGTATTTTGCGGTGTTTTATGCCCGCAGCGCTCAATGGGCCCGGTCGAAAAACGCCGCAAAAATCGGCGTGCAGGGAGAGGAAAATCTGCCTCAAACTTCCAAACGGAATTTTGAGGCTGAAATTCCGCCTGCAAAAAACTCTGCGTGAACATAGCCTAAGGCTGGGTTCACACGTGGCGGAATTTCACTTGAATTCCGCTGCGGACACTCCGCAGCGTTAATCCGCAGCGGAGCCGTTTCTCCATTGACTTCCACTTAAATTTAGAAGTGTTCGTTTAGACGATGCGTAAAATTCCGCTGCGGAGCATAGGCTGCGGAGCGGAATTTGGTGTCCGCAGCATGCTCTGTCTGTTGCGGAGCAGTGGCGGACTGGTTGCGGACTCATGGCGGAATTTCTCCATTGACTTCAATGGAGATTCTAAATTCCGCAATGAAGTCCGCAGCTGTCATGCACATGTTATGTGTGCTGCGGATGCGTCTTGCTTTTTTAACATGACATTTCTTCATTCTGGCTGGACCTATGTATTTCTAGGTCTACAGCCAGACTGAGGAAGTCAATGGGGCTCCCGGAATTACGGGAGCGTTGCTAGGAGACGTCAGTAAATAGTCACTGTCCAGGGTGCTGAAAGAGTTAAGCTATCGGCAGTAACTGTTTCTGCACCCTGGATAGTGACTACCGATCCCAATATTCAGCAACCTGTAAAAAAATAGAAGTTCATACTTACCGAGAACTCCCTGCTTCTGTCTCCAGTCCGGCTTCCCAGGATGACGTTTCAGTCTAAGTGACGGCTGCAGCCAATCACAGGCTGCAGCGGTCACATGGACTGCCGCGTCATCCAGGGAGGTAGGGCTGGATGCCGAAAGAGGGACGCGTCACCAAGACAACGGCCGGTAAGTATGAAATTCGTTTACTTTCACTAGGGAAAGTGCTGTCCCTTCTCTCTATCCTGCACTGATAGAGAGAAGGGAAGCACTTTTTCCGCAGTCCGCAGCAGCTAGTCCGCATCAATTTACTGCACATTTTGGGCAGATCCGCAGCCGTAATCCGCAACCCGGATTAGGTGCGGCATTGATGCGGACAGTTGCGGAGGAAATCCGCCACGTGGGGGCATGCCCTTAGAGTGGCTTTTTTAGCAAGTCAAAAGACCCGAATATTATTGAAGCATTAAATTATATTTCTTATCACAAAGTAAATCATAGAACAGCATTTTTTATATTTTATTCTTAGTGAATGATTCACTATTATACGTAAAACAGATCAGCACTTGTGTAACAGTAGCTCAAGAATGAGTGAGGAATTTTATAGACTAGAAGGGGGTCGTCCTACACCTTACTATGAAGTTCTTCTTCTTAATAAAGAAATCTAGATAAAACATTTTAAATATTGTAAACTTTGTAAAAAACAAATTGGCCTATTTTGTAAGTTTTAAATGAGTGGACTATTAGAAGTCTTTATGGAGATTGATTCCTGTGATAGTGCCATTATAAAAACACTATTAATTTTATATATTTAGGTTTATGAGAGTAGAAATGGCTTTCCATAAATAAATGAATATTGAATGTTAGTTTTAATGTGAGTGATACATAATAGACATACTATTTTGATCCATTTGTCATTGATATTGTAATGACTCCAACACGATATGTAATTATTTGTTCTGTAATGAAATTCAGGAGAAATTTCTTGGTTACAGACAACAGATCTATAATGGAAACTTCGTGTGGCCTAATGAGTAATCTTATTCTTGTCTTGTCTTGTATAACATACGCAAATGTACACAACTGACATGTTAAATTTGCTACATATCCAAATACAGGAGCAATGTAATGATACTAATGTAATGAAAATATAATTTGAAAAAGTTTGAAATAGCAGTATCTCTATTCAACATTATGAATACAAAAGAATTTTGACAAATTTGAAAATATAAACCTTGTTTAAATGTTGATCCAATCTGATTGCCACTTGGGGTCATGAAAGATTTATTTCCCTGTTAGGGAAAAATGGCTCATGTCTTATATGGTTTTGATTCTGCTTTCCTCTCCACATAAGCCTGTCTTATTACATAAGGGAATACTTGTGTTAATTCTTTGTACTATGACATAACTGTGTGTATTATACTCAAATTATAATGCTGTGTATATTATCCCTGCACAGTGATATCAGTGCGGTATAAGACATTAGCTGTGACATCAATATGCTTTTATGCCCCATTTTGTGACATAACTGCGCATATTATTTCCATAATGGGACATCGTTATGTTCAATAACCATTTCTTTTGACTTCACATTATCTATGTATTGTGACATCACTGTGTTTGTTACTCCTGTTCTGTGACATCACTTTGTGCATTATCCCTATATAGTGATATACCGTGACCAGAGGCGTAACTTGAACTTTCGGGTCCCCAATGTAAAATCTGTAACAAGTTTCCCTACTTACCATGCGCCATTTTTAAGAATAGTGACTTTTTATCTGGCAGAGGGGTCTTTAAACCTCCTCAGGCATTTGGGCCCAGGTGCGATTCATGCAGGAGAAAAAAATTAAGTCAAAGTAGGTTTTTATTAGATCAATAATAAAAATAAGCAAATAGATACAGTATATATAAAAAGTTAATGAACACAGACTGGAAAAGATATATAAATAAAGAAGGTGGGCTACCCTGATGCCAAAGAACTAGTGTATCACTTATACATAGCTATACAAACGATATACAAGAGGTATCAATAGAATAACACTGACATAAATTCATAGAGGAAACCATCCATAAAAGCAATAATTGACAGTGATAAATCCCATGGACACAAGCAATATGACCCCCAGGAGAATGAAAGTGCAAGTGCATCAATAAGTGGCTGGCTCTAATGCGCATGCACAGATGAATATAATGTCACGGATGGCGCCTTCTAATGCTTTTCCCACATGAACGATAGTGCGGCGTAAGTTCTTCATGTCCGCCCCTATGCTCATTTACGCTGCAATAAACAGGTGTGTCCCTCACAGGTTATTCTGCCATTAGTCCGACTGTATTTAAATATGTGCTGCTTACTTGTGTGGTAAGTCCGCTTGTTGCCTTGTTTAGTTTTTTTTGCCATTGGTATATCTTCCATTACTTATTGATGCACTTGCACTTTCATTCTCTTGGGGTTTGTATTCCTTGTATCCATAAGATTTATTTATCACTGTCAGGCTCCATGCACACGAACGTAAAAACGCCCATAATTACGGGCCCTAATTATGGCACGTTTTTACGGGCCCATGGACTTCTATTGGCCACGGTTACCTCCCCGTATGCTTACGGGAAGGTGCCCGTGCCGTTGAAAAATATAGAACTTGTCCTATTTCAAGCCGTAATTATGGCACGGGCAGGCCCATAGAAGTCTATGGGGCTCCCGTAATTATGGGTGACTACGTGTGTGCACCCGCAATTACGGGAGCGTTGCAAGGGGATGTCAGGGGATAGTCACTGTCCAGGGTGCTGAAAGAGTTAAACGATCGGCAGTAACTCTTTCAGCACCCTTGGCAGAAACTACTGATCATAATATAGATCAACCTGTAAAAAAAAAAGATGTTCATAATTACCCAGAACTCCCTGCTTCTTCCCCCAGTCCGGCCTCCTGGGATGACGATTCAGTCCATGTGACCGCTGCAGCCAATCACAGGCTGCAGCGGTCTCATGGACTGCCGCGTCATCCAGGGAGGTCGGGCTGGATGTCGAAAGAGGGACGCGTCACCAAGACAACGGCCGGGTAAGTATGAATTTCTTTTACTTTTACTGCGGAAACGGCTGCCCCTTCTCTTTATCCTGCACTGATAGAGAGTAGGGCTGCCGATTAGTGCAGTGCAATTTTGCAGCGAAAACGTGCCCGTAAATACGGGTGGAATACTGGTGACAACAGACCCATATTTACAGGCACGGGTCCGTAAATACTGGTGCAATACGGGTCGAATACGTGTGACCAAGGACCCGTATTTACGACAGTATTTACGGAAGGAAAAAAATACGTTCGTGTGCATGAGGCCTCAATTGTTGCTATTAGGGATGTGAATTAATGTCAGTGTTTCCATTATATCGTTTGTATAGCTATGTATAAGTAATGATACACTTGTTCTTTGGCATCAGGATAGCTCACCATCTTTATTTATATATCTTTTAGAGGCCGGGTGTGCATTAAAGGGGTTTTCCCACGAGGGACATTTATGACATATCCACAGGATATCACGGGTCGAAACATTGCCATTTCTTACTGGATGTTTGACCAATAAAAGATTATATTGATTGAAATTTGGGAGACGTGTGTTGCTGTTCAACCATGCTTTTTTTGAAGATATCCACAGGATATGTCATAAATGTCAGATAGATGCGGGCCCCACCTCTGGGACCTGCACCTATCTCTAGAGCAGGGCCCCTAAACCCCGTTCTACCTCTTTGTGTTCTGGCTGATTTCCGACCATGAAGGAGAAAACAGTGTAGCTCACTGAGCTACTTTGTTTCCGAAAGCCTTATACAACAGAATGGTAAATACGGAAACAGCGTAGCTCGCATGCTATGCTGCTTCCGTAACTGCCATTCACTGCTATGGTAGTTACGGAAACAGCGTAGCTCAGCGAGTTACAATGTTTCCGTAACTCCTGACCATGTATTCAGGAAGTGGCCGGGAGTCAGCGTGAGCACAAAAAGCTAGAACGGGGTTTGGGGGCACCGTTCTAGAGATAGGTGTGTGTGACAGAGGTGGGACCCGCATCTCACTTATGTTTATGACATATCCTGTGGATATGACATAAATGTCCCTCGTGGGAAACCCCTTTAACTTTTTACTCATATGCAGTTACTTATTTTTATTATTGATGTAATAAAAATCTACTTTTTATTAGCTAATTTTTTTACCTGCATGAATTTCTCTTTTTTGGTGTCTGCTGTTTCACATGCATTCAGGACTCCTTCACTTCATATGAGGTAATTAATTGCGGTCATCATATTATGTATGTAATGTGACATCACTGTATTTATTATTCCTGTACTGCGATATCACTCTGTTTATAATGCCTGTACTGCGATATCACTCTGTTTATTATGCCTTTACTACGATATCACTCTGTTTATAATGCCTGTACTGTGAAATCACTTGGTTTATTATTATTGTATTTTGACATTTGTATGTTTATTATATCAATATTGTGACATCACTGTGTTTACTGTCTGTGTACTACGACATCATTGTGTTTACTATCCACGTGGTGGAATATTATTATGAGCATTTTTCAGGCTCTGTCCAACAGTTTCTCTGCCACATAGGTGGATAGAAGTACTATAAATTGCATATACAATTTAGGGGCCCTGGTACAGATTTAGCATGGGGGCCCAGGAACTGCAAGTTCGCCATATATACGCCTAAATGTACATTTAGGACTGCAATTTATGCCATTTATATACATTAAGTACCAGACTGTTATGCACATTTGCTCTACAGACTGCATACAAATTCAAGCTTTTGTCCAGTGCAATAAAAGTTGCAGTATTAGAGGTTTGCATAACTACTGACTGTAGTTTTATCAAAAAGAGCAGACAGATGTTCACATCTGCTCCATTCAGAGCCTCCAGCACAGATTCTGTAAGATTTGACAGAAAGAATAGTGCTGCATCCGTCAAAACGTAAAAAAAACATGATATAACCCGACAGACCCCATTTTAAGTCAATTTGGTTTGTCACACGCTGGTGGTATACGTTATACAATGGATTCGACATTGTGTCATGGTTTTCCCATTTAAACGGAGCCCATGACACAGATGTGAACAGATCCTAATACATAACTGCAGGATAAGACTATACACAGAGTTCGTCTTTTTTCATCTGTAACCATGGAGACACATAGCTTTGCATAGGAGCTGTAGACACAAAACAGTAGAATATGTATAATCAGGGCTATTTATGATGTTGCATCATTTTATTTTACATAGAAATGCATACTGCTGCATCTGACTGGGTCATACGCTCGGTAGTAATTTCCAAATGTCCCTGCTGAACATAATCTACTCTTCTCTCTAGTTAAAAATGACTGTGCGCAGTATTAAAAGAAAAATTTACCTTCACAAGGAACATTTTCTATCTACAGGGTGGGCCATTTATATGGATACACCTAAATAAAATAGGAATGGTTGGTGATATTAACTTCCTGTTTGTGGCACATTAGTATATGGGAGGGGGGAAACTTTTCAAGCTGGGTGTTGACCATGGCGGCAATTTTGAAGTTGGCCATTTTGTATCCAACTTTAGTTTTTTCAATGGGAAGAGGGTCATGTGACACATCAAACTTATCGAGAATTTCACAAGAAAAACAATGGTGTGCTTGGTTTTAACGTTACTTTATTCTTTCATGAGTTATTTACAAGTTTCTGACCACTTATAAAATGTGTTCAAAGTGCTGCCCATTGTGTTGGATTGTCAATGCAACCCTCTTCTCCCACTCTTCACACACTGATAGCAACACCACAGAAGAAATGCTAGCACAGGCTTCCAGTATCCGTAGTTTCAGTTGCTGCACATCTCGTATCTTCACAGCATAGACAATTGCCTTCAGATGACCCCAAAGATAAAAGTCTAAGGGGGTAAGATCGGGAGACCTAGGGGGCAATTAAACTGGCCCACGACGACCAATCCACTTTCCAGGAAACTGTTCATCTAGGAATGCTCGGACCTGACATCCATAATGTGGTGGTGCACCATCTTGCTGGAAAAACTCAGGGAACGTGCCAGCTTCAGTGCATAAAGAGGGAAATACATCATCATCTAGCAATTTCAGATATCCCGTGGCCTTGAGGTTTCCATTGATGAAGAATGGCCCCACTATCTTTGTACCCCATATACCATAAATTTTCGTGTTCCAACAGTCTTGGAGGGATCTATCGAATGTGGGTTAGTGTCAGACCAATAGCGGTGGTTTTGTTTGTTAACTTCACCATTCACATAAAAGTTTGCCTCATCACTGAACAAAATGTTCTGTGTAAACTGAGGGTCCTGTTCCAATTTTTGTTTTGCCCATTCTGCAAATTCAGTGCGCCGATCTGGGTCATCCTCGTTGAAATGCTGCAGCAGCTTGGGTTTGTAAGGGTGCCATTTGTGAGTAGCTAATATCCGCCGAAGGGATGCTCGACTGATGCCGCTCTCCAGTGACATGCGGCGAGTGCTACGCTGTGGGCTCCTGCTGAATGAAGCTAGGACAGCCACTGATGATTCTTCATTAGTGACAGTTTTCATGCGTCCACATTTGGGAAAATCCAACACTGAACCAGTTTCACGAAACTTGGCAAGCAGTTTGCAAACTGTAGCATGGGAGATGGGTGGTCTCGTAGGGTGTCTTGCATTGAAATCTGCTGCAATGACCCGGGTACTGCGTTCACCAGACATCAACACAATTTCTATCCGCTCCTCACGTGTTAACCTCTGCGACATGTCAATGGCTGTAAACAAAGAGAAGCTTGTAAATAACTCATGAAAGAATAAAGTAACATTAAAACCAAGCACACCATTGTTTTTCTTGTGAAATTCTTGATAAGTTTGATGTGTCACATGACCCTCTTCCCATTGAAAAAACGAAAGTTGGATACAAAATGGCCGACTTCAAAATGGCCACCATGGTCAACACCCAGCTTGAAAAGTTTCCCCCCTCCCATATACTAATGTGCCACAAACAGGAAGTTAATATGACCAACCATTCCCATTTTCTTTAGGTGTATCCATATAAATGGCCCACCCTGTATATACATAATATATAATACAAACTATGAAATGAGTAAAGTAAAAGCGTTTTACTATTCCCATGACAATAATGCACTTACAGTCAATAATGCTTGTTAATTACAGAACATTTGAAACATCACTTTAAAAAAAGGTAAAAGTGACTGTATTCAAATGTAAGTTTAAAAAAAATATCATTTAGAGCGAAAAGATTGCAAAATTGTTCTACTTAGGGAGATTTGCTGTACATTTAACCCCATTACATAAATTTATCACCATATGTATGTGGAGATATATATATATATATATATACATACATATATATATATATATATATGTATATATATATATATGTATATATATATATATATATATATATATATATATATATATATATATATATATATAAAAGGCCAGCCGAGTCAAATGTTTTGGAAGGCAGTATTCCTCTAGACTTTTGGTTACATTTCAATTTTTGTTGATTTTTATTTTTCACCAGATACTATTTATATCTCATGTACCAAAAGGCATGGGCTTCCATTAATAAAGCATAGCCAAAGGTTAAAAATACAACTTAATAGCGAATAATATGAGAGCTTGTTAGAGACTCACTTAGGAAATCTGCGTATTAGACTTGCCCCAATTAAACAATCTGCTCTACCAAGGGTGTATATACCAAAGAGGCAAACCATAAGGCTGATGTGGAAACCTTGGAGAAAAGGAGGACCAGCCCTGGTTGGTCTTTTCCCCTTTGCTAATGGGTGGTGAGAACCTGTGCATGACTCTCCTCTCCAAGTGAACGGTAATGTTAGCAAACAAGTGGTGAAAAATTGGCCCAAGGTTCGTAGAAAGGGGAAACAAACACCTGACCTATCTGACATGGGTAACAAAATTTGACAACATAATATTTTGAACTGTGATATGGGGCCCCCTTATTTATCTGTACTTACTTCACTGTGTTCTACTGTCACACATACCTGTAATCATTTTGAGGGGTCATTCCCACCTTCCTGCTTTTATGAGTAGTGTGCTTTCATGTAGTAATGTTATTAATTACATTTTTCTTTTATTGGAAATAGTTAAATACTGAATGGAGAACAATAAAAGGCATGCCTAAATAATGCCAATAGAATGATAACCTACGGTACCTCATAGAAAAAAAGGAAAAGCATTATCCAAAATTGCAGTTACAGATATGAGATGCACGTCTCTAAAGCTGGAGTCCTCATATTTAGGCACATGTGCCAATTTACTGAGTATTGATTGGAAAAGTGTTATAGAGCCGAAATGTTGTAGTAGCAATTGAACAATATACCATTTTTATTATAAAGTAAGTATATACTTCCTCATCTGTTATTGTGTTTTGTCTACATGTCACTACCTCATAGATTTTGACTCTTCCAAAGACTACACAACACTTTTTACATATACTGGACTATTTTATATAGAATCCCAACAATAAAACGCACGGCCTGTCACTACACTGATCAGTTCGGGCCAAGGTAACATATCTCTGTGCCCGCTCAAATAAAAATACCAGTCAGATAGCAAGAAACATTTGATGCCTGCTACATCTGAACTAATTCAGAAAGTCATTTCTGTAAAAGTTTTAACAAGAACTGACATTTTTCTTGAAAACCCATTTCTCTAGGTTAGGTTTTATGTAATTAGAAACAATATGTAAAGGATCTGCCAGACACAACTTCTGTGTCGACGCCCATAGGTAATCAGTCTGCACCTGCTTCAATGTCTGTGAGACTGACTCCATCTTCCACCACCCAGGATGCCAGGCTTAGGAGTGGGAGAGCCTATCACAGCCTGGCCAGACGGAGCTAGCTCCCGCCCTCTGTCTATTTATACCTGCCTTTCCTGTTCCTCCTTTGCTTGTGATTCTTCTCTGTTTGTTTCCTGGCCCTGTTGCAGCTTCTTGTACTACAGATCCTCTGCTTGTGATTGACCTTGGCTTTTCTGACCACTCTTCTGCTCTGCGTTTTTGCACCTCGCTCATCTCCTGGTTTGACTCGGCTCATTCACCTCGCTTGTTGCTCACGGTGTTCCCGTGGGCAACTTCCCCATTTCCCTGGCTCCTTTGTACCCTTGTCTGTTTGTCTGTCATGCACCTATTGAGTGTAGGGACCGTCGCCCAGTTGTACCCCGTCGCCTAGGGCGGGTCGTTGCAGGTAGGCAGGGACTGAGTGGGGGTAGATTAGGGCTCACTTGTCTGTTTCCCTACCCCGACATTACACAATAAATGTTACACAAGCATATGAAAATATATGATTGCGTAAGATAATATTATTTTATAATTAGTTCTTCAGAGGCATAACTAGGTGTTCTTTCACCATGGGCAAAGGCTGAGTGCGGACCGATGTTGCAAGATTCTCTATCTCTAACCTCTCATTGAACAAATGAGAAGAGTAGATTTCTAACATTAATCTGTTTTCCCTTAGTCCTAACAGCAGCACAATAATGGGATATTTCTGCCCCTGTGGGCTTGTAGGACAGATGGATTTTTTTATGAAATACTTAAATCAGTGAATAAGCCTCCCACTATGCTATAAGAGGCTCTTCAAGCCCCTTCTTCCTTGTGTTTAATTTTTAAAATAGTAGCTTTAATCAGGGTCGAAAGCTTGTGCTGCTGCTCGGACTAAGGGAAAACAGATTAACTTTAGAAATCTAATTTTCCTTTACGTCCTACAGCAGCACAATAATTGGGATTTAACATGAAGTAACCCCACAGGAAGGGCCCTCTTGCTGAAATGAATTCAGAATAGACCGCCCAAAGGAGGTTCCTTCCAAAATTCAATTTATAATGATTGATAAATGTGTTATGCGAACCCCAAGAGGCTGCATTACAAATTTGATCCAGAGGGATCAATGCCCTCTCGGCCCAAGAGGTGGAAACCATTCTGGTCGAATTGGCCGTAAAAAATTCTGGAGGAATCACACCCTGTGATTCATTGGAAATTCTAATGGTCCTCTTTAATCCATCTAGCAATAGAGGGTTTAGAAGCTTTGATCCCCTTGTTCTTCCCTTCAAGAAGGATAAGGAGATTCTTAACCTTCCTTACCGACTCGCTTCTCAACAAATAAATTTGGAGACAGCGCGAGATGTCCAAGGTTCGTAGGCCAGCTTCCTCCTCAGAACAGGGCTCAGGGCACAGTATAGGAAGGGAAATTATCTGGTTTGTATTCTGAAACGAAGGGACCTTTGGTACAAAGGATGGCAAAAATCAAGGAAGCACCTTGTCTGGAAGGAAAATTAGATACGGGTCCTTACTGGAGAGGGCCTGTAGCTCACCTGTTCTCTTGGCTAAAGTAATGTCCAATAGAAAGGTCACTTTCATGCACATATACTTATGGTCTACTTCCAGGAGGTGTTCAAATGGGGGAAGGCATAACCCCTTTAGAACCAAAGGTAAGTCCCAAGATACCACCGGTTTCAAGACCGACGGTCTCAACCTGGTATAACCCTTCAGGAATCTCTTTATAAGAGGATCCTGGGAAATAGGCCTGTTTAGAAAGTCTCATCCTGGAGAAAATTCAGAATAGTTTTAATGGGAGGATCGACTCCATCTTCCTCTTTAGACGAACACCAGGCAAGGAATATGCGCTTAATCCTGGCATATGCCTTCTTAGTGGATTCTGACCTGGAATACGATAAGGTGTTCAGCACTGATTCTGAAAGCCCTCTAAATCTTAGTAGGGGTTGATTTTCTCTCGACTTTGGCAGAGTTGAGAGCTCTGGGACACAAGGTTTTGCATTGGTGGAAGTCTCCAATATTGCCCTGGACTCATCTTAATGAGTTGGGAAAACCACAACCTTTTGGGCCAGAACGGTATGATGGCAATTACCATTGCCTGATCTTGCCTTATCTTCATCAATACCCTTGGTATCAAGGAAAGTGGAGGGAATATGTAGATCAGCCTGAACCTCCAAGGTACGGACAGGGCATCCACTGCCAGGGGATTGTCCTCCTGATAGAGAGAGAGTTATTTGTCCACCTTGGCATTGAACCTGGTAGCCATGAGATCTATCTCTGGCATACCCCATTCCATTGTTATCTGCCTGAAGATTTATGGGTTCAGAGACCATTCCCCTGATACCACCAGACCCTGACTCAGGCGGTCTGCCACAACATTGAGGGATCCTCTGATGTGGACTGCACATAGGTGGGATAGATTCGCCACTGCCCAACTTAGGATCTTCCCCATATCCTGCTTGTTGATATATATCACAGACGTCATGTTGTCTGACCAGACCCGGACAGCTTTCTTTAGGATTAGATGTGCAAAGTGCAGAAGTGAATAACAAACTGTTCGGAGTTCGATGACATCTAAGGGCATGCCCCCACGTGGCGGATTTCCTCCGCAACTGTCCGCATCAATGCCGCACCTAATCCGGGTTGCGGATTACGGCTGCGGATCTGCCCAAAATGTGCAGTAAATTGATGCGGACTAGCTGCTGCGGACTGCGGAAAAAGTGCTTCCCTTCTCTCTATCAGTGCAGGATAGAGAGAAGGGACAGCACTTTCCCTAGTGAAAGTAAACGAATTTCATACTTACCGGCCGTTGTCTTGGTGACGCGTCCCTCTTTCGGCATCCAGCCCGACCTCCCTGGATGACGCGGCAGTCCATGTGACCACTGCAGCCTGTGATTGGCTGCAGCCGTCACTTAGACTGAAACGTCATCCTGGGAAGCTGGACTGGAGACAGAAGCAGGGAGTTCTCGGTAAGTATGAACTTCTATTTTTTTACAGGTTGCTGTATATTGGGATCGGTAGTCACTGTCCAGGGTGCAGAAACAGTTACTGCCGATCGCTTAACTCTTTCAGCACCCTGTACAGTGACTATTTACTGACGTCTCCTAGCAACGCTCCCGTAATTCCGGGAGCCCCATTGACTTCCTCAGTCTGGCTGTAGACCTAGAAATACATAGGTCCAGCCAGAAAGAAGAAATGTCATGTTAAAAAAGCAAGACGCATCCGCAGCACACATAACATGTGCATGACAGCTGCGGAATTCATTGCGGAATTTAGAATCTCCATTGAAGTCAATGGAGAAATTCCGCCATGAGTCCGCAACTAGTCCGCCACTGCTCCGCAACAGACAGAGCATGCTGCGGACACCAAATTCCGCTCCGCAGCCTATGCTCCGCAGCGGAATTTTACGCATCGTCTAAACGAACACTTCTAAATTTAAGTGGAAGTCAATGGAGAAACGGCTCCGCTGCGGATTAACGCTGCGGCGTGTCCGCAGCGGAATTCAAGTGAAATTCCGCCACGTGTGAACCCAGCTTAACTCTCCAGATGTTTCCAAGTCCCCTGTACTGAGAGACCTTCTAGGTGGGCTCCCCATTCTGTCTGGGATGCATCCGTGGTCAACAAGATACAAGAAAGTTGGATCATGGACCTTCAGTCTTTTTAACTACCTGGGGTCCCATAATGAAGTTCACTGTGGCAATAATCTTCTCTTGCCTTCCATGAGGTAAGGAGAGGGTCATCAATAGGGAATCTATAATGAATCCCAAAAACTGGATCCTTCGTGTCGGAACGATGTCGGACTTCTGACAGTTTATTATCCAGCCCGGCTGCTGGAGGAAATCGACAGAGATCTGGAGATGATACTGCAGCAGTTCTCTGGAGGCAGCCTCTATAAGCCAGTCGTCCAGCTACGGGAAGATGGCGACACCTTGAGCTCTGCGGTTGCCCGTAAGCGCTGCTACCACCTTTGTAAAGGTGTGAGGCGCAGAACAAATCCCGAATGTGAGGGCGGTAGACTGGAGATGTCTGATTTCTCCCTTGTAGTAGACTACTATTCTTAAGTATCTTTGTGAAGAAGATATACAGGGATGTGTAGATAGGCGTCCTTTTAGTCCAGAGTGGCCATATCGTCTTCTTGTTCCAGAATGGAAATAACTGATCTGATGGTCTCCATCCTGAACCTGTTTTTGCGGATAAACCGATTGAGAAACCGGAGATCTATTATCATCCTCCATTTCCCCGATTGTTTGGGGATCAGAAAGACAGGGGAGTAGACTCCTTGACCTCTATCGGAGTGTGGAACATTCTCCAGAACTCTCATTAGTAGATACTTGGAAATAGAGGCCTCTAAGGCCTCTTGATTCGGGGAGCTCAAAACGGGGGTTCTTACAAACTTGCATGGAGGTAGAGAGATTAAGTTTATCGAATAGCCTTGACAAACTCCAAGCATGGAAAAACCCCGATAGGCGACCACCTACTGGTGCTGTCTCTCAGACCACATCTGGGACCATCTCACCACCAAGGTTCTGGCGTCAAAAATCTGATTTTTTTTTTACCCTTTGGGGTCTTGGCTTGACATCTAGGCCCCCTTCTGAGAGGCTCTTCTTCCTCTGGATCGATATCTAAAGGCTCGGGTTCTTTGGAGAGATCTACCCCACCTAGGGGGTTTACTACTACTACCCTGGGAAAATTGCAGCAGAGATTGTCCCCTCTTATCCGAAAGGGACTCCATGAGCTTTTCTAACTCAGAACCAAAGAGCCTGCCAGGCTCATAGCTCAGACCGCATAACCTATATTTGGAGGCCGTCCATGGTTTCAACAAAGTGCTCTTCTATCAGCGGTGTATAATGCCATAGCTTTGGCTGCAAGTTGGATCTACTGGGAAGCTGCATCACAAAGGATATTGGAGGCCACGCTAACCTGCTTGAAAGACTCTAAGATGTCGTCTCTAGGCACACCCGAGTCGATATCCACCTCAATCTGATGCAGCCACTTGCGCAAGTTGCCAGATACTTCTGAAGCAGCGACAGCTACAGAGCACTGAGCAGAGGCCGCTGCATACCCTCTTCTAAGGGCAGTTTCTGCACAGCGATCCCTGGGGTCCTGAAGGTTAGAGCCATCTTCAGACGGCAACACAGTGTGGTGAGACAACTTTGCAATCACCATGTCCATTCTGGGGGGTGGTCCCCATACACTTGTTTGTTCTTTTTTGATGGAAAACATAGTGGAAAACCTTCTAGAAAGGATCAAGCCTTTCTCAGGGTGTTTCCATTCCGCCATCATAGCCTTCTTAGAAGACTCTTCCACTTGGAAGGCCCTTGGCCCCCTAGAGGTGGATTCTGGGGTTTCCCCCTGGTCAACATCATGGTCCCTTGACAGGATGGACTTAATCAATCTTTGCGCCCTTTCTTCAGGAAAAAGCACCTTCCCATGTACCTCCTCCCCCCTCCATCAGATGAGGAATTAACCTCATCAATAACTTGATAACCCTCTTCAGATTTTTCAATGGACCTGGAGCGTTGCACGCGGCGACGCTTGGGTAAATAGACAGGGTGGAAAGGGAATTCTTAATTTCCCTCATTGAGTCCTGGACAAAATCCTTAACCCATATAACAATGTCTTTGATGGACGGTTCTTTAGCAGGATCCTGAGGGCGACAGTCCTGGCATCTTGTGAGTTCATAATGCATCAGGGAGTGGAACTTCTCAATCTCTACACGAGAGATGGAGGAGGATTTCTTACTTCTGTCGCCAGATCCAGTGGAGGACATGTAGATAAAAGAAAATCATTAATGAGGTACAGGGGAAGGAAAACAGGAGTACCTTAAAGAATTATCTCTTTAAGAAATCTACAGCAACTCTCCTGGAGGATGCACGGGCTGCACTCAGAGAGGCAGTAAGATGGGAATGAGCTCCATAAATGGAACAGACGGAGCTTGGCTCAGCCCCAGATGAGAGATACAGAAAGAACAATCATAATAAATGTCTTCTGTTCTCCCAGTGCAGTGCTAATAAAATCAACTATTTTGAGTCCCTTGTTCAAGGATTTGGAAATGAAACGAGCGTAAACCAGGAATGCATCCAACATTCCGTCCCCCCACCGCCCTGCACCACTTGACACGCTAGGTGCAGGGAACGGACGGTAGTCTCAACACAGCAACCGCACATGCAGCTCTGATAAGGCCCTTAGAGCACGGACTCCACAGGTGTCGTGCAGCAGGGCGGAAATCTCAGTGAAGCAGATACGTCAACAGAGCGGCCTCGTAGGGGACAGGAAGGGCAGCTCCCAGTCACGCAGGTAATCTCATCTGTCCTAGACTGTCCGAAGGACATAAAAAAAAACAAGGAAGGATGGGCTTGCAGAGCCTCTTATAGCATAGTGGGAGGCTTATTCACTGATTTAAGTATTTCATTAAAAATTCCATCTGTTCTACAAGCCCACAGGGGCAGAAATACCCCATTATTGTGCTGCTGTAGGACGTAAGGGAAAGCACGATCTCTTTGCACGTAAAAAACGTTTTTCCTTTATCAATCCAGTACAAAATTTGATAGTACAAAGATACAATATTCACCATAGATTTGATAGTTCCAGCAGTGGCTTAGATTGCCCGATTTTTTTTAAAAAGTCCATATTCACATGGAGAGACATTGCTGGAGGAGAATATGCGTTAATTCCAGCGGAAAGCGATGTTCAGCATGAATTAACGCCTGTTTTCCTCCAGCAACGTCTCTAAAGCACTGATGGGACTATTAAGTCTATGGTGAATATTGTATCTTTGTACTGTCAAATGTTGTACTGGATTGATTAAGGGAAAATGTTTTTTGCTATACAAAAAGATCGTCCTTTCTTGTTTCGTCCATGATTGCTAAGGATGGAGGTGAGACCTCACCCACATGCACTATTACATGAGTGGTGCCTTGAAAACATACCTGGTTTTATACTATTGTTTGCTGCATTCATCTTCTAGGTGTGCCAGCTTCTCGTTGGCATCACCTGTATGGCCCTAACTATTTTGTAACAGCCAACAAGCAATTCAACGCATGTAAAAACATGTTACCGAGAGAGTACTTGATGCATTTTTTTTAGCTAAAACAGTAAATGGATACAAAATAATAATGGAAGCATAAGTCATTCCTTTATATTTTATCTCTTTAGGATTTAACTCTGGCTTTGGCTTCAAAAACACATGAAAAGCTGCACCAAACTTTGATAATCTAGCTCTAGATTAGTCATGAGATACTGTAACATCATTTTTCTTAATATTATGCAGCTGTTAGATTAAGATATAACTGGTATCATCTCCCTAGAACTATGGCATTCTTTTGTGGGCAATGGGCCAGCCAACATAGAAGCAGTCACTAAATTGGCCCTAGGTACCAAATGTTTGGTTTCATCAAAAGGATCATTTGACTACATAGGGAGAGGACTTGGACATTTTTTCCACCACCGATATTGGCATGAATTTGTAACAAGGTCTGTGTTACATGTGAATGTTGCCACAGATTTTGCTGCATATTTGCAGTGGATCTCACCCTATGCATTGCAAGGGGTGAAATATGCAGTGAAAATCTGCAACAAATCTGCAGCAGAATTGACATTCTGCAGATTTGAAAATCTGCAGCATGACCTCAATTCTGTGGGGATTTCTTCTGCTACATGCTAAATTGGTTTAAATAAAATACTATCTATTTAACAGAAAATTCCCAGATTTAAATGTCAGTTCAATCATTTCATTGTTTTTTTTCAACCTTCTTAGAGATATTCATTAGGTAGCATGCATTTATATTACATATTTGTCAAGAATGGTTCCTCAAGACTAGCCAGCTAATTACGTCTGTCCCTTTGCTAATACATATGACACATTACAACTTATTAAGTTGTCTTTCCTTAATACAATATTTCTCCAAAGTGGCATGAGAACATCAAATGTATAATCTGTCATATTATATGTTTCTGTTCCTAAACAGGTAGCGTTTAAGGAATCAATACTTGTTGAACAAATTCGGGTATATGTTGTGACATATACCATAATGATATAATTTACTTATCTATGCAAACTCAATAATATAAATGAGAATAAACCTAATGATCAAATTGATTGCTCATTACATAGTACTGTCATAATAGGTTCTAATCCCATCCTGTAACAATAAGATCTTAAGAAACAGGAACATATTTTTAAGGGGGAACTTTCCCCTTACTTCTTGGAGCTAGGAGAAAGAATGTTCATATAAATATGATATACTGTATTATATTTTAAATATATATCTCATATGAAAATAAATTGCCTTTTTATTAAAAAAAATCTATAAAAAAAGTGCCAGAAAATTAGCCAGCAAAGTCTTGGTTGTGGTTTAACACAAATTTCTACTTCTTCAGAATTCTGGATTAAACTAATTATACGTGTATGTCTGTGCCAATGTATAAGAGACAATTAATGTTTATATGTTAAAATAAGGTTGACTTTGGAACTTAAAATACTATTTTCTGGAAACTAGAGTTAGTGAAGTCTTCACAAGCACTGTCATGCAATTTTGTATCAATATGTAATTTTTCATAAAAAATGCATAAAAATTGATCACACATCCTAAAAATAAAAGTTCAATGTGTGCAGAGTTCATACATACCACATAGAGTTATGCCTAACTTTAAAAAGAACAGCTAAAAAACAACCTCTTCAGAAAGCTTATAACCTGCAAAACCATGCCTCCATTAGAAAACTACAGTATAAGTAGCTTCAGCCCTCACCTACTGTCTCTTTCCTCTTTTCCTTGCAGATTTTAAGCCCTCACAGGCTGGGCCACCTTTCCTTCTGTACCAGTCTGTCACATACACTAGTAAGCTCATGTTTATTGTACGTACTTGTTTCTATCATTTATTCATGTATTTACACAGCTCTATTTATCATAGTTACAGCACCCTGAAAATAAATGGCACTTTAAAGGAGTATTTCCTTCTTAAACATTTATCGCATATCCTCAGGATATTCCAAAAATGTCTGATAGATGCGAGTCCCACCTTTGGGACCTCCACCTATGACCTGAATGGGGGTTCACCAACTGTGCCTGAGCTGGTAAGTTAGCCGCTGGCTGTTTCGTCCAGACAGAGCATTTGTGCAGAGGAGGTCGCAAATTCTGGAAACAGACATAGAAGTGAATAGGAGTTACGGAAAGAACATAGAGAGCTACGCTACTTCCATTACTTCCAAGTTATAAAATTCAAGAAAAAATGTAATGACTAAAAAAATGTAACATTTCAAAAAGTTCTACAAGTTAGAGAAGGATATTAGTAAAATAACAAATAAAGCATGAAATAACAAGCAATTTAATTTAACAGATGCAAGATTCTGTTTTTGGTAGGTATAATTTGTTTAGTAAAACCTAGTGTTTTGGCAGTTTGTAAATAAAAGGTGTACATTTACAGAGAGATTGATTATGATGATGATGTTGATGTAGATAGATAGATAGATAGATAGATAGATAGATAGATAGATAGATAGATAGATAGATAGCACACAAGAAAATGACGATCACACACTGCAAACACCAATGCCACACTAAACACTATAAATAAATAAATATGCATTGCTGCTGAATCTACTTACAATAGTAAGGTTCTTAGCGCACATTTTGATCAAATTGTGTGAGCCTATCTGCCACGACAAGGCAACCTCTATAAGGTGGGTCCCTACGCTGCATAAAACCCTGATCTGGGACTAAGTCTACGTATTCTTGGGGTTGGTAGGAACCAGTATTAAACTAATTAAAATCACCCAGGGTAGAAGGGGAGGAGTGCAAGATCAAGAAATGGAGGCAGTCACGATCCCCACATATATGCAATACATAAAAGACACAAAAGTTTGATCAGCACATTACAACAAAATGAAACAAAAGATGGATGGATGGATACAGATAGCAAAAAAATAGAGGCAGTACTCCAAAATGTGAATAAAAAAAGTGCTGTGTTTTATTCACCCCAGCAACGTTTCAACCAACTCAATGGAATCTTTCTCAAGCCACAAGTGACATACAAGATTGAGTATTTATACCCTGGTGTTACAGTGAATCAATTAACAAATTGCATATGCTAATGAATACAGAGCAATACAAAATATAATATTCCATATGTATACAATATATCTAAAGACCAAAAGTGGTGTCAAGTTCATGTGCAGGGGGTAATTTCATGAGACACATATATAATATGTGATAACGTGCAAACAGTCAGTGCCATAACAATGGATGAACCTATAATCACGTTAATGAAATTCATAGAGAAGCTGATTGTGTATATTATAGTACATAGCGTTATTTCCACAGGATAGTACTCACCCCCTGATGGACACATGAAAAATGGTGGATAGACGCCATATCGACGTCTCTACATCACTATTGTGCATGCGTGCATGTGGGGCAAGGAGGAAAGATAGACACGAGTAGCACAACAGTCAGCGTGGTTATGAAATGTAGAACAGTCCGGCAAAGGAGAGTAACAGATGGGAGGAGTATAGGCTGGTGCCAGAATACAGAAAGGGCAGCATGAGGCAGCAGACACCATATTAAGGGAAAACATTGTGGCTATAGTAGATCTGCATAAAGGGTGGACAAACCTTCAAGCGCCACTTAGAGGCATAATATGTTACAGTAGAAATAATAGAAAAAACAACTGTCATCATCAATTTAGGGTGCGGCGATGCTAAGTGGGAAATGAGCATCTCAAAGGATATGATCAACTTGATTGCATAATATAACTAATGGAAATGTAATATAAACAGCACCTATTAACCCCAAAACCCCAAAGGGTACCACCCGATGCAGAGACTCCATGTAATGGGGACACCGCCCCGGGTACTTAAGGCCGGTGAAGAAGTCACTCACTTCTGAATGGTAAAGCTTCACACTATGGGACCCCACCAGCATGGGCCCACGGGCCCCCCATGACCGGAGGCTCCTCTAGCAGCCGCTATGGCTGCTACAGCGCGACGCCACTGAACACTACGGCAGAGCAGGGAAATATCTCCCCGCTCTGCCACTAAAGGGGTTGTTCCTACAGAACACATGTATGTATCCCCTATCCACAGGATAGGGGGTACATGTGTGACCGCTGGGACCCCCAGCGAGAAGAGGAACGGGGGATTGAAATTCCCCAGAAGTTCTCCATGAGAAACATTGGACTTCCAGGGTCTGTGTCGGCAGCTCCGTAGAAATGAATGGAGCGCCTGTCGTGCTTGTGCGCATGTGTGACCAGCGCTCATTTCATTTTTATTGAGCTGCCGAATGCAGACCCCAGTAATCCGAGGTTTCTCATGGAGAACTTCGGGGGACTTTCGGTCCCCCGTTCTCCTTATCGCTGTGGGTCCCAGCAATCACACATTTTCCCCTATCCTGTGGATAGGGGATACACATCTTTTGTGGAACAAACCATAGGCTAGAGGTCGTTTTTTTTGGGGGGGGAGGGGGGTTGGGGCTGTATGGCGTAATCTACAGGGGGGGCTGTATGGTGCTACATACAGGAGGTCTGTATGTTGCTATATACAGGGGGGCTGTATGTTGCTATATAAAGGGGTGCTGTATGTTGCTATATACAGGGGGCTGTATGTTGCTATATACAGGGTGTCTGTATGGTGCTATATACAGGGGGGCTTATGGAGCTATATACAGGGGGGCTGTATGGTGCTATCTACAGGGAGGGGGCTGTATGGCACTATCTACAGAGAGGCTGTATAGTGCTATATACAGGGGGCTGGGTATGGTGCTATCTACAGGGGGGCTTTATGGTGCTATCTACAGGGGGCGCTGTGTGGCGGAATCTACAGGGAGGCACTATCTACAAGGGGGGATTGTGTGTCACCCAGGGAAGGGGGGGGGGGCAGTCAAACGTTTGCTATGGGGCCCAGTCTTTCCTAGTAAAAGGTCTGATTTTCATTTTCCAGGACTGGTTGTTGAATATTTTTTAGCTGCTCCTCAAATTTAATGAAGAGGTACTTCAGAAATTAAGCTGGAAGTAAAAAGCAATATTAAGCACACTTGAATGCTTGGATAATACAGAGCTGTTCTGATTCACCCCCAATAAACCGAAAATATAAGACAGCAGCCATATGATTCTGAAATGCAAATTACTGTTGCTACTTTGTATCATAATCAGTTTTCAAGCAATATCTTATTTTTTTCTTTGTAATTTAGGCTGGGTACATTTTTATCTTCGATTCGATGTTTTAATACTTTAGGCTTCATAATGAAAGATCAGTCATACTGACGTGCACATCATGTTTATGGCCTACGTGAAAAGCTCCCGACATATACTTTATACATAGGCTGTAACGGATCTATTAACAGTGAAATTTGTCACCATAGAGCTTAATGGTATACGTTAAACGAATAAGTCATGAACTCTTATGACCCCGTTCATGATATATATGGATACCACTATAGTCTATGGATATAGTTAAATGGACACCATTATAGTGTTTGGGTGACGAAGGCCACTATTAGGCACCATGCACAAGAACGTGCTTTTGCGGCCGAAATTCCCCCGAATATCCATGGGAGAATTGCGGACCCTATGGGGCCATGCACACGATCATTTTTTTTACGGTCCGTGCACGGCCCCGGAGCCCGGACCACAGAAAGAACGGGCAAGCCTTATTACGGCCATGTTCTGCGGTCCGGGCTCATTGAAAATAATGGCCGCGGCCATGTGCACAGCCCACGATTTGCGGACGGCTCGCGGCTGACACTTCATGGCCGGCTGACCCAAAAATCGCGGCCGTGCACATGGCTACGGTAATGTGCATGAGGCCTTAGGCATCCGCTTCAGCTAGCAGCCCTTTTTCAAATTTTCACTTTTCGTTTTTTCTCCCCACCTTTCAAAAGCTATAATTTTTTTATTTTTCCGTCTATATCGCCATACGAGGGCTTGTTTTTTCCAGGACAAGTTGTAGTTTTTCATGGCACCATTTATTGTACTGCATAATGTACTTGGAAGCTGAAAAAAAATATTTGTGGGGTGAAATGGGCAAAAAACAGCGATTACATCAAATTTTGGGGGGTTTTGCTTTTACGGTGTCCATCAAGCGGTAAAAACGACATATTCACCTTATTCTACAGGTTAATACGATTACGGCGATACCAAATTTATATGTTTTGTTTTATGTTTTACCACTTTTAAAAAAATAAAACCATTTGCTAAATTTAAAAAAAAAGTTTCTGTCGCCGTATTCTGAGAGCCATAACTTTGTTATTTTTCCATCAATTTTGTAGTTTTCACTGATACCATTTTGGGGTATATGCAACTTTTTGATAATTTTCAATTTAATTTTTTTGGAGCGCTAAGGTGCGTGTTTTATATATATGTTTTTTACAGCATTCACTGAGCGGGTTAAACAACACTATATTATGATAGTTCAGACTTTTACGGACACGGCGATACCAGTTATGTTAACTTTTATTTTATTTTTAACATAAAGGTTTTTTTTTTAACTTTTAATACTTTATTATTTTTGGAACATAACAAAAATATTTATTTAACTGTTTTTTACTTTTTTTATTAGCCCCCCTAGGAGACTTGAAGCAGCGATTGTTGGATCGCTTGCATGATATACTGCTATACTAATGTATTGCAGTATATCGTGATTCAGACAGTCTCCATTGAAGCCCTGCCGGAGGCAGAGCTTCAAAGGAGTACAAAGATGGCAGACCTGGGGGCTTTTGTTCGGCCCCCAGGCTGCCATAGCAACCGTTGTAACCAGCTGATCATGACGCGGGGGGGGCGCGATCTCGTGTTTGAGGGGGCGCTCCTCTGATTCTAACACATTAAATGCTGCGGTTGCAATTGATCGCGGCATTTAAGGTGTTAAACGGGCGGAATCAAAGTGTACTTTGATTCCGCTCATTGCAGGGAGGTGTCGGCTGCGTGTAACAGCCGTCACCCGCTGTGTATGGAGCAATCTCAGCCCGTGAGCTCGCTCCATACTTCCCCTTAACCCTCATCACGTACAGTTACGTGATTTTGCGTGAAGGGGTTAACACAAACGTGGCCCATAGACTTTAACCCCTTCCCTCTTTGGCCACTTTTGACCTTCCTGACAGAGCCTCATTTTTCAAATCTGACATGTTTCACTTTATGTGGTAATAACTCCGGAATGCTTTCACCTATCCAAGCGATTCTGAGATTGTTTTCTCGTGACACATTGGACTTTAAGTTACTGGCAAAATTTGCTCGATATGTTCAGTATTTAATCGTGAAAAACACCAAAATTTAGCGAAAAATTGCAAAAATTAGCATTTTTCTCAATTTAAATGTATCTGCTTGTAAGACAGGCGGTTATAACACACAAAATTGTTCCTAATTACCATCCCCCATATGTCTACTTTAGATTGGCATCGTTCTTTGAACATGCTTTTATTTTTCAAGGACGTTACAAGGCTTTGAACTTTAGCAGCAATTTCTCACATTTTCAAGAAAATTTCAAAAGGCTATTTTTACAGGGGCCAGTTCACTTGTGAAGTGACTTTGAGGGCCTTATATATTAGAAACCCCCAAAAAGTCACACCGTTTTAAAAACTTTTTTTGGGGGGATAGAAGAAAACATGAAATTTCACCACTCTTTTTTTGCATCCTAAATCTACGTCGTTTACTGTGTGGTATAAATAACACAATAACTTTATTCAGCGGGTTGTTACGATTGCAAAGATACCAAATTTGTATATATTTTGTATGTTTTACTACTTACACAGTAAAAACACTTTTTTTTCAAAGTTATTTGTTTGTGTCTCCATATTTGAAGAGCCATAACCTTTTTATTGTTCCGTCGATACAGTTGTATGAGGGCTTTTTTTTTGCGGGACGACTTGTAGTTTTTATTGGTACCATTTTGAAGTAGATGCAACTTTTTGATCACTTTTTATCACATTTTTCAGGATTATGAGAAAACAGCAATTTTTCCATTGTTTTTTATTTTATTTTTTTACGCCGTTCACCGCGTGGGTTAAATAATGTAATAGCTTTATAGTCGGGGTCGTTACGGTCGCGGCAATACCAAATATGTGTAACTTGTTTGCTCTATTGTGTTTTTTTTTTAATAGTAAAGCATTTTGTAATGGGAAAAAGTGGGTTTTTCATTATTATTTTTTGTTTTCACATTTATTTTTATTAACTTTATTCGACTTTTTTTACTTTTTTACTAGTCCCACTAGGGGACTTTAATATGCGATCATCTGATCGCTTTTATAATACACTGCAATACTTTTGTATTGCAGTGTATTACTGCCTGTCCGTTTAAAACGGACAGGCATCTGCTAGGACATGCCTCCGGCATGACCTAGCAGGCATTTACTACGGGCAGACCTGGGGGCCTTTATTAGGCCCCTGGCTGCCATCGGAGAAACAGACACTCGGCGATCTTATCGCCGGGTGTCGGTGGGATGAGAGGGAGCTCCCTCCCTCTCTCCAAAACCACTAAGATGCGGCGCACACTATTTTGCACCTCATCTGAGGGGTTAAACAGGTGAGATCGATACTAATATCGATCTCACACATTCGAGCAGGGATGCCCCCAGCCCTCAGCTACCTCTGATAGCTGAGAGCAGGGACATTTATCGGCTCCCTGCTCCGTTTACTTTATTCTGATGCAGCACCGTGAAACGGCTATTGCATCAGAATAAAGCCCACTAATGACTGTTGACTGAAAAGGCTTATCGGCGGTCATTAAGGGGTTATGGGTATGTGGTTGAAGTGGAGAACTGTCCAGAATCGAATTCACAGTATAAGGCCTAATACACACGACCATAGTGGTTTTGCGAGCTGCAAAACCACAGATCTGGTGTGGTCCATTTATCGGCAAAAAACCTTCCGTAGTGCGTCCGTGTGTCATCAGTATTCACTGATCCACAACAACAAAAATTAATGTCACCAGTTTGTCAAGCCGCAATTGCAGGCCGTGAAATGGCTTGTCCTGAGTTCACGACCCCCGCACTAATCCATGAACATCATGGCCATGTGCATGGTTCCATAGAAATGAAATTTGCGGATTGCACTCTAACAAAAAACTGTAGTCGTGTGCATGAGGCCTAAACCAGTTAAGAGCATCAAATTATATTATTGCTTGATGTGAATATTTCTTAACCCCTTCCCGTTCCACTAATTACTATTACGTCGAACTGAGCGCATTGTTCACTCACAGTTTAGTAATAGTACGTTGCATTATTACTGTGCCATTTCCACTCCCCAGACACATTTAAGAGGTGTGACAACTGCTGTCTCGTACAGCAGTTATCACAGCTCATTTCCAGGGGACTGATCGCGGTGGTCCCTGCCGATTAACCCCTTAGATGCTGCTGTCAATAGCGACCGCAGCATCTAATTGGTTGGAACACCATCGGAACCCCCACGACGCGATCGCATGGTGCCGATAGTCGCTATGGAAACTGGAGACCTAACAATGGGCTCTGGGTCTGTCATCTATGGAAGCCGATTAGGCACTGCCAGACGCAGGACCTAATATTGCATCACAAAAATTGAATGATTTTCTTTTTAAAAGTGATTTTATTGTGCAAACGCTGTAAAACATTAAAAAAAACGATATACATTTGGTATCGCCTTAATTGTATCGACCCCCTGAATAAAAGAAATATGTCATTTATAGTGCACGGTGAACGCCATAATTATTTTTTTATAAAAATCAATAGCAGAATTGCTGTTTTTTGGTTATCACGCCTCTCAAAAGATAGAATAAAAAATTGAATAAAAAGGGATCAAAAAGTTGCATGTATCACAAAATGGTAGCAATGAAAACTACCAATGAATATTTGTTTCTACATTCTCTCTAAGTTTTAGGCTATGTTCACACAGAGTTTTTTGCAGGCAGAATTTCTGCCTCAAAATACCGTTTGGAAGTTTGAGGCAGATTTTCCTCTCCCTGCACGCCGATTTTCGCTGCGTTTTTCGCCCGCGACCATTGAGCGCCACAGGCATAAAACGCTGCGAAATACACTTTCTCTGCTTCCCATTGAAGTCAATGGGAGGTCAGAGGCGTAAACGCCCGAAGATAGGGCATGTCGCTTCTTTTTCCCGCGAGGCGGTTTTACCATGACACGGAACTGTTTAAATTATGGTTGCCTACCCACCTCAACCAGAGGTACGAAGCAACGGGGAGTACATATCCAAACAAAAATGGCCAATTTCATGATGAGGAAGATCGCCTTTCAATACTCATCAGATTGGCAACAGTTCATCTGGATGTCACTCCAGAGATCCTTACAAAGTTTAAACCATCCATACAGGATGAGCCTTTGACTCTCCTTGGTCGGTTTGAAGCAATGTACAGGAAGGTTACCAAAGATCAAGGTATGGGAGTTCCACAAGGCATGGTCCGCATGTTTGTGGAAAAATGTACATACCTTGACACTGCAATTCTGCTGATTGCAGCAAGGGAGCCATGATTATTGAGCAGCATAGACAGGATATACTGCACAATAAGAAGACCATTAAAGTTAGGGAGCGTGGGGATGTCAACGTTGAATCGCAAGATCAACGTAAACATCATGCTAAAATATACCCATCTCTGTATCCCAAAGCTCCAACAGCTCCATCATTGGAAAAGACAAGCAGCATACGATGCTTCCTGTGCATACAATATGGTCACATGAAAAGGAACTGTCCTAAACTGGTACGCACGAATCGTACCTACCCTGAGAAGAATGCTAATAATTAGAGATGAGCGAACTTATGAAAAGTTCGGTTCGGCTGGTTCGCCGAATTTCATGAAAAAGTTCGATTCGGACCGAACTAGTTCTGACCGAACCTGTAATACAAGAAAGCCCCTAAAAATCGTGTATAACACAGTTTAAAAGCCCTAGAAGCCCTGTATAACACTCTTAGGTTACCCATGAGTGTATCCAAGTACTTTTGAGCTGTCTTTAAGGCGAAGTTAGTGTCAAAGTTACGCCAACATGTATGGCTATAGGAAAACGGATGGGACACGGTGATAACTAACAGAAACAACTGCACTTGTGCATGTTGTATGCTTAATGCATTGTTAAAAAAGGTACAAAAATTAACAATTTTTGGCGGCAGATACCTGCCAGGGTTCATACATATAAGGTGGTAAAAGAAGAAGCAATGACTTTTGACAAGCCCCCAAAAAATGTACCCTTTTTATTGGCAGATGCCTGCCGGGGTTCATCCATACATGGATGTAAAAGCAACAAGCAATGGCTTTTGACAAGCCCTCCAAAAATGTACCCTTTTTATTGGCAGATGCATGCCGGGGTTCATCCATACATGGATGTAATGTAAAAGCAACAAGCAATGGCTTTTGACAAGCCCTCCAAAAATTTACCCTTTTTATTGGCAGATGCCTGCCGGGGTTCATCCATACATGGATGTAAAAGCAACAAGCAATGGCTTTTCACAAGCCCTCCAAAAATTAGCCCTTTTTATTGGAAGATGCCTGCCAGGGTTCATCCATACATGGATGTAATGTAAAAGCAACAAGCAATGGCTTTTGAGTGCAAGCCCTCCAAAAATTTACCCTTTTTATTGGCAGATGCCTGCCGGGGTTCATCCATACATGGATGTAAAAGCAACAAGCAATGGCTTTTCACAAGCCCTCCAGGCCTGCTTGTAGCAGACGGCAGTGGAGGTGTATTGGTGGTAGTAGAGGTAGCCAACAGACAGCAAGGGTGGTAGTAGTAGTAGCAGCAGCACATTAAAAAAATACACTGGACAGTCACAGGACAAAGCCCTGTGGTGGGGCAGGCCTCAGGTCTGCTTGTAGCAGACGGCAGTGGAGGTGTATTGGTGGTAGTAGAGGTAGCCAACAGACAGGAAGGGTGGTAGTAGTAGTAGCAGCACATTAAAAGAGACTGGACAGTCACAGGACAAAGCCCTGTGGTGGGGCAGGCCTGCTTGTAGCAGACGGCACTGGGGGTGGATTGGTGGTAGAAGTAGTAGCAGCACCAACAGCGACACATTAAAAAAATAGTGGACAGGACAGAATCCCGTAGTAGCAGGCGACAGTAGCAGGCGGCAGCGGCAGAAGCAATGTCAGATCTAATCAGTGGCATCAGGCACAGGGGTTTTAAAATCCTCACCAATCCACGCTTGATTCATTTTCAGAAACGTGAGATTTTCCAAGCTGTTGGCGGACAATCTTGTTCGCTTAGGGGTGACGAAGCCCCCTGCCGCGCTGAATACCCTCTCTGACACTACACTGGAGGGTGGACAAGACAGTACACCCATGGCAAACTGGGCCAGTTCTAGCCAATGATCCAATCTGCTCACCCAGAAGTCCATGGGGTCTGGGATCAGCATTTCTGACGGAGAAAGGGCAGAGTCCAGGTACGAGTGAACCTGGTTGTTTAGGTGCTGCACCTGGTGATGGTGAACATCCCTTTGGTGACTACGATGTGTGTCAGGTCGGGGTTTTGGATGTAAAAATGTTGTCATCATATTTTCCAAACTGATTTGGTGCTACTGCTGCTGCTGCTGCTGCCGCCTATTGCAGAGGTAGCTCTGCCATAGGCGGTGGAACGATGAGACAGTGGGGAGCGGAGAGTGGCCCCCCCCCGGTCAGACATGCTTGCAGCAGGTGTTTGCTGTTTGAAAGCCGTGACAAGCTGGCTGCATAGCTTCTCTCGATAATAAGCCAATTTTGCCTCCCTCTCGGAAGGCGCAAAATACTCCCCCATTCTGGCTTTATACCGAGGGTCTAAAAGTGTGGCTATCCAGTACTCATCTCTTTGCTTCATGCTAACAATACGACAGTCAGCGCGCAAGTAACGAAGCATACATCTCGCCATCCTGGCCAGCGTTTCAGAGGGCCCGGTTGGTTCCATCTCCGCCCCATACTGCCATGGTTGTCCATCATCAAGGTCGTGGTCAGACTCGTCATCACCATCACTGTCATGTTGTGCGGCTGCCTCGTCCCCTATCCCTTCCTGTGATTCCATCTCCAAATCCATCTCCTCTTCAGGTCCTGTTTCCTCATCCTCATCCTCCTCCTCCTCCTCAACATCCATAGCCAGATGTGATCCTTCCTCCATCCTTTGCTGAATCATCGCTGTGAGCGTTTGCTCCATAATGAATATCAGCGGCATAACATCGTTCATTCTGCTAGCGTCACGGCTCACAAATCGTGTGGCCTCTTCAAAGGGCCTCAAAACGCGACATGCGTCTCTAACCAGCTGCCAGTGCCTGAGCTCGAAATTACACTGGCTCCAAACGCTGCCCGTCTGCTGCATCAGGAAATCATTTGCGGCTTTCCGCTGTTCTTACAGACGGTCCAACATGTGCAGGGTGGAATTCCAGCGTGTTGGAACGTCGCAAATCAGGCTGTGTTCTGGGAGATTGTTTTGACGCTGCAAGTCCAGGAGGGCGTGCTTAAATGCATACAAACGTCTAAAGTGAACGCAAACCCTCCTAGACATGGCCAGCACACCCTTCAAACCAACATAAGACTTTAAGAAGCGTGTTATGACCAGATTGATCACATGTACCATGCAAGGAGCGTGTGTCAGGTGACCTAGACGCAGTGCAGCCACAACGTTCTTCCCGTTATCAGAGACAACATTGCCCAGTGTGAGTTTCAGAGGAGACAGCCAGCGTGCGATTTCCTCCTTGATGCACAGCAGCAGCTCCTGCCCTGTGTGGCTTTTCTCGCCCAGGCTCAGCAGGTATAAGACAGCTGTTTTGGAGAAGTAATGTCGGCTAGGTATTCGCCACCTAGTCTGAGGGCACGCCATCAATTGCTTGAAGCCGGCGGAGTCGACCAGGTGGTACGGCAGCGACTGCACCACCAACAACTTAGCCAGGTGTGAATTAAGCTGCACGACAAGTGGATGACTGGGTATATATTGTTGCTTATTGGACAATGATTCCGTAATGGATAACGGACGGGACGTAGGAGGAGCACTAGATGACAGTGATGATGATGATGACAACGACATGGTGGATAAGGCCTGGCTACTACTTAGATGACAGGGACTCGGAGCAGCAGCAGCAGCAGCAGCGGCAGACGGGTCTTCATTAGATGTACATGATGATGGTGGGGCATGTCGATTGTCCCACATGGCCTTGTGATGCCGCTCCATGTGTTTACGTAAAGCGGTAGTTCCTACATTGCTGCCCTGCCCACGCCTTACTTTCTGCTTGCAGATACTGCACTGTGCCATGTTTTCGTCCTCCGGGAAGGTACAGAAAAATCGCCACATGGCAGAGTACCGTAAAGAGGTAGTACAACGTCCACCACCACCAAAACCACCACCACCACCCGAGCTTGCCCCTTGTCTGGCAGGCTTTTTTCGGGAGCCTACACCAGCATCAGTGTCGCCGTCACCGGCTCCTGAGCTGACCCTACCGCTGAAACGTTTTGCAGATTGACTTCAGCCCCTACCTCGGCTTGGCTGTTTATCACTGCCAGTGCCGCCACTACTACCCTCCTCCTCTGACGCCGTCATCACCTCGTCACCTGGTTCCCACGTCCTGTCTAAAACAACATCATCATAGCCCTCCTCATCATCCCCGCCACTTCTGTCACTGTGTTGTGAATGTGATGTGACATCAGGGCGGGCTCCATGCCCCCCTCATTACTGCGTCTGCCACCACGGCTACCACCACCAACACCCCCACTACCACAGCTATGCGTCTCGGACACCGCTTCCACCTCCACCACCGCCGCAACACACTTCGTTGGCTGAAAACAAATCATCATCACTATGTTGTTCAGTATCTTCCTTCGCACCCGAGGAGATGTCTCTTAGGACTCTCAGGAAAGATGGCTTCCCGCTAGGAAGGGGGAGTGAAGACATAGATGATGGAATTGAAACGCTAGAAATACCCATATTACTACTGTCACTGTGCCAAGGAACTGTAGAGGATCTGGAATCCAACGAAACCTGGCTTGAAGCCAGATCGTCATAGTCTTCCTGCTGAGATGACCGTGAGCCAGCCAACCAGTCCACAATGGCCGTATTGTCTAAAGTAACCCGCCCACAGGAGGAGATGGACAAGTCTGGCTTGCTGATACTGCTACTACTACTACCAGCAGGCACATGGCTGCTGCTACTAGTGGAAATGGGCACATGTCTTGTGCCACAAATGCTGGTACTGGGTCTGGCACCAACAGATCCAACATTTGGACTGGAAGAGGACACGACATGGGTGTTTTTTCTTCAACCCCGTCCTTTCACAACCTTTTTTTTACCAGACATTTCACTGCTGGAGTGCAGCAAGTTGAATCAAAACCCGGGAGATGAGCCCCTTCTAAAAGTGTATTCACACACTGGCTTGGCAAATGGCAATGAATGAGAATTTCTATCAGCCACGCCGCAATACACTCAGGGAATGCTGGGCGTTGTAGTACTACGTCTACTACAAAGGCTGCCTGTATTGCAAGTTGGATTGTTATTTGTTTGTTATGTTAACGGCCGGGGATGAGCCCCTTCTAAAAGCGTATTCACACACTGACACTGGCTTGGCAAATGCCAATGAATGAGAATTTCTATCAGCCACGCCGCGGTGCACTCAGGGAATGCTGGGTGTTGTAGTACTACGTCTACTACAAAGGCTGCCTGTATTGCAAGTTGGATTGTTATTTGTTTGTTATGTTAACGGCTGGGGATGAGCCCCTTCTAAAAGCGTATTCACACACTGACACTGGCTTGGCAAATGGCAATGAATGAGAATTTCTATCAGCCACGCCGCGGTGCACTCAGGGAATGCTGGGCGTTGTAGTACTACGTCTACTACAAAGGCTGCCTGTATTGCAAGTTGGATTGTTATTTGTTTGTTATGTTAACGGCCGGGGATGAGCCCCTTCTAAAAGCGTATTCACACACTGACACTGGCTTGGCAAATGGCAATGAATGAGAATTTCTATCAGCCACGCCGCGGTGCACTCAGGGAATGCTGGGCGTTGTAGTACTACGTCTACTACAAAGGCTGCCTGTATTGCAAGTTGGATTGTTATTTGTTTGTTATGTTAACGGCCGGGGATGAGCCCCTTCTAAAAGCGTATTCACACACTGACACTGGCTTGGCAAATGGCAATGAATGAGAATTTCTATCAGCCACGCCGCGGTGCACTCAGGGAATGCGGGGCGTTGTAGTACTACGTCTACTACAAAGGCTGCCTGTATTGCAAGTTGGATTGTTATTTGTTTGTTATGTTAACGGCCAGTGATGACCCCCTTCTAAAAGCGTATTCACACACTGACACTGGCTTGGCAAATGGCAATGAATGAGAATTTCTATCAGCCACGCCGCGGTGCACTCAGGGAATGCTGGGCGTTGTAGTACTACGTCTACTACAAAGGCTGCCTGTATTGCATGTTGGATTGTTATTTGTTTGTTATGTTAACGGCCGGGGATGAGCCCCTTCTAAAAGCGTATTCACACACTGACACTGGCTTGGCAAATGGCAATGATTGAGAATTTCTATCAGCTACGCCGCGGTGCATTTAGGGAATGCTGGGCGTTGTAGTACTACGTCTACTACAAAGACTGCCTGTATTGCAAGTTGGATTGTTATTTGTTTGTTATGTTAACGGCTGGGGATGAGACCCTTCTAAAAGCGTATTCACACACTGACACTGGCTTGGCAAACGGCAATGAATGAGAATTACTACCAGCCACGCCGCGGTGCACTCAGGGAATGCTGGGCGTTGTAGTACTACATCTGCTACAAAGGCTGCCTGTATTGCAAGTTGGATTGTTATTTGTTTGTTATGTTAACGGCCGGGGATGAGCCCCTTCTAATAGCGTATTTACACACTGACACTGGCTTGGCAAATGGCAATGAATGAGAATTTCTATCAGCCACGCCGCGGTGCACTCAGGGAATGCTGGGCGTTGTAGTACTACGTCTACTACAAAGGATGCCTGTATTGCAAGTTGGATTGTTATTTGTTTGTTATGTTAACGGCTGGGGATGAGCCCCTTCTAAAAGCGTATTCACACACTGACACTGGCTTGGCAAATGGCAATGAATGAGAATTACTATCAGCCACGCCGCGGTGCACTCAGGGAATGCTGGGCGTTGTAGTACTACGTCTACTACAAAGGCTGCCTGTATTGCAAGTTGGATTGTTATTTGTTTGTTATGTTAACGGTCGGGGATGAGCCCCTTCTAAAAGCGTATTCACACACTGACACTGGCTTGGCAAATGGCAATGAATGAGAATTTCTATCAGCCACACCGCAATTCACTCAGGGAATGCTGAGCGTTGTAGTACTACGTCTACTAAAAAGGCTGCCTGTATTGCAAGTTGGATTGTTATTTGTTTGTTATGTTAATGGCCGGGGATGAGCCCCTTCCAAAAGCGTATTCACACACTGACACTGGCTTGGCAAATGGCAATGAATGAGAATTTCTATCAGCCACGCCACGGTGCACTCAGGGAATGCTGGGTGTTGTAGTACTACGTCTACTACAAAGGCTGCCTGTATTGCAAGTTGGATTGTTATTTGTTTGTTATGTTAACGGCTGGGGATGAGCCCCTTCTAAAAGCGTATTCACACACTGACACTGGCTTGGCAAATGGCAATGAATGAGAATTTCTATCAGCCACGCCGCGGTGCACTCAGGGAATGCTGGGCATTGTAGTACTACGTCTACTACAAAGGCTGCCTGTATTGCAAGTTGGATTGTTATTTGTTTGTTATGTTAACGGCCGGGGATGAGCCCCTTCTAAAAGCGTATTCACACACTGACACTGGCTTGGCAAATGGCAATGAATTTGAATTTCTATCAGCCACGCCACAATGCACTCAGGGAATGCTGAGCGTTGTAGTACTACGTCTACTACAAAGGCTGCCTGTATTGCAAGTTGGATTGTTATTTGTTTGTTATGTTAACGGCCGGGGATGAGCCCCTTCTAAAAGCGTTTTCACACACTGGCTTGGCAAATGGCAATGAATGAGAATTTCTATCAGCCACTGTGCACTGACTCAGGGAATGCTGGGCGTTGTAGTACTACAAAGCCTGCCTGTATTGCAAGTTGGATGCAACGGGGATGAGCCCCTTATAAAAGCGTATTCACACACTGGCTGAGAAACTAGTGAGTAGTGGATGAGCCCCTTCGATTGCTGGATTCCTGCCTTTAAGAATGCTAAAGCTTTCCCTTACTGCACAGAGATGCTATCCCTACAGCTCCTGTCTCTAAAATGGCCGCTGAGCTCCGTGCATAGACTTTTATTGCAGGCTTCAGGCCGCCCCTATGCTGCCTCCCGATTGGCTGGGAGAGCCGTTTGCAAGGTATTATGGGGTAGCCTGATGTCAGGTGATATTGTGAAATCCTCCATTTTACATCTAACATGTGGCAGCCGCCAAAATGTAGCCGGGTTCGGTCAAAACGGGTTCGGCCGAACCCGGTGAAGTTCGGATTCGCTGCGAACCGAACTTTTCCCGAAGTTCGGACCGAAACCGGGTTCGGTTGTCCCGGTTCGCTCATCTCTACTAATAATAATGGTTTCAAGATGAAGCCTAATTATGCCAAACAGACCGGGGAACATACTGACAGAAGCCAGGGACATTTGCAGGCGCGGACACTGAAACGTGTGACACTTGTAAATGCTCCGGACAAAGTAGGTAATGGAACGTTAGGTGCAGAATCTCCCAATTTTGCACAGAACGTTCCAGTGGACAAATCGCAGGTGGCGATTTGTTCCATGGAAATACCCACTGGGATCTGGTGCAAATTAACTGAAGGGTGGGGATCCCTAAAGATTTGGCTCCAGTATGTCACATCATACTGGATTCTTCAGGGAGACCCCACATTAAAGCCAAAATAAAAAACCAGGACGCGAAGATCATGCTTGACAAGAATGCGGAAATTTCCATTACCAATGTCAAACATGATCTACAACCAGACAGCCCTCAATGTGTTGTGATCGGATTTGATCACCAACCAGGGGGGGGAGGGGTGAGAGCCCACAGGATAGATTAAGTTTTGGTTCAGATTGCCAAATACGTGAACCTGAAAATCCCAATGTGGTATTAAAACGACTCCGACAATATCATCGGAACCGACGTAATGAAACAAAACGGATGGATCATTGACCTGGCAAACTGCATTGTGTGGAGGGGCCCTAGACAATCAAAGGTATGTGTCAGACAACGTCATTGTCTGCGACCACTCCTGCCTATGATTGGCAACACAACTGATATCCAGGAACACAAATGGTCAGAGGTTTCACACAACGCAGACCTCTAGCCTATTGTGTACGAGCACCCAGACCTTTTGGGCTGGGGGCAAGAATGACTGTGGGAGAATGGTTGGCTTTTAGGTGGACATACAAGGGCCAGACCCACCACCTCAACGACAATACCGCTTTCCACCCAAAGCCGCTGTTATGGCAGGAAGGAGGTGAAGGGAACAAGTGAGCCCTAATCTACCCACCGCCCTGTCCCTGCCTACTTGCAACGACCCGCCCTAGGCGACGGGGTACAACTTGGCGGCGGTCCCTACGCTGACTAAGTGCAAGGGGATACAAACAGGGAACAAGCAAGGGAAGGGGCAGTAGCCCACGGAACACCGTGAGGAAACGGAGTGGTGAACGAGCCAGTCAGGATCAGGATGTAGTGGAGTATACAAACGTAGAGCACGGAGCAGGAAGCAAGCCAGGGGCAGAGCGAACCAGGATAAGCGGGAACTGAAGCAAGGCAGAAGCACGGCAGAAGCAGGCTGGAGCAAGGCAGCAGTGGGGCCAGGAATCCAAGAAGAATAACAAGCAATGAGGAAGAGAAAACGGCAGGTATAAATGGACAGGGGGCGGAGCTAACTCCTACTGACCAGGCCGCGATAGGCTCTCCCACTCCTGAGCCTGCCACCCTGATTGGTGGGAGCCGGTGTCAATCTAAGAGGTCTGGCCTCAGGTGTTGACTGATTAATCCTGGGAGTATCCACAGACGTAGTGCCTGGCAGATCCTTTACAGTACTCCCCCTTTTATGAGGGGCCACCGGACCCTTACTAAGAGGACCCGGTTTAGTGGGGAAGAAAAGGTGGAACCTCCTGACCAATACCCCAGCGTGAACATCTCGAGCAGGTACCCAAGTCCTCTCCTCCGGCCCGTATCCTCTCCAATGGACCAGGTACTGGAGGGAGCCCTGGATCATCCTACTGTCCACAATCTTGGCCACCTGGAATTCCACCCCCTCAGGGGTGAGAACGGGAACAGGAGGTTTCCTCGAGGGGGACCAGGACGGGGAGCAGCGTTTAAGGAGGGAGGCATGAAAGACGTCGTGTATGCGAAAGGATGGGGGCAGCTCCAGACGGAAGGATACAGGGTTGAGGACTTCAATGACCTCATAAGGCCCAATAAATCGGGGAGCAAACTTCCTGGACGGGACCTTAAGGCGCAAGTTCCTAGACGACAACCACACTAGATCCCCGACGACAAACCGGGGGTTAGCAGAACGTCTTCTATCAGCCTGAATCTTTTGTATGCTCTGGGACGCCTCTAGGTTCTTCTGAACCTGGGCCCAGACTGTGCACAGTTCCCGATGAACGTCCTCTACCTCGGGATTATTGGAACAACCAGGAGAAACGGAGGAGAACCTTGGATTAAACCCGAAATTACAGAAAAACGGGGAGACCCCTGACGAGTTACTGACCCGGTTATTCAGGGAAAATTCGGCGAGGGGAAGGAATGAGACCCAATCAAATTGACAGTCAGAGATGAAACACCTTAAATATTGTTCCAGGGATTGATTAGTCCTTTCCGTTTGGCCATTAGTTTCGGGATGGAAGGCGGAGGAGAAGGACAGATCAATCTCCAACTTTTTACATAAAGCTCTCCAAAATAAGGAAACAAATTGTACCCCTCTGTCAGAAACGATATTGACTGGGGCCCCATGGAGACGCAAAATGTGTTTAACAAACAAAGAAGCTAACGTCTTGGCGTTAGGTCGTTTCTTAAGGGGCACAAAGTGGCACATCTTGCTGAAGCGGTCTACTACCACCCACACCACCGACTTGCCCTGAGATGGAGGCAAATCGGTGATAAAATCCATGGAGATATGGGTCCAAGGTCTCTGGGGAATGGGCAAAGAACGTAGTAAGCCCGCAGGTCGGGACATAGGGGTCTTGGACCTAGCACAAACTTCACAAGCGGCGACGTAAGCCCTAACGTCTTTAGGCAACCCAGGCCACCAATAGTTTCTGGTAATGAGGTGTTTGGTACCCAGGATGCCAGGATGACCAGATAGTGCAGAGTCATGGTTTTCCCTGAGTACCCTTAGCCGGTATTGCAGGGGGACAAACAGCTTGTCCCCAGGGAGGTTCCCGGGAGCTGAACCTTGATCAGCCGCAATGTCAGAGGCTAAATCAGAATCAGTGGCAGAAACGATTATACCAGGGGGTAAAATACAAGCAGGATCCTCCTCAGAAGGAGGATTGGCCATGAAACTACGTGACAGTGCATCAGCCTTAATATTTTTGGACCCAGCCCTATAGGTAACTAAGAAGTTAAATCTGGTAAAGAATAGCGCCCATCGAGCTTGTCTAGGGTTAAGCCTCCGGGCAGATTCTAGGAAAACCAGATTCTTGTGGTCAGTAAGGACCGTTACCTGGTGTCTGGCCCCCTCCAGGAAGTGATGCCACTCTTCAAAAGCCCATTTAATGGCTAAAAGTTTGCGGTTGCCAATATCATAGTTACTCTCCGTGGGCGAAAACTTCCTAGAGAAGTAAGCACAGGGGTGGAGATGGGTGAGGGAGCTGGTACCCTGGGACAAGACGGCCCCCACTCCCACCTCGGACGCGTCAACCTCCACAATAAATGGCTCCCTTTGGTTGGGCTGAACCAGCACGGGGGCCGAGATAAAGCACTTCTTGAGGGTCTCAAAAGCCTGGACGGCCTCAGGAGGCCAGTGGAGGACATCAGCACCCTTGCGAGTGAGGTCCGTAAGAGGCTTAGCGACGACCGAGAAGTTGGCAATAAATCTCCTGTAATAGAAAGCGAACCCCAAAAAACACTGTAGCGCCTTCAGGGAGGCAGGTTGGACCCATTCCGCCACAGCCTGAACCTTGGCAGGGTCCATGCGGAATTCATGAGGAGTGAGGATTTGACCCAAAAATGGTATCTCCTGTACCCCAAACACACATTTTTCGGTTTTCGCAAACAGATTATTTTCCCGGAGGACCTGGAGGACCTTCCTGACATGCTCCACGTGGGAGGACCAGTCCTTGGAAAACACCAGTATGTCATCAAGGTACACTACAAGAAAATTTCCCAGGTAATCTCTCAGAATTTCATTAATAAAATTCTGGAAGACGGCAGGGGCATTACACAACCCAAAGGGCATGACCAGGTATTCGAAATGACCTTCGGGCGTGTTGAACGCAGTCTTCCACTCATCCCCCTCTCTGATACGGATAAGGTTATACGCCCCCCGTAGATCGAACTTAGAGAACCATTGGGCCCCCTGAACCTGATTAAAAAGATCCGGAATCAAAGGAAGGGGATACTGGTTCCTTACTGTGACCTTATTCAAGTTCCGATAGTCAATGCACGGCCTAAGACCACCATCCTTCTTCCCCACGAAGAAGAAGCCAGCACCTACAGGAGAAGTCGAGGGGCGAATGAAACCCTTGGCCAGGCATTCTTGGATATATTCCCTAATAGCTTCACGTTCAGGACATGAAAGATGAAATATCCTACCCTTAGGAAGCTTAGCACCAGGTACCAAATCGATGGCGCAATCGTAATCTCTATGAGGGGGCAACACCTCGGAGGCCTCCTTAGAGAAAACATCAGCGAAGTCCTGAACAAACTCAGGTAGCGTGTTTACCTCCTCACGGGGAGAAATAGAGTTAACCGAAAGACATGACGTCAGGCATTCACTACCCCATTTGGTGAGATCCCCAGTATTCCAATCAAACGTGGGATTATGCAGCTGCAACCAGGGAAGACCTAATACCAGATCGGACGATAATCCCTGCATCAACAGTACAGAGCACTGCTCCAAATGCATGGAGCCAACAAGGAGTTCAAAAACAGGAGTATGCTGAGTAAAATAACCATTAGCAAGAGGAGTGGAGTCGATACCCACTACCGGGACAGGATAAGGCAAATCAATAAAAATTTAGAGACATAGCAAATTCCACAGACATGATATTAGCAGATGAGCCAGAATCCACGAAGGCACTGCCAGTGGCAGACCGGCCAGCAAACGAGACCTGAAAGGGAAGCAAAATTTTATTGCGTTTCATATTAACGGGAAATACCTGTGCGCCCAAGTGACCTCCCCGATGATCACTTAGGCGCGGAAGTTTTCCGGCTGCTTATTCTTGCGCCTGGGACAGGTGTTCAGTAGATGCTTGTCACCCCCACAATAGAAGCAGAGACCATTCTTCCTGCGGAACTCTCTACGTTGTCGAGGGGACATGGAGGCCCCGAGTTGCATAGGTACCTCCGAGTCTTCCGTGGAAGAGCGAGGAGACGGGACCTCGGGGGCAATTGCAGGGAAGTCAGAGGGGAAAACATTAAAACGTTCAAGCTGACGTTCCCTGAGACGTCGGTCAAGTCGTACTGCTAGGGCCATAACCTGGTCTAGGGAGTCAGAAGAGGGGTAGCTAACAAGCAGATCCTTCAGGGCGTCAGATAATCCTAACCTAAACTGGCACCTTAGGGCCGGGTCGTTCCACTGAGAAGCTACGCACCACTTTCTAAAATCAGAACAGTATTCCTCAACAGGTCTCCTACCCTGACGTAAGGTCACCAGCTGATTCTCGGCTAAGGCATTCCTGTCAGTCTCGTCGTAAATGAGTCCGAGGGCAGAGAAAAAACGATCGACGGAGGAAAGTTCAGGGGCGTCAGGAGCCAAGGAGAAGGCCCACTCTTGGGGCCCTTCCTGGAGTCGAGATATAATGATACCCACCCGCTGGTTCTCGGAACCTGAGGAGTGAGGTTTTAAACGTAAGTAGAGTCTGCAACTCTCCCGGAAGGAGAGAAAAGTCTTACGGTCCCCTGAGAACCGGTCAGGTAACTTGAGGTCGGGTTCTAGAGGTGAGGTGAGGGGAACTACTATGGCAGCGTCAGACTGGTTGACTCTCTGAGTCAGGGCCTGGACCTGTAGGGAGAGGCCCTGCATCTGCTGGGTCAGGGTCTCAAGGGGGTCCATGATAGCGTCAGCGTAGGAGAAATGGTAGACTAGGTATGGGCTTGTTATTATGTTATGGCAGGAAGGAGGTGAAGGGAACAAGTGAGCCCTAATCTACCCAACGCCCTGTCCCTGCCTACTTGCAACGACCCGCCCTAGGCGACGGGGTACAACTTGGCGGCGGTCCCTACGCTGACTAAGTGCAAGGGGATACAAACAGGGAACAAGCAAGGGAAGGGGCAGTAGCCCACGGAACACCGTGAGGAAACGGAGTGGTGAACGAGCCAGTCAGGATCAGGATGTAGTGGAGTATACAAACGTAGAGCACGGAGCAGGAAGCAAGCCAGGGGCAGAGCGAACCAGGATAAGCAGGAACTGAAGCAAGGCAGAAGCACGGCAGAAGCAGGCTGGAGCAAGGCAGCAGTGGGGCCAGGAATCCAAAAAGAATAACAAGCAATGAGGAAGAGAAAACGGCAGGTATAAATGGACAGGGGGCGGAGCTAACTCCTACTGACCAGGCCGCGATAGGCTCTCCCACTCCTGAGCCTGCCACCCTGATTGGTGGGAGCCGGTGTCAATCTAAGAGGTCTGGCCTCAGGTGTTGACTGATTAATTCTGGGAGTATCCACAGACGTAGTGCCTGGCATATCCTTTACAGCCGCACAGTCAATAATGGATACAGTCCAGGACTTGGAGACAATCGGTAGTGGTCATAGAGGGCAATTCAAGATGCAATAACCCTCTATGGTCAGTTAAGAAAAAGAACACCAATGCATGGAGGCTAACGATAGCCTTCCGGGTTGCACCTGTGGTTGCACAGACTCCTGACATAATAGCGAGGATAAGTGGCAAAAATCGAATATTCTCGACCATTGATGTTGTAAATGGGTTTTTCTCTATTGGGATAACTGAGAGTTGTAGGTACAAGTTTGCCTTCACGGTGGGGAACAAGCAGTACATGTTTTGTGTACTACCCCAGTGTTTCCATAGTAGCCCTACATATTTTCACCAGACATTGGCAGACATACTATATGTAGACGACTTGCTCCTTCATAAAGAGACCATGGAAGAACACTTGGCTCTGTTGAGGGAACTGTTGGGACTCCTGGCCCGGGCGGGGATCAAACTGAGTCCTCACAAGGCAAACTTGGCTAGCACAGAAGTGACCTTCATTGGCGTCTAGACCTCTCATAGAGTCAAGGGCATCATGGTGGCCCGTGTGGAAGCCATGGTGAAATTACCCAGACCAGGCACTCTACAGGATTTACGCAAGTTCCTAGGAGTAGCAAATTTCATGAGAGAGTTCATACAGGTTTTTGCTGCTAAAGCAAAACCCTTATATGAACTTCTCAGAGGGGAAGTACCTTCCCTGAGGTACTGGTCTGAGGCCCCGGAAGAGGCCTTTTCTACTCTGAAGAGAGATCTCTCTTCTGCCCCAGTTCTGGCCACCCTTCACCCTGAGAGGGAAATGGCCATCCAGGCCCATGCTGGTACAGAGTCTATCTCGGCTGTCCTGCAACAATTGGGAGGATCCAAGAACAGACCTCTGGGATACTTTTCCAGGCTTCTTTCACAAGTTGAAAGAGGCTTTGATGAGTGTGCCAAACAACCGGCAGCCCTACATTATGTGGTCAAGACAACTGAGCATATTGTAGGCTTCAGGCCCTTCACTATACAGACTCCGCACTCTCCATTAGTCCTCCTACTCAGGGATACACTCCCTGGAGTCTCCCAACAGAGATTTGGTAGGTGGATAATGGACCTGAGTGGACGGAGTCTGACAGTGAATCATAAGGCAAAGTATGTTCTGTCCCAGTTGTTAAATACAACAGGAACTGAACATGACTGTGGTCAACCACTATGACCACTGCCCTACAACTGTTCAGAACAACTATACATTCAGATGACAGAATTATATTTGTTGACGGCTCTCGCTTTCATCTGGATTGTATCTATTTGACAGGGTTTTCTGTTCTAGACGAGACCACAGGTACCCAGAGTCTTGTCAGGTTGCCAGGTCACCTGTCAGCATGGCGGGCTAAACTGTAGGCTGTACGAGAAGCCCTTCTCCTTAAACCCCCAGGGAATCGGACCATAAATAGCGACAGCTCATATGTGGTCTGATACCTCACGCTTCATCTGGAAACCTGAAAAAGACGACGGTATGTGGATAGCCAGAAAAAAACACTAGCTGTCACGGACACAGGGTATGTGGACCCACTAGGCCGCTCCGCCGTAGCGGGGAGGCAGCTGACCAGGTCATAGTCTATGCGAAAGTCAATGGCAGACAGTAACGCTTGGGTACCTGAAATAGTCCGGACGGTGGCTGTGGCTTCAGCACGGATGGAGGCTGGTGCGGCAGGTGGCGCCAGACGTGGCGGGCAGTATCCGATGAAGCAGAAGACACTGGACGTGGCAGGAGGCACTGGACGTGGCAGAAGACACTGGACGTGGCAGAAGACACCGGACGTGGCAAACGACACTTGACGTGGCAGAAGACACGACTCCAACGCTGGTAGGCACAGGAACTGGAACAATACGGAATACAGGAACGGGTAACAGGGCACGGGTAACAGCTGGAACGGGGAAACACTAAGGGACCATTTGCGAGACAGCCTGGGATAGACTAACAATGCTCAGACAAGGATCAGAAGGCCTGGGGCCTTCTTATAGACCAGGAAATCCGGGCAGTTGATGATGATGACGATCCTTTTGTGCGCGCGCTGGCTCTCTAAGGCCATGCGCGCACGAGCGCGTGCACCCTACGGGACACAGCAGGACGGAGCGGAAGTGAGCGCTGGCGTCTACTAGGAAGGAGACAGGGACCAGCGCTCACGGATCCATAGCTGCGGGCGTCGGGGGGTGAGTAAACCCGACGGCCCGCGGCCATGGACATTACAGTATACCCCCTCTTACGCCCCCTCTTCTTGGGACCAGAGCGAGAGAGGAACTTTTTAATGAGAGCAGGAGCACTGAGGTTCTCTTCTGGCTCCCAGGACCTCTCCTCAGGACCAAACCCTCTCCAGTCCACCAAATAGAAAGTCCTTCCTCCTACCCTCTTGCGGTCCAGGATCTCCTTTACCTCGAATACATCAGAAGGACTGCTGGGAGCAACAGTTTAACTAGAAGTCTTGCTGTAGCGGTTCAGGACCACTGGTTTCAGGAGGGATACATGGAAGGAGTTAGGGATTCTGAGGGTAGGAGGCAGCCGCAGCTTATAGGAGACAGGGTTGATCTGTTGCAGAATCTCGAAAGGACCAAGGAATCTGGGAGCGTACTTGTATGAGGGTACCTTCAAGCGAATGTTCCGAGAGGACAGCCAGACTTTAGTCCCCGGAAGACACTAAGGCGGCTCTCTTCTCTTAGTATCTGCCTTTCCCTTCATGAGATCTACTGACAGCAAAATAGAGGACCGGGTCTGTTGCCAGATTTGCAGGAAGTCCCCATATGCAGAGTCAGCAGCGGGTACCTGAGATGAAGTAGACACAGGAAGAGGGACTCTGGGATGTTGACTGTACACGATGTGAAACGGAGTGGAAGTGGTGGACTCACTCGTGTGGTTGTTATATGAAAACTCCGCCCATGGAAGAATTTGTACCCAGTTATCGTGCTGTGAAGAGATGAAGTGGCGGAGATAATTTTCCATGATCTGGTTGATCCTCTCAACTTGCCCATTGGATTTGGGGTGATAGGCAGAGGAAAAGTCCAAACTCACATCCAGGAGTCTACAGAGGGCTCTCCAGAACTTAGAGGTAAACTGAACCCCCCGGTCGGACACAATGTGAAGAGGCAAGCCATGCAAGCGAAAGATGTGCTGAATGAAGAGACTCGCCAGTCGGGGAGCAGAAGATAGGCCGGTCAGTGGGATAAAATGTGCCATCTTAGAGAACCGGTCCACCACCACCCAGATGGTGTTGCATCCTGCTGAGGGAGGAAGGTCTGTGACGAAGTCCATTGCGATGTGCTGCCAGGGGGAACTGGGTACAGGCAGAGGTTGAAGCAGGCCGGCAGGCAAAGTCCAGAACATCCTCAGGTAGCGTGGGCCACCAAAAGTGACGAGAAATCAGGTCTTGGGTTTTACGGACACCAGCGTGCCCTACTAGTTTAGAACTGTGTCCCCAGCGGAGAATTCTTTTTCTGTCTGCCAACCGAACAAAAGTTCTCCCCGGAAGGATATTTCTAAACTGCAGAGGATTAGCGGTGACAACGCAGGATGGGTCTATGATAGTCTGGAGGGACTCCATTGTGTCTTCCGTCTCAAATGATCTGGACAGGGCATCGGCCCTCACATTCTTGTCAGCGGGACGGTAGTGGAGCAGAAATTGGAAAAGGGTGAAGAACAGCGACCACCTGGCTTGACGAGGATTCAGTGTTTGAGCGGACTGAAGGTAGGTGAGGTTCTTGTGGTCAGTGAAGATCAGGATGGGGTGAGCTGCACCTTCCAGAAGATGTCTCCACTCCTCCAGGGCCAATTTGATAGCCAGTAGCTCCCGATCTCCAATGGAGTAATTGCGCTCAGCAGAAGAAAACAGTCTTGAGTAGTAGCCACATACCACTGTCTTTCCTTTGGAGCTCCTCTGGAACAGAAGTGCACCTGCACCAACAGAGGAAGCGTCCACTTCCAGTGAGAACTGCCGAGATACGTCAGGGTGATGGCGGATTGAAGCTGAAGTGAAGGCTTTCTTGAGGCTAATGAATGTGGACTCTGCCTCTGGAGTCCACACCTTGGCGTTCACACCCTTCTTGGTAAGGGTAGAGATGGGAGCTGTCAGAGAAGAAAAGTTCGGAATAAACTGCCGGTAGAAATTGGCGAATCCCAGGAACCGTTGTATGGCCCTTAGGCCTTGAGGCCATTCCAGGACAGACTTTAGTTTCTCAGGAACCATCTTAAGGCCTTGATCCGAGATGACGTAGCCCAGGAAGGGCAAAGACCTCTTTTCAAAGGTGCACTTTTCCAACTTGGCATACAAGCGATTCTCTCTTAGTCGCAGAAGAACTTGACGAACATGCCTCCGATGGGTCATCAGATCTGGGGAGAAAATTAAAATATCATCGAGATAAACTACAACACACATATAGAGGAGATCTCGGAAGATATCATTAACGAACTCCTGAAATACTGCGGGAGCGTTACACAGTCCGAAGGGCATCACTAGGTATTCGTAGTGCCCATCGCGGGTGTTAAATGCCGTCTTCCATTCGTCACCCCGGCGAATCCGGATTAGATTATAAGGCCCCCGCAGATCTAGCTTAGAAAAAAATTGTACGCCGTTGCCTAGGACGGGTCATTGCAAGTAGGCAGGAACTTAGTGGCGGGTAGATTAGGGCTCACCTGTCTGTCTCCCTTCCCCGTCATTACATAATCACAGGCCCATATACCTTTTCTACCCTGGTCCCTGACACAACTATGGACCCCCTTGAGACCCTGGCTCAGCAAATGCAGGCCCTCTCCCTACAGGTCCAAGCCCTGGCTCAGAGGGGCAACCAGCATGATGCTACACTGGTAGTGCCCCCCACCTCAACTCTTGAACCCCACGTCAAGTTGCCTGACCGGTTCTCAGGGGACCGGAAGACCTTTTTCTCCTTTCGGGAGAGTTGTAGGCTCTATTTCCGTTTAAAGCCCCACTCCTCAGGTTCTGAGAGCCAGCGGGTGGGTATAATTATGTCCCGGCTCCAGGACGCGCCCCTGAACTTTCCTCTGTTGATCTTTTTTTTTCTGCTCTCGGGCTCATATATGATGAGACTGACAAGACTGCCTTTGCCGAGAGTCAGCTGGTGACCTTACGTCAGGGTAAGAGACCCGTTGAGGAATACTGTTCTGATTTTAGGAAGTGGTGTGTAGCTTCTCGGTGGAATGACCCTGCCTTGAGGTGCCAGTTTAGATTGGGTCTTTCGAACGTCCTGAAAGACCTGTTAGTTAGCTATCCCTCTTCTGACTCCCTAGATCAGGTTATGTGCTGGAGTCCCATCTAACTAAGGAGGATCTGGAGACACCCCAAAGGATGAAAGGTACAGTGGAGAGACCCCATAGTGAGGTAGCCTGCATTGGTTCTGTGTATGTCTGTCCATGTTAATAAACGCGCCTCTGTGGCTTGTCCCCTGTTAATCTGTGTCGCCTGAATCTATCGCCCACAATCTCATGGCGTAAACCGACCCCCACTGACCCGGTTTCGCCACATTTGGTGGCAGCGGTGGGATAGTTTCAGCCCGTTCTAGGGGAAGCGGCAGGGGATAGGTATCCTGGTACCATCCGGCGCTTCGCGGCCAGACCTCAAGGGCGGACTGCCACACGTGCTGCAGTACAGGGGGACCACAGGCACCTAAATCCCCAGTCATGGAGCCTGACTCTATGGATCCTCCCGGCGGAACCGAAACTGTCCCCTATGGCAGCTACCTCCGAATTACACTCCAAGAGCTGTGCCGGTTCCGGCGCATTGCCTTCTCGTCCCGCGACATCAAGGATCGGCTGATTGAGAAGCTCCAAGCCTGAGACATGGTGAACCCGGCCGAGATGGGAGAGATGGCCGAGGGTGACGTTGACTACTGCCCCGAAGAACCGGCCAGTCGCCAGGGAACCGGCCGTAGCGCCATCTCGGACGCCCAGGCCCTGCGGATGGGGGATCTGCTGACCGCTCTTGGGCCTCAAAGCTCCGAGGCCAAGCGCCTGATCATCGTTGGGGCCGTGGCCCGTGCAGTGGCATCCCCAGAACCAACAACCCCAATCCCTGCCGGGCCCCGAAGACCCCAACTACGATACAACGACCTCCCCAAGTTGGATCCTTCGTCCACGGATATCGATGCACACCTAACCATGCTGGAGACACAGCTACAAGTGCATGACAGCCCCACCACCGAATGGGCTCGCTACGTGGGGCCTAGCCTGCAAGGGAGGGCCCTTGAAGTCTACCGGAGCCTAGGTCCAGAGGACGGACGGGACTACGGTTGCCTCCGGGACGCCCTGCTGAAGAGGTATGCGATCACCCCAGAGACTTACAGAGAGCGGTTCCATGGGACTCCGTGACTCGGGGGCATCCCTCACCCTGGTGAGAGCGGACCTGGTTCCCCAGTCTAAGGTTCTTCCCCAGCGATTAGCCCGGATTGCCCTGGCGGGCGGACAGCAGCGGTCCATTCCCCGCGCCAGAGTCTACCTGGACTGGGGCCCCGGAAAAGGGGAGGTCGAAGTCGGGCTCATGCCGGATCTCCCCGCCAATGTCTTATTGGGGAACGACCTTGGGAACGGTCTCACAAATCAGTTCGCTGGGGCCGTGACCCGCAGCCAAGCCCGGGAGAACCTTTACCGGCCTCCACCACCGACCAGTGTAACCACCGAGGCTCCTCTCCCGGAAGCCCCGCTCCCCGAACCGCCGGTGGTAAGTACCCAAGCCCCAGACGCCTCACAACTGACCGACCCGACGAACCCCCCGACAGACCTGGGGGAGGGGGATAGGGTCGCTTTTAGGGAGGCCCAGCATACGGATCCTTCCCTGTCCTCTGCCCGTAGCCTGGCCGATCGACCACCCAGTGGAGGGGCCCAGGCAGGAATCCAGTGGGACAACGGACTATTGTACCGGGTCGAAGCCCTGACCAAGCCCGAGTCGCCCTGGACCGCCTCCAAACAGCTGCTTGTTCCCCAAGCCTACCGTGCACGACTGTTAGTCCTGGCCCACGATATACCCGCGGCGGGTCACACTGGGACCAGGTCCACCAGGGCCCGGCTCTCGAAGGCTTTCTTTTGGCCAGGGCTGACTGAGGACCTGCGGCGGTACCGAGCTTCGTGCCCTGTCTGCCAACGGGTGGTGGGGGCCCCGCGCAAGGTGCCGCTCAAGCAGCTGCCCCTCAACCGAGAGCCCTTCCAGCGGGTGGCCATAGATCAGGTTGGCCCCATTAACCCCTTAACGCTCCAGGACATACTATTATGTCATGGTAAGTGCATCGTTCGCGCTCCATGACATAATAGTATGTCATGGAGTAAACACGGCGCCGTTCGCGCGGGGCGCGTTCATGAGCTGTGATAGCTGCTGTTTCCGACAGCAGACTATCACTGCTCAATGTGCCGGGACCGATCGCGGAGCTCCCCCGCCGATTAACCCCTCAGAAGCCGCGTTCAATAGCGATCGCGGCTTCTTAGGGGTTAATCCGCCATCGCCGGCCTGCTACACGATAGCGGCCGGCGATGGTGACTATGGCAACCGGACACCAAACAATGGCGTCCGGCTATGCCATAGACGGAAGCCTAGTGGGTCCTGACAACGTCAGGACCCACTATGCTTGCTGTCAGTGAGTAGCTGACAGTTCTAATACACTGCACTACGCATGTAGTGCAGTGTATTAGAAGAGCGATCAGGGCCTACTGCCCTCATGTCCCCTAGCGGGACAAAGTAATAAAGTAAAAAAAAAGTTACAAAAAGTTGTGTAAAAATAAGAAAATAAAAGTTTTAAAAGTATTAAAAGTAAAAATCCCCCTTTTTCCCTTATCAGTCCTTTATTATTAATAAAAATATATAAACAAACAAATAAACTATACATAATTGGTATCGCCGCGTCCGTAACGGCCTGAACTACAAATTTATTTTGTTATTTATCCCACAAGGTGAACGCCGTAAAAAAAAATAATAATAAACCGTACCACAATCACAATTGTTTGGTCACTTCACCTCACAAAAAATGGAATAAAAAGAAATCAAAAAGTCGCATGTACCGAAAAATGGTATTGATGGAAACTACAGTTCGTTACGCAAAAAATAAGTCCTCGCACGGCTTTATTGATTGAAAAATAAAAACGTTCTGGCTCTTAGAATAAGGTAACACAAAAAGTGAATGATTGTTTACAAAACTTATTTTATTGTGCAAACGGCATAAGACATTAAAAAAAACTATAAACATCTGGTATCGCCGTAATCGTATCGCCACGCAGAATAAAGTGAATATGTCATTTATAGCGCACGGTGAACGCTGTAAAAAAAATAGAATAAAAAAACAATAGTAGAATTGCTGTTTTTTAGTCACCGCGCCACTTAAAAATAGAATAAAAACTGATCAAAAAGCCGCATGCATGACATGAAAACTACAATGGATTCCTCAAGGGGTCTAGTTTCCAAATTGGGGTCACTTTTGGGGTTTTCCACTGTTTTGGCACCACAAGACCTCTTCAAACCGGACATGGTGCCTAATAAAAAAGAGGGCTCAAAATCCACTAGATGCTCCTTTGCTTCGGAGGCCGGTGTTTCACTCCATTATCACACTAGGGCCACATGTGGGATATTTCTCTAAACTGCAGAATCTGGGCAATAAGTATTGAGTTGCGTTTCTCTGATAAATCCTTTTGTGTTATAAAAAAAATGGTATAAAGAGGATTTTCTGACAAAAAATAAAAAGTAAATTTCACCTCTACTTTGCTCTAAATTTCTGTGAAACACCTAAAGGGTTCATAAACTTTCTAAATGCTGTTGTGAATACTTTGAGGGGTCTAGTTTCTAAAATGGGGTGTTTGATAGGGGTTTCTAATATATGGGCCCCTCAAAGCAACTTCAGAACTGAACTGGAACCTAAAAAAATAAATAAATGAGGCAATACTTCGCTTCTTACATTATACTGATAATGAGCCGTGCCCACCCCGAGATGGCCCCAGTTTTGACCGTTTGTATAAATGGAGACCCCTATTAGACCGTTTCAGTGCCCGGTTTTCCCAAGCATACACCCCCGAGAAGTGTATTTCTATTGATGAGTCCCTGGTACATTTTAAAGGGAGGGTTCAATTCCGCCAGTACCTGCCGGGTAAGAGGGCAAGGTATGGCGTGAAGATGTATAAGCTGTGAGAGTGCATCAGGGTATACCTACAGGTTTAGGATATATGAAGGAAAGGCCACCCCCAAACCAGACTGCATCCTGGACTACAATAGGTACATGGGAGGGATGGACTTGTCAAATCAAGTCCTGAAGCCCTACAGCGCCATGCGGTGTGGTATAAGAAGCTGGCCGGGCACCTCATACAGATGGCTTTGTACAATGCGTACGTGCTACGTCGATGTGCAGGCCAGAGGGGAACTTTCCTGGAATTTCAAGATCTAATCTTTAGGGACCAGGAAGGGGGGGCACCCAGTACTTCTGGAAGCGAGGCCACACGCATCGTACCAGGGCAACACTTTCCAGGAGAAGTTCCCCAAATCGGTGGAAAGGGAAAGAGTCAAAAGAGGTGCAAAGTCTGCTATAAGAGGGGGATAAGGAAGAACACAATATACCAATGTGACACGTGTCCCGAAAAACCAGGGCTCTGTATAAAAGATTGTTTTAAAATGTATCATACATCCCTTGATTTTTAATTTACCCTGATGCACTCCGCACAGCTTACCCCCCTCATCTTTCCCTTCTGAGCCCTGCCGTATGCCCAGGCAGCTGATAACAGCCACATGTAGGGTATTGCCGTACCCAGGAGAACCCACATTACAATTTAAGTGGTGTATATCTCCGGTGGCGCATGCTGGGCACCCTATATCAGACACTGACATGCCATATATATATATATATAAAATTGCAAATCTCACACTGCACCATCTGCTGCGCATTATCTTTTACACAGTACCTGTGGGGTCAAAATGCTCACTACACCTCTAGATGAATGTCTTAAGGGGTGTAGTTTTTAAAATGGGGTCACTTCTCGGGGGTTTCAACTGTACTGGTACCTCAGGGGCAGGGGCGTAACTAGGAAAGACTGGGCCCCATAGCAAACTTTTGACTGGGGCCCCCCCTCTGCTGGGTATCACACAACCCCCCCCCCCCCCTTGTAGATAGTGCCTCCCTATAGATTCCACCACACAGCGCCCCCCTATAGATAGCACCATACACAGCCCCTGCAGATAACGCCATACAGCCCCCCTGTAGATAACGCCATACAGACTCCCTCTGTAGATAACGCCATACAGCCCCCCTGTAGATAACGCCATACAGCCCCCCTGTAGATAACGCCATACAGCCCCCCCTGTAGATAACGCTATATAGCCCCCCCCCCCCCAAAAAAAAACGTCCTATAGTTTGTCCTACAAAAGACATGCATCCCCTATCCACAGGATAGGGGATACATGTGTGATCACTGGCAGCGATAAGGAGAACGGGGGACCGAAAGTCCCCCGAAGTTCTCCATGACTAACCTCGGACTTCCGGCGTCTGCGCAGTTCAATAAAAATGAAAGGAGCGCTGGTCACGCATGCGCACAAGCGCGACCGGCGCTCCATTCATTTCTACGGAGCTGCCGACACAGACCCCGGAAGTCCGAGGTTTGTCATGGAGAACTTAGGGGGGACTTTCGGTCCCCCGTTCTCCTCATCGCTGCCAGCGATCACACATGTATCCCCTATCCTGTGGATAGGGGATACATGTCTTATGTAGGAACAACCCCTTCAGTGGCGTCGCGCTGTAGCAGCCATAGCGGCTGCTAGCGGAGCCTGCGGCCATGGGAGGGGGCCGTGCCGGCGGGTGGCACGGGCCCCCTCATGCTGCAGGCCCTCTAGAAGTCACTACGGCTGCTATAGCGGTAGTTACGCCACTGCGTATAAGTTTGTACGGCGTAAAACTACAGCTCCCAGCATGGCCGGAACAATGGTAAGGATATGCTGGGAGATGCGGTTTCACAAAAAAAATCCTATCACCATCATCTCGCTGCAGATCATACAGTGACTACAATACTGATTAGAGGCAGAATAAACATTTACATTAAGTGACTCACTGGTGACGTCTCAGATTCTAGTTCTTTTCTTCTCCCTCCGGTTCAGACATCTATGATGGATTTCTCCCGGCCATGACCCATTTCTGCAGTTTTCCGTTTAGATGTCTTCAGCTTCTCACTTTTAAAACATTTCTGCACCTATAAAACGAAGTTAAAATTCTCAACACATCTAAATATAACTGTCACAAACACACAACATGTCCCCTGTAGATAGTGACCTACATAGAAGCCCCTGTAGATAGTGCCCACATATGGACTCCAGAGCTGCAAGGCAATAGTGCTAACCACTGAGCCACCGTGCTGCCCTACATATAGCTTCCCCTATAGTTAGTGCTCCACGTATAGCCCACCTCTGTATATAGTGTCTCACATATAGCTCCCCCTGTATATAGTGTCCCACATATAGCCCACCCCTGTAGACTGTGCACTACATATAGCCACCCTGTTGCTAGTGCCCCACAGGTAACCCACCCCTGTATATAGTGTCCCACATATAGACCCCCCTGTATATAGTGTCCCACATATAGACCCCCCTGTATATAGTGGCCCACATATAGACCCCCCTGTATATAGTGGCCCACATATAGAGCCCCCTGTATATAATGGCCCACATATAGAGCCCCCTGTATATAGTGGCCCACACCCCCACATATAGACCCCCCTGTATATAATGGCCCACATATAGAGCCCCCTGTATATAATGGCCCACACCCCCACATATAGACCCCCCCTGTAGCTACTGCCCCACATATAGACCCCCTATATATAATAGCCCACATAAAGATGACACCCCCCCCCCCCCATAGATAATGCCATTCACATTTTTATGAGGGGAAAAAAAACAAAAACTTGACATACTCACATTCTCCGGTTCCCACGCTGTTCACTGGCGATGCAGACATGCTCTCTTCTGAGCATGTCTGCAGGAGTTGAACGAGCGTCCTCCAATGACGCTGATTGGCGGGGCAGAATGACTTGCCCCGCCAATCAGCACCTTCCAAGCATGGAAGCGGCGCGATGATGTCATCGCGCCGCTAGCCAATCAGTGTCATTGTAAGGCACTGGATGGTCAGGCACGGAACATGCCCGGCCATTCATGTATTTGGCTGCCGCTAGCACTGGGGCCCCCTCCGGTGCTAGCGACACCTACAGGCATGAGATGGCCTGTGTAAGGCTCGGCGTCGCGGGCCCCACAGTAGCGACGCTACCGCTGTAGTAGCCATAACGGCTGCTAGCGGCGCCACCGGGCCCCCTCAAGCCCCGGGCCCCGTAGCAGCCGCTACTGCTGCTACCGCGGTAGTTACGCCACTGCTCAGGGGCTTCTGCATACATGACTTAGCACCAGAAAAGCTCCAGTAGGCCAAATGGTGGTCCTTTCCTTCTGAGCCCTCCCATGGGCCCAAACGGCCGTTTATCACCACAAATGGGGTATTGCCGCACTAAGGACAAATTGGGCAACAAAATGGGGTATGTTGTTCCCTGTGAAAATAAGAAATTTTGATCAAAAATTACATCTTATTGAAAAAAATATCATTTTTTTCATTTCACAGCCCAATTCAAATAGGTGCTGTGAAAAAACTGTGCGGTCAAAATGATAACAAAAACCATAAATAAATTCCTTGAGGTGTGTAGTTTCCAAAATGGGGTCACTTCTGGTGGGTTTCCATTGCTTTGATACCTCTGGGGCTCTGCAAATGCGACATGGCACCCGAAAACCAATCCAGCAAAATCTGGACTCCAACAAACACATAGCGCTCCTTTCCTTCTGAGCCCTCCCATGGGCCCAAACGGCAGTTTATCACCACAAATGGGGTATTGCCGCACTAAGGACAAATTGGGCAACAAAATGGGGTATGTTGTTCCTTGTGAAAATAAGAAATTTTGATAAAAAATGACATCTTATTGTAAAAAATATCATTTTTTTCATTTCACAGCCCAATTCAAATAGGTGCTGTGAAAAAACTGTGCGGTCAAAATGATAACAAAAACCATAAATGAATTCCTTGAGGGGTGTAGTTTCCAAAATGGGGTCACTTCTGGTGGGTTTCCATTGCTTTGATACCTCTGGGGCTCTGCAAATGCGACATGGCACCCGAAAACCAATCCAGCAAAATCTGGACTCCAACAAACACATAGCGCTCCTTTCCTTCTGAGCCCTCCAATGGGCCCAAACGGCAGTTTATCACCACAAATGGGGTATTGCCGCACTAAGGACAAATTGGGCAACAAAATGGGGTATGTTGTTCCCTGTGAAAATAAGAAATTTTGATAAAAATGACATCTTATTGTAAAAAATATCATTTTTTTCATTTCACAGCCCAATTCAAATAGGTGCTGTGAAAAAACTGTGCGGTCAAAATGATAACAAAAACCATAAATGAATTCCTTGAGGGGTGTAATTTCCAAAATGGGGTCACTTCTGGTGGGTTTCCATTGTTTTGATACCTCAGCACCTCTTCAAACCTGGCATGCTGCCTAAAATATATTCTAATAAAAAAGAGGCCTCAAAATCCTCTAGGTGCTTCTTTGCTTCTAGGGCTTGTGTTTTAGTCCATGAGCGCACTAGAGCCACATGTGGGACATTTCTAAAAACTGCAGAATCTGGACAATACATATTTAGTAGTATTTCTCTGGTAAAACCTTCTCTGTTACAGAAATTTTTTTTAATAAAATTGAAATTCAGCAGAAAAAATGAAATTTGCAAATTTCATTTCCACTTTGCTTTAATTCCTGTGAAATGCCTGAAGGGTTAAAAAACTTTCTATATGCTGTTTTGAATACTTTGAGGGGTCTAGTTTTTAAAATGGGGTGTTTTATGGGGTTTCTAATACATAGGCCCCTCAAATCCACTTCAGAACTGAACTGGTACCTTCAAAAAAAGGCTTTTGAAATTTTCTTAAGAATATGAGAAATTGCTGTTTATGTTCTAAGTCTTGTAACGTCCAAGAAAAATAAAATAATGTTCAAAAACCGATGCCAATCTAAAGTAGACATATTGGAAATGTGAACTAGTAACTATTTTGGGTGGTATAACCGTCTGTTTTTCAAGCAGATGCATTTAAATTCTGAAAAATGCTATTTTTTGTACATTTTCTCTAAATTTTGCAATTTTTCACAAATAAAGACTGAATATATCGACCAAATTTTACCACGAACATGAAGCCCAAAGTGTCACGAGAAAACAGTCTCAGAATCGCTTGGATAGGTTTAAGCATTCCGACGTTATTACCACATAAAGTGAAATATGTCCGATTTGAAAAATGGGCTCTGAGCCTTAAGGCCCAAACTAAGCTGCATCCTTAAGGGGTTAATCCCCCCAGCCGAGGGGGAAAGCGTTACATCCTAACCCTGGTAGACTTCGCTACCAGATACCCGGACGCAGTGGCTCTGTCCTCCATAGATGCCGAGCACGTCGCCCAGGGACTCATGGACATCTTCTGCCGGGTGGGGTTCCCGCGTGAGGTACTCACAGACCAGGGATCTAAATTCCAGGGAGAACTCATGCAGGACTTCTGGAATCGGCACGGAGTGAGTTCTCTAAGAACCACCGCCTACCACCCCCAAACGAACGGACTGTGTGAAAGGTTCAACAGTACCCTCAAGCAGTTGCTACTCCGATACGTCCACTCGGAGGGGAGAGACTGGGATCGCTCCTTGCAGCAGCTTCTCTTTGCCTATCGAGAGGTGCCGCAGGAGTCTACCGGGCACTCCCCATTCGAGTTGCTGTTCACGAGGCGGGTCCGGGGACCCTTGGACTTAGTCCGGGAAGGTTGGGAAGGGAAGTTTGCAAGCCCGGAGATCCCGGTAGTAGACTATGTGAGCCAAATGCGGGAGCGCCTAGCACGGCTGATGGATTTGGCCCATCAGCGATTGGAAGTAGCTCGAAGCCGTCAACGGGACGAGTACAACCGTAGCGCCCGACCCCGAGGGCTGGGGGTGGGGGAGAAGGTACTGGTCCTCGTGCCAGTACGAGGCAACAAGTTGCAGGCCAATTGGGCTGGACCGTACACTGTATTGGGGCGACAGGGGACGACGAACTACCTAGTAGCCCACGACAAGGAAGAAAAGCGGGTAAGGAACTACCACATAAACCGGCTCAAGGCCTATGTGGTAAGGGAGGTAGGAGCGGTCGCGATATGCTGCCCGCCCATGGACAACCCTGACGTGGACCGCATCCCTGACCTACTGGCAGAGGCCCGACGCCAGACAGGGCTGGCAGATGTGCAGCTTGAAGTCCAGCTATCGCCCTTGCAGAGTAGGGAGATGGGGGAGATGTTAGCAGCCCAGGAGGCCCTGTTCACCGCGTCCCCCGGACGTACCTCCCTAGTCGCTCACGAGGTCGACACTGGAGGAGCCCGACCCCTGAGGCAGCCCGCGTTCTGAGTGGCTCCCTCAGTGCTGACCGCGATGAGAAAAGAAGTAGAAGAAATGCTGGAGATGGGGGTCATTGTACCATCTCACAGTCCTAAGGCCGCCGGCGTTGTGTTGGTCCCCAAGAAGGACAAAACCACGAGGTTCTGTGTAGACTACCGGCGGCTGAACGAGGTAACCGTTACGGATGCCTATCCGATGCCCCGGATTGATGAGCTGCTCGATAGGCTGGGAGGGGCACGCTTCGTGTCCACTCTGGATCTCAGCAAGGGCTACTGGCAGATTCCTCTAACCAAGGAAGCCCAAGAGCGCTCGGCGTTCATCACCCCGTTCGGCCTGTTTGAATTTACGTGCATGCCGTTCGGGATGAAGAACGCCCCCGCGACCTTCCAGAGTGTGGTCGACCGGATCCTCGTGGGGTGTCAGGAGTTGTCCCAGGCCTACCTGGACGATATCGCTATCTTTAGCGAGACTTGGGAGGAACACTTGGGGCACGTGGCGCAGATCCTGGAGCGCATCCGGTATGCCGGCCTCACCATCCGCCCCGACAAGTGCCAGATGGGGATGGCAGAAGTCGCCTACCTGGGGCACCGAGTGGGCAGCGGACAAATCCGCCCCGAGCCGGCCAAGGTGGAGGCCATTCTCCAATGGCCCCGGCCCGCCAATCAGAAGCAGGTTAGGGCCTTTCTGGGAGTCACAGGGTACTGCCGAAAATTCATCCCGCAGTATAGTACCCTGGCCAAGCCCTTGACCGACTTGACGTCCAAAAGGTTCAGTCGACTGATGCCCTGGTCCCCTGACTGTGCGGCGGCCTTCGGGAGCCTTAAGACTGCCCTCTCCACCTCCCCTGTCCTGGCTGCCCCTGACTTCCACCGGCGGTTCATAGTCCAAACCGATGCCTCAGACGGGCTGGGAGCGGTACTGAGCCAAGTGGACCAGGCGGGCCATGAACACCCGGTCGCGTACCTCTCCCGGAAGCTGCTGGACCGAGAGAGGGCATACGCAACCATTGAGAAGGAGTGCCTGGCTGTCGTTTGGGCTCTAAAGAAGCTCCAGCCCTACGTTTATGGGAGGGTGTTCACAATAGTCACAGACCACAGTCCTCTCAGTTGGTTGAACCGAACCTCCGGGGACAATGGGTGTTTACTACGGTGGAGCCTGGCCTTACAATCCTATAACTTTACCATCTCTCATAAAAAGGGCCGGGACCACGGGAATGCTGATGGATCTGGGCCCGGTGCTGTCAGTCTCCGCCCAGCAGGACACTGATGGGCGGAGACTGACAGTACCGGGCCAAGATCTCATCACTGACCCGACAGAGGGTCAGCAGGACTGATTCTGGATCTAAGCTGGGGGAGGTCTGTGGCGGAACGGGTGACGGTTACAGGCATTGTACCCAAATAAAGGTTAAGCCTGCCGCAAACCGTCGCACTCCCGCCATCCGGGTGCCATAGCTTAGATGGCGCCCGGTGCTAGATGGGGATATGTCCCCTCAAACTGCATTACGTTATGTTTGATAACTAGTTGATTATATTATATTGTATTCAGTGCTGCTTCACTGTCCTCCCCTCTAGGGTTAATCTTATACTGAAGGAGAATGAGTCACAGGCTGCAAGTGGGAACTTGTCGGAGTGTAAATAAGAAAAAGGAGGGGGCAAGAGCAGGATGCACATGGCCTGATGCCTGAGGGAGGGGTGAGTGAGGGAGATAGTGGTGCTGTGTGAGATTTCAGTCAGTTGCTGTCGGGTAGAGGATGAGATAGCAGTATGAGCTGCAGGCAGGGGCTATCTACCTCAGAGATGGTACCTGACCTAGGGACAGTAATAGAGGACAAGTGCTGGAGTCCCATCTAACTAAGGAGGGTCTGGAGACACCCCAAAGGATGAAAGGTACAGTGGAGAGACCCCATAGTGAGGTAGCCTGTCCCATCCAGCCCAGAGGGGAGAAGCAGCGATGCATTGGTTCTGTGTGTGTCTGTCCCTGTGGCTTGTCCCCTGTTAATCTGTGTCGCCTAAATCTATCGCCCACAATCTCATGGCGTAAACCGACCCCCACTGACCCGGTTTCGCCACACCCCCCCATGATGGCTCCCGAGGTTCCGTTGCTTCGTTCTTCCACGGAAAACTCGGATGAACCTATGCAACTCGGGGCCTCCGTGTCTCCCCAACAACGTAGAGAGTTCCGCAGAAAGAATGGTCTCTGCTTCTACTGTGAGGATGACAAGCATCAAGTGAACGACTGTCCTAGGCGTAAGAATAAGCAGCCGGAAAACGTCCGCGCCTAAGTGATCCTCGGGGAGGTCACTTGGGCGCACAGGTATTTCCCGTAAATATGAAACCTAATAAAATCTTGCTTCCCTTTCAGGTCTCTTTTGGTGGTAGGTCTGCTACCGGCAGTGCCTTCGTGGATTCAGGGTCTGCTGCTAATATTATGTCTGTGGAATTTGCTATGTCTCTAGCTATGCCATTGATTGACTTGCCTAAACCTGTCCCGGCAGTGGGTATCGACTCCACTCCTCTTGCTAATGGTTATTTTACACAGCATACCCCTGTTTTTGAACTCCTTGTTGGCTCCATGCATTTAGAGCAGTGCTCTGTACTTGTGATGCAGGGATTATCGTCCGATTTGGTTTTAATCCTTCCCTGGTTGCAGATGCATAATCCCACGTTTAATTGGAATACTGGGGATCTTACCAAATGGGGTAATGAATACATGACGTCATGTTTTTCTTTTAATTTAATTTCTCTCCCTGAGGAGGTGAACACTCTACCTGAGTTTATTCAGGACTTCGCTGATGTTTTTTCTAAAAATGCCTCCGAAGTGTTACCTCCTCATAGAGAATACGATTGCGCAATCGATTTGGTACCAGGAGCTAAGCTCCCTAAGATTAGGATATTTAATCTCTCTTGTCAAGAACGTGAGGCCATGAGAGAGTATATCCAGGAATGCCTGGCCAAGGGTTACATTCGCCCCTCTACTTCTCCTGTAGGTGCTGGCTTCTTCTTTGTATGGAAGAAGGATGGTGGTCTTAGGCCGTGCATTAACTACCGAAACTTGAATATGGTCACTGTAAAGAACCAGTATCCCCTTCCTTTGATTCCTGATCTCTTCAATCAGGTTCAGGGGGCCCAATGGTTCTCTAAGCTTGATTTACGGGGGGCTTATAACCTTATCCGCATCAAAGAGGGGGATGAGTGGAAGACTGCGTTTAACACGCCCGAAGGTCATTTCGAATACATCGTTATGCCCTTTGGGTTGTGTAATGCTCCCGCGGTCTTCCAGAATTTTATCAATGAGATTTTAAGAGACTACCTGGGGGTATTTCTTGTAGTGTACCTTCATGACATACTTGTGTTTTCCAAGGATTGGTCCTCCCACATTGAGCATGTCAGGAAGGTGCTCCAGGTCCTTCGGGAAAACAAACTGTTTGCTAAAACCGAAAAATGTGTGTTTGGGGTGCAGGAGATAGAATTTTTGGGTCAAATCCTCATTTCTCATGAATTCCGCATGGACCCTGCCAAGGTTCAGGCTGTGGCTGAATGGGTCCAACCTGCCTCCCTGAAGGCGTTACAGTGCTTCCTGGGGTTTGCTTATTATTACAGGAAATTTATTGCTAACTTCTCGGTCATCGCTAACCCTCTTACGGATCTTACTCACAAAGGTGCTGATCTCCTCCACTGGCCTCCAGAGGCGGTCCAGGCTTTTGAGGTCCTTAACCCCTTAAGGACGCAGCCTAGTTTTGGCCTTAAGGCTCAGAGCCCATTTTTCAAATCTGACATATTTCACTTTATGTGGTAATAACGTCGGAATGCTTAAACCTACCCAAGTTTTCTAGTGGCACATTGGGCTTCATGTTCTTGGTAAAATTTGGTCGATATATTCAGTATTTATTGGTGAAAAATGACAAAATTTAGAGAAACTTTTGAAAAAATTGCATTTTTCAGAATTGAAATGCATCTGCTTGTAAAACAGACGGTTATACCACCCAAAATAGTTACTAGTTCACATTTCCCATATGTCTACTTTAGATTGGCATAGTTTTTTGAACATTATTTTATTTTTCTTGGACGTTACAAGGCTTAGAACATAAACAGCAATTTCTCATATTTTTAAGAAAATTTCAAAAGCCTTTTTTTTAAGGTACCTCTTGAGTTCTGAAGTGGCTTTGTTGGGCCTATGTATTAGAAACCCTGATAAAACACCCCATTTTAAAAACTAGACCCCTCAAAGTATTCAAAACAGCATTTAGAAAGTTTTTCAAGCCTTCAGGCATTTCACAGGAATTAAAGCAAGGTGGAGGTGAAATTTGCAAATTTCATTTTTCTTGCTGAATTTCAATTTTATTCATTTTTTTTCTGTAACACAGAAGGTTTTACCAGAGAAACACTACTAAATATGTATTGTCCAGATTCTGCAGTTTTTAGAAATGTCCCACATGTGGCCCTACTGCGCTCGTGGACTAAAACACAAGCCCTAGAAGCAAAGAAGCACCTAGTGCATTTTAAGTCCTCTTTTTTATTAGAATATATTTTAGGCAGCATGCCAGGTTTGAAGAGGTGTTGAGGTGCCAAAACAGTAGGAATCCCCCAATAGTGACCCCATTTTGGAAACTACACCCCTCAAGGTATTCATTTATGGTTGTTGTTACCATTTTGACCGCACAGTTTTTTCACAGCACGTATTTGATATGGGCTGTTAAATGAAAAAAATGTCATTTTTTCCAATAAAATGTCATTTGTGATCAAAATTTCTTATTTTCACAGGGAAAAAAATACCCCATTTTGTTGCCCAATTTGTCCTTAGTGTGGCAATACCCCATTTGTGGTGATAAACTGCCGTTTGGGCCCATGGGAGGGCTCAGAAGGAAAGGAGCGCTATATGTTTGTTGGAGTCCAGATTTTGCTGGATTGGTTTTCGGGTGCCATGTCGCATTTGCAGAGCCTCAGAGGTATCAAAGCAATGGAAACCCACCAAAAGTGACCCCATTTTGAAAACTACACCCCTCAAGGAATTCATTTATGGTTGTTGTTAGCATTTTGACCACACAGTTTTTTCACAGCACCTATTTCAATTGGGCTGTGACATTAAAAAAATGACATTTTTTCCAATAAGATGTAATTTTTTATCAAAATTTCTTATTTTCACAAGGAACAAAATACTCAATTTTGTTGCCCAATTTCTCTTGAGTGCAGCAATACCCTATTTGTGGCAATAAACTGCCGTTTGGGCCCATGGGAGGCCTCAGAAGGGAAGGAGCGCTGTGTGTTCTTTGGAGTACAGATTTTGCTGGTTTGGTTTTCGGGTGCCATGTCGCATTTGCAGAGCCCCAGAGGTATCAAAGCAACGTAAACCCATCAAAAGTGACCCCATTTTGGAAACTATACCCCTCAAGGAATTCATTTATGGGTGTTGTGACCTTTTAGACCCCATAGTTTCTTTCACAGAACTTATTTGAATTGGGCTGGGAATTAAAAAAATATATATTTTTTCCTATAATATGTCATTTTAGCTCAAACATTCTTATTTTCACAAGAAATAAAATACTCCATTTTGTTGCCCAATTTGTCCTGAGTGCGGCAATACCCCACTTGTGGTGATAAACTGCTGTTTGGGTCCATGGGAGGTCTCAGAAGGAAAGGAGCGCTGTGTGTTCTTTGGAGTCCAGATTTTGCTGGATTGGTTTTCGGGTGGCATGTCGCATTTGCAGAGCCCCAGAGGTATCAAAGCAATAGAAACCAACCACAAATGACCCCATTTTGGAAACTACACCCCTCAAGGAATTAATTTATGGGTGTTGTGACCATTTTGACTCCATAGTTTTTTTCACAGAACTTATTTGAATTGGGCTGGAAATGAAAACAAAATTATTTTTTTCAAATAATATGTAGTTTTGCCTGAAAATTTCTTATTTTCACAAGAAACAAAATACCCCATTCTGTTGCGCAATTTGTTCTGAGTGCTGCAATACCCCATTTGTTGTGATAAACTGCCGTTTGGGCCCATGAGAGGGCTCAGAAGGAAAGGACCACCATTTGGCCTACTGGGGATTTTCTAGTGCGAAGTCATGTATGCAGAAGCACCTGAGGTACCAGTACAGTTGAAACCCGCAAGAAGTGACCCCGTTTTAATAACTACACCCTTAAGGCATTCATCTAGAGGTGTAGTGAGCATTTTGACCAGAGACCTACACCCCATAAACTGTAATGTGGGTTCTCCCGGGTATGGCAATACCCTACATGTGGCTGTTATCAGCTGCCTGGACACACAGCAGGGCTCAGAGGGGAAAGACGAAGGGGGATAAGCTGTGGGGAGTGCATCAGGGTAAGTAAAATTGGGGTAAATTATAAACCAAGGGATGTATGATAAATTTTAAAACTGACTTTCATACAGAGCTCTGGTTATTCGGGACACGTGTCACATTGATATATTGTGTCATCCCTTATAGCAGACTTTGCACCTCTTTTGACTTTTTCCCTTCTTGCCAGTTTGGGGAACTTCTCCTGGAAAGTGTTGCCGCCTTGGTACGATGCGTGTGGCCCCGCTTCCAGAAGTACTGGGTGCCCCCCCTTCTTGGTCCCTAAAGATTAGGTTCTTGATAATCACCTCTTAAAATTCCAGGAAAGTTCCCGTCTGGCCTGCACCTCGACGTAGCACGTACGCATTGTACAATGCCATCTGTATGATGTGCCCGGCCAGCTTTTTATAACACACCGCATGGCGCTGTAGGGCTTCAGGATTTGATCTGACAAGTCCACACCTCCCATGTACCTATTGTAGTCCAGGATGCAGTCTGGTTTGGGGGTGGCCTTTCCTTCATATAGCCTAAACCTGTAGGTATACCCGGATGCACTCTCGCAGCTTATACATCTTCACGCCATACCTTGCCCTCTTACCCAGCAGGTACTCGCGGAATTGAACCGTCCCTTTAAAATGTACCAGGGACTCATCAATAGAAATACACTTCTCGGGGGTGAATGCTTGGGAAAACCGGGCACTGGAACGGTCTAATAGGGGTCTCCGTTTATACAAACGGTCAAAACTGGGGTCATCTCGGGGTGGGCACGGCTCATTATCAGTATAATGTAAGAAGCGAAGTATTGCCTCATTTATTTATTTTTTTAGGTTCCAGTTCAGTTCTGAAGTTGCTTTGAGGGGCCCATATATTAGAAACCCCTATCAAATACGCCATTTTAGAAACTAGACCCCTCAAAGTATTCACAACAGCATTTAGAAAGTTTATGAACCCTTTAGGTGTTTCACAGAAATTTAGAGCAAAGTAGAGGTGAAATTTACATTTTTTTTTTGTCAGAAAATCCTCTTTATACCATTTTTTTTATAACAGAAAAGGATTTATCACAGAAACGCAACTTAATACGTATTGCCCAGATTCTGCAGTTTTGAGAAATATCCCACATGTGGCCCTCGGGCGGTAATGGACTAAAGGAGCGGCCTCAGAAGCAAAGGAGCACCCAGTGGATTTTGAGCCCTCCTTTTTATTAGGCACCATGTCCGGTTTGAAGAGGTCTTGTGGTGCCAAAACATTTGGAACCCCCCAAAAGTGACCCCAATTTGGAAACTAGACCCCTTGAGGAATCCATTGTAGTTTTCATGGGGTGCATGCGGCTTTTTGATCAGTTTTTATTCTATTTTTAGGTGGCGTGGTGACTAATAAACAGCAATTCTACTATTCTTTTTTTATTCTTTTTTTTTTTACTGCGTGCACCGTGCGCTATAAATGTCATATTCACTTTATTCTGCGGGGCGATACGATTACGGCGATACCAGATGTTTATAGTTTTTTTTTATGTCTTATGGCGTTTGCACAATAAAATACGTTTTGTAAACAATCATTTACTTTTTGTGTTGCCTTATTCTAAGAGCCATAACGTTTTTATTTTTCAATCAATAAAGCCGTGCGAGGACTTATTTTTTGCGTAACGAACTGTAGTTTCGATCAGTACCATTTTTCGGTACATGCGACTTTTTGATCTCTTTTTATTCCATTTTTTGGGAGGTGAAGTGACCAAACAATTGTGATTGTGGATCGGTTTATTATTATTTTCCTTTACGGCGTTCACCGTGCGGGATAAATAATGAAATAATTTTGTAGTTCAGGACGTTACGGACGCGGCGATACCAATTATGTACAGTTTATTTGTTTGTTTATATATTTGTATTAATAATAAATGACTGATAAGGGAAAAAGGGGGATTTTTACTTTTAATACTTTTAAAACTTTTATTTTCTTATTTTTACACAACTTCTTTTAACTTTCTTTTTACTGTATTACTTTGTCCCACTAGGGGACTTGAGGGCAGGAGGCCCTGATCTCAATTCTAATACACTGCACTACATGCGTAGTGCAGTGTATTAGAACTGTCAGCTACTCACTGACAGCAAGCATAGTGGGTCCTGACGTTGTCAGGACCCACTAGGCTTCCGCCTATGGCATAGTCGGACACCATTGTTTGGTGTCCGGTTGCCATAGTCACCATCGCCGGCCGCTATCGCGTAGCAGGCCGGCGATGGCAGCTTAACTCCTAAAAAGCCGCGATCTCTATAGAACGCGGCTTTTAAGGGGTTAATCAGCGGGGACACAGCGATTGGTCCCCGCTGTAGGAGCTGTGACAGCTGCTGAACAAGACAGCAGCTGTCACAGCTCCTGTATGTGTCGGGAGGACGGCCGAAACGGCCGTTACTCCCGAGACGTACTATTCCGTCATGGAGCGCGAACGATACAGCTGCCATGACGTAATAGTACGTCCAGGAGCGGGAAGGGGTTAAGAAGTGCTTTATCTCGGCCCCAGTGCTGATTCAGCCTAACCAAATGGAGCCATTCATCGTGGAGGTTGACGCCTCCGAGGTGGGAGTGGGTGCTGTCTTGTCCCAGGGTACCAGGTCCCTCACCCATCTCCGTCCCTGTGCCTACTTCTCCAGGAAGTTCTCGCCCACTGAGAGTAACTATGATATTGGCAACCGAAAACTCTTATCCATTAAATGGGCATTTGAAGAGTGGCGCCACTTCCTGGAGGGGGCTAGGCACCAGGTAACGGTCCTTACTGACCACAAGAATCTGGTTTTCCTAGAATCTGCCCGGAGGCTTAACCCGAGACAAGCTTGATGGGCGTTATTTTTTACTAGATTCAACTTTTTGGTCACCTATAGGGCTGGGTCTAAAAATATTAATGCTGATGCACTGTCGCGTAGCTTCATTGCCAGTCCTCCTTCGGAGGAAGATCCTGCTTGGGTTTTGCCCCCAGGTATAATCATTTCCTCTGTTGATTCTGACCTAGTCTCCGAAATTGCGGCTGATCAAGGTTCAGCTCCCGGAACCTTCCTGAGAACCAGCAGTTTGTTCCCTTGCATTTCCGGCTAAGGGTACTCAGGGAAAATCATGACTCTGCACTATCTGGCCATCCAGGCATCCTGGGTACCAAGCATCTCATTGGCAGAAACTATTGGTGGCCTGGGTTGCTTAGAGACATTAAGGCCTATGTCGCCGCTTGTGAAATTTGTACTAGGTCCAAGACTCCCAGGTCCCGACCAGCGGGCTTACTATGTTCTTTGCCCATTCTTCAGAGACCTTGGACCCATATCTCCATGGATTTTATCACCGATTTGCCTCCATCTCAAGGCAAGTCGGTGGTGTGGGTTGTAGTAGACCGCTTCAGTAAGATGTGCCATTTTGTACCCCTCAAGAAACTATCCAATGCTAAGACGTTAGCTACCTTGTTTGTCAAACACATCTTGCATCTCCATGGGGTTCCTGTCAATATTGTTTCTGACAGAGGGGTACAATTTGTTTCATTGTTTTGGAGAGCCTTCTGTAAAAAGTTGAAGATTGATCTCTCCTTCTCCTCAGCCTTCCATCCTGAAACTAATGGCCAAACGGAGAGGACTAATCAGTCTCTAGAACAATATTTAAGGTGTTTTATCTCTGACTGTCAATATGATTGGGTCTCCTCCATTTCCCTCGCCGAATTTTCCCTTAATAACCGGGTCAGTAACTTGTCAGGGGTCTCCCCCTTTTTCTGCAACTTTGGGTTTAATCCACGGTTCTCCTCCGTTTCACCTGGTAGTTCCAATAATCCCGAGGTAGATGCCATTCATCGGGAACTGTGCACAGTCTGGGCACAGGTTCAGAAGAACCTAGAGGCGTCCCAGAGCATACAAAAAACTCAGGCAGATAGAAGACGTTCTAGTAACCCCTTGTTTGTGGTCAGGGATCTGGTGTGGCTATCTTCAAAAAATTTGCGCCTTAAAGTCCCGTAAAAAAAAATTGCTCCCCGGTATATATGGCCGTACAAGGTCATTGAAGTCCTTAACCCTGTCTCCTTCCGACTGGAGTTACCCCCGCCGTTTCGAATACACGACGTGTTGCATACCTCCCTCCTTAAATGCTGCTCCCCGTCCTTGGCTCCCTCGAGGAAACCTCCGGTCCCTGTTCTCACCCCTGAAGGGGTAGAATTCGAGGTGGCCAAGATTGTGGACAGCAGGATGGTCCAAGGCTCTGTGTCGACGCCCGTGGGTAATTTGTCTGCACCTGCTCCTAAGTCTCAGAGAGTGACTACATCTTCTACAACTCAGGCTGGCAGTCTTAGGAGTGGGAGAGCCTATCACAGCCTGGCCAGACGGAGCTAGCTCCCGCCCTCTGTCTATTTATACCTGCATTTCCTGCTCCTCCTTTGCCTGTGATTCTCCTGTTTCCTGGCTCTGCTGCTGCTGCTTGAAGTATTTGTCCCTGCTTCATATTGACCCTGGATTATTGACTACTCTCTGCGTTTGGTACCTCGTACACTCCTGGTTTGACTCGGCTCGTTCACTAATCTCCTGCTCTGCGTTTGGTAACTCGTACACTCCTGGTTTGACTCGGCTCGTTCACTACTCTTGTTGCTCACGGTGTTGCCATGGGCAACTGCCCCATTTCCTTTAGCTTCTGTGTACCCTTGTCAGTTTGTCTGTCGTGCAATTATTGAGCGTAGGGACCGTCGCCCAGTTGTACGCCGTCACCTAGGACGGGCCGTTGCAAGTAGGCAGGGACTGAGTGGTGGGTAAATTAGGGCTCACCTGTCTGTCTCCCTTCCCCGTCATTACATCCATCTCTCTTTTTAATGAAGAAGAAGCCTGCCCGGCCGGGGAGGAAGATTTTCGAATAAAAACCCTCTCCAAGTTCTTCTTGATATAGGCTGACATCGATAAAGTCTCTGGCAAGGAGAGAGGATATACTCGTCCACGGGGAAGAGAAGCATTGGGAACCAGTTCAATGGGACAGTCATAATTCCGATGTGGAGGCAACGTCTCAGCCTCTCGTTTGCAAAAGACATCCGCAAAACTGGCATACTGAGATGGTAGACCGGAAATTGACTGAGGCAGAGGGGGCACAACAGGACGGACTTGTGACAGGCAATGGCTATGGCATCTGGAACCCCATTGAAGAACCTCTCCAGAATTCCAGTCAAGTATCGGGGCGTGTAGACGGAGCCATGGCAGACCCAGCAGGATAGGATTGATAGCCTTGGGTAGTACCAGGAAGGTGATCCTTTCTGAGTGAAGAGCTCCGACCCGTAGTGTCAACGGCTCTGTGATGAGCATGATCGGATCAGGCAATAGTAGACCATTCACAGAGGCAACATCCAGGGGTCTCTCCAGACGGACTGTGGGTAGACGAAAACGATCCACTAGATCCTGCTGGATGAAATTAGCAGCCGCTCCAGAGTCAAGATAGGCGGAGGAAGGATGTGATGTCTCTCCGGTGACGATGGCCACAGGAATCGATAATCTGGAAGAGGTTTTAACGTTTGGAGACGTTCCACCTAGAGTTGCCTCTCCAATCAATCCTAGGTACTGGAGTTTCCCGTTTTTTGTGGGCATTGGCGCACAAAATGACCCTTAAGGCCACAATACATACAAAGTCCAGAGGAGCGTCTGCGCTGCTTCTCCTGTTCGGATAACCGGACTCCTTCTACCTGCATGGGTTCCTCAGGTAGCGCACTAAGAGTGGACAATAGTGGTCTCTGCACTGATGGTGCCGGCTCTCCTGTCGAACCTTTTGAGAGCACTCCCGGATTCTCATATGAACCCGGGTGGCTAACAGGATGAGGGCATCCAAGGTAGAAGGAAGGTCGCGGGCTGCCAGTTCGTCCTTGATGTGAGTGGACAGTCCCTGCCAGAAGGTCGCCACCAGTGCCTCATTGTTCCATGCCAGCTCGGCTGCTAGGGTACGGAAGGAGATAGCATACTCCCCTATTGTGGAGCCTTCTTGCTTGAGGGTCAACAGAGTGGCTGCGGATGAGGATGTTTGACCCGGCTTCTCAAACACGGCACGAAAGTACTGCAGGAACAAGGCTAGGTCTGCGGATACAGGTCCTTGTTGCTCCAAGATTGGGTTCGCCCATGCGAGGGCCTTGCCAGCGAGGAGGGAGATAATAAACGCCACGTTGGCCTCCTCGGAGGGGAAGAGATGAGGCCGTAGCCTAAAATGCACCGTGCATTGATTGAGAAATCCTCTACATGCTCTGGGGTCACCGTCGTAGCGAGGAGGAAGAGGCAGAGGAACTGTGGATCCGGAACAAACAGGAGGAGCAACGGGCAGTGGCACAGCAACAGCCTCAGGAGGAAGAACCGGAGGTGGAACAGCGAGTAGATCCAGGCGGACCAGGATAGAATTCACCGCCTCGAGGAGTTGATCCTGACGTGTGCATAGGTCATGCATCTCTGTCTGTATCTGCTGGACTGCGGTCTTGGGCTGGCCAGCGGGTTCCATGGCCTGAGCGTACTGTCACGGACACAGGGTATGTGGACCCACTAGGACGCTCCGCCGTAGCGGGGAGGCAGCTGACCAGGTCACAGTCTATGCGAAAGTCAATGGCAGACAGTAACGCTTGGGTACCTGAAATAGTCCGGACGGTGGCTGTGGCTTCAGCACGGATGGAGGCTGGTGCGGCAGGTGGCACCAGACGTGGCGGGCAGTATCCGATGAAGCAGAAGGCACTGGATGTGGCAGAAGACACTGGACATGGCAGAAGACACTGGACGTGGCAGAAGACACTGGATGTGGCAAACGACACTGGACGTGGCAGAAGACACGACTCCAACGCTGGTAGGCACAGGAACTGGAACAATACGGAATACAGGAACGGGTAACAGGGCACGGGTAACAGCTGGAACGGGGAAACACTAAGGGACCATTTGCGAGACAGACTGGGATAGACTTACAACGCTCAGGCAAGGATCAGAAGGCCTGGGGCCTTCTTATAGACCAGGAAATCCGGGCATTTGATGATGATGACGATCCTTTTGTGCCCGCGCTGGCCCTTTAAGGCCGTGCACCCTATGGGACACAGCAGGACGGAGCGGAAGTGAGCGCTGGCGTCTCCTAGGAAGGAGACAGGGACCAGCGCTCACGGATCCATGGCTGCGGGCGTCGGGGGGGGGTGAGTAAACCCGACGGACCGCGGCCATGGACGTTACACTAGCCCATGTCACTGTCCTCAAGGAGTTGTGGGAATGGGGCATGGCACATCCTGGAGAGTCAGCTATCATAAAAATTCCAGCACACCAAAAAGGGCATGATCCCTTGGTCCTGGGAAACAATAAGGCGGATGAATCCGCCAAATTGGCTGCAGTGTCCGGGGTCCTCAGAAATCCAGACACTGAAGATTTTCCCACATATCAAATTGCAGTGTGCAGTAGTAACCTTAAGGATGGTCACGTGTCTTTTGAGGAGGAACAATCCAAAGATCCTCTTCTAATGACACACATCACTGCCCCACAGAATCCTTGGTCAATAAGACAGGGTATCCTGTGCTACGGCACGAGTGCAAACCCACTTCCCCTACCAGTAGTCCCGCAGCTTCTGCAAGCAGGACTGATGAGACTCTATCATCATCTATTAGGACACCTTGGTCTGGATAATAAATTCTTGTCCCTAATAAAGGACAAATTATACTGGCCATGAATATCCAAAACCGTAGAGGAAGTGACGCAACAATGCCTGGTGTGTGCCCAAGTTAACCCAAGAGCCCCAGCTCTAAAGCCGGTATTGCAGCGGGTTCCTCTAGCAGAGGGACCATGGTCTGCAATATAAATTGATTACGTAGGACCATTAGCAGTTAGCCATAATTGTCGCTATGCACTGTTGGTTGCGGACGTATTCTCGAAATGGGTGTAAGCCATCCCAACACCAAATGATACAGCTGCCGCTACTGCTCGAGTTCTTTGGGTGCAGGTTCTATCACGATGGGGCATGCCCAGATTGATAGAATCGGACCGAGGAACTCACTTCACTGGCAAGGTAATGAATGCACTTTGTGGACTATTGGACATAAAGCAAAGATTTCATCTACCTTACCATCCCCAATCCGCAGGTATAGTGAAGCGAATGAACCGCACCATTAAAACATGACTTTCTAAAGCACTGCTGGAAAAAGGTACCGCGTGGGTAACTTCCCTCCCAGCTGTGCTTATGGGTATCTGAGCCACAGAGGCATCTTCAACAGGTGTCACCCCATTTGAAATCGTGACGGGTCGCAAGATGCCGCTCTGTTTTCCAAACGAGCCTCAGATATCTGAACCCATTAAAAATTGCCATTGCCAGGGATGTGTATCTCCAACAGGTTCAGTAGAACCTGAAGGATTTGCTGCCACACACAGCAATCCGGATGCACAGACTGTATATACAGAGGGAGACTCCCTTGCCCTCTGTAGGTGACATCGTGATGATAAAAGTGTTCCGCAGGGCTGTTCCGTGGGATGCAAACTGGGAAGGACCCTACCAGGTCCTGGAGGTAATGGGTGAGACCATGCTAAATGTATGAAGGCCGAAATCCTCCAAGAAAAGGTCAAGTAGACGACAAACAGTTTTTTGGATCCACATCGACCAAGCAAAAGCCACCGAAAGCCTCCCCAGCTCAATAGTATATGGGAGTTGGGTGAGGGGGGTGGTAGGTTGAAGGTGGATGACAGAACACACTACATATACATTTAGGGAAGGCATGTTACACACATTATCCCTTAGAAGATCTCAGGACGAAGGAACATCACTGAACCGAGAATCGTGGGGGGTAGTTACCACATGAAAAGGGTATGTCTCAAGTTTTTTATGCTAGTGGCAAGCATGATTTTGGTGGATCTTGGCTCTTCTGGGGATAGGTTCGAACCCACATTAGGTACAGATGGCAGATTAGTTGGGTTACCAAGTCTTCTAGCCATAGAATGTTTGGAATGTAGAGTGCTGGGACCATACAACAACCTTACATTTGAGCCAGGGCAGTGGTATTTGTATGGGTTCCAGAGAGAAGGTTTTTTCAGTGGTGTAGTTCAACACTATACTCCGGTGGAGAATGTATCTGTCATACAACCTGACTTACATGCTCTATGCCTCAAGGAATAAAGACATTTTCGGGACTTAGACATGACGCCCACTAAATCCCTGAGTTGGGTATCAAAGAATCCACATTTGCATCCTTACATGCAAGCGTCGGCTAATACAACAAAGGTGTTGTGCACTAGGGAAGGAGTTCTAAGTCCTGAAGATGTCACAGGGGCAGAGTATAGTGGGTGGTATATCCTTACAGCCATTTTTCTGAGTACTAGTAGTCAGGTTGGTCTGAAAGTAAGGACTTATTTTGACAGACACATACCCGTAATTGGCACCCGGAAGGCGTACTGTATGTTGAGGGATTCTTATATGGTCATGAATAGGAAACCAAAATTTGCACATGGACATGTTTTCACAGACTGTTTACGGACCAGTATAATGATGTTGAAGCTAAACTGCAGTAACTCTGGGCAAGTACTATGGAATGATCAGGGCGGTCAGGTAAAACTGGAAGGCTTGTACAGAGCAACAGTTTTATGAGTACGCACGGATGCCAAGGATCAGAGGTATACTAAGGTAGAGGGATCCCCATCCATATGATCTTTCATGATTACTATAATGAGTTTTAGCTGTGTACCGGAGGTAGCAGGACATTATTTTGTCACCTATGCCCACTGGGAACCGGATACACAGATGGTGATGTCAGACACTAACTCCTAGAGATGGGATATAGTATATAATGGGGTGGATGCCCCAATTATTGAGGTATGGATGGACGGGCCCCTATGACTGAGGAATACCGGAATAGATACGTATCTTCCGATTGGAATTACCCCAGAGGCCGGAATATTAACTTCAACATCAATATACATGGTTCCTTTAAATGGCCGTCTTGTGAAGCAGTCGACGAAGGGTGCTGGACATTTACACAGTGGGTCTATTTTTCCAAATTTAAACCCATCTGGAACCTAGTATTACAGGCTGGAGACAGTGATGAATGGTATCCCTTTAAAGGAAGAGGTCAGGTATGTGTGACGGTGGTATGAATTTCTTACGAATCCGATGGTCTCAAGCCAGTGAAACCTCATTCTGACTCTTGTAACATCCCTACTCATAGATTGGCAGATCCAATCCTCCTCAGTTATCATCTCCCTGAAGAATTATCATCGATACTAAATTTGTGCTATACACATGGAGATTTTCGGTAGATGATTTCAGGGTAGATCATTCGGATCATAGATGTGAGGAGTTTGTGAGGAACCAAATTTACATGATAAGAGGATGGGTAGAGGCGGGACAAGAGGTAAGAAAGGACAATAAACTCTGGAGTAACAGGAAACTAAGGGATCTGTTAGCCATGGGCCTAAAAGGAGGTGCGTTGGGAGTAAGAGCTATGGACACTATGGATCTGGAAGTCCTAAGGAGTAAACTTGGGAATCTGGGTAGAGACCAAGATTGATGTAAACCATGTCCTTGAGGGTTTGCAGCATGCGCACAAAGATGTCAATACCTCTATATCTTCTGCTCTATGAGAGAAGTTTAGAAGGTTAGTTGTAGGTCTCCTGGAGGAGCAGGACAGAACATAACTTGCTCTGGCATGTACACAGATTCAGGGGGAACTCTCAGGCAACTTGAAACATATTGTGTCTTCACTGTATAGCGGTCACTACCCATTTAACCTCCGACAAAGGATAAGTCCTCTAATATCTTCATTTGCAATGAATCATACCAACTGGTGGGTAAATCAGTGGCATGGGTGCTGGAATCTGATGTTTTTCCCGCCTCACCCTTGGCACTCATATCGGTCACTGTAAGACAGGGTTATAGTGCCACACACCTAGGTGTTGTCTTAAATCAGAACATGGTGCTTCATCCACTGCTCCCCTCGGATATCCTACCCTATCAGGGCAGCCATGCATATCTGTTTGATACAGATGGATTTGGAAGAAGGAGGATGCTATCCCCTGCCAAGGTAATTACGTTCGGGTGCTTAGACACCAGTGTTGGGTTACCGAGGGGTACTTTGAAATGAAGGCCAACCAAATACCCTCTTTGGGTCAAGGGTATTGGTATCAGATGCAGAATGTTTCATATACCATCCACGCGACTAACTGCACCAAAAGAGGCATACTACTCCCAGGAGCATATTGTACCATTAATCCCTTACTACGCATTGATGTGGCGGATCAGAAGGGAAGAACTCCTCCTGAAAAAAGGCTTGACATCCATCAAGACACCCCTGTGAGACTCCAGACGATTCCTCTTGGGTTTGGCATCAAACTGAGAGAGCTCCTGCTAGACTTCAGGGAGGAAGAGGATGTCGTGGAGAAACTGAAGGATTTCCAAAATCGAGCCACCATTCAGTTGGAACATGACACAACGAACATCACAGGAATTGTAAACAACCTTGAGACGACTCGGAAGTGTCTTGGTGGGAGAGCTTGTTTGGATATAGTCCCAAGTCCACTTCCTGCTTTAGTTTACTCATCCACCCGGTGATAATCCTTCTCATTCTCGTAGTAATCATGTACTTCTGACTATTCATCGCGTACAGACGAATGAAAGGACTGGTCGAGCAAGTACGACGAGGTCAAGCAGAAAGCCATGAATATTTTCGTAGACGGAGTTTAAAGACATAATGATACAGTACTGCAACCCGAAATTGTTTATTGTGTGTATATATATAAATATATATATATATATATATATATATACAGTTAGGTCCAGAATTATTTGGAGAGTGACACAAGTTTTGGCATTTTAGCTGTTTACCGAAACATATTGAATATACAGTTATATAATCAATATGGGCTTAAAGTGCAGACTCTCAGCTTTATTTTGAGGGCATTCACATCCTACAGTAAGATCAAGTACCAGAATAATGGGAGGAAGAAGGTATGGAGAAGGCTTGGAATGGCTCATGATCCAAAGAACACCACATCCTCTGTAATACCTGGTGGAGGCAGTGTGATGGCATGGGTGTGCATGGCTGCCAAAGGCACTGGGTCACTATTATTTATTGATGATGTGACTGAAGACAGAAGCAGCCGGATGAATTCTGAAGTGTTCAGGGATATATTTTCTGCTCAGATTCAACCAAATGCAGCAAGGTTGATTGGACGTCGCTTCACAGTACAGATGGACAATGACACAAAACGTACTGCGAAAGCAACCCATTCGTTTTTTAAGGCTGTAACGTCTATGGCCGCGGACCCTCATCCTGACTTACCCTCTGATGGCCGAGGCCATGGACGAGCGAGTTCCTGACGGCAGCTCCCTCCTGGTAGACACCGGCACTCACTTCCTGGTCTGGACACTGTCTCCCGCAGGGCTCGCGCGCCCGCGCGTGCACGGCCTTAAAGGGCTAGTATGCGCACAGTTGCAGAATACTGTAATTAGCCCAGAATGCTTCCTCTCGAACCTTGCCTGAGCGTTGTTGTGTTACCTTTAGTTTGTCCTTGCAAATGGTCTCCTAGTGTTTTCCAGTTCACAATGTTACCCGTTCCTGCTGCCTGTACCCTGTATCCTGTGCTACCGTGCCTCTGTGCCTTCAAGAGTTGGAGTCGTGTTGTGCCCTCCACTGCATCTATTGTGTCAGACCCCGCTGGATGTCAGTCTACTTTCTGAGCCTCATCTTAGCCTGAATCCACCGCTACTGTCTACATTGCCTCAGGTACCCTTTCTAAATTATAGACATTGCATTGTACCTGTTTGGCCAGCTGCTATCCCACTACGCGGTATGGCCCAGTGGGTCCACACCCCTCGCCGTGACAGTACACTCAGGCCGCTGGTCAATTCAAGGGCCTGTCACCTTCCCAAGCCATGCAAGCGGACCTGCAGGACCTGCGAACACGTCAGGATCAACTCCTTATGGCAGTAAACTCCATGGCACTACAGCTAGGGGAGCTAGCTGCTTCCTCCACTGCTCCTGTTACAGCTTCTCTGACTGATCCTCCGGCTACACCTCCTCTCAGCATCGGTTTTGATCCTCGGTTCTCGCTGTCATTACCACCTCATTTCTACGGAGACGCAAGTGCGTGCAGGGAATTTCTCAACCAGTGTCATATTCACTTCACCCTGCACGCCAGAGCATTTCCCTCAGACGGCGCCAGGATCGCCTTCATTGTTTCTCTGCTAGCTGGCAAGGTCCTGGAGTGGGCGAAACCAATCTGGGACCGACAGGGACCCAAGACCCGAGACTTCCAGGGGTTCCTGCGGTTATTCCGTACTGTGTTCGAGGAGCCTGGATGAGTTTCAACGGCAGCTACTTCTATACTGAACCTTCGCCAGGAGGACACCTCCATGGGCGAGTACACCATCCAGTTCCGGACCCTGGCATGAGAGCTGTCCTGGAACCAAAAGGCGTTAGTAGCTTCCTTCGAGCATGGTCTGTCATCCGAGATCAAGGACGAACTAGCTGCTCGTGATCTACCACCTACCTTGGACGACCTAATTTGACTTGCCATCCGGGTTGACATGAGGCTCAGAAAAAGATCTCAAAAGGTTCGTCGAGAGAGAAGGCTTCCTAGGTTGGCTCCCAACTTCCAGCAACCCCTCTTGTTCTCATCTGTTGCTCCACCGAGGTCCCGATGCAAGTAGATCGGCTTAGTCTATCTGTACAGGAGAAACAGCGCAGGCGCACTTCTGGACTCTATCTATATTGCGGCCTCGCTGGCCCTGTCGTGCGGCTGTGTCCCCAGAAGCAAAAAAACTCTAACGCCTAGGATTGGTTGGAGAGACAACCCTGGGCGACACAGCATTGGACAAAGAACTCTCCTCCAAGCTGTCCATCACTGTGACTATTGTCGCTGGCGAGAGGCCCCATCTGGTCTCTGCCTATCTGGACTCTGGTTCTGCAGCCAATTTTATACATGGAGACCTTGTGGATCTTCTTCACTTGCCCACTACCCTTCTGGAGAAGCCGTTGATCGTTGCCTCAGTAGATGACTGCTGCTGCCCGATCCAATATTGTCTGTGACCAAGCCGCTGATGCTTCAAGTGGGAGCCCTTCATTCTAAGCTCATCTCCCAGTTTGTCCTGCCCAAGGCCGTCAACCACGTGTTGCTGTGTTTGCCTTGGCTCCATCTACAGTCCTGGATTGGAACTCCGGAGAGGTTCTCCAGTGGGGTCCCAAGTGCCTCAACCGCTGGCTTGGGCATATCCATCCGCCTCAGTCTCCTCCACGTCGGTCATTGGCAGGGTTGCCCTCTTGCTACTCTCAGTTCTCAGATGTCTTCGAAAAGAAGGAGGCAGAGACGTTGCCACCACATCGAGCATATGATTGTCCTATTGACTTGGTCCCTGATTCGTCTCCTCCTCACAGTAGAGTATACCCTCTCTCCTTACCTGAAACCCAGTCGATGTCTGCCTATATTAAGGAAAATCTAGAGAGGGGCTTCATACGCAAATCCTCACCCACGGCCGGGGCCGGGTTTTTCTTTGTTAAAAAAAAGACGGATCCCTCCGACCCTGCATTGACTTCCGGGGTCTCAACCAGATCACGGTAAAGAACAGATACCCATTGCCTTTAATCTCTGAACTGTTTGATCGCATACGGGGGGAAATTTTTTTTTTCCAAACTAGACCTGCGGGGTACCTACAATCTAATCCGGTGATGAGTGGAAGACGGCATTTAATATGCGTGATGGGCACTACGAATACCTGGTTACGCCCTTCGGCCTGTGTAACACCCCCGCGATTTTTCAATAATTTGTCAATGACATTTTCCGTGATCTCGTCTGTGTGGTGGTGTATCACGATGACATTTTGATTTTTTTCCCCAGATCCAGTAACTCATCAGAGACATGTCCGCCAAGTTTTGCTTCAATTAAGGGAGAATTACCTATATGCCAAGCTGCAGAAGTGCATGTTCGAGAGAAAGTCTCTACCCTTCCTGGGCTACATCATCTCCGATCAGGTCCTCAAAATGGATCCTGAAAAGGTAAAGGCTATCTTGGAATGGCCACGCCATCAAGGCTTAAGGGCCATACAGCGCTTCCTGGGATTTGCCAGCTTCTACCAGCTGTTCATTCCCAACTTCTCACTGACAGCCCCCATCTCTACCCTCACCAAAAAGGGCATGAATGCCAAGGTGTGGATTCCAGAAGCAGAGGCCACGTTCAAGAGCTTAAAGAAGGCTTTCACGTCAGCCTCAATCCTTTATCATCCTGATGTGTCCCTACAGTTTTCGTTGGAGGTGGACGCCTCCTCTGTTGGTGCTGGCGCACTTCTGTTCCAGAGAGGTTCCAAAGGCAAGACTGTGGTATGTGGCTACTACTCTAAGCTTTTTTCTCCCGTAGAGCGCAACTACTTGATTGGGAATCGGGAGTTACCGGCCATCAAGCTGGCTCTGCAGGAGTGAAGACACCTACTAGAGGGCGCAGCTCATCAAATCCTGGTCTACATGGACCATAAGAACCTCACCTATCTCCATACGGCCCAACGGCTGAACCCTCATCAGGCCAGGTGGTCGCTGTTCCTCGCTTGGTTCCAGTTTGAGCTCCACTACCTCCCTGCCGACAAGAATGTGATGGTTGATGCCTTGTCTAGGTCGCTTGAGACAGAGGACACTGTGGAGTCCCCACAGAATATCATTGACCCTTCCTTCATCATCTCTGTCAACTCTCTGCAAGTTAGAGACATTCCTCCGGGAAGGACCTTTGTACGTTTGGCAGACAGAGGAAGAATCCTTTGCTGGGGACACAGTTCCAAGCTGGCAGGTCACGCAGGTGCCTGTAAGACCCGAGATCGAATTGCCCATCAGTTCTGGTGGCCCACGCTGCCCAAAGGCGTTATGGATTTTGTCTCATCCTGTACGGTGTGCGCAGCAAATAAAGTTGCCCACTCCAGACCAGCTGGTCTGCTCCAGCCACTGCCTGTACCCCATTCCCTCTGGCGACATATTGCAATGGACTTTGTCACATATCTGCCTCTCTCTGCTGGATGCAGTGTGGTCTGGGTAGTGGTGGATCGATTTTCCAAGATGGCTCATTTTGTTCCACTGACTGGTTTGCCTTCTGCTTCCCGACTGGCCAGTCTCTTCGTCCAACACATCATCCATCTACATGGCTTGCCTCTGCATATTGTCTCGGATGGAGGGGTTCAGTTCACCTCAAAGTTCTGGAGAGCATTCTGCGGTCTCCTCGGTGTAATGTTGGACTTCTCCTCGGCCTACAATCCCCAGTCCATTGGTCAATTCGAGAGGGTTAAACAGATTATGGAGAACTATCTGTGGCACTTTATCTCCAGGCAGCATGATGACTAGGTGCAGCTGCTTCCTTAGGCTGAGTTCTCTTATAACAACCATACTAGTGAGTCCACCACCTCCAGCCCGTTCTTCATTGTCTACGGCCAACATCCACGAATACCTCTTCCTGTTTCCACTATGTCACAGGTGCCTGCAGCTGACTCTACTTTCAGGGACTTTCTGCAGATATGGCAGTAGACCGATCTTCTATTCTGCTGGCGGTCGACTGCATGAAGAAAAAGGCAGAAACTAGAAGACGTGAACCTCCCCAGTTTCTTCCAGGTACTAAGGTCTGGCTGTCTTCCAACAATATCCAGCTGAGGGTGCCATCTTGCAAATTTGCCCCCAGGTTCCTCGGACCCTTCGAGATTCTGCTGCAGATAAATCCTGTCTCTTACAAGCTTCGGCTGCCTCCCACTCTCAAGATCCCAAACTCCTTCTATGTCTCCCTGCTGAAGCCTGTGGTCCTGAACCACTAATCCAGGACTCCTAGTTCCGCAGTGGCTCCTGTCGGCTCGTCAGGGACATTCGAGGTGAGGGAGATCTTGAACACCAAGAAAGTAGGAGGAAGAACGTTTTATTTGGTGGATTGGAGGGGATTTGGTCTAGAGGGGACGTCTTGGGAGCCAGAGGAGAACATCAATGCTCCTGCCCTCGTGAAGAAGTTTCTCTCCCGCTTTGGTCCCAAGAAGAGGGGGCGTAAGAGGGGGGATACTGTAATGTCTATGGCCGCGGACCGTTGTCCTGACTTACCCTCTTACGGCCACGGCCATGGACGAGCGAGTTCCCGGCGGCAGCTCCCTCCTGGGAAACGCCGGCACTCACTTCCTGGTCCGGACACTGTCTCCCGCAGGGCGCGCGTGCACGGCCTTAAAGGGCCAGTACGCGCACAATTGCAGAATACTGCAATTAGCCCAGAATGCTTAGGGACTATTAAAGGGGCTCTGCTCTCTCAACCCTTCAAACCAAGAAGAAAAAACGGTCACAACCATATAATGGAAAAAATAAAAAAATCCTTTATTGTAGTCAATTAGACATATGCACACAGACAACATTAAACACAATAAAAACTTATAACCCTCGCAGGATAAAAGATGGAATCAGAACATTCACGCAGCGGATAAACCAGATAGTAATCCGGTCAGACGATCCCCCAAAAATGCTAAAGTGCATGGATGGTAGATTTTTAAACAGGTAATAGGAATTCCTTTTTTTGCACAGATTGGTATATAGAGGTAAGTAGATGTAAATACAATCAAGCAATTACGTTTGAGCAACAATATACCTACACCTGCAAAATACGGGAATAGCCGGGAGATCAAGACCGGGGGTCCGCTGCTGAAACCCGACGCGCGTTTTGCTGATGCTTCGTCAGGGGTTTAGCCGCCCAGTGTTGCCTGAGTGTTGTTTTGATACCTTTAGTTTGTCCTTGCAAATGGTCTCCTAGTGTTTCCCAGTTCCCAGTGTTACCCGTTCCTGCTGCCTGTACCCTGTATCCCTTGCTATCGTGCCTCATTGCATTGCACCTGTTTGGCCAGCTGCTATCCCGCTACACGGTACGGCCCAGTGGGTCCACAAAGGTTTGACAAAGGCAAAGTGGAATATTCTGCAATGGCCAAGTCAATCACCAGATCTCAACCTGATCGAGCATGCATTTCTCTTGCTTAAGACAAAACGTAAGGCAGAAAGTCCCAAAACAAGCTACAACTGAAGACAGCTGCAGTAAAGGTCTGGCAAAGCATCACAAAGGAGGAAACAGAGCATTTGGTGATGTTATTGGGTTCCAGACTTCAGGCAGTCATTGCCTGCAAAGGATTCTCTACAAAGTATTTTAAAAAAACAATTTTATTTATGGTAATGTTAATATGTCCAATTACTTTTGAGCCCCTGAAATAAGGAGGCTGTGTAGAAAAATGGTTGCAATTCCTAAATGTTTTACAGGATATTTTTGTTCAATCCCTTGAATTAAACCTGAAAGTCTACACTTCAATTGCATCTCAGTTGTTTCATTTCAAATCCAATGTGGTGGCATGCAGAGCCCCAATCATGAAGATTGTGTCACTGTCCAAATAATTCTGGACCTAACTGTATATTTGTAAAGTGTAAATCTGAATCAAAGGGTCGTACAAAAACTTCCAAGGTGTACATATAGACATTCTAGGTGTAGATATGTGTCCACAACATAGGCATGCTCAGTGAGGACATGCCTGTCCCACAGTGAGTGAGTGTGTACATGTAGGCGGGCATATATTTACAGCCTGTAGTCACCCCATTTACATGTGTACCCTTGACATGTTTATGGAATAGTTGGAGATGCTGTTTGAGCATGAATCCCTATATGTACATATACCTATGATTTGTTATATTTTTGTATGTTTGGTTATTTTACACTTTGTTTGTATGATTGTGTATGACTGCTTTGTTTGGAAGCGATGGAGACAGGGGATACTGCTTTGATTTCCTGTCTCCATTTTAAACTTCCCACGCACGTGGGAGCTGTCGCACAAATGCTCTCGCGGGCTTTTGCGCGCGTGCGCAATCGCGCGGGATTTCACGCAGGCGTACGGAGCAGCAAAGCAAGTAGACTAACGTTAATACAGGAAAAATGTAGGGGAGCTAGGCATAACCCTAGTGACCCTGATATAAAGGAGGTAGTACTAGTGGGTGACACGAGTAAGTGAACCCCGCTATTACCGCACCCCCTTTTACAACTTGTGATCCCCATAAAATAAGGATTCTGGAGCATCTTTCCTTAGAACTCTGCATTGTACCGTTCCTCTGTTATTCCCACTACAAATTTATGAATTAATAAACAAATCAGTGTTACTAGTTGGGGGGTGTGATAGTTTGACCATGCCCAATCAGTGTGCATAGTCTCAAACTGTGTAGGAACATGCCCATTTGACAAGAGGAATGTTAACACCCAGTTGTCAATTTATTTATACATTTCTAGGAAGAATAACAGAGAAATGGCACAACACAGAGTGCTAAGAAAAGATGTCAAAGAATTGTAATTTTATGGAGAGTATTCACTAAAACAAAACTTGTCAGGAGAGATGACAGGTCCTTTTTAATCATATATGTACAGAGTTTTCTTATTATAACCAGTATATATTTTAGTTCTAAAATTGAAAAGCCAAGCAAATACATAATATTATCTTTCTTATCTATCTGAAAAGTATTTTCAACCTTTAAAATACCTCTGCAGATGATGAAAAATCAATGCAGATGCTCTTCAGGACACAGTAAATGTAAATGTTTTCATTTTCGTTATCCATCGTTGCATTCCAAGAGCCATAACTTTTTTATTTTTCCATCAAAATAACTATATGAGGGCTTATTTTTTGCGGGGCGAGTTTTATTCTTTAATGGTACCGTTTGTGCTGTACTGTTAAGCCCTGCCTCTGAGAGTACTGGTGGCAGACCTGGAGGTCTTCAACAACCAATCTCCAATCCAGGCCATTGTAGGCGGGTGTCAGCTGTATGAAACAGCCAGCACCTGACGCGTGTGATTCGGGCTCAGTTACCAAGCCCGTGCCATCGCACATCCGTCATACATTTACTGCAGATGTCACTAAGGTGTTAAATATAAACTAAATTTGAATTGCAGTTTTTTATATGTAGGATACTATAAATTATGTAATTGAGCCTGACATTAGTATTATAGTTTGGGCTGATAAAAATGAATATATTGTAAAGGAAAAGAGAAATTACTTTATGGTATCCAATATTTTCCCTTGTTGTTTTCTTATTTTCTATTACTTTACTTACTTTCTCCTTTGCCCCCTTCTTTATACATTTTGAACACATATCTAAGTAGTGGTGGGGAAAACATTATCGCTTACCATCTGTGACTTGCCATCTGGACAGTCTCTCTAGTATTGGTGAGCGCAATCAGTTGTAGATATATGTCTCCTGAAATAGGAAAAAAGCAAAATGTGATAATATTGACAAAACAAAAATAAATGTTTTATCCAAGCCACATGTTCTCTCGGACTTCAAATAGTCACTAAGTCCCTGAATGAAAGATTTAATTTCATATATATCCATAAAAAAGGAAGATGAAAAAGGTCTGTATCTGCAAGAGAAAGATAGAAATTCTACTATTTATATTTCTTCCAACAATATAATTACCATACCCTACGTAACTGAATCAATACTGTGACCAAACCCATAGCATTCACAGATAGAAACAAATAATCATTTATTATACCAGGACTAATTATATATTGCAGTATGTATCATTGTTTGGCTCTATTCACATTGCTCATCTCTACATGTAATAAAACTGTAAACTTGCATGTCTGTGCATTGAAAATATTTGTGGAAAAAAATAATTGGGGGGATGAAGTATAAGTGATAGAATGCATTAAGATCATTTTTTGAATTTTTGTCTGTTTGTTTGCGCACGCATCACGTAAAAACTACTGACCCAAATTTTAGAAAAACATAGGGGTCAACTTGAAGTAACATTTAGTTTTTATTTCATCGCAATCGATTCACTCAATCAGAAGATATGCAAATTTAATGTGTTCAAAACTTCATTTACATTGCATTAGTACAACAACAAACACATGGAAACCATGGCAACCAATCACATTTTTACTTTAATTTTGTATTGTCTTGGAAAAATAGACACCAGTAAGTTGCTATGGACAACTGCTCCAAATTTCATCTATACTGATTGTTATATTACATAGTTAGTACGGCTGAAAAAAGACACATGTCCATCAAGTTCAACCAAGGGACAGGAAAAGGGAAGGAAATATTTCTACACATTGACATAGGAGCTAATATTTTTTTGTTCTAGGAAATTATCTAACCCTTTTTTAAAGCCATCTACTGTCCCTGCTGTGACCAGCTCCTGCGGTAGGCTATTCCATAAATTCACAGTTCTCACTGTAAAGAAGCCTTGTCGCCTCTGCAGCTTGAACCTTTTTTTCTCCAGACGGAGGGAGTGCCCCCTTGTTTTTTGAGGGGGTTTTACAAGGAACAGGATTTCACCATATTTTTTGTATGTGCCATTAATATATTTATATAAGTTAATCATGTCCCCCCTTAGTCGTCTTTTTTCAAGGCTAAATAGGTTTAATTCTTTCAATCTTTCCTCATAACTTAAATTCTCCATGCCCCTAATTATCTTCGTTGCTCTTCTTTGTATTTTTTCCAACTCAAGGGCATCCTTTCTATGAACTGGAGCCCAGAACTGAACTGCATATTCTAGATGAGGCCTCACTAATGCTTTGTAAAGTGGCAATATTACATCCCTGTCCCGTGAGTCCATGCCTCTTTTAATACACGACAATATCTTGCTGGCCTTTGAAGCAGCTGATTGACACTGCATGCTGTTATTGAGTTTATGATTTACAAGTACACCCAGATCCTTCTCAACAAGTGAATCCGCCAGTGTAGCTCCCCCTAGGACATATTATGCATGCAGGTTGTTGGTACCCAGATGCATAACTTTACATTTATCTACATTAAACTTCATCTGCCAAGTGGACGCCCAAACACTTAGTTTGTTTAAATCTGCCTGCAATTCATGAACATCTTCCATAGACTGAACTATATTACATAGCTTGGTATCATCTGCAAAAATAGAAATAGTGCTATTAATCCCATCTTCTATATCATTAATAAATAAGTTGAATAATAGTGGTCCCAGCACTAAACCCTGGGGTACACCACTTATTACCGGGGACCATTCAGAGTAGGAATCATTGACCACAACTCTCTGGATACGGTCCTTGAGCCAATTCTCAATCCAATTACAAACTATATTTTCTAAACCTGTAGTCCTTAATTTACCCATTAGGCGTCTATGGGGGACAGTGTCAAATGCCTTTGCAAAGTCCAAAAACACTAAATCCACAGCGGCCCCTCTGTCTAGACTTCTGCTCACCTCTTCATAAAAACAGATTAGGTCAGTTTGACAACTTCTGTGATTAGTAAAACCGTGCTGGCTGTCACTTATAATGCTATTTATTGTCACATAATCCTGTATATAGTCCCTCAATAGCCCCTCAAACATTTTCCCCACGATGGATGTTAAGCTTACTGGTCTATAATTACCCGGGGAAGACCTAGAGTCCTTTTTGAAAATAGGCACCACATTTGCCCTGCACCAGTCCCTTGGCACTATACCAGTCACTAGAGATTCTCTGAATATTATGAAAAGGGGGACAGAAATAACTGAACTAAGCTCTTTAAGAATTCTAGGGTGTAACCCATCTGGTCCCGGGGCCTTGTGCACATTTATTTTATTTAATTTAGCTTGGACCATATCTACATTCATCCAATTCAGTATATCAACTGATATATTAACAGCACTGGCACCGGCTACATCAGCTGCTCTTTCTTCTGTTGTGTATACAGAGCGGAAGAACCCATTTAGTAACTCTGCCTTCTCTTGATCCCCTGTGATCAACTCCCCATTACCACTATCTAGGGGTCCTACATGTTCAGACCTTGGCTTTTTAGCATTTATATACTTGAATAATTTTTTGGGATTTGTTTTAGTATCCTTGGCCATCTGCCTTTCATTTTGTATTTTTGCTAATTTTATTACATTTTTACAGATTTTATTAAGCTCTTTATATTTTACAAAGGCTACAGCTGTTCCCTCAGATTTGTATTTTTGAAATGCCCTTTTTTTGTCGTGTATTGCCCCTTTCACAGAAGGTGTAAGCCATGTGGGGTTTAATTTGAGTCGTTTATACTTGTTACCTATAGGAATAAATTTTGCACTATAATAACTCAAAGTAGATTTGAAAATCTCCCATTTATCATTTGTTCCATTATTTGACATTAGTTCTTCCCAGTCTATATCCTGAATTGCAGCCCTCATCCTGGGGAAATTGGCTTTCTTAAAATTAAATGTTTTTGCCCTCCCAGCCTGCGTTTGTTTTTTACAGTATAGGTAAAATTTAACTATATTATGATCACTGTTACCGAGGTTTTCACGAACATTGACATTCCCAACAAGATCTGCATTATTAGAAATGACCAGATCCAACAGAGCTTCACCTCTAGTCGGGTCTTCCACAAACTGGCCCATACAATTTTCCTGCAACAGGTTGAGGAAATGTCTCCCCTTTGCAGTTGAAGCTGAACCATGACACCAATTAATATCCCGGAAATTAAAATCTCCCATTATCACTACAGTACCCGCCTGTGCAGCCCGCTCCATCTGTTTATATAGCTGAACTTCCATCTCCTCAGTTATATTGGGGGGTCTATAGATTACACCAAAAGTAATTTTTTCAGTGTTTACCTCCCTTTCTAGTTCCACCCACAAGGTTTCAACCTCCTCACAGTATTCACCCACTATTGTCTCTTTCACACTCGCCTTCATATCATTTCTCACATACAGACATACACCACCACCTTTCCTATTTGTCCTGTCTTTCCGAAAAAGTGTAAAACTCTGTAGATTTACAGCCCAGTCATGTGAAGAGTCCAGCCATGTTTCAGCAACACCAACTATATCTATATTTTCTTCCAGTAGCAAGGCCTCCAGCTCCCCCATTTTGCTTGCTAGACTTCTGGCATTTGTGAACATACACTTTAACTTGCCTGTCAGTTTTTCACTTTTATTATCAGAAATGTGATTTGACATTAATTGGGCCTTTTTATTTACACTGATGTTTTGTAACGAAAGGATCTCCTTATCTTGTTGTCTAGTCCTCTCCCCACATTCTGTTTCTCCCCCCACCAATATAGTCTGACCCCTCTCTAACCTGGCTACCCCTTTTTTTTCTACATTGACCTCCCTCCTCAGCCCTAGTTTAAATACTCCACCACCCCAGCTAGAATTCTCTCCCCCAGCACAGCGGACCCCCTTCCATTTAGGTGCAAATCATCTGCAGAATACAGTTTGTACCCCAATGAAAAGTCAGCCCAGTGCTCTAGGAACCCAAATCCTTCTCCTCTACACCAAGACTTCAGCCATGCATTTAACTCCCTGAGCTCCCGCTGTCTTTCCTGTGATGCGCATGGCACAGGCAGTATTCCTGAGAATACTACTTTGGAGGTCCTTCCCTTCAGCTTGTATCCTAGTTCTTTAAAATTATTCTTAAGGCTCCTCCACCTACCATTTATTCTGTCGTTGGTACCGACATGGACCACGACAGCTGGATCATCACCAGCCCCTCCCAGCAATTTGTCCACCCGTTCCACCACATGCCGAACCCTGGCACCAGGGAGACAGCAAACCATTTGGTTGAGGTGGTCTTGGCGACAAGTTATTCTATCCGTCTTCCTGATTATAGAATCCCCTACAACTATCAATTGTCTTGGCTTACCTGCATTACCATCCCGCCGACTACTAGCTGGGCTGTTCTCCCGGCTGTTAGGGAGATCAGTATCCACTAGGGCTGCCATTTCTAAGACTGACGCCCTCGCATCATCACCCAACTTGCTAATTTTGCCTGGAATGTCAGAAACCGGATCGGCCTTCCTTTTCTTTGACCCCTTTCTACTGCCCCTAACTACATTAACCCAGCTACTTAAATAATCCTGCTCACCCATGTCTTCACCCTCCAGTTCTAACCCACTAACTGCATGCTCCGTGAGCAGCAAACTCAGCTCAAGATTGTCTATCCTCCTCAGTGTTGCATTCTGCTCCTCCAGATCTCTAATGCGAGCTTCCAGGTGACCAACATGCTCACATCTGCCACAGAGATATTCACCCTGGAACTCCTGCTCCAGTCGTGCATACATATGGCAAACTGTGCACTGAAGAAAACCTCCAATCTTGCTATCCATTATCCAAGTTACAAAAAAAAAAAAAAACAGCGAACAGTTGTTAATCAAAAAGAAAAAGAAGTAGAAGAGTACTTACTGGGGCTTAACTCCTCTTTTCAACTCCAGTTTTTGGAACTCCACTTGATCTACAAACCACTTGTTTTTTCAAGGCACAGAGCAGGCTCTACAGAGTACTGAGGCCTGATTTATAGCACCTGGGACCAGCTAACCCCTCCCCCTAGTCAGCTACTCAGCAGGAAGGAAGCTGCAAAGGAAAAATGGTTTTAAATTATGTCACTTTTCAAACTTTGTAGCAAGCAAGCAATCAATACATATATCACATACAATGGCCCCCCACTTTGTCACACACAACACAGTAAGTCAATCCGGTTTTTGGAACTCCACTTGATCTACAAACCACTTGTTTTTTCAAGCCAAAGGAGAGGTTGCAATCAATCAGATTGCTGCAAATGTTTCAAGCTGCCTCAGACAAATTACAGCTCTGATCTGATTTTTTGCTAAGGACAACAACTCCAACTTTCGTCTATATTGTTTTGTTATGCATCCGAGGCACATATAACTACCAATCAGGTTTCTGCTTTCATTGTCCAAGCTGCCTTACAAGAATCTAAACCGGAATCTGATTGGTTGCTATGGAAAACAGTTCCAACATTTGTCTATATTGGACATTACACATAGAAGAGAGCTAAAGCAACCAATCCGGTCTCTGCTTTCATGCACCTAGCTGCTTCAAAAAACTATAATCTGATTGGTTGTCTCAAAGGGCTCAGACACTGGCCTCTCGGTCTCAAGAGAGTAAATGCCTCCCAGAAAAAGATCACATATTTCTTAATATAGCAGATATGCAAAAAGAATGAGACTAATTAGGTCTAAAGAATCTGAAGAAGATCATGAGGCGACAATTACTGCAGCTCAAGAGCATCAGGCCAGAACTCGTTCATCAGAAACTTCTACCCAGCGTGAGTCTCGTCTAAGTACACAGCGTGCTCGCATGCCGGCCTCTTGATCTCTGGAAAGTAATGAGGAACGCAAAGCGTGACTATCTGCTGACCGAGAGCGCCATGCATCGTCACGCGAGTCTGAAACTTTCACCGACAGAGACTCTTGCTCGAGTTGTCAGAGAGCTCGCACAGTGGCCTCTCGAGAGCTTGAAAGTAGTGAAGAATGTGAAGCGCGATTAACCGCCGATTGCAAACGTCACAACTATGCCAGAGTTCTCAAAAGCGAAGACCAATAGCAACGACGATTGGAATCAGCTAGAGAGATTTATGAACGCACGCGACAAGATAACAAAAGTTATTTATTGACTGAAAGGGAAAGAGTAGATGAAATACGGCAGGCAGAAACAGCAGCACAACGTCAATCACGCTTAGAGACTGATCAAATTCGACACTCTCTTAATAGAATGTCTATTTCATCAGAAGATTTTGATGAGTCTCAGGGGTATGGTGCAGCAAACAATGTTGTTCCTTGGGTCAATAAGGAAACAGCAGGTTTTATGTATTCCCCTAGGATTGACTATGCTGAATTTGCTTCCGTAGGTGGTATGGTCGTAATTTGCTAATTTTGCGGTGCTCTCAAATGAAGAAAAGAACCAAATGGAATCTGTTGTTCAAGTGGTAAAGTTCACATTGAAAATTTCAAGAACCTCCAGAGCTTATAAAACAACTTTTAAATGGTGACCATCCACAATCAAAACACTTCTTTGATAGTATCCGTTTATATAACAGCGCATTCCAAATGACATCTTTTGGGGCAAAACTAATTACAAAGGGACCATTCATGCCAACCTTCAAGGTGCAAGGCCAAGTTTACCATCTCATCTGATCTTTACTACCACAAGATAAGCCAAAATGTCTTCAGATTTATTTTGTATCAGATTACAATGAACAGGCCAATATCAGAAATCAGAACTTTCCACAACTAAATAGTAACCTTATATCTCCACTTCAAAACGTGCTGCATCAGGTGAATCCCTACGTGCATAGTTTCAAAGCTGCATTACGGTCTATTCCGCAGGGGCAAAGCAATGATTACAAAATAATCATCAGCGCAGATAGACGTCCTGTTGCTGAATACCGCACCAGGTATAATGCTCCCATCACAGATGAAGTTGCAGTGGTTTTAGTTGATCAGGAGTGTGATAGGCGTGACATCGTGTTGCGCACTCACGACGATCGCCTGCAACGCATTTTCGAAACACTCTGAGCTTACGACGCCCTGCAATATACTTTAATTTATTGCCACGGCGAAGATAGGTACAATTTTGGACTCTACCAAGTTAATCCTACTACTAGGGTAACAAATTTTCATAAAAATATATCAGCCCAGCAATTTTATTCATATCTGCTGCAGATATGGCATAATCGTTTGATCTATTAGCAACGATTGTCCAGCCAATTTATTGTGGACATGTATGCGAAAATAGAGACGGAGCATTTAGTGTACATACGCACTAACCAGACATGTTTACGTGCTGAAGATTACGTGCAGCTGCGAGACGCCATGCAACAAGATAATAACGGTGAAAACTTAGGGTGATTAGTTATCCTGCCATCCAGTTTTACCTGTCGTCCGCATTACATGCATGAACGTACACAAGATGCTTTCTGCTATGTCCGAAAATACGGCTGGCTTGACATTTTCATAACGTTCACAACTAATCCAAAATAGTACGAAATTTCCCGAGAACTTCTCGCAGGACAGGCGTCTTATGATAGGCATGATATTATAGCCAGAGTTTTCCACTTAAAACGAAAGTTGATGATCGACCTGATCACAAAACAAAAAGTTTTCGGTTCAGCTCTTTTTCATGTACAGCTTTGAGTGGCAAAAGCGTGGCTTGCCACACGCCCACATTCCCCTGTAGCTGCAAGAAAAAAATTGTCACCATGCTGTTGGCACGGTCATAAGTGCTGAATTTCCTGACCGGAACGAGGATCCGATATTGCATGAGATTGTAAAGACGAACATGGCACATGGCCCATGCGGTGCTTTAAATAGAAACTCTCCTTGCATGCAGGAGGGTCATTGCTCTAAAAGATACCCTAGAGCGCTTTTCACAGCTACAGTCAGGTTACATGGTCAAGAAATTGTTTTGTACAATCGATGGGTTGTCCCCTATTCACCGGTGTTATCAAGAACATTTCAAGCTCACATCAATGTCTAAATATGTAACAGCGTTGAAGCCATCAAATATATATATGTAAATACGTTAACAAGGGTAGTGACCAGGCCACGTTTGCATTGAGAAATAATAATGAATACGACAAAGTTACAAGGTTCCACTCTGGCCGAAATATAAGCTCTTCTGAGGCAGTGTGGCGCATTTTGAGCTTCCACATTCACGAGTGACATCCGCCAGTGATGCATCTTGATGATCACCTTGAAGGCGGGCAACGGGTATACTTCAACCCTGCAAATGTGGCAGAGCGGTTAGAAAACCCGAGACAAACCCTTTTGCTGCCATACTTTCAACTTTGTGAAACAGATGATTTTGCAAAAACACTGTTATATAACGAAGTTCTGTCATATTATACTTATAATAAGCAGCAAGGTGTTTTCAACCGTTGAAGACATGAAACAGCTGTGAATGGCGAGCCTGGCATTTTAAAAGAACATGTCATTGGAAGAGTCTATACGGTGCATCCAAACAACTCTGAATGCTATTACTGATGGCGGCCTTGCTAAACAAGTGGTTTGTATATCAAGTGGAGTTACAAAACCGGATTGACTTGCTGTGTTCGTGTGTGATAAAGTGGGGCTATTGTATGTGATATATGAATTGAGTGCTTGCCAAAAGAAGTTTTCAAAACTGACACAATTTAAAACCATTTTTTCTTTGCAGCTTACTTCCTGCTGACCAGCTGACTAGGGGGAGGGGTTAACTGGTCCCAGGTGGCATAAATTAGCCCTCTGGACTCTGGAGAGACTGCTCTGGTGGGCTTGCTAAACAAGTGGTTTGTATAACAAGGGGAGTTACAAAACCGGAGTTAAAAAGAGGAGTCAAAGCGCCTGTAAGTACTCTTCTTTTCTTTTACTTTAACAACTGTTCACTGTTTTTTTTTGTTTTTTTTTGTAACTGGGATAATGCATAGCAGGATTGGAGGTTTTCTTCAGTGCACAGTTTGCCATATGTATTCACGACTGGAGCCTGAGTTCCAGGGTGAATACCTCTGTGGCAGATGTGAGCATGTTGGTCACCTGGAAGCTCACATTAGAGATCTGGAGGAGCAGAATGCAAAAATGAAGGCGATAGACAATCTTGAGCGGAGCATGCTGCTGACGGAACATGAAGTTGGTGGGGTAGAATTGTAGGGTGAATACATGGGTCAGCAGGATCAGGCAAGTAGCTGGGTTAATGTAGTTAGGGGCAGTAGAAAGGGGTCCAAGAAAAGGAAGGCCAATCCTGTTTCTGATATTCCAAGGATTCTATAATCAGGAAGATGGATAGAATAATTTGTCGCCAAGACCGCCTCAACCGAATGGTTTGCTGTCTCCCTGGTGCCAGGGTTCGGCATGTGGTAGGACGGGTGGACAAATTGCTGGGAGAGGCTGGTGATGATCCAGCTGTTGTGGTCCATGTAGGTACCAACGACAGAATAAATGGTAGGTGGAGGAGCCTTAAGAATAATTTTAAAGAACTAGGCTACAAGCTGAAGGGAAGGACCTCCAGGGTTGTATTCTCAGGAATACTGCCTGTGCCATGTGCGTCACAGGAAAGACAGTGGAAGCTCAGGGTGTTAAATGCATGGCTTAAGTCTTGGTGTAGAGGAGAAGGCTTTGGGTTCCTAGAGCACTGGGCTGACTTTTCATTGGGGTAAAAACTGCATTCTGCAGATGATTTGCACCTAAATGAAAGGGGGTCCGCTGTGCTGGGGGAGAGAATTCTAGCTGGGGTGGTGGAGAATTTAAACTAGGGCTGAGGAGGGAAGTCAATGTAGAAAATAAAGGGGTAGTCAGGTTAGAGAGGGGTCAGACTTTATTGGTGGGGGGAGAAACAGACTGTGGGGAGAGGACTAGACAACAGGATAAGGAGATCATTTTGTTACAAAACAGCAGTGCAAATAAAAATGCCCAAATAATGTCAAATAATCAAATTTCTGATCATAAGAGTGAAAAACTGAAAGGCAAGTTAAAGTGTATGTTCACAAATGCCAGAAGTCTAGCAAGCTGGAGGAGCTGGAGGACTTGATACTGGAGGAAAATATAGATATATGTGTAGAAATTTTTCCTTCCCTTTTCCCTTCCCTTGGTTGAACTTGATGGACATGTGTCTTTTTTCAGCCGTACTAACTATGTAACTATGTAACTATGTAGATGGTGTTGCTGAAACATGGCTAGGCTCTTCGCACGACTAGGCTGTAAATCTACAGGGTTTTACACTTTTTCAAAAAGACAGGACAAATAGGAAAGGTGGTGGTGTATGTCTGTATGTGAGAAGTGATATGAAGGCGAGTGTGAAAGAGACAATAGTGGGTGAAGACTAAGAGGAGGTTGAAACCTTGTGGGTGGAACTAGAAAGGGAGATAATCACTAAAAAAATTACTTTTGGTGTAATCTATAGACCCCCCAATATAATTGAGGAGATGGAAAGTCAGCTATATAAACAGATGGAGCGGGCTGCACAGGCGGGTACTGTAGTAATAATGGGAGATTTTAATTACCGGGATATTAATTGGTGTCATGGTTCGGCTTCAACTGCAAAGGGGAGACATTTCCTCAACCTGTTGCAGGAAAATTTTATGGGCCAGTTTATGGAAGACCCGACTAGAGGTGAAGCTCTGTTGGATCTGGTCATTGCTAATAATGCAGATCTTGTTGGGAATGTCAATGTTCGTGAAAACCTTGGTAACAGTTATCACAATATAGTTATATTTTAACTATACTGTAAAAAACAAACACAGGCTGGGAGGGCAAAAACACTTAATTTTAAGAAAGCCAATTTCCGCAGGATGAGGACTGCAATTCAAGATATAGACTGGGAAGAACTAATGTTAAATAATTAGACAAATATTAAATGGGAGATTTTCAAATCTTTGGGTAATTATAGTGCAAAATGTATTCCTATAGGTAACAAGTTTAAACGACTAAAATGTAATCCCACATGGCTTACACCTTCTGTAAAATGGGCAATACATGACAAAAAAAGGGCATTTAAAAAATACAAAACTGAGGGTACAGCTGTAGCCTTTTTAAATGATAAAGAGCGTAATAAAATCTGTAAAAATGTAATAAAATTAGCAAAAATACAAAATGAAAGGTAGTTGGCCAAGGATAGTAAAACAAATCCCCAAAAATTCTTCAAGTATATAAATGCAAAAAAGGCAAGATCTGAACATGTAGGACCCCTAAATAGTGGTAATGGAGAGTTGGTCACAGGGGATCAAGAGAAGGCAGAGTTACTAAATGGGTTCTTTAGCTCTTTATATACAACGGAAGAAAGAGCAGCTGATGTAGCTGGTGCCAGTGCTGTTAATATATCAGTTGATATACTGAATTGGATGAATGTAGATATGGTCCAAGCTAAATAAAATAAATGTGCACAAGGCCCCTGGACCAGATGGGATACACCCTAGAATTCTTAAAGAGCTTAGTTCAGTTATTTCTGTCCCCCTTTTCATAATATTCAGAGATTCTCTAGTGACTGGTATAGTGCCAAGGGACTGGTGCAGGGCAAATGTGGTGCCTATTTTCAAAAAGGACTCTAGGTCTTCCCCGGGTAATTATAGACCAGTAAGCTTAACATCCATCGTGGGGAAAATGTTTGAGGAGCTATTGAGGGACTATATACAGGATTATGTGACAAAAAATTGTATTATAAGTGACAGCCAGCACGGTTTTACTAAGGACAGAAGTTGTCAAACTAACCTGATCTGTTTTTATGAAGAGGTGAGCAGACTCCTAGACAGAGGGGCCGCTGTGGATATAGTGTTTTTGGACTTTGCAAAGGCATTTGACACTGTCCCTCATGGACGTCAAATGGGTAAATTAAGGACTATAGGTTTAGAAAATATAGTTTGTAATTGGATTGAGAATTGGCTCAAGGACCGTATCCAGAGAGTTGTGGTCAATGATTCCTACTCTGAATGGTCCCCGGTTATAAGTGGTGTACCCCAGGGTTCAGTGCTGGGACCACTATTATTCAACTTATTTATTAATAGAATAGAGGATGCGATTAATAACACTATTTCTATTTTTGCAAATGACACCACGCTATGTAATATAGTTCAGTCTATGGAAGATGTTCGTGAATTGCAAGCGGATTTAAACAAACTAAGTGTTTGGGCATCGAGTTGGCAAATTACGTTTAATGTAGATAAATGTAAAGTTATGCATCTGGGTAGCAACAACCTGCATGCATCATATGTCCTAGGGGGAGCTACACTGGGGGATTCACTTGTTGAGTAGGATCTGGGTATACTTGTAAATTATAAACTAAATAACAGCATGCAGTGTCAATCAGCTGCTTCAATGGCCAGCAGGATATTGTCGTGTATTAAAAGAGGCATGGACTCACGGGACAGGGATGTAATATTGCCACTTTACAAAGCATTAGTGAGGCCTCATCTAGAATATGCAGTTCAGTTCTGGGCTCCAGTTCATAGAAAGGATGCCCTGGAGTTGGAAAAATACAAAGAAGAGCAACGAAGCTAATAAGGGGCATGGAGAATCTAAGTTATGAGGAAAGATTAAAATAATTAAATCTATTTAGCCTAGAAAAAAGATGACTAAGGGGGGACATGATTAATTTGTATAAATATATTAATGGCACATACAAAAAATATGGTGAATTCCTGTTCCATGTAAAACCCCCTCAAAAAACAAGGGGGCACTCCCTCCGTCTGGAGAAAAAAAGGTTCAACCTGCAGAGGCGACAAGCCTTCTTTACTGTGAGAACTGTGAATCTATGGAATAGTCTACTGCAGGAACTGGTCACAGCAGGGATAGTAGATGGCTTTAAAAAAGGGTTAGATAATTTCCTAGAAAAAAAAATGTTAGCTCCTATGTGTAGAAATGTTTCCCTTCCCTTTTCCCGTCCCTTGCTTGAACTAGACGGACATGTGTCTTTTTTTCAGCCGTACGAACTATGTAACTATGTAACTTACGCTTACTTCTACATACAGTGTGAGGACCTACTTCTTTTGCCAAATTGCGAAAGGTTGACGATATTGAATATCCTACTTACCAGGCTGCTTGTCGGGTGCGTCACTTGCTAGATGGTGATCAGCATTGGGATGGTGCTTTGGCCGAAGCATGCGTCGGCGATAGTCCACATCACTTGCGTCATTTGTTTGTCATTTTGCTGTTTTTTTATGGACTTTCGGATGCTGCACAGTTGTGGCAAAAATATCAGGAAAAATTAGTTGAAGACTTTTTCAGGAATGCACAACTAAACAATATCGGCAAACTGAATGACAGGTTGCGTGACAGTAATATGAATCGATGTTTGCTGGCTATCCAAGACATAGTTACATCTATAGGGGGTAATCCTGTTTTCAATATGGTATGCTCACACCAGCTTTAGACAAGGAACGCATTAACAGGACGTACGTGGCGGAAATAAACTATAATCCAGCAGAACTGGCCGAAACATTGCAAAACGTTGTCTTGAGTCTGACAGCGGAACAGCGGATGATATTCGATCGCGTGTGTCATAGCGTGGATGCCACTTTGGGAGAAATCCTGTTTTTAGATGCACCCGGTGGGACAGGAAAAACATTTCTCACCAAAGTCATCTTGGCCCAAATACGCAATCAAAGCAAAATTGCTCTTGCTGTCGCTTCATCGGGCATAGCAGCCACATTGTTACCCGGAGGCAAAACCGCCCATACAATGTTCAAGATCCCGATTGACTTGAATCTTACGGAAAGCCCAGTTTGTAATGCTTCTAGAATCAGCGACAAAGCAAGGGTTCTACGCAATTTCTGCTTAGTAATATGGGACGAGTGCACTATGGCAAACCGTAAAGCAGTAAAAGCGGTAGATAGAACCTTGCGAGATATAATACTAAATGACCGGCCCTTGGGTGGTATGACAATGCCTTTCTGTGGAGATTTTAGGCAGATTTTGCCAGACATACCACAAGGAACGAAGGCAGATGAAGATTAGAGCCTACCTAAAGAGCTCCAGTCTGTGGCGCAACGTTATACTGATGCATTTAACAATAAATATGTGGGCGCGAACAGGAAGCAACCCAAATTCACAAGAGTTTTCAGATTTATTACAAAAAATTGGTGACGGCACGTATCCGCAAGAAGAAGGGAAAGTTATTTTGCCTGATAATTTATGTTGTACTGTTCCATCACTGCAAGTTCTCATTTCTTCTGCGTATGGGGGCCTAATGCAAATAACAAATCATGAAAACTCTTGACTATGCGAAAGAGCTATTTTCACCACTCGCAGCGACCAGGCAGCAGCAATAAACGCTGAAATATTGACGTGTGTTTATGGGGAAAGTGCAGAATATATCTCTATCAACAGAGTCATTGAACAAAGAAGATGCTACCAACTATCCAGTGGCATTTTTAAATTCTCTAAGCACACCCGGTTTTCCGTCACACAAAATTAATTTAAAAGTCGGCGTCCCCAGAATTCTCCTTAGAAATTTAAGCCCACCAAAACTATGTAACGGCACCTGACTAAAATCACAAATCTACAACAAAACGTGATAGAAGCTGAGATTTTAGCAGGATGCGGCGCAGGTGATAGCGTTTTTATACCCCGAATCCCCCTCATTCCAAATAATTTTCCCTTAAGTTTTAAACGTGTACAGTTTCCTGTCAGCTTATGTTATGCTATGACTCATCAACAAAGCACAGGGCCAAACGCTGCACGTTGCGGGCGTGGACCTCAGTGTCAACTCCTCTGCACATTGCTAGTGTAACGTCTACGGCCACGGCCCGTCGTTCTGACTTACCCCTCGACGGCCATGGCCGTGGACATCCGAGTTCCTTGCAGCGTTGCCCTCCTGTGAGGCGCCGACACTCACTTCCGGGTATCGAGACTGTCTCCGGAGGGCGCGCGCGCCCGCGCGCGCACGGTCTTAAAGGGCCAGTGCGCGCATAATTGCAGGACGTCTGCAATCTAGCCCAGAATGCTCTGGACTATAACAGGGGCTCTGCCCTCTTGTTCTTTGCCTGAGCGTTGTTCGTTACCCAAAGTTTGTCTTGCTACTGGTCCCCTAGTGTCTTCCAGTTTCCTAGTGTTCCCTGTTCCTGTATGATGTATCCTGTTCCCGTGCTATCCAGATCTAGTGCCGTGCTGAGCTGTTGCCGTGTTGTGCTGCATTCCAAGCCTGTTCTGCTACGCCACGCCTGACGTCTACCTGCCGCCTGGTCCCAGCCAAGCTTGCCTTGCTACTGTCTACATTGCCTCAGGTATCCTCTCTGGACTATAGACTCTGTACTTTACCTGTTTGGCCAGCTGCCATCCCGCTACGCGGTACGGCCCAGTGGACTCCGCTGGTCAATTCAAGGGCATGTCACCATCCCAAGCCATGCCGACGGACTTGCAGGATCTCTGAGCTAGACAGGATCAACTTCTTGTGGCAGTGGACTCCATGGCACAGCAGCTAGGGACGCTAGCTGCTTCTCTTCCTGCCTCTATGCAAGCTCCTCAGATCGACCCTCCTGCTACACCTCCTGGCATTTCTGGCTTGGATCCTCGGTTCCCGCTGCCATTACCTTCTCGGTTCTCTGGAGACGCCAGTACGTGTCGGGGGTTTCTGAACCAATGCTATATCCATTTTACCCTGCACGACCGAGCATTTCCGTTGGACGGAACCAAGATCGTCTTCATCGTGTCTCTACTTGCCGGCAAGGCCCTGGCATGGGCAAACCCTATCTGGGAACGTCAGGGACCCGAGACCCAAGACTTCCAGGGATTCATGCGGTTATTCCGGACTGTTTTCGAAGAGCCAGGACGAGTCTCTTCGGCATCCACTGCTAACTTTAACCTTTGCCAGGAGGACACCTCCGTGGGTGAATACACCATCCAGTTCCAGACTGCCATTGTCTGACCTAGTTGTGTCTATGACCAAGCCATTAAGACTTCAAGTGTGAGGTCTTCATGCTGAGCTCATCTCCCTGTTTGCCCTGTCCAGGCCGTCAACCCCGTGCTGCTGGGTTTTCCTTGGCTCCGTTTGCACGCCCCAGTCCTGGATTGGAACTCTGGAGAGGTTCTCCAGTGGGGCCCGAAGTGTCTTGACCGCTGTCTGGGTCATATCCAGCCACTGCAGCCTTCTCCGCTTCAGTCATTGGCAGGGTTGCCTTCTTGTTTATCTATGTTCTCCGATGTCTTCGATAAGAAGGAAGCTGAGACCTTGCCGCCACATCGAGCATATGATTGTCCGATCGACTGAATGTACCCTCTCTCCTTGCCAGAGACCTAGTCTATGTCAGCCTACATTAAAGAGATTCTGGAGAGGGGATTCATTTGTAAATCCTCATCCCCGGCCGGAGCGTGGTTCTTTTTTGTCAAGAAGAAAGATGGATCACTACGACCTTGCATTGACTACCGAGGCCTCAACACCAGATCACGGTGAAGAACAGGTACCCACTGCCTTTGATTTCAGAACTGTTTGATGGCATCCGTGGGGCTAAAAAATTTTCTAAACTGGACCTGTGGGGGGCCTACAATCTGATCCGGATTCGTCGAGGTGACGAGTGGAAGACTGGTTTTAATACTCGTGATGGGCACTATGAATACCTAGTTATGCCCTTTGGCATCTGTAACGCCCCCGCGGTGTTTCAAAAATTTGTCAATGCCATTTTTCGTGATCTCCTTTATGTTTGTGTTGTGGTGTATCTCGATGACATTTTGATATTTTTCCCCAGGTCCAGTAACTCATCAGAGTCATGTCCGCCAGGTGTTGCTTCGTTTAAGAGAGAATCATCTTCATGCCAAGCTGGAGAAGGGTGTGTTTAGAAAAAGCCTCTACCCTTAAAGGGTTATATCATCTCCGATCAGGGCCTCAAGATGCACCCTGAGAAGGTAAAGACTGTCCTGGAGTGGCTACGCCCCCAAGGCTTAAGGGCCATACAATTCTTCCTGGGATTTGTCAACTTCTACCGGCTGTTCATTCCCAACTTCTCATCTTTGACTGCTCCCATTTCTACGCTCACTAAAAAGGGTATGAATGCCAAGTGTGGACTCGGGAGGCAGAAGTCGCATTTGAATCCTTAAAAAAAGCCTTTGTGTCAGCCTCTATTCTTCACCACCCTGATGCATCCCTACAGTTTTCTTTAGAGGTGGACGCTTCCTCTGTTGGTGCTGGTGCACTGTTGTTCTAGAGAGATTCGAAAGGCAAGGCTGTGGTATGTGGGTACTATTCCAAGCTGTTTTCTTCTGCAGAGTGCAACTGCTCGATTGGGGATCGGGAGTTACTGGCCATCAAGCTGGCTCTGCAGGAGTTGAGACATCTACTGGAAGGCGCAGTCCATCCTATCCTGGTCTTCACGGATCACAAGAACTTGACCTACCTACAGACGGCCCAGCGTTTGAATTCTCGTCAAGCCAGGTGGTCGTTGTTCTTTGCTCGGTTTCGGTTCGAACTCCACTACCGACCAGCCGAAAAGAATGTGAGGGCCGATGCCTTGTCTAGGTCATTTGAAACTGAGGACACTGTGGAGTCCCCACAGAATATTATTGACCCTTTCTGCATCTTCTCTGTGACCCCCCTGCAGGTTAGAGACATTCCTCCGGGAAGGACTTTTGTGTGTCTGGCAGACAGAGGAAAAATTGAAAAATCCTTCACTGGGGTCAAAGTTCCAAACTGGCAGGTCACGCGGGTGCACGTACTTTACCTGTTGAGCCAGACGGCTCCATGTTGCTCTCTCCCGTGTTAGCAACTCCACCAATCTTTATGCACACATTCCTGGTGGTTCTACTGCTAACATTGTTTAAAGGAAAGCGTTGTCGTAGTGAACCTGACTACTGAAAGAAAACTATTTTTAATTTAAGTTTGTTTATTGTCTTTGTTTTTTTTTCACTTTGTTTTGAGTATGGTCCAAGGCTAGGAATATACTTATAAAAAACGGCATCGGTACGTTTTTCAGTAGTCTGCGCGTATGAAGTCGCGGGCACACCTAGTAAGGAATATTATCAATATCCAAACTCCAATTGCATTTATATTTAGGGCTAGGTAATGTTTGAATGGGCATCCTCCCATAATAAATGAAAAGACCACTCCAAGCATATTCAAAGCATTTTAGAAAAAAAGGAGCATATAGTCAGCGTCACGATCTAGGGTATGTGGACCCACTAGGCCGCTCCGCCGTAGCGATGAGGCAGATGGCCAACTCACAGTCTATGCACAGTCTTGTGGAAGAGGTGCATAGCACAAGGGTACCTGAGATAGTCCAGACAACGGCAGGGCTCTGGCACAGATGGGGCTAGGTTTGGCAGGTTGCGCCAGACACAAGGCAGGCTCAGGAATGAAACAGAGCACAGGATACAGGAGATAGGATGCAAGGAACGGGGAACATTGGGAGCAGGAAAACACTAAGGGTCTATTTGCAATGCAGACATGGGAAAAGTACAAATACGCTCAGGCAAGGAGTGGAAGGGTGGAGCCCTTCTTATATTCCATGATGAACAGGGGTTAATTAGGGAACGTTAACATGTGCGCGTGCTGGCCCTTTAAGGCCGGGACCGAACGCGCACTTTAACGCCCAGAGCAGAGCCGGACGGCCGCGAGTGCTGGCATCTCCTAGGAGGGAGATGCCGGCGGTATGCCAGCGGTCTGTGGTCGAGGCCGTTGCAAGGTAAGGAGCGGCGGCGGTCCGTGACTACGGCTGTGACAGTCAGATATATATAAAAGTGTCTCAGGGTGTGTGGGCACCCCCTGAGGAAGCGGGACATCACGAAACACATGTTGGGGTACACAGTGGTTGTGTGGGAAGACTTTGCTGAGATGGGTAAGACTGGCCTTTGGTCTTAAACTAGGAATTATTTATATGCACTGGCGATCTCCCTTGTTTTATTAGAAAGCAATACTAATGATGGAACCAATTTTTTAGAGAGGTTTCCAAAGCTTACTTAATGTATATAGTCAATAATATACTGCACACTACTTCCCATGAGTGGACATACAATTTGTTATACCGTTTATATATTTCTGGCTATATGCTCTTTTTTTTTTTTCTAAAATGGTTTACATACAGATGTTTGGCATACAGATTTTAAGTTTTCCACCAAATGTATACTCCAGATTGATTCTTTTGGATCTCTCTGAAGCGTTTGACACTGTAGACTACCAACTCTTACTAAATAAACTGCACTCTATTGGCTTTAAGGATACTGTTCTCTCTTTGTTTTCTTCCTACCTCTCTGACCTCACGTGCAGTGTGTCATTTACTGGCACTTCTTATCCTCTTCCCCTTGCTGTTTGGGTTCCTCAGGGATCAGTCCTAGGTGCTCTGCTCTTTTCTATACATAGCCCCTATTGGACAAACTATCAGAAGATTTTGTTTCCAGTACCAGCTCTTTGCGGATGACAACTATATACATCTTCCCATGACATCACCCCAGCTCTAATACAAAACACCAGTGATTGTCTGTCTGCTGTCTCTAACACCATGCTCTCTCTATCTGAATCCGAAACGTTAAAAAACTGAGCTCCTCGTGTTCCCGCCAACTACTAACCTACCTAAACCTGATGTCTCCACCCCAGTGTGTGGCACTACCATAACTCCTAGGCAGCCCGCCCGCTGTCTTGGAATTATTTATTAGTCAAATCATTCCTTTACTCATCATAGTCAATCACTTGCACGTTGCTGTCACCTCCACCTCAAAATTTCCAGAAATAGCCCTTTTCTTACTCTGGAAACAGCAAAAACTCTTATCGTCACTCTAATTCATTCTTGTCTTGACTAGTGTAACTCATTACTAATCGGTCTTCCCCTCACTAAACTCTCCCCCCTTCAATATTTCCTGAATGCAGCAGCCAGACTCATCCTTCTGACCAAACACTACACCAATGTCCAGGGGCGTAACTAGGAAAGACTGGGCCCCATAGCAAACTTTTCACTGGGCCCCCCCAGATGCCACATACAGCCCCCTTATAGATAGCTCCCCCTGTAGATTGTGCCATACGGCCCATCTGTAGACAATGTCACACCCCACGTGTAGATACCGCCCCCCACCTTCCCTTTGTAGATAGTGCCATACAGCCTCCCCTGTAGATATTGCCATAATGCCCCCCTGTATATAGCGCCACATAGCCCTTCTCCCTTGTATATAGTGCTACACAGCCTCCCCTTAGTAGATAGTGTAACACAGCCCTCCCTTTAGTAGATAGTGCCACACACAGACCCCTGTAGATTGCGCCACACACAGCCCCCTGTAGATAGCGCCACAATGCTCCCCCTTGTAAATAGTGCCATACAGCCCTCCTTGTAAGTAGCGCCACACAGTCCGCCCTTAGTAGTGCCACACAGCCCCTTGTATATAGTGCCACACAGCTCCGCCTTGTGTATAGTGCCACGCAGCCCCACTGTATATAGTGCCACACAGTCCCCCTAGTATATAGTGCCACCCTGCTCCCCCTTATATATAGTGCCGCCCTGCTCCCCCTTGTATATAGTGCCAAAAAATCATATCAAAACCAAACCACCAATCAACTCGCTGCAGATCATACAGTGACTACATTACTGATTAGAGGCAGAACAAACATTTACATTAAGTGACTCACCGGTAATGTCTCAGATTCTACTTGTTCTATTTTTCTTTTCTTCTCCATTCGGTCGAGATCTCTATGATGATTTCTCCCAGCCACGACCCATTTCTGCAGTTTTCTGCTCAGATGTCTTCAGCTTCTCACTTTAAAAAAAATTCTGCACCTATAAACGTAGATAAAATTCTCAACATCTCTAAATATAATAGCGCCATACACTGCACCTCTAATTATAATAGCGCCATACACTGCGTCCCTGATTATAATAGTACATACACTTTGTCCCACACACATACCATGCCACCTGTAGGTAGTGCCCCCATAACCCTCAGTAGATTGTGACCCCCATAGAGCCTCTGTAGATAGTGTCCTACATAGAAGCCCCTGTAGATAGTGCCCCACAAACAGCCCCCTGTAGATAGTGCCCACATATGGACTCCAGAGCTGCAAGGCAATAGTGCTAACCACTGAGCCACCGTGCTGCCTTACATATAGCTTCCCCTATAGATAGTGCTCCACATATAGCCAACCTCTGTAGATAGTGCCTCACATATAGCTCCCCCTGTTTATAGTGTCCCACATATAGCCCATCCCTATTGACTGTGCCCTACATATAGCTCCCGGTATAGATAGTGCTCCACATATAGCCCACCCCTGTATATAATGTCCCTGATATAGCTCCCCCTGTATATAGTGCTCCACATCCCCACATATAGACCCCCCTGTAGATAGAGCCCCCCCCCCTGTAGATAATGCCACTCACAGATTTATTATTAAAAAAAACAACTTTACATACTCACATGATCCCGTTCCCACACCGTCCGGGGCAATGTAGACCTTCTCTCTTCTGAGCAGGTCTGCTGGGGCTGAACGACGCAAGCACGATGATATCATTGTGCTGCTAGCGTCATTGAAAGGAGCTGATTGGCAGGGCAGAATGACTTGCCCCGTCAATCAGCGCCTTTGAACAATGGGAGCGGCGCGATTACATCATCAAACCGCTAGCATCATTGAAAGGCTCTGTTTGGCGGGACTAGTCATCTTGCCCCGCCAATCAGTATCATTGTAAGGCGCTGAATGGTGGGTGCCATTCAGCGCTAATGCATTGATTTGTACCTGTGTGATATAGACGCAGGTACAATTACTGCAAGAGGGGGTGGCTGTCGCTAGCACCGGGGCCCCCTCTGGTGCTTGCGATGCCATCGGGCATGAGAGGGCCCTTGCCCCCCAGCCCATAAATGTTAGAGCCCGAGCGGCATAGTGGCGTCGCTACATCTGTAGCAGCCATAATAGCCACCGGCCATGGGGGGGCATGTTGGCGGGCGGCAAGGGCCCCCTCATGCTGCGGGTCCCGTAGTAGCCGCTACAGCTGCTACAGCGGTGGTTACGCCACTGTTAATGTCTCTACCCTGTGCCAGTTACTACATTGGTTGCCCATTCACATTAGAATAAAATGTATACCTATTACTTTCACCTACAAAGCTCTCTACAGTGCTTCACCTTCTTATATCACCTACCTCATCTACAGGTGCTTAGCTAAAGACTCATGGGGCCCGGTGCAAAAGTCCTTCTTGGGCCCCGCCCCAACTTCTTCTCATGACCGACAGCCCGCAGCTTTCAGCTGCATTGCTGGGTCTCCAAAGTGACCCAACGATGCAGCACTAGCAGCCAGGGGCATTGCTAAGGTCTCAGGGCCAATAGCCCCAATACATATGCCCCCAAAATGTGTGTGTGTGTGTGTGTGTGTGTGTGTGTGTGTGTGTATATATATATATATATATATATATATATATATATATATATACAGTGCCCACCAAAACTTCTGGAACACACTCAGAACTTTTGAATGGCTAGAGGTAGAGGGTTGAAATTTGGTGGGATTTAATGGGGTCATAAAATCTAGCAGTTAATGCCCAAAAAAAAAACACCCCACCCCCTTGGGGGCGGTGGGGTGGGCGGCGGCAGCAAAATCTTAAACAGCACGGGGGGTCGAGTGGGGGCTCATTTGAAAGCTCTTTTCAATACAAAGACGATGCTGCAAACGATTTTGAGATAGGATTTTTTTTCGCTGAGATATTTAACGTTAAAGTTATCATCTTCATTATCGGCTACCGCCGGTGTTAGCATTACCCAAAATGTACCGCACGGGTAAAATCCTAAATGTGCGTGGGCGTGTGTGTGCGTGCGTGTGTGTGTGTGTGTGTGTGAGCTTGGGAATGTCACATCAAAGTGACTTTAAATTACGTATTATTATAACCGGCCTCGGCGATACAAAATGGACCTTGTCTACGATTGTAACATGATTTCATGTGTACACATTTCGGTAGTCGCTTGTTGTGCTCCATTTGAGATGTATGAGGATTACCATGTACAGTGAGCAGAACATCTAAAGCTTTTTCATCATTACTAGCATGTTTGGGTCTTCCGGATCTTGGTGCGTCTTTAATTGAATCGGTTATTTCCGAAACAATGAACAGTTCTTTTAACAGTTGACAATGAGATTGGATCACGGATAGGATAAGTGGCATTGAATAAAGCCGCTACTTCTCTATAGGATCTTATTTTTTCTTCGCCACACCCTCTCATCATCAATAAAGTGATCCTATCCATCTCGTTCAAATGCATTTTGTGATATGACAATAGAAATGTACAAAAATGAAAATTACTCTCCGAATTAGCGCTCTCTGAAATTCACAAGTGACTACCGAAATGTGTACACATGAAGACATGTTACAATTGTAGACAAGGTCCATTTTGCATCGCCAAGGCCGATTGTAATAATACGTAAAAACTGTGGTAATGTTTGCCTGCTGCTATGCTGTATCTGATGAGGAGTTAGGTGCTTATAGTAACTCAGAGTCCCGAAATGAAGCATGCCCCTGACATCTATGCGAGAATGCTTCCGTGGTGTACAGCAGAATATCTGCTGTTGAAATAATATCGCTGGCATCCTGGCCAGAGTGACCAAGCTACAGACCCCTGATGATAAGTATTGAAACGCGTAGGGTCGGTTGTTAGGAGGAATTTTAGCATAGGGAACAGTAGCATTGTTGTATACCTTAGCATTAGGAGTTTCCGGTGCGGTTATCACGGACTCTAGTGTGGTTTAGGGTCAAAACTACTGTTATGACCATGTTTAAAATGCTGATTCCGGATTGATATCTTTATAAAATACTGAGTTATAGAGGGTTTACAAACTGGATCAGAACTCGGTATTTATTGTTTAATACGTTTTTAATACACATGGTGGGGCTTTTTCACGGTGGTGATTGTACCCCTGTTTTTAGAGAGTTATAAAATAAAGTGACGGGGAGGTGACTGGGATAACCTTATTCTGCGTAAAGAAGCCCAGTGGATTTACAGATTGGCGTGCGTACAACCAGAGGGTTTAAATGAGCAGTGAATCTACTAATTTTCCTATATTGTGGGAGCACAATTATATACATTGTTTAATACAGTGAATAATACAAATCAATACAGTTCATTACATAGTACATTATATCTGGGTATGGCAGCCTTTGCACTCTCTGATTTAAGTACAGAAGGATGGATGAGTGAAGCAAAAAGTGTCTTCTCTGAGTGTGAACTGGTGCGTCCCTTAAATCCACCTTCAAAAACCTGACTAGACTACATAAGGATTATACAAGGAGCTGGTGGGAGATTCAGAGTCTGGAGAACTATCTCAAGAACAAAATAGTACCTAGAGGCCTGAGAGTACCTATTGCCCCAGCCTCCAGATTAAAAACACCTAATATAAAAGAGAGGTGGGAACAGGAGATCACAGGGACTATCACTGAGACTAATGCAAATTTTGGTTGAGGAAGAGAAAATTCAGTTTGATCACATCAGTGTTGAACTAAAAAAAGAAATTGAGACGGTTAAGACTCTGGTTGATACCCCTGGTTTCGAGAAAAAAGATAAAATCCTACAACAAACTCTAGAGAGGTTCACTAATCATTTAAAAGAGCGTAAGCACTTCCAGTTCCAGAGAGATCTGCAGGAATTTAGGGAGAAAAAAGCCTACGATTTTGTTAACGAACAACAACAACAGCACCAACAGCTAAATAGGGGACCAAGAGAATCTGACCCATCTACATCTGAGAGTGAAACAACAGACTCTGAAAGAGTGGGCACTTTCTTTGGGACTGGTGGTGGTAGACAGAAATTTAGGGGAGGTGCCAGAGGTAGGAATAGAGGCCGGGCCAGAGCCTCTTCCAATAGTGGCAGTAATTTTTTATCCAACAATCCCCCCATTTCCCGCTACATGCTGAGGGGACAAAAGGATTAGTGAAGGGAATAGGCACGGATAAGTTACAAATTATTAATTTATCTGAATATAATCTGAGCGCATCTGAGACCATGTTATTAGAGAAGGGGCTTTCATTTGTCCCCACAGTGAAGTTTGATTCATTTACCTGGATTAAGGACCTAAATTTGTTTGCTCAGAAACTTAAATGGATAAAATTCTTTAAACATCATAACAGAAAAAAATGTATGGAAATGGGTTTAGAAGAATCTGATTTGGAAGGCCTAGAAGTTTTGGAGGGATTGCTTGAGGAATCAAGTAGAGCCCCAGGACTAGGCCCCTTTACCAATCTTAAGACCAAAAGTAGGAAGTTGCCACCAATAGGAGACTTTACTAATGTGGATTTATTTGTTGACATGGTGGGAGATGAGATTAAAGCATTGAGTCAGGATATGAGGGGTATTGACAAAAAATTTGTCTTGGTCTGAACGGCTAGCTCTAACCACGTTGGAGAAAAAACAAAATATTGTCTTAAAAGCATCCGATAAGGGTGGGAACATCGTGGTTATGAGCAGGGAAGACTACAAGAAAATGTGTGAGGACATTTTGCTCAATCCTGACTGTTATACCATCTTAAAAGATAATCCCACAGCACTGTTCAAAAAGGAGCTTTTGGGCATTTTGTGTGATGCAAAAAGCAGGTCCTTGATCAGTGCTAGTGAATTTAACTTTTTATTTCCACAATTTCCCATCATGGCATGTTTTTATAGCCTGCCCAAAATCCACAAAGGGTATCCCCCCTTACGTGGCAGACCTATTGTTTCAGGCATCAACAATCTAACTCAGAACGTGAGCACATATATAGATCAGGTGTTGCCTCCGTTTGTACTGGGTCTTACATCATATGTACGTGATACCATGGATGTCTTGAAACAAATTGAAGGTATCACATTGGAACACAGTACATTTTTGGCTAGCCTGGATGTAGAGGCCTTGTATTCTTCCATTCCACACAGACTTGGTTGTGAGGCGGTAGAGTACTTCCTTAGTTCCAGAGGTACTCAATTTGTGGCCCATAACCAGCTTGTTCTGCAGTTATTACATTTTGTGCTGGAAAAAAATGTATTTATCTTTGAAGACAGGATTTTTCACCAGCAATGTGGTACAGCAATGGGGAGTCCAACTGCTCCCACCTATGCAAATTTATTTCTTGGCTGGTGGGAAGAGACAATTGTTTTTGGGGATAGGTTTGCTAAATGGACTTCATCAATAGGGATCTGGATCAGATATATTGATGACGTGCTACTGTTTTGGAATTCAACAGTGGAGGAATTCAACAGTTTTGTAGCCGCCCTTAACAAAAACGATCTAGGGCTAAGGTTCACATGCGAAATCAGTAATCAGGAACTGTCCTTTCTAGATCTTAAAATTACTAAAACAGCGGAAGGTACAATTCGTACTACAGTACACCGTAAGAAAACAGCAACCAATAGTTTCCTGCAATGGAACAGTTGACACCCTTATCCCCTCAAACGCGGTATCCCCAAAGGCCAGTTCATGAGAGTACGCCGGAACTGTAGCTCGATGGACGATTTTGAGAGACAGGCGCAGGAGCTCACAACTAGATTGAAGGATAGAGGCTTTCCCATGGGAGTAATCAGAAGGGCCTATGAGGGAGCGAGAGATGCAGACAGGCAGAGTCTTCTTGTTCCTAGAAAACGAAGGGAAGAGAGAGTCACGAGACTCATAGGTACTTATGATTCCAATATGAAACAATGTGAAATTATGCAAATCCTGAAAAGGTACTGGCGTATTCTTAGTACTGATGCAGACCTGGTAGACCAGATTACACAATGGCCTTCAGTAACGTTCCGGAGAGGTAAAAACATTAGGGATAGGGTCATGCATAGTTGTTTTGACCCCATTACACAAGAAGGAACATGGCTGGACAGACAGATACCAGGTACACATAGATGTGGCAGGTGCAAGGCCTGTGAGTTCATCCTAAGAGGAAACAAATTCAAGAGTGTCGCTACGAAAGTGGAATACGACAGTCGTGATTTTGTTAATTGCAAAACAGCAGGGGTGGTTTACCTGATCACATGTCCATGTCCACTGAATTATGTGGGCAAAACGGTGCGGCAGTTTCGGCGCCGGACCAGAGAGCATGTTGGAGATATTGTTCATTCTAGAGATACTCCTATATCCAAACACGTACATGCAAAACATCAGGGTCGTGCAGAATGCTTAAAATTTCAGGCAATTGAACTCATAAGGCCTCCCAAACGGGGAGGTGACTGGGATAACCTTATTCTGCGTAAAGAAGCCCAGTGGATTTACAGATTGGCGTGCGTACAACCAGAGGGTTTAAATGAGCAGACAAATTATGCGTGTTTTATTTAAATATGCATTTTTATCGTCTGTTATCCTTTCAAGGCAGCCAGATATACATATGGCTGTTATGACAGGTGTCTTTTCAGCTATTTGCATTTATTGATTGGGCTAACATGCAAAGTCTTTTTCAGCAGGTGTTTCAATAATATTTCGTAGTGTGGTAGACATTACATTTATCTATACAATATGTACTTACAGGGAAGGTGCTTTATCAATGGCAGTCCAGTTGCTGGTTTGAGCTGATCCGCAATATCTATCCAAATTCCTAATATTGTTATACTCCTTCCTTATAATGGTTAGTTTTTGGCAGCATGGGCGATGCGTTTGTGGCCTCTACTGCGCCTGCGCGTTCGGTTTTGATGCGGTCGATGTTGGTTCCGGGTCTGTCAGCTGACGGCCGGGAGTCACATGGACAGGCGTCACGAATTCGGGTGGCGAGTTTGATTGGCTGGTTCGGTTAGCGCTGCCGAGAACGGGGGGAGGAGTTAGGTGCTTATAGTAACTCAGAGTCCCGAAATGAAGCATGCCGCTGACATCTATGTGAGCATGCTTCCGTGGTGTACAGCAGAATATCTGCTGTTGAAATAATATCGCTGGCATCCTGGCCAGAGTGACCAAGCTACAGACCCCTGATGATAAGTATTGAAACACGTAGGGTCGGTTGTTAGGAGGAATTTTAGCATAGGGAACAGTAGCATTGTTGTATACCTTAGCATTAGGAGTTTCCGGTGTGGTTATCACGGACTCTAGTGTGGTTTAGGGTCAAAACTACTGTTATGCCCATGTTTAAAATGCTGATTCCGAATTGATATCTTTATAAAATACTGAGTTATAGAGGGTTCACAAACTGGATCAGAACTCGGTATTTATTGTTTAATACGTTTTTAATACACACGGTGGGGCTTTTTCACAGTGGTGATTGTACCCCTGTTTTTAGAGAGTTATAAAATATAGTTATATTTTACTTATATATCACTTCAGTGAATCTCCTATGCTGTATCTGGCTGGTTATGAAAAATGAGAGGGACCCCACATCGTTTTTTTTTCAATTATTTATTTATTTTTTAAAAACGACGTGGGGCCACATGTCTGCATTATAAACCATTTTCACATTCAAGTAAATCTACATGCAAAGTGTAACAGTCAAAGGATTGAGGTTCTTTTCAAGAATTTGATCCATTATTTCTTGCACCTCTTCTTTGTAAGGGAGTCTGCTATACTTGGTGCTTACTGATCTATTCTGACACTTCGACACTAGTACAAGTATGCACAATCAGATTCTGTTCACCCATCAATTAACTAGTGAAAGTTCATATACTGTAGTTTCTATTTCTTCATTTTGGGCTATAGTAGCAATATAAAACATCTACAGCATTAATGCTCTTTTTACTTCATTTTTCTTATAGCATTGATTTGTGTCCTTGAGAAGATCATCTATTATTTTGAGTAACAATTTCTTACATTGATCTTGATCTCACTATCTGTCATTTCGAGAATAGCTTCCATTGTAAAAGCTTCCCTTTTTAACCTTGCTTGCTTGCTTTACGTTTTTAAAGAGTATCTGTCACTAAATTGCTATTTTTATGTTTTTGCACAAATATGAGAATGATATAAATCTGTTCTGCACTATGAGAAGGTTATTGTCCTCATATAACTCACACCATGATCCTCCTGAATTTCAGCTGTGTATATTAATCAAAGACTGCTCATAAATATTCATTAGGGGTTCCGACCTTTTAGAAAACATCATGTAGGAACTTCCTCTACCAGCTAACAGCTGTTTGGCCAGTCATGTGACCCCCGTTCACTGCTGTGTCACATTGAATGTGTTTGGTCAAAGTTGTCACTGAAGCTCCAGCCTTTAGACTCATTCAGAGACAGGGAAACTCCTTAGACTCATTTGCTCCTAAATTCCTGGAAAACAGCTGAAAGGCAGTGGCTGAACTACCGCTATAGCAGCCGGGGCCCGCAGCACGAGGGGGCCCGTGCCACCTGCCGGCACGGGCCCCCCCATGGCCAGAGGTTCCACTAGCAGCCGCTATGGCTGCTACAGCGCGACGCTACTGAAGGGGTTGTTCCTACAAAAGACATGCATCCCCCTATCCACAGGATTGGGGATGCATGTGTGATCGCTGGGACGCCCAGCGATAAGGAGAACGGGGTACCGAAAGTCCCCCGAAGTTCTCCATGACAAACCTCGGACTTCCGGGTTCTGTCTGCAGCTCCATAGAAATGAATTGGGCACAGGTCGCGCTTGTGCGTATGCGTGACCAGTTCACCTTTCATTTTTATTGAACTGCGCAGACTCCGGAAGTCCGAGGTTAGTCATGGAAAACTTGGGGGTACTTTCGGTCCCCCGTTCTCCTTATCGCTGCCATGTATCCCCTATCCTGTGGTTAGGGGATATATCTCTTTTGTAGGACAAACTATAGGCCGTTTTTTTTTTTCGGGGGGGGCTATATGGCGTTATCTATAGGGGAGTCTGTATGGCGTTATCTACGGGGGGTTCTGTATGGTGTTATCTACAGGGGGGTCTGTATGGCATTATCTATAGGGGGTGTTTGTAAGGTGTTATCTACAGCGGGTGTCTGTATGGCGTTATCTACAGGGGGGTCTGTATGGCGTTATCTACAGGGGGACTCTGTATGGCGTTATCTACAGGGGGGACTCTGTATGGCGTTATCTACAGGGGGACTCTGTATGGCGTTATCTACAGTGGGACTCTGTATGGCGTTATCTACAGGGGGGTCTGTATGGCGTTATCTACAGGGGGGTCTGTATGGCGTTATCTACAGGGGGGCTGTATGGCGTTATCTACAGGGGGGCTGTATGGCGTTATCTACAGGGGGATTGGGGCTGTAAGACGTTATCTATAGGGGGCTGTGTATTGTGCTATTGATAGGGGGGAGCTGTGTGGTGGAATCTATAGGGAGGCACTATCTACAAGGGGGGGTTGTGTGATACCCAGCGGAGGGGGGCCCCCAGTCAAAAGTTTGCTATGGGGCCCAGTCTTTCCTAGTTACGCCCCTGCTCAAAGTTTCAATATATAAGTAAGATACCTTATTTAATTACACATTACCAAGAGAATATTTTGTTATATAACATTAGATATAATTTAATAGAATAATCTACCTGCAGTGACAACAGGAGACACAGCCAAGTGCGGGAGGTCCGGACGCAGCTAGCCTGAAGATCTGCAGCACAATATTGAATAAAAGAAGCACTTTACTGCTTTGCTCTTTTTATATTATTTTTCCACAAAACTCAGAAGGATGGGTCTTGTGTTTTTCCAAAATGTATCATTACAGGAAGAAAAAGCCAACCAATTTAACCTAGTGTGAACATAGGATTAGAAGTATTGATCGTACTCATGGAACACTTCTTTTTAAGCATAATACAAATACAATTCTCAAAGCCTCCATAACTCTAAGTCAGGCAAACGTTTCTAGCAGGAATCCTTACAATTCCGTTTTCTTTATTCTTTATACTGTAGTTGACACTTTCCATCATAAGCGGTGTTACTTTGACCTTGGCCTGTGTTTAAAAATACAACACCCCATGAACTTTTATCACAGAACTTGAGAAGTGCAATGGAGCTAAATTAAGAGATTTACCTTCTGTAACATTTCCTGACAGTGCTTTTAAACCAAACACTGCAAGGTTTGTGTTTTGGGTTCTCAGTCAATGAACAAAGCTCCTTTTATCTGTCATCCAGACATCGAATGAGTTTTTCACCAGCATCACTGAAGCCTAGGGGAACAATCATTAGCTGTGATATTAATCAACATGGAAATAGCTTCCTCTCCTACAGGAATGCTTAGGCTTTGCCTTCCTTTGAAGGCAGACAAAATTTGCAAGTGTCCCAGATTTCACCTCACTTTAAAATGTAATTTGTATAAGACAGCGCACAGCTAATCTAGTAATTAATATTTAAGATGAATATCATACTTGCATGCATGATACTTAATAGCACAACTCATTGGGTTGATAAGATACTGATCAAAATATTTATGTAGTCTTTTTACTGCTGACAGACACAATGCAATTTTGCCTACGTAAATGTATGTTCCCACAGGCAAGAACAGGCGCTTTAGAACTATTTCTAGGTAAAAGTCTAATGTAGCGATTTATCAAAGTTGCATTATAGTTCTGTGGTGGGAAAAAAATGCTTTTCCACTTCTCTTCATATATTTTACCTCATAAAAATATTGGACTCTAGGGTAGGACAAATGACAACTCAATTTTGATAAGAGAAATATAAACCGATGGCATATAACATTAAAAATAGAACCAAAAATACTTATTGGGGCTTTGAAGCCTAAAACAGCTGTATACAGGTTGGGATAAATGATTGTGTAATAGATGGTTCTGGATTCTTAGAAGGCACAAGGACATATACAAACAATTTGCATATCTCTGTGTTTGATTGAGAATTACCAGCCTTCATTTTTTGGATTCATAATAGGATTAGAAATAGATGCGCCATACATCTGGTCATATTTCCAGTCCGCGGGAAGTTCATATATTTCTATTGCATAATAGAGCCTCCAATAGAGCATGCTATGTATTTAGTATGTAATAGTGAATAGCCCAAACAACAATTATGCATCCATATTTAGGGAGAAATTAATAACTTATATCCTCGTAGACTATCCTGCTATACTCGTCCTGATGCCCGAATCCACAGTGCATTGACTTTATATTTTAAACTAAAGAGGTTTAACCCCTTAACGCTCCAGGACATACTATTATGTCATGGTAAGTGCATCGTTCGCGCTCCATGACATAATAGTATGTCATGGAGTAAACACGGCGCCGTTCGCGCAGGGCGCGTTCATGAGCTGTGATAGCTGCCGTTTCCGACAGCAGGCTATCACAGCTCAATGTGCAGGGACCGATCGCGGTGGTCCCTGCAGATTAACCCCTCAGAAGCCGCGTTCAATAGCGATAGCGGCTTCTTAGGGGTTAATCCGCCATCGCCGGCCTGCTACACGATAGCGGCCGGCGATTGTGACTATAGCAACCGGACACCAAACAATGGCGTCCGGCTATGCCATCGACGGAAGCCTAGTGGGTCCTGACAGAGTCAGGACCCACTATGCTTGCTGTCAGTGAGTAGCTGACAGTTCTAATACACTGCACTACGCATGTAGTGCAGTGTATTAGAATAGCGATCAGGGCCTCCTGCCCTCAAGTCCCCTAGTGTGACAAAGTAAAAAAGTAAAAGAAAAGTAAAAAAAAGTTGTGTAAAAATAAGAAAATAAAAGTTTTAAAAGTAATAAAAGTAAAAATCACCCCTTTTCCCTTATCAGTCTTTATTATTAAAATAAACAAATAAACTATACATAATTGGTATCGCCACGTCCGTAACGGCCTGAACTACAAAATTATTTCGTTATTTATCCCGCGCGGTGAACGACGTAAAAAAAATAAATAATAAACCGTACCAGAACACTATTTTTTGGTCACTTCACCGCCTAAAAAATGGAATAAAAAGAGATCAAAAAGTTGCATGTACCTAAAAATGGTCCTGATCGAAACTACAGTTCGTTACGCAAAAAATAAGTCCTCGCACGGCTTTCTTGAAGGAAAAATAAAAACGTTCTGGCTCTTAGAATAAGGTAACACAAAAAGTGAATGATTGATTACAAAAAGAATTTTATTGTGCAAACGCCATAAGACATAAAAAAAAACTATAAACATAGAGTATCGCCGTAATCGTTTCGCCCCGCAGAATAAAGTGAATATGCCATTTATAGCGCACGGTGAACGCTGTAAAAAAAATAGAACAAAACAACAAATAGTAGAATTGCTTTTTTTAGTCACCACGCCACATAAAAATAGAATAAAAACTGATCAAAAAGCCGCATGTACCCCAAGAAAACTGCAATGGATTCCTCAAGGGGTCTAGTTTCCAAATTGGGGTCACTTTTGGGGGGTTTCCAATGTTTTGGCACCACAAGACCTCTTCAAACCGGACATGGTGCCTAATAAAAAAGAGGCCTCAAAATCCACTAGGTGTTCCTTTGCTTCGGAGGCCGGGGCTTCAGTCCATTACCGCACTAGGGCCACATGTGGGATATTTCTAAAAACTGCAGAATCTGGGCAATACGTATTAAGTTGCGTTTCTCTGATAAATCCTTTTGTGTTATAAAAAAAATGGTATAAAGAGGATTTTCTGACAAAAAAAAATATGTAAATTTCACCTCTACTTTGCTCTAAATTTCTACTTAATTTCGTACATTATACTGATAATGAGCAGTGCCCACCCCGAGATGACCCCAGTTTTAACCGTTTGTATAAACTGAGACCCCTATTAGACCGTTTCGGTGCCCGGTTTTCCCAATCATACACCCCGAGAAGTGTATTTCTATTGATGAGTCCCTGGTACATTTTAAACGGAGGCTTCAATTCCGCCAGTACCTGCCGAGTAAGAGGGCAAGGTATGGTATGGCGTGAAGATGTATAAGCTCTGCGAGAGTGCATCAGGGTATACCTACAAATTTAGGATATATGAAGGGAAGGACAGCAGTATTCAGCCCCCAGCACCACCTCTACCTGGATAATTTTTATATCAGCGTCCCGCTCTTCAACTGCCTCGCTTCCAGAAGTCCTGCGGCATGCTGCACGGCTAGAAGAAATCTGAGAGGCCTCCCTAAGACTCTTCAGGGCAAACACTCAGAAGGGGTGAAACGAGAGCACAATCTAGCAGCAACATATTGTGTGTCAAGTACAAGGATAAGATAGATGTCACACCAGTACCCATGTACCAGTACGAGGTACCAGTACAGAGACCCCCAAACCAGACTGCATCCTGGACTACAATAGGTACATGGGAGGGGTGGACTTGTCAGATCAATCCCTGAAGCCCTACAGCGCCATGCGGTGTGGTATAAGAAGCTGGTCGTGCACATCATACCGAAAAGTTCCCCAAACTGGCAAGAAGGGAAAAAGTCAGAGGTGCAGTCTTCTATAGGAGGGGGATAAGGAAGGACACAATATATCAATGTGACACGTGTCCCGAAAAACTAAGGCTCTGTATGAAAGAGAGTTTTAAAATGTATCATACATCCCTTGATTTTTAATCTACCCCAGTTTTACTTACCCTGATGCACTCCGCACATCTTATCCCCCTCATCTTTCCCTTCTGAGCCCTGCCGTGTGCCCAGGCAGCTGATAACAGCCACATTAAAGGTGTTGCCGTACCCGAGAGAACCCACATTACAGTTTATGGGGTGTAGGTCTCCGGTCAAAATGCTCACTACACCTCTAGATGAATGCCTCAAGGGTGTAGTTTTTAAAATGGGGTCACTTCTTGGGGGTTTCAACTGTACTGGTACCTCAGGGGCTTCTGCATACATGACTTCGCACCATGAAATCCCCAGTAGGCAAAATGGTGGTCCTTTCCTTTTTAGCCCCCCCCATGGGCCCAAACTGCAGTTTATCACCACAACTGGGATATTGCCGCACTCAGGACAAATTGGGCAACAAAATGGGGTATTTTATTCCTTGTGAAAATAAGACATTTTTAGCCAAAACGACATCTCATTGGAAAAAATTACATTTTTGTAAATTCACAGCCCAATTCAAATAAATTCTGTGTAAAAACTATGGTGTCTAAATGGTCACAACACTCATAAATGAATTCCTTGAGGGGTGTAGTTTCCAAAATGGGGTCACTTCTGGTGGGTTTCCATTGCGTTCATACCTCTGGGGCTCTGCAAATACCACATGGCACCCAAAAACCAATCCAGCAAATCTGGACTCCAAAGAACACACAGCGCTCCTTTCCTTCTGAGCTCTCCCATGGGCCCAAACAGCAGTTTCTCACCACAAATGGGGTATTACTGCACTCAGGAGAAATTGGGCAACAAAATGGAGTATTTTATTCCTTGTGAAAATAAGACATTTTGAGCCAAAACTACATCTTATTGGAAAAAATTACATTTTATTTAATTCACAGCCCAATTCAAATAAATTCTGTGTAGAAACTGTGGGGTCTAAATGGTCACAACACCCATAAATTCTTCTGGTGGGTCACTTCTGGTGGGTTTCCATTGCTTTGATACCTCTGGGGTTTTGCAAATGCGACATGGCACCGAAAACCAATCCAGCAAAATCTGCACTCCAAAGAACACACAGCGCTCCTTCCTTTCTGAGGCCTCCCATGGGCTCAAACGGCAGTTTATCGCCACAAATGTGGTATTGCTGCATTCAGGAGAAATTGGGCAACAAAATTAGGTATTTTGTTCCCTGTGAAAATAAGAAATGTTGATGAAAAATTACATTTTATTGGAAAAAAAATCATTTTTTTACTTTCACAGCCCAATTCAAATACGTGCTGAGTGAAAACCGTAGGGTCAAAATGGTAACAACAACCATAAATGAATTCCTTGAGGGGTGTAGTTTCCAAAATGGGGTCACTTTTGGGGGATTCCCACTGTTTTGGCACCTCAACACCTCTTCAAACCTGGCATGCTGCCTAAAATATATTCTAATAAAAAGAGGCCCCAAAATGCACTAGGTGCTTCTTTGCTTCTGGGGCTTGTGTTTTAGTCCACGAGCGCACTAGAGACACATGTGGGACATTTCTAAAAACTGCAGAATCTGGGCAACACATATTTAGTAGCATTTCTCTGGTAAAACCTTCTGTGATACAGAAAAAAATTGAATAAAATTGAAATTCAGCAAGAAAAATGAAATTTGCAAATTTCACATCCACTTTGATTTAATTCCTGTGAAATGCATAAAGGGTTAAAAAAAAATCTAAATGCTGTTTTGAATACTTTAAGGGGTCTAGTTTTTAAAATGGGGGTTTCTAATATGTAGGCCCCTAAAAGCCACTTCAGAACTGAACAGGTACCTTAAAAAAAAGGCTTTTGAAATTTTCTTAAAAATATGAGAAATTGCTGTTTATGTTCTAAGCCTTGTAACTTCCAAGAAAAATAAAAGAATGTTCAAAAAATGATGCCAATCTAAAGTAGACATATGGGAAATGTGAACTAGTAACTATTTTTGGTGGTATAACCATCTGTTTTACAAACAGATGCATTTAAATTCAGAAAAATGCTATTTTTTTCTAAATTTTCTCTAAGTTTTGCAATTTTTCACAAATAAACAATGAATATATCAACCAAATTTTACCACTAACATGAAGCCCAATGTGTCACGAGAAAACAATCTCAGAATCACTTGGATAGGTTTAAGCATTCTGACGTTATTACCACATAAAGTGAAATATGTCAGATTTGAAAAATGAGCTCTGAGCCTTAAGGCCCAAACTAGGCTGCGTCCTTAAGGGGTTAACAAACCTGAAATATGTATTCGTTAGATTAAATGGCTCTGGACCTACACTACCGTTCAAAAGTTTGTGGTCACCCAGACAATTTTGTGTTTTCCATGAAAACTCACACTTATATTTATCAAATGAGTTGCAAAATGATTAGAAAACATAGTCAAGACATTGACAAGGTTATAAATAATGATTATTATTTGAAATAATAATTTTCTCCTTCAAACTTTGCTTCCGTCAAAGAATGCTCAATTTGCAGCAATTACAGCATTGCAGACCTTTAGCATTCTAGCTGTTAATTTGCTCAGGTAATCGGGAGAAATTTCACCCCATGCTTCCAGAAGCCCCTCCCACAAGTTGTATTGGCTTGATGGGCACTTCTTGCGTACCATACGGTCAAGCTGCTCCCACAACAGCTCTATGGGGTTGAGATCTGGTGACTGCGCTGGCCACTCCATTACAGATAGAACACCAGCTGCCTGCTTCTTCCCTAAATAGTTCTTGCATAATTTGGAGGTGTGCTTTGTGTCATTGTCCTGTTGTAGGATGAAATTGGCTCCAATCAAGCGCTGTCCACAGGGTATGTCATGGCGTTGCAAAATGGAGTGATAGCCTTCCTTATTCAAAATCCTATTTACCTTGTACAAATCTCCCACTTTACCAGCATCAAAGTAACCCCAGACCATCACATTACCTCCACCATGCTTGACAGATGGCGTCAGGCACTCTTCCAGCATCTTTTCAGTTGTTCTGCGTCTCACAAATGTTCTTCTGTGTGATCCAAACACCTCAAACTTTGATTCGTCTGTCCATAACACTTTTTTCCAATCTTCCTCTGTCCAATGTCTGTGTGCTTTTGCCCATATTAATCTTTTCCTTTTATTAGCCAGTCTCAGATATGGCTTTTTCTTTGCCACTTTGCCCCTAAGGCCAGCATCCCGGAGTCGCCTCTTCACTGTAGACGTTGACACTGGCGTTTTGCGGGTACTATTTAATGAAGCTGCCAGTTGAGGACCTGTAAGGCGTCTATTTCTCAAACTAGAGACTCTAATGTACTTGTCTTGTTGCTCAGTTGTGCAGCGGGGCCTCCCACTTCTCTTTCTACTCTGGTTAGAGCCTGTGAGTGCTGTCCTCTGAAGGGAGTAGTACACACCGTTGTAGGAAAACATCAGTTTCTTGGCAATTTCTCGCATGGAATAGCCTTCATTTCTAAGAACAAGAATAGACTGTCGAGTTTCACATGAAAGCTCTCTTTTTCTAGCCATTTTGAGAGTTTAATAGAACCCACAAATGTAATGCTCCAGATTCTCAACTAGCTCAAAGGCAGGTCAGTTTTATAGCTCCTCTAAACAGCAAAACTGTTTACAGCGGTGCTAACATAATTGCACAAGGGTTTTCAAGTGTTTTCTAATCATCCATTAGCCTTCTAACACAGTTAGCAAACGCAATGTACCATTAGAACACTGGAGTGATGGTTGCTGGAAATGGGCCTCTATGAACCCATGTAGATATTGCATTAAAAACCAGACGTTTGCAGCTAGAATAGTCATTTAGCACATTAACAATGTATAGAGTGTATTTCTGTTTAATTTAATGTTATCTTCATTGAAAAAAACTGTGCTTTTCTTTCAAAAATAAGGAAATTTCTAAGTGACTCTAAACTTTTGAACCTTAGTGTATACACAGTTGAGTCACATTATTATGACCACCTCCTAATTTTGATGTCAGTAGTGCGTAGCCCATAAAGGAAGAGATGTGTCTGGCTTGGTGGGTATATGAGTAGTGCAATAGGCTGTCTGAACACATATCACTCGTTGTTACCATGGGTAAAAGGGGCGATTTATCAAAGTTGCAAAAACGGATGATTATTGGCTTTTGGGCCAAGGGTGGCAGTATTTCTCAAACAGCGCAGTTTGTGAACTGTTCTCGTGCTGCTGTGGTGAAATTGTATCGTGATTGGATAAATGGCACCATTGAGAATAACTGACGTGAAAACTGCAGAGCTCCACGTGCCATTGATGTGAAAGGTAAACATCGGCTACAAAGCTGCGCGAGGGCTGAACGACACGCTAAAGTGGAGCTGCTCAACCTGAAAATCAACCAGGGGGCTACCAGACGTGTGTCTAAAACAACAGTTCATCGGACCCTACTACGTATGGGGCTCCGAAGCAAACGGATGGTCACTGCTCATATGCTAACAAAGGTGCATCTAAAAAAATGCTTCAATCTGCACGGCAGCATTGGAATTGGACCACCAATGATTGGCAAAGGGTTGCCTTTTCATCGAATCAATGGACGTTGGCATGTCAGGCGAGAAACATCAGAGAAAAAACACCCTGCAACCATTCCTGTAAGTACACAAGCTGGTGGCGGCAGCGTTATGGTCCGGGAAATGTTTTCATGGCATTCTCTGGGCCTACTCATCCATGTGGAAGGCAACTGATTTGAGTATGAATCCATCATTGCAGATCACATCCACTCATACATGCTATTTGTCTTGCCTGGGGCAGATGAAATCTTCCAGCAAGACAATGAGACATGTCACACGGCTAGAAATGTCGGACAATGGTTGGAAGAGCACGACCAAGACTTTCAAGTACATCCCTGGCCCCCTAATTTGCAAGACTTGAACCCAATTGAGCATCTATGGGAAAACCTCGACCTTGTTTGCTCAATGGATCCTCCCCCACGCACCCACCAGAAAATGTGGGATGCACTGTAGTCAGCATGGCTCCAGATACCCGAGACAACCTATGGTACTGTAATGTCAGGGTAGGGAGACAGACAGGTGAGCCCTAATCTACCCGCCACTCAGTCCCTGCCTACTTGCACAGCCCGTCCTAGGCGACGGCGTACAACTGGGCGACGGTCCCTACGCTCAGTAAGTGCACGACAGACAAACAGACGAGGTTACACAGAAGCTAAGGGAAATGTGGCAGTTACCCACGGCAACACAGTGAGCAACAAGAGTAGTGAACGAGCTGAGTCAAACCAGGAGTGTATGAGGTACCAAACGCAGAGCAGGAGAGTAGTCAGTAAAGCCGGGGTCAAATTGAAGTAGAAGACCCTGCACAAGCAGGAACAGCAGAGCCAGGAAACCAGACAGAATCACAGGCAAAGGAAAAGCAGGAAATGAAGGTATAAATAGACCGAGGGCGGGAGCTAGCTCCGTCTGGCCAGGCTGTTTAGGTTCTCCCACTGCTCAGCCTACCAGCCTGAGTGGTAGCAGATCAAGTCACTCTATCAGACCTAGGAGCAGATGCAGACTGATTAATCATGGGCATCGACACAGAAGCTGTGTCTGGTGAATCCTTTACAGGTACTAGCACCTTACTGAGTCACTCCCAGCCTGTCTAGCTGCTGTCCGTGCTGCAAAAGGTGGTTACTCTGGATATTAGCTGGTGGTAATTCAGGTGTCCCTGAACGAGTATTACCTTCCTTGTTTTTGGATGCATGTTAGGATTCAGTTATGAAATACCTTCTGGTTTAGGAAGGTCTAGCTGTGTTTTGAAGCCCCACTTTTTACATAGCATTATAAAATCAGGGAAATTGTGTGTTACAAATACTTTCTTATTAACAATAACAAAGAGTCAATGACCATTTTTAATATGTTTGCTATGAAATTTGTCTACAGAAATATATCCTATCTGTAATGGGATGATACTGCCCTTTTAAATTGAACTGTCTTCCCTGTGCATCTTTCATGTTTAGTGGTACATTTATTCTGCGTTCCCTCTTCTCTGGAGTGATGACTGCTCCTGTTTTATCTGTACCTACTATATGTGTTATCCTGTGTATGCCTGCAATGTTTTTTGCCGCCACAAGGTGTCACTGCAGAGACAGAGCTGTCTGACAGGAAGTGGAAGTCAGTGGTTGCCATGTGACACGGTGGAGAAAGAGAGAGGATGCAGAGAGAAGCCAGGAGACAGAGGAGGGAGCGAGCCTTGGAGGTGTAGAGAGGAGAGGACATCAGAGGAGGTGCCAGGAGGAGAAGCTGTACTGAAAGAGAGATAAGCCTTGGAGCTGGCCAGCACCTGAGATAAGTGACCTGTGTAACCCAATGCTCAAACTGTTAATGGCGTCTGTGTGAGATCTTATACTGCTGAGAATTACTTCAGAGGACTGTGTTAGCTGATGAATCTGGAATAGTGTATCGTTCTCTCACCACTGCTCCTCTTCTATGCCCATTTGAAACCCGTTTCCCGGAGCTGAAGATACAGAGAATATGTTTGTAATGTTGAGCAGAGAATTGTGCTAAACTGTTTTTAAGTGGATGAAAAGTTAATTCATTGGGAGCAGACAGTATTAAAAGGGACAGGCTGACGAACAACCGAGGATGTTTTAATGGACAAATAACAGACTCTCGCATGTCCGATCCCTGTCGGCCGCCGGCTGAGGGCGGGAGAGGATATACCGTGAAAGGTAGCGGTTAGCACCGCAAGGACCCATGGTGGTGCCGGAAGGTTCGGATAGTTCTCTTGATACCCACGGCGCAGCTAGGAGGATGGAAGTGTATCTCTTGACCTCTAGTATTCTGGCAATAGTGGGTAGCTCCCGCTGTTAGGGTATGTGCACACGATAACTGGCTTTTACGTCTGAAATTACAGACTGTTTTCAGGAGAAAACAGCTCCGTCGTTTCAGACGTAAATGCTCCTCCTTGCATTTTGCAAGGCGTCATTGACGCCCGTAATCTTGAGCTGTTCTTCATTGAATTCAATGAAAAACGGCTCAAATTAAATTTCAAAGAAGTGTCTTGCACTTCTTTGACGAGGCAGTCATTTTACGCGTCGTCGGCACAGTACGTCGGCACAGTACGTCGGCAAACCCATTCAAATGAATGGGCAGATGTTTGCCAATGTATTGGAGCCGTATTTTCAGACGTAAAACGAGGCATAATACGCCTCGTTTACGTCTGAAAATAGGTTGTGAGAACCCAGCCTAACTGTCAGAGGCGCATAGACGGCCGAGTGGAGTAACGTGGGTTCAGGCACAACCTCTCCCAGGGGGACTCCAGCGGGATCGACGTCCCCAACCTCAGTTTATCCACTTGCTCCCATAAGGAAGAAGTACTGTTGCATTGTTGTGATCCAAGTAAAGTATTATTCGAGGAAAAGTTGTCGTATCCATTATTCTTCACTAAGAAACCTGCCTACATATCTTCTGCTTTAAACTCAATCCCCTCAGTTGCGTATTCATGATTTGGGGGACTAGATTGTTGTACTCTTTTCCCCTCATTTCACCCAAGCATAGCTTACTTTTCATAATGGCCCAAATTTATTAATGTGTTTAACCCCTTAATGACCAAGCTTGTTTGGACCTTAATGACCAAGCCAGATTTTTTAAATCTGATAGGTCTGACTTTATTAGTGTCAAAGATATTTTAATTATCTTTATATGTGTGAACCTAAAAGTGCTATAGACAGTTGTCACTGGAGCTCACAGATCTGCTGACACAAGAGCCTACAGGGGGGGGGTGGCTATTCTATTTCAAGTCGTTTAGTTTATGGCTTTGCATTTCAGCTGTTACAAAGGCAACGTGAGAAAACGTGCTGACATTGTATTTCTTATGGCTAAAGATACATGTGGAGTTTTGGGATATTACCATATTTAGAATGTTCATGCTTTGCAAGTACGAGGTTACCACCTACTCTCATTTTCTTATAAATAAAGATGGATCCGCCCCCTGTGGGCAGAGACTGTTTGAACACTGAAGCTGCGTGTCATGGTCTCTCTCCGGCCGGCCTCTCTCAGATCCACCATTGAGAGAGCATTCATTAATTTGGAACTCATAGACAAATGCAGATAATGTCCAACGTTAATGGACAATGTAAATTCTGCAGCGACAATACAAATGGTTTGAATTGAGTATTATATGTTTTATGTTTATATGTTATATGTTACGTTATATGTGTTTTATGTGTCGACCACAATGAAAAACTTCATTCATATTTAAATTTAATATGATGCGCATTACTAAATGATTATAGTTCATTGGATGAAGAATCCAAGAATAGGAGTTTATACACAGTCATTCTAGTTATATACTTGTTTTACATAAGGTCACACACAAAAGGTTTACACGTGTGATATTGGATTCTCAGTACTGAGAGTGTCTGGGAACAGCAGGTATTGTGAGTGACTGGTGTGTGCGCTGAACTATTTTTAAAGGGAAATGGTTTCTTTGAAATCACCACATGAGAAGTGATTCGACAAGAAAGATTTTTATTTAATTGTTACATTTTAGTTTATGATTATTTGATATTAAAAAGTTTATATAGGCATATGATGACGCATATAGTGCACGATATGTTTCATCATTTGTCTTAATAGATTGGTTTATTTAATATTGACATATACTAATTAAGGAAACAAGTATTTTGCTATTTTGCAAAGCTCTATTATTTAATTATAAGAGTATCCTTTCTGTTGAATAATGGTATATACATTACATATGCACATGACACACACACGCACACAGTAACATATTGGGAATATATTTTATGAAATGAAAATGCAAATAAGATGACAGCATTCACAGGAGCTGTTGTCACGTTTATGGTGTCAGATTCCTGTCCAGTCAATCTTATAGTTTCTGACATCCTTGCAGCAATTCAGGTTGTCATCCAATATAAGGCTGATGGACAGACTGAAGTTACTGATGATATGCAGAATTTTATGTGTGCAGCACTCTATGGGGATTGCACTGAGAGGAGGAAGACCCCACATCTCAGGCTTATTGAGGGCGGTCCTGTCCTCCTTCTGGGCGCAGGGTAAACAGATGTGGGACGTATGTCTGTGGCCCCTGTGACTTAGAATTGTTTGCAAACAGCCCCAAACCTCACTTGGAGCCGTGCCCTCCGAGCCTCCCACAGTTGAAAAGTATTGATAGCCAGATGGGACAGTATTTGGAGGCCGGGGTACTGAAGGAATGTGTATGTTCTTATAATAAGCCCCTCTCCCTAAGAATGCAAAAAAAAAACAAAAAAAACTTTGTACCTTCCGTCTTGTATCTGTGTAGTTCTCAGGGTGCCCCATGCTGTTAGTGAGATTCTTCATCAAGCACACACTAAGTATATGTCTACAAAGTATAAGACCTGTCTCATGGCCCCATATAAAACTAACCATACATTGATGTACAGTGTTAAACCCTACTACATTGCTTCCGCAGGGTTCAACAGAGGAGGAAGAGATGGATATATGGTCAATGGGGGACTTGAGAGGGAATGGGATAAGTCACAGGAAACAGTAGACAGTGAATTTCCAGCCTGGTGGGAAGTTGATTTCTCAGCACATTTGATTCCCCAGTACACAGATCATCAACATAATTGTCTTGAATGCCAATAGAGATAAAAACATAAAAAAATGTAACAAAGGATCCAATATCTAATCCAGCTTTTGAGTTTCTTTTGTAGATGGTTCCAGGTACCACCATGAAGGATGCTACAAGACTGGGTATATACTGTCACCACCGAAACAGAGGTAATAAAGTAACAACCACTCCCATCCTCCGTGTCAGCACAGGAGGTGGAGGAGAAGGTACTCGCTGAGGTGTGTAGACTGACTGAAGGTAAAACCGCAAACATATATACTGACTCTAGATATGCTTTTGGTATTGCACATGATTATGGCCTAATCTGGAGGAGCAGAGATTTTGCTGGATCCACGGGTAAACCCATAATGTTGAGAGAGTGAGAGAACTGTTTGAGGCTCTGACACTGCCAAAGCAGGTAAATATACGTAAAGTGCAAGCTCTTACTAAAATGCAAACTACCCCCGAAGCAAGGGGAAATAGACTAGTAGACAAGGCTGCGAAAGCTGCGGCTCTCATGTCCCTCATAGAGGAGGACGTAGTATTCTTGACCAGCATAGTATCTGGTCCCATAGACATGATAATATTAAGTAGACTACAAAGTCAAGCCATATAAGAGGAAAAAGGACATTGGCAGACAAAAGGTGCCAGTGAAGGGGAGGATGGAATATGGAAGGTGGGTAACAGGATGTGCCTACCCAGAGTCCTCTTCCCCATGATAACCCAACTAATGCACGGACCAACGCAGGTGTCAAGAGAAGGAATGAGTGCAATGGTGACCAAATGGTGGGTACCCCCGGGGTTTCAGCAAGTGCTGTTGCCAGATTTGTCCAGAGGTGCATGATATGTGTCTGCCATAACACAGGCAAAACTGTGCGGGTTGCAAAAAGGCATTTGGTAAAGGCAGACTACCCCTATCAGCGACTGCAGATTGACTCAGTTACCAAAGGTGGGACAGTATGAACATGTACCGGTCTGTGTAGATCTGTTCTCTGGGTGGCCTGAGGCGTGGCCAGTAACGTGGGCCACAGCAATAGTAAAAGATGGCTCTCAGAAGTGGTATGTAGATATGGGGTCCCTGAGACAATAGAAAGTGATAGAGGAATTCCCTTTACTGGAGAGGAACTCCAAGACATCCTGCAGGTCCTGGGTATAGAGCTGCTTTTCACACCCTGTATCCCAAGAGCAATGGGAAGGTAGAAAGGTGGAATGGGACTTTAAAGTTAAAAATCCAGAAGGTCATGGCTGAAACTCATAAACCATGGACTGAGTGCCTGCCTATTGCCCTCTGACCTCACCAGTTATGTGGGAGCTCTGAAGAAACAGCTCACGCAGATGTATAAATATGTTTATGATTCCATTCCAGAACCTAAGCGAAAGGAGGACATTGTTTACAGCCGGGAACTTGGCCTGTTTAAAGAGACACCGTAAAGCACTAGAGCCGCACTGTGACGTCCGCACCAAGTCCAGCTCACAACTTCCACATCCGTTAAATTGGAAGGACAGAACTTGGACACGCTGGTCACTGCTGAAAGGTCCTCAATCACGATGATGAACTATGAGTCTCGTCAAGCTCCGGCTGACCACCATCTTCTCGGTCATCTCTACTTTACCTATTGTCTAAATGATGAGCTAGAAGAAGAGTTTAATGACAAGTTTATCAAACATCAAGTGATATCAGTATTGACTAAATTGCTGGACTATTGTATATGTCTCTATTCAGAAAAGATGCCATATGTGAAGATAGATGAGGTTATTGCCTTGGCCTTGCGGTCCCATCTCTTTTCCCTAGCGCTTAACCCTTACTCTCCTGGAGTTGCCGCTGTTGTAATAGCAGCGGGGGTATTGGTTCCCTGTCTGTTTACCCGTGTAAGATATTCAAAGAGGGAAGCGCTGTGGAAAACAGATCTCAGGCCAGGAATGCTGCCGTCCATGATTAGATGATACCCCAATGACACTGTGTGATGTGTAAACATACGTCAGGTTAATGAAAATGACATGTTGTTTGATGCTGTAAACCTCACCGGCTGTGAGGGAAGAGACACAGAATATGTATAGTCTGGGGATAAGAGCAACTGGCAGCTCCTAGTGCTCAGAGACAGCTAGAAAATGGATGACGCAGGGTCTAGAGGGTGTAACACGAGGTAATCTAACTAATAAAGGGGGTGGTATCGATGAATGCCACCGGACGGGACATGATCTTGTTCTCCTGGATTGCAGGAGTGTTAAATAACTCCAGGGATGTGCTTCAACCCAACAACATGTATGTCATATATGTGGGTACGAGGCATATAAGTGGTTGCCACCCAGGAGACCAGGAGTATGTACCTTAGCTAGACTACAACCAGCTACTTAGATAGAGATATATTATGTAACATGTTTGATTGCAAAAGTATCAGCAGTTAAGAAAATAGCACAGGATATTAAAGTGCATGAGGTCCAGACCACCCACCACCCTAAGAACCGAGGTGGGAGGAAACATTCAGAGCCACCTGTTTATGTGACACTAAATGCTTCCATACCTGATAGTTATCTGTCAAGCTGTAGAAAACCACCAAGATAGATGGGTTTGCCCGAATTGTGAAACCTGTAATTCCCTAAATCTTCAGGTGTGTACAGTATGTAACGCTGTGCACTCACCTATTGCTAGACACGTATCCTGAGTATTCATCTCGCGGTGAATGGCATTAAATGCCCTGGTTTAGGGGAGCTAATCAGAACGTAATCTCGGACGAATATTCTAATACATGGCTAAGCAATTTTATGTTCAAAAGAAGGGAATTGTCAAAGATATTTTAATTATCTTTATATGTGTGAACCTAAAAGTGCTATAGACAGTTGTCACTGGAGCTCACAGATCTGCTGACACAAGAGCCTACAGGGGGGGATGGCTATTCTATTTCAAGTCGTTTAGTTTATGGCTTTGCATTTCAGCTGTTACAAAGGCAACGTGAGAAAACGTGCTGACATTGTATTTCTTATGGCTAAAGATACATGTGGAGTTTTGGGATATTACCATATTTAGAATGTTCATGCTTTGCAAGTACGAGGTTACCACCTACTCTCATTTTCTTATAAATAAAGATGGATCCGCCCCCTGTGGGCAGAGACTGTTTGAACACTGAAGCTGCGTGTCATGGTCTCTCTCCGGCCGGCCTCTCTCAGATCCACCATTGAGAGAGCATTCATTAATTTGGAACTCATAGACAAATGCAGATAATGTCCAACGTTAATGGACAATGTAAATTCTGCAGCGACATTAGCAATAACTCTGCAGTAGTTTTGCATAGCCAAGTAATTTTGGTGGTAAAAGTAGATGGATACGATTTGTGTAAAATAATTAAAAAGTAAAAAATGTTACAAAAATGTGTAAAAATTTTAATTTTTGCCTATTTTTCCTTATATGTCACATATGTACATACATACTATACACATTTTTTTTAATTAAATATATATTTCAATCTCTTTACTTTATTTTGGCAGCACTTTTGAAAAAAACATAAATTTTTGAACAATTTAGAAAACTTACAAATTGAATCAGAATTTTATAAATGTTGAAGTACATGTTGTTTTCCTGCACCAAGCCAAGTATTTGGAGGCTCATTGGTGTCAAAATCATAAAACCCCCCATAAATGACCCCATTTTGAAAATTAAGACAAAAAGACAGATTTTGACCCTGGGTAGTCAGCAGGTACATTACATAAAGTCAATAGAAGGAATGCCTGCAGGCAGACAGAACCATTTTCCTGACCACCCAAATGTTAATAGAGAGTAAATTTTATTATCAAATTTTATTAAGCTACGTATAGCACAAAACAGACCACATATAACAGTTTAAAATTATCACTGCCAAGGACCGAAGTTATAGTGAAGGCAACCAGTTGGAGGAGCCAGCAAGGTATTAGACAGCCAAGAATGAATGCTGGCTGACAGTCAGTCAGGAGGCAGCGAGCCACACTTAAAGTAGGGCAAAGTAGCCCCGTGTACCCCTGAGGACGCTACAAGTTAGCGAAACATGTCGGGGGGGGCTCTAAGTGTTTTTAATTCCTGCCTAACCGAATCTATTGCCCTACTTTAAGTGTGGCTCGCTGCCTCCTGACTGACTGTCAGCCGGCATTCATTCTTGGCTGTCTAATACCTTGCTGGCTCCTCCAGCTGGTTGCCTTCACTATAACTTTGGTCCTTGGCAGTGATAATTTTAAACTGTTATATGTGGTCTGTTTTGTGCTATACGTAGCTTAATAAAATTTGATAATAAAATTTACTCTCTATTAACTTTTGGGTGGTCAGGAAAATGGTTCTGTCTGCCTGCAGGCATTCCTTCTATTGACATTTTGAAAATTACACCCACTCATTAAGATATTTATTAAGGGGTGTTGTAAGTATTTTTACCCCACAGTCTTTTTCATGCAAAGCAGGTGTAAAAAATATATTTAACTTTTTTCACAAATGTATTATTTTAAAGACCGATTTCTTTGTAAAGCGAACATAGGGATGAAGAAACATACCCCAACATCTATTACCCTGTTTCTCCTGTGTTCAAAAATACCCCCATTGTGTGGCCCTAATGCGCTGCCTAAACACACGGCAGGGCCCAAAAGGAAGGGAGCACCTGGTGGATTTTAGGACATATATTTTGCTTGAAAATGTTTTAGGACCCACTGCACATTTGGAGAGGCTTTGAGCTGGCAGAACGATAGAAACTCCCCATATATTATCCCATTTCGAAAACTAGACCCCTTAACATATTTGTTTAGGGGTGTAGTGAGTATTTTTATCCCACAGTTTTTTGCTGAATTAAATGCAAAGCAGATGAAAAATGCAACTTTTTTCACAAATGTATAATGTTAAAGACAGATTTCTTTGTAAAGCGAACATGAGAATGAAGAAACACCCCCCAAAATCTATCACCCTGTTTTTTTTGTGTGTTAAAAAAATACCCCCATTGTGGCCGCAATCTACTTACTAGACTTGTGGTTGGGCCAAAAAGAGAGGGAGCACCCTTTGGCTGTCAGGGCACAATTGAATAAATACTAGGCCCCATATCATTCATGTAAAACAATAGAAAGTCAACAGGTCATCACTACTCACTGTAACGTCCGCGGCCGCAGACTCCTCTCATCCTACCGACGCCTTCCTTCCCGGAGATGCCAGCACATGCGTCTGTCCTGGCCTGCAGTGACCATTAGGATGCGCACACCCGAACTCAGTCCTGGCCTTAATGGGCCAGCCTGCACACATGTTTAGAATTGTCTAATCACCCTGGACTATAAGAAGGGCCCTGCCCCTTCACTCATTGCCTGAGCGTTGTTGTGTTTTCCTATGTCAGTCTAGCAAATGGTTCCTTAGTGTTTTCCTGTTCCCAGTGTTCTCGATCCTGTTACCTGTATCCTGTAACCAGTGCTAACTTGTTCCTGTGCCTTAAAAGAGTTGGAGTCGTGTTGTGTTACACCATGCCTGGTGTCTGCTGCCATGGTCCCATCTGAGCCTAGCCACCGCTGCAGTCTGTAATACCACAGGTACCCATGCTCGAACTATAAACTTTACTTGGTACACTGTTTGGCCAACTGCTATCCCGCAACGGCGGTACAACCTAGTCAGTCCACATTCCCACAGATCGTGACACTCACAGTCCTCACTTTATCCTAGGAGTGGGTATGTCTCTGGGGGGGATGTTTATATAAAAGGTCACAGCGGTGCTCAGCTGAAGGGAAAGCATCCAGCTATCCATCAATCCAAAGAAGAATGTAAAAGAAAGAGTGGCAACTCACCATCCTGCGTAAAAATGCTTTTTATTTCTGCTCATAAAATGTCCATAGACAAGGGGTGAGGGAAGACGATCCCAGAGGGCAACAGCCTGTTTCGTGTAACAACACTTTAGTGTAACAACACTTTGTCTGGCCTGATCTAGGCTCCATATCATACATTAAGAGGTATTGAGCTGCCTGAACAAAAGAAACCACCAGAAATTACCCCATTTTAAAAGCTAGACCCCTAAAGGTATTCATCTAGTGGTCGAGTGAGCATGCTGACGAAAGCATTTTTAAAGGAGGAATAATGGGTATTATTTCAGACAATATGGGTGTATAATGTTTTGTTCAAATTCGTAATACATTTTCACATGAAATAGAGAAAACATTTGTTAAAAGGTTTTTTGTTAGAAATATGCCACTTTAGTGAATGTGGGCAGCATACAAAAGAGAAGTGAAGCTGTGTATTCATAACGGATGCATGTCGATATATACGCATTTTTGTGTACATATGACTGTCATGCTAAAGAAGCAGTTGTCCCAAATCTGTGCCATTATGATGTCATTGTGGAAAAAATTCTGTTCTAATATAAAATCAGTCAGAGAAGAAAAAATAAACTGTACTGGAGTGACTGGCAATATTTAAAAAAAATGGAGGAGAATGTATACAACTATGCGGCAAACTCTAGTTTGTTCACAAGATAAAAGAACATCTGTAGGGCTGTCATGACAAGCTTTTTTTTTTCAGTGACTGGTCATACAAATTCTTTTTAGCTTCATCACTCCCTATATGAGGGAAGAACATGTCAAGTGATGCGGTACACCATAACAGGCTCCTACCCGCCAGAGTAAAAGCCGCTATGTGTACAAAACAACCAATCACTTAACGTATATATAAAGGGGCAGTGTCCAAACCCATCTATAGGAACATTAAAGGATCACTAATCCCCAAAATAATGTATTTCTAGAAGAATTGTCGGGTGTACTAAGTCCAGTAAAAACCTGAATCAAACTGTAACAAAGCCCATGGTGTATTGATAAGGAACAGCTCGATTATTAGAGATCCTCCAAAAAAAAAAAGAATCTTGCCCATATCACGGTACAGAAATAGGAATGTAATAGCTGTTTGTGGCAGGGCATAGAAGAGAGAGAGAGAGAGAGAGCAGCAGCAGCACATCACAGTCCCAATATTCATGGAGGGTAATTCTACTAATGCTTCATGCATCCTGTGCACCCAGTGTGAGAGCTGTAGCCTATCAACTCCAAACAGACATCAAGAGAAGGAAAACTGCAGCACATGTGTATTGATGGTATCAAAAAAGGCACAGAAAGTTTATTTCACCATCACAGCGACGTTTCGACCCTGTGACGCAAGCATCACAGACAGCGAAAAGACCCAGTGTGACCAGGTCGAGGAGCTTACCGACTGGGGTGGATACACAAATGAAGTTGGGCCCAGAGAAGGACCTACACAGACGAGGAATACCCAAGAACAGCTAGTGGTAAATATTTCCTCCATTGAATTATCCCCCACAGATATAAGCTTGCTGTATAGAGGACTTTCTTTTTGCCCTGGACTGGAGGTTGATTGGTTCAAATAGGAAATTGATTTAAATGCTTTTTTTTTTTTTTAGAACAATACGAGAATGAGAAAAAGAAGAATAGTTTGGCCTGTGCCTCTAGGAAATGTGATTCTGCTGTAATAACTCTTGACAAGGCTGGTCTCTATGTAAAACGTAATTTTCAGCCCACTGCTACTTGTAATGCAATTGAGAATTGATCATTGGTGAAGGAAGATGTAGCTAAATTAAGCACAGAACATCTAAACATTCAAAAGTCTTGTTTAGACCTAATCTACTGAAAACAGAAATTAAATCTTTAAAGAGTTTATGTGATAACCCTAATCTTGTGTTTAGACCCGCAGATAGGGGGGAACTATCATTGCTATGGATACTCTTAAATACGTCTTGGAGATAGAAAGTCAACTGAGTGATGTAGGTGTCTATGAGAGGGTCTCTGCTGACCCCAAATTTTATAAAATGCAGAGAATGAAACTTCTGGTAGACGATGCGTTTGCAGCGGACACAATAGATAGAAAACTCCATGACTACCAGATGTCAGTTTGTCCTATAACTCCTATACTATACACTCTATAAAACAAAAAAAGAAAAAAAGGAAAAATTACAGAAACATCAAAGGCACTCTTGGGATTATAAAAATGATAGAAAAATATTTTATTGAGTTTCTAAGTAAATTTCAGAATATAAATATATAGAAAGGGAAAGGGGGAAATGGACACAAAATGTAATAAAAATCTCCTGGCCAGGAAACCACATGAAATTAATTATTGCATTCCTCCCATACATAGATTCTATATCATACAAAATGAATTACATACATATCTCCCCTGTACAGAGTAAATTGTATATAATTTAGCAAAACTATAAAAGCGGATATTTGGAGCCTCCGTATTATTAGGCATTTTTCGGGGCGTTTACGGCCCAAAAAACGGCTGATAATAAGCTGTGTGAACATACCCTCAGGGTTAAATCGCAAATTTGAAATAGGCTCTCTTTTCTAGCTATTCACTTGAATTGTGTATATATCGGATTGCTTTAGGACGGTTTTTAAAAGGGCTTAGTAACTAAATTTGGGACCTAACGGATAATTTTGAGAAAAATGGTTTGTTATGCTGTTTTCATATTGCTTTTTTTATTGATACTTGAATTTTTTTTTTGTGTTTTTACTGTAGATTATATTATGATTGAAGATTATCTATAAGGATGGAATCCTGGACTGAACTACAGTATAAATTTGTACTAAATCAAATGATGCTCAATTCCCTGCCATGTGAACCTCTCCCATGCCGGGGTTAAAAATGAAATGTATTAATAAATATGAGCATAGTAATTGATCATTTTTTTATTACTTATTATACTATGGGTAAGTTGAGTCTGATAATATTTATAGTATTTTTATACCCAATTCTTCTCCTGTTCATTGATGCCCATAATAAATAGGGTTGGCATATTCCTTTATGGGTCCGATTGGTAACGGTAAATTGTGGGATTGTGAAATTATACTTCCCTTTTACCTACACTTATTGGGTATCTTTGGGGTTGGAACATGATAACATGGCTTCACTGTGTCTCTGGGAAATGTTTGGTATGTAACCAGGGAGCCGACGGCATGTACGTGATGACGTCACGTGGTCTATGTGCTCACGTGACCACGGTGTCTAAGCGACAGGGAAGCTTCCCTGAAGGAGAGGAGGTTTGCGCATGCTCAGTGGGACTTGTTGAACGCCGACAGTCAGGAGTTGATTGTGTCTACGATCGTGAGATGTATTTTAAAGTAGGAGTCTGGTCTTCTATCTGTTTGAGTCATGTAAGTGACTCCATACAATATTGATGTCTGTATATTTATTGTTGTATACTTTTTTGTTGTGTAATTTCTCCACATGTGGATTTGCATATTTAATTGTAACGATGATGTCATATCCCCTATATATACTGCACTTTGCACTTTGTTAAAATGCTTGAAAAAGACCCACACTAGTGTCGAAACTTCGCTGTGATGGTGATATAAACTTCCTGTGCCTTTTTTTGATACCTTCAATACACGTATGCTGCAGTTTTCATTCTCCTGTGGCAGGACATAGTCATACGAAAAAGGAAATACATCCTTAATTTATTCTTGTAATCATTGCTAAAATGCATGACTTCCACTAATTCAGGGGTGGCATGGGTCGGACATGTTGGATTTACCATATCTACTAATAAATTCAATGCCCACATTTATTTTTTATTTAAAGAAAAATTTAAAAATTGTGGGGGTCCATGTTCTGAATAGATGTGCACAATAAACTCTGTTAATACAAAAACTTAATTTGTGAATGATCAAGTCCAGGAATTAATTGTCCAAGAATTATATAATAGAAATTAATTTGTGAGTGATCAAGTCCTGGATTTAATTGTCCAAGAATTGTATAAAGAAAACTCATAAGGGGTAAAAATTGTTTAACAGTCTGAAAAAAACTCTGCTACCTCCCCATGAGAATCCCTTCCTCCCTTGGAAGGCCCATAATCGAAACAAAAAATATGAAGAAATGAAATTGACTCCCTAAAAAGAATCCCCTGACCCCATCCTTTTTCGTGTTCCCTGTTATATATACAGGCCTGGTTTTGAAGGGCACATGGGGCAGTAAAATTGGGTATTCCTCCTTATTCCATGTTTACTGCAAACTGCATCTCTTTTGGGGGTCTCTTTTGTTTTCAGTGGCAAGGAGAGGGTGAAGTAATTGTCGCTCAGTGAGCCATTTGACATCCTCTGACTCAAAGGATTCTCCAGGTGCGGGGGAGTCAAACAGGAGGTGCTCAATAATTTTATTCTGGTATTGTAGGAAACTGAGCATTCCTTGTGTCTTGTACAGCACATACTGTAGCTGTTATAGGCTATGTTCACACGGAGTATTTTGCCGAGTTTTTTGACGCGGAGACCGCGTCGCAAAACTCGGCAAAAACGGCCTGAAAGCGCCTCCCATTGATTTCAATGGGAGGCGTCGGCGTCTTTTTCCCGCGAGCAGTAAAACTGCCTCGCGGGAAAAAGAAGCGACATGCCCTATCTTCGGGCGCTTCCGCCTCTGACCTCCCATTGACTTCAATGGGAGGCAGAGAAAGCGTATTTCGCGCTGTTTTATGCAAACGGCGCAAAAATCGCCGCGAAAATCGGCGTGCAGGGAGAGGAATATCTGCCTCAAACTTCCAAACGGAATTTTGAGGCAGATATTCCTCCTGCAAAATACCCCGTGTGAACATAGCCATACGTAGCCATCTGGATGAGGTACATCACATCCTTTTTATACCAGGCCGTAGTCTTACATTTTACTAAGTAAGGTTGTAGAACCTGGTCAGATAGATCGACACCCCCCATGAAATTTTTGTAGTCCACTACGCAGACCGGTTTTTTCTTATCAGAGTTAGCTCCCTTCTCTCTTAACCCCTTAAGGACACGGCCAATTTTGGCCTTGAGGACAGAACAATTTTTTTAGATTTCCCTCTTTGCATCCCGACGCTCATAATTCTTTTATTTTTTGTATGACGTAGTTGTATGAGACTTTTTTTGCGGGACGAGTTGTACTTTATGTAGGTACCATTTTTTGGTACAAATACATTATCGTTTAATTTCTATAAATTTTTATTTTGGCGAAAATGCAGAAAAAAAAGCAGTTCTGCAGCAGTTTTAATATTTTTTTTTTACACCATACACCGATCATCATAAATAATGTTAGACATTTGTTGTACAGGTTGTTAGGGTGGTGGCGATACAAAATATGTCTATATTATCTTTATTTATGTTTTGGGACTTATATTTTAAAAGGTTTTATTATAAAAAGAATGTGTGTTTCTGTGTATTTTTTTTACTTTTTATTTATTTATTTATCCTAAAAAAATGTTACATTCATTTAACTTTATCTTTTTTAATCCCATGAAGGGATTTATCATTTTTATTTTTATTTTGTAACTGTAATGTACTGGCATAGATCTATATGCTAGTACATTAGCCTGTGTACTGATTGTACACAGGCAGTTGTTAGGACATACGTCAGTATGCCCTAACAACAGGAAATAAGTTCAGACAGCCCTGGGGTCCTTCAATGGACCCTGGGCTGTCTTGCCATACAAGTTATGGACTTTGATCGCGTTACAGTTATCTTCTGTGACGCGATCAAAGTGCAGTCCCCCTCCTTGAACGCCGCGATCAGCTTTCATCGCGCCATTCAAAGGGTTAACGGCGAAGAGAAGATGTTTCTCTTCTCTCCGGTATCAGAGCGGGGCCGTGGCTGTGTATTACAGCTGTTGCCCCGCTCTTGATCACGCGCAAAGAGGGCTGTCACACAGGACGAGAATGCTCGTCCTAATGCGCCAAGTACTCGCCACTCAGGACGAGCATTCTCGTCCTGTGTCGGCAACCAGTTAATGCCACTGTGGTCTCCTCATGCATGGTGGTGAGCAAGTAAAACTCATTTTTTGTCACTCCTCTTGACACCAAGCAACTGGTCACTTGCAAATGAGAGTGACGCTGTCACGATCTGTGGGTATGTGGACCCACTGGGCCGTACCGCCGTAGCAGTATAGCAGCTGGCCAAACAGGGTACATAGCCAATGTCTCTAGTTCGGATAAAGGTACCTGTTGCAATTCAGACAGTAGCGATGGTTTAGGCTCGGATGGAACTCTGGTAGCAGGCAGACAACAGGTGCGGTGAAACACAGCGGGTGTAGCAGGCGACACAACACGACTCGAACTCTGTATAGCACAGGAACATGGTAGCACAGGATACAGGTAGCAGGAACGGGAACTGGAGAACACACAAGGGACCCTTTGCAAAGACTGACATGGGAAGGTACAAACAACGCTCAGGCAATAAAGGAAGGGGCAGGGTACTTCTTATAGTTCGGGGTGATCTGGGAGCAATCAGCTCAATCTCACACATGTGTGCACTCTGGCTCTTTAAGGCTGGATTGAGCTCGCGCGCACGCACGCACCCTAGTGGTCACTGTGGTCACTGCGGGACAGGACGGCCGTATGTGCTGGCATCTCTGGAGAGATGGGCGTCAGCAGGATGAGAAGAGTTCATGGTCAGCGACCGCGGACGTTACAGATCCACCCCTTGTTATACGTCTGGACACCAATTGTTGAGGGAAGCCGGCTCTTTTTTTTGTACCTTCCCACAGGCCCTATCCCTATACTAGCAACATGGAGGGACTTATACAGGGGGATACTAATGTAATAGTTATCCGTGTACACACGGTACCCTTTCTGTAGGAATGGCACCATGAGTTCCCACACAATTTTCCCACTAATGCCAATATCCTCTGGGCAGCCTGGAGGATTAAGGTGGTGGTCCCTGTCATAAATAAAAAATCCACAGGTTTAGCCCGTTGTGCTCTCACACACCTTATACAGTTTGACACCATATCATTTGTCACGCTGCGGGGTGTGGATGTCACGATGCGGGGTGTGGACCCACTGGGCCGTACCGCGTAGCGGGGATGGCAGCTGGCCAAACCGGAAGGTACACAGTTCAATGGTTCAGCGAGAGTACCTGAGGCAATCGTAGGCAGTGGCGAGGCGGACACGTCCAGAACCAGGCAGTGGGAAGTCGTTCGGTGAGGCGTAGCAGGGTAGCGTAGACTGTAGCACAGCATGGCAGGTAGCACAGCACGGCAATAGCACTAGGTAGCACGGAAACAGGATACGGGATACGGAATACAGGAGCAAGGTACACTGGGAGGCTGGAAGACACTGGGAGACCATAAGCAAGACGAACAACGGGAAAACTAACAACGCTCTGGCAAAGGGCAAGAGAGCAGAGCCCTTTTTATAGCCCGGGGCATCCTGGGCCAGATGACAGTTTTTTACAAAAACGCACTCACTGGCCCTTTAAGGCCGTGCACGCGCGGGCGCGCGCACCCGCCGGAGACACTCGGAATCCGGAAGAGAGTGCCGGCGCCTGACTGGGGGACGACGCTGCAGGCAGGTAAGCTGTCCATGGCCACGGCCGTCGGGGTTAACGACCGATCAACGGGCCGTGGCCATAGACGTTACATCATTCTCTTTTAGGGGGAATGTATTGGCGAAAGAATAGACGGCCCTTGAAGCTTATAAGAGACTTGTCTACCGATAATTATTTGCTTGGGGTGTATAAATTTAAAAATGACTTTCTTAGGAGGGATATAAGGGGACTCAATTTGTTAAGGCGATCATAGCCCTGGTCACTTCTTGGGGGGATTTGGGAATAATTAGAGAAGTGCATGAAACGCATTATAGTTTCATAGCGCGTTCGGGCGATAACAGCTGCAAAAACAGGGGTGCTGCGGATAGCGCTGGTAGCCCAGTAGGACTGGATGTAGGTTTTTTTCTTGCTAATCCCATTTTTAAGGTAATTCCCCCAAAAATATGTAATTCAGAGACCGTTGTGGGGATCCTTGCTATGGCATAGCAAGACCTTGGATTTTCAGTCACAAATTGCATGGCATATCCATTTATATGCTGGACAATTATTTTCAGGACCTGATCTACTATAAACATCTTAAAAAAAAATAGGAGGTCAAATTTGAGACATCTGTGTTGGTGCCTGGAGTCGAGATATGAACAGTCCTTTATCACCTCCATCACAACAGAGTCGGGCTCTCAAGATGGTCTCCCAATCTACTATTATAAAAAAAAATTGAAGACACCCTACTCCCTAAGTTTTTAGAGGTCTGCATACGCTCCTGCAGGGATCGACCCTCCCTCCACAAGCCTTAGAGGCTCACATTACCCTCTTTAGGAATTAGTGTTAAAATGCAAAGAATTGCTTGAATTATCACCCTATTTCCCTTTTAAACACCGACTTTAAATGGTGGGCCAAATTACTTGTTAATAGGATAAAAGGACTCCTACCAAAGCTTATTGGTCCTGAACAGACAGGCTTTGTCCCGGAAAGGGAAGGGAAACACAACACATCACATTTCATTCACCTGATCTCTTATGTTAGGAAACATAAACTCCCTCTAATACTCTTGGAAACTAACGCAGAGAAAGCCTTTGACTGGGTGAGCTGGTCGTTTATGAGGGCCACATTGAAGGTATTTGGCCTTCCGGAACCCTTTATAGAAGCAATCTCTTCTCCATACTCGGTTCCCAGGGTTAGTCCTTGAATGGGACTCTAACTCCATATTTTGGTATTCCTAATGGCACCAGACAGGGATGCCCACTTTCCCCTTCCCTATTTATTCTAACTATGGAAACTTTAATCCAAAAAGTAAGACAATCAGATGAAATTCAGGGTTTGACTTTAGGTAACTACACACACTCTACGGCAGCATTTGCAGACGACCGACTGGCCTTTATAGCTAACCCGGTACAGGCCTTCCCCCGGATTATGCAATTATTGGAGGACTTTAGTGAGGTTTCGAACTTCAAAATAAATTTTTCCAAGTCAGAAGTGCTGAACATTTCAGCCTCTGAGGTGGATTTACTACCTTTGAAAGCAGGAACAATGGCCAACCTCTCATGTTAAATATTTAGGGATTCAATTGCCCAAAGATCCAGCACAACTATTTAAGTTGAACTACATGTCTTTGTTGTCTCCCATCTGAATGATTTAAAAATGCATTTTATTTCATGGATGGGTAGAAAAAATCTTCTTAAATCATACATCCTGCCAAAATTGCTCTATACCATTCTAACGGTCCCAATTTTCCTACCTCAATACTTTTTTAACAGTATTAGACGCTCCTTCTAAATATTTCTTTGGGTCAAGAAACATCCTAGACTACCTCATAGGCTTCTTTCATTGAGACGTACATCGGGTGGTATGGGTTTACCAGACGTCTATAAATACTACCTTGCAAACCACTTGAGTAGATGGGTACTTCTACAAAGACATAAGGAATCTCCACCACATGTGGCTATGGAGAGATTCATTTTAGGCTCAAAACTCAGACCTCTGCTATGAGATCAATGGTGAGGGAAACGGAGGCTAAGGTTTCCATTTGCCTTTCCGTTGAGGGGTTAATCTGACAGGAACCTCCGATGGAACCCCTCAATGGAAGGGCAACGCTGATGTGAACAGGCCCATTCTGTTTAGGGGTTACCCGATGGAAACTTCAGACGGAACCCCTCAAACACAGTGGCCCTTCCCACTTTGGTAATGCTGGGCTGCTACTGCTGTGTTGTATCTGGCTGGTTATGAAAAATCGGTAGAACCCCACGTAATTTTTAAAAATAAATAAATAAATAATTGGAAAGAAAGATGTGGGGTTCCCCCATTTTATAACCAGCCAGATACAACACAGCAGCAGCAGGCTAGCATTATCAGGGTCGTAAAGGCCGCTGTTATTGGGCTTTCCCAGCCTAATAAGAACCTGCGGCTGTGCCAGTGCCCCTCCGTCACTACAGATGGTCGGTACTGGATCGTACCCGGCTCTTCCCGGTACCCCTGGTGGCGGTAGGTATCGGGGTAATAATGGGGGTTAGTGTTAGCCTCTTCATGTCTAACACTAAGCCCACCTTAGTAATGGACGTGGTCAATCAGCCAGCAGCTATTACTAAGGCGGTAGTAATAAAGTTTAAAAAAATACAAAGACATAGAAAAAATATTTTATTGAAATAAAAATCCCACACACAACCCTCGTTATCCAATTTATTGAGAATAAAAAAAATTCTGTTATCGAAGTAGTCCAACGACCAAACGTGTAAAAAAACACAAACACACAAAAATAATTAGTAACACATAAAAAAGTAAAACAATTTTTAGACTTACCTTTCCTGGGTCCAGCGCTGGAGCCGCAATGTCAGCGAGCTGGGCCCCATATCTAAGCCCATCATGTGGGATATTGTCTGCTGAGCCACTGTATCTAATCCATAGATATAGGGTCGTAGTTCTATAGATATGCTGCCTCCTATATACAGATATACATACACGCACAAAGTTTTTTTGGGGGGTATATGTATTGGGGCATTTTCCCCGGATGTTTTAAGACCTCAGTGATGCACCTGGCTGCTAGTGCTGAATCGTTGGGTCACTTAGGTGACCCCACGATGCAGCTGAAAGAATTTTAGGGGGGGCCCAAGAATAACCTTTGCATCGGGACCCATGAGCCTTTTGCTATGCCCCTGTGGAAAGGGATGCATCTTCCAAACCCTCCTTCATTCATGCATGGGAAAGAGAGTTATCATTAACCTGGTCAAAAGAAGAGACCTCTGTTATCCTTCTAAATTCTCACGACTTTTCACGTTGTGTGAGAGTTCAGGAAAACTCTTTGAAACTGCTGACCAGGTGATATAGTACACCAGTTTTTCTTCACAAAATATACCAGCTCCTAGATGATCGCTACCGGAGATGTCTGAGTCATGAGGTTTCATACCTCCACATATGGTGGGATTGCCCATTGATCAAATCTTTTAACTGGATGAAATGCACCCCACTCCCCAGCAGTGATATTACTTTGGGCACCATCTGACTCTTTTAGAACCTCAAGCAAAAATCTTCAAACCCATTTACTGACGGCAGCCAAACTCTTGATTCCTTTCAAATGGAAACCTTTAAAGATTGAGTAGACAAAGTAGATAACATATGCAGATTAGAGGAATTGGCTAGTTGGGCAGATAGACGACATGATACACATTTGAGGCTCTCCGGGTTAATAATGATAATTATTCTTGTTAACTATTTTATTTTCATTACTAACTCCCAAGTGATTCCCACCCCTCCCCTCCCCATGCTTGGTAATATGTGATTCAATGACTTCTGCAACTTGGTATATAGTTCCTTGTTTTAAGTTGTTCAGTCTACTTCTTGTTAACTTTCAGGTCAAGATATTGTGTGCAATACTTGTGATCTTTAAAGAGACTCTGTCACCAGATTCTCAAATCCCTATCTCCTATTGCATGTGATCGGCGCTGCAATGTAGATAACAGTAACGTTGTTTTTTTTTTTTTTTTAAACTTTCATTTTTGGCCAAGTTATGAGCTATTTTATATATATGCAAATGAGGTTTGATATGGACAATTGGGCTTTTTTTTTTCGTTATGTCCAACTGGGCGTGTATTGTGTTTTTAACTGGGCGTGTTTACGTGTATGACGCTGACCAATCAGTGACCAGTCAGCATCATACACTCATCTCCATTGATTTACACAGCAGCGATGTGCAGCCACATAAACAGAGATTAACGTTAATCAAGTGTCCTGATAATGAATACACATGAAATCCAGCCTGGACGTCATGTGTATTCAGAATCCTGATACTTCTGACTCTTTTCTTTGAGATTTCTAGCAAGGGAAACGAAATCTCACGAGATTACAGAGGTAAACGAGATTTCGTTTCCCTTGCTGGAAATCTCACAGAAAAGATCTCACATAGATCACCAGGTGCACCAGAGATCACCTTTATGGGTAAGAACACTTTACTTATTTAATGCATGGTCTACATCTATTTCTCTATTACAACACTTTATTGCTGGATGTTGCATGTCCCGCATATTAATGAGCACTTATATAGATTTCGATTACTGATACTCCATACAAGTGTTACCCTTGCAGTTGCCCATACAATAGGGATTGACATTTCAATTGAAATTGACATTTCAATTGACATTTCAATTTCTGGTTTCTATGTTTATTATACATAGAGTTTCTCCTGTCATATACCTTTTTAACATGTTTGTTGTTTTGTATATGTAAATAAAGTTGTTATACAGTTTGATATAAATTGGCTTCAGACTCTGTATTCTTTTGTATAGATGTTTCTTAGTAATGTTGGGGAGGGCCCTGCAACTGCAATATAATTGGAACTGTTCCTTTCTCCAAGGTAACTACTGCTGGGACCTTGCTCATATGGTCCTGATGCTGCATTCAAGGTCCTGAGAATGTATGACGCTTGCCAGTGTCAGGACTTTGAGAACAAGGTTCCAGCGGTAGCTGAGTTGGAGCAAAAAATGAGCCTTTTTACAATGCAGGGAATGTTCCCGCTGGGGGCTGCCTGAAAATATGAAGTAACATGCGGATGGCAGTGGCGGGACGCGGCAGCTGAGCTTGAGGCGGGAACAGGGAGCGATACGTACATAGCTGCCTGAATTTTTTGGAGGAGTCTGATCCGGGGTCTGATTGATCTAGGGATCTAGTCTGGGGTCTGAATAAATTTAGGTGTCTGGTCTGGGGTCTGAATTAAATACTTAAATAAAGGCCTTGTTTGACCTGATCCTACTGATTCTGGAAAAGACCCAGGAAGAAGTTTGTGACATCAGACTAAAGATTCTGAACAACGAAAGCAACCTTTCTCTCACTGAGCTTGCTGGACTAACTGGCTTGTGAAATAAGTGGAGTTAATAAACCGGAGTGTGCTGCTGTGTGTGATTCTGCGGACAAATTAAGTGCTTGAAAATAAAAGCTAACAAGGTTTTTTTTGTGTGTGCAGCATGTGTTCTAACTACTGACACAATTTAAAACACTTTTTTTCTTTTCTGCTGTGCACCTTATTAAGGGGCTGGAGTAATTGCTCTCAGGTGCTTTAAATTAACCTGCTGAACTAATTTTGAGCTTGCTCTCAATGAGTTTGGTGGATTATGTGGCTTCAGAGATAAGTGGAGTTAATAAATCAGAATGTAAAAAGAGGAATTAAAGTCCCTGTAAGTACTCTTCTTTTCTTTTACGTTTCAAATTGTTCACTGTTCTTTGTAACTGCAAGAGATAGCAAGAGTGGAGATTTTCTTCAGTGCACAGTTTGCACGACTGGAGAGGAATTCTAGGGTGAATACCTCTGTGGCAGATGTGAGAATGTTGTTCACCTGGAAGCTCGCATTAGAGATCTGGAGGAGCAAAATGCAATACTGAGGGCGATTGACAATCTTGAGCGGAGTATGCTGCTAACTGAGCATGCAGTTAGTGGGGTAGATCTGAAGGATGAAGACATGGGTCAGCAGGACTAGGTATGTAGTTGGGTTAATGTAGTTAGGGACAGTAGAAAGGGGTCCAAGAAAAGGAAGGTCACTCCTGTTGCAGTGATTCCAAGAAAATTGTCAAGTTGGGTGATGATGCGAGGGTGTCGGTCTCAGAAATGGCAACCCTAGTGGACACTGATCTCCCAAACAGCTGTGAGAACAGCCCAGCTAGTAGTCGGCGGGAAGGTAATGCAAGTAAGGCAAGACAATTAGTAGTTGTAGGGGATGCTATAATCAGGAAGACGGATAGAACAATTTGTGGCCAAGACGGTCTTAACCCGTTCCCGACATATGACATACAGTTATGTCATAGCTGGGAAGGGGAAGTATGGTGCGGGCTCACGCAGTGAACTCTCTCCATACGATGCCGGTGTCGGCTGTATGTTACAGCCGACACTCCAGAGTAACTAGCGGCATCGTGCTCGAGCGCGATCCCGCTAGTTTAACTAGTTAAATGCCGCGGTCAATACCGATCGCAGAATTTAAATCGTGAGAAAAAGGGGGGCGACACCCTCTAACAGCTCATCGCGCCCCCCGCAATGCAATCGCTGGGGGGCAATGGTTGCTATGGCTGCCTTGGGGCCTAATGAAGACCCCCAGGTCCGCCATCTTTGAACACCTATTAAGCCCTGCCTCTGGCAGGGCTTAATAGATGCCTGTCAGAATCACGATATACTACAATAAATTAGTATTGCAGTATATCGTGCAAGCGATCTAACGATCACTGGTTGAAGTCCCCTTTTAATAAAAATATTACAATTTAAAAAAAACAACCCTTTTCCCATTTTCCCCCTAGAGCATAGTAAAAAAATTAATAAATAAACATAATTGGTATCGCCGCGTCCGTAAAAGTCTGAACTATTACAATATATCATTATTTAACCTGCACGGTGAACGCCGTAAAAAAAAAAATTGTAAACGCCAGAATGTCTATTTTTTGGTCACCTCATCTCCCACAAAAAATGAAATAAAAAGTGATCAAACCGTCGCATGTATACCAAAATAGTATTATAAAAAACTACAGCTTATCCCGCAAAAAATAAGCCCTTATACCACTTAATCGATGGAAAAATAAAAAAGTTATGGCTCTCGGAATTTGGCGACGCAAAATTTTCTTTTTTACACTTAGGTTTTTACTTGTAAAAGTAGTAAAATATAGAAAAAACTATACATATTTGGTATCGCCGTAATCGTATTGACCCGCAGAATAAAGTTAACATGTTGTTTTAATTGCATAGTGAATTCCGTAAAAACGGCGCGCAAAAAACCATGGAGGAATCGCTGTTTTTTTTCATTTTCTACCCCACAAATAATTTTTTTCCCGTTTCCTAGTACGTTATACGGAAAAATAAATGGTTCTACGAAAAACTAAAACTCGTCCCGCAAAAATCAAGCCCTCATAGTACTATATCGACGGAAAAATAAAGACGTTATGGCTTCTGGAATGTGGGGAGGATAAAACGAAAATGAAAATCTGAAAGTTGTTTACGACGGGAAGGGGTTAAAAATACTTTAAAAGAACAAGGCTACAAGCAGAAAGGAAGGACCTTCACGGTAGTATTCTGAGGAATACTGCCTGTGACATGTGCATCAAAGGAAAGACAGCAGGAGCTCTGGAAGTTAAATGCATGGCTTAAAGAGAACCTTTCACCTGCCCATACATGTGCAGCTGAGTGCAGCATGTAATGGGCAGGGCTGTACATACCCTGTCTCACTATAAACATTTTTCCTATCGTTATTTAGATATTGGTGCCTTTATATTTGGTGCCAGATATTTAAATAACCCCCTGAACTGTCAATGGGGCGTGTAATTAGCAAGGGGGCTTGTAACATCGCTGCGACACTGTCCAATCAGCTATGGACAGTGTCACAGCAAGAGCTAGAGGCAGGAGAGCGTGTGCGTGCACGCACAGCTCTGCCGCCACCACGAAACAGAAGAGAAGAAGAAAGTGAAAACTTCTTCTGTTCCATGGCGGCGGGATTATCTTCGGCAGCGGATAGGAGCAGTGCGTGCATGCGGGTGCGCACACTCTCACTCACTCTTCAGCTCTCGGCAGTTCAGCTTCAATTCAGCTTCAGTTCAGCTTGTCTGCTGAGAGCTGAAGAGTGAGAACGTGCACGTGCATGCTCACACAGCTCCAAGCTGCGCGTGCGCGCACACGCTCTCCTCTCTCCTGCTCTTGCTGTGACAGTGTCCGGAGCTGATTGGACAGTGTCACAACGATGTTACATGCCCCCTTGCCAATTACACGCCCCATTGACAGTTCAGGTGCTTATTTACATATCGGGCACCAAATATAACGGCACTGATATCTAAATAACGGAGGAGGATTGGAAACTGTTTTAAATGCCCCAGGGTTTGTGCACCCCTGCCTATTACATGCTCCACATGTATGGGCAGGTGAAACTTCTCTTTAAGGGCTTATTCTGATGAACTTATAAGACGTCCGTGCAACGCGTATGATTTTCAAACACCTCACACGGTCCTATGTAAGTCAATTGGGCCGTTCAGACAATTAAGTCAATTGTGTCCGCTGCATAAAACTCACGACATGTCCTATATTTGTGCGTTTTTCGCGCATCACGCACCCATTGAAGTCAATGGGTGCGGGAAAATCACGCGCAGCACACGGAAGCACATCCGTGTGACGCGCATGATTCGCGCAACAGCAGTAAAAACTATGAATGAAAACAGAAAAGCTGAGTGTCATAATGATGGCGGCTGCGCGAAAATCACGCAGCCACGCATCATATGCTGCTGACACATGGAGCTGTTATGTAGCTTTTGCGAGCGCAAAATGCCACGTTTTTTGCGCGCGCAAAACGCACACACTCGTGTGAATCCGGCCTAAGTCTTGTTTTAGAGGAGAAGGCTTTGGGTTCCTAGAGCACTTGGCCGACTTTTCATTGGGGTACAAACTGTATTCTGCAGACTATTTGCACCTGAATGGAAGGGGGTCCGCTGTGCTGGGGAAGAGAATTCTAGCAGGGGTGGCAGAGTATTTAAACTAGCGCTTAAGATGGAGGTCAATGTAAAAAATAAAGGGGTAGTTAGGTTAGAGAGGGAGTCAGACTATATTGTTGGCAGGAGAAATAGACTGTGGGTGTGGGGAGAAGAACAGGCAACAGGATAAGGAAATTATTTTGTTACAAAACAACGTTGAAGATAAAAATGCCCACAAAATGTCATATAATCACATTTCTGAAAATAAATGTGAAAAATGTGAAGGCACGTTTAAAGGGAAGGTGTCATGAATTTTTTTTTTTCTAATATTGCTTTTAATGTAATATTTTCAAACATTTTATTAACCCTTTTAGGACACAGCCTGTTTTGGCCTTGTGGACACAGATGATTTTTGCAAATCTGACATGTGTCACTTTATATGGTAATAGCTCCGGAATGCTTTTGCCTATCCAAGCGATTCTGAGAATGTTTTCTCGTGACATATTGTACTTTATGTTAGTGAAAAAATGTGGTCGATAAATTCAATATTTTTTGGTGAAAAACGTCAAATTTTAGCAAAAATTTGCATTTTTCGAAATTTAAATATATTTGCTTGTAAAACAGATAGTAATACCTCACAAAATAGTTACTAGTTAACATCCCCCATATGTCTACTTTATGTTTGCATCATTTTTTTTCATGTCCTTTCATTTTTCTAGGACGTTACAAAGCTTAGAACTTTAGCAGCAATTTCTCATATTTTCAAGAAAATTTCAATGGGCCATTTTTTCAGGGACCAGTTCAGTTCTGAAGTGGCTTTGAGGGCCTAATATAATAGAAAGTCCCCATAAATCACCCCATTTTGAAAACTGCACCCATCAAGGTATTCAAAACCACATTCAGAAAGTATTTTAACCCTTTAGGCGTTTCACAGGAATTAAGGCCAAGTAGAGGTGAAGTTTACAAATTTCATTTTTTTTTGCCGAAATTCATATGTAATAAAAAAAAATCTGCAACACAGAAGGTTTTACCAGAGAAACGCAACTCAATATTTATTGCCCAGATTCTGAAGATTTTAGAAATATCCCACATGTGGCCCTAGTGTCCTAATGGACTGAAACACCGGCCTCAGAAGCAAAGGAGCACCTAGAGGATTTTGGGGCCTCCTTTTTTTAGGAATATATTTTAGGCACCATGTCAGGTTTGAAGAGGTCTTGTGGTACCTAAACAGTCGAAACCCCGCAAAAGTGACCCCATTTTGGAAACTACACCCTTCAAGGCATTTTTCTAGGGGTATAGTTAGCATTTTGACCCTACAGTTTTTTTGCAGAATTTAGTGGAATTAGTCTGTGAAGATGAAAATCACCTTTTTTTCTTTGGAAACATAGAATTTTTTCATTTTTACAAGGAATAAAGGAGAAAAAGCACCCCAACATTTGTAAAGCAATTTCTCTCGATTACGGCAATACCCCATATGTGGTCATAAACTTATGTTTGGACCCACAGCAGGGCTCAGGAGGGAAGGAGCGCCTTTTGGATTTTGGAGCACAGATTTTGCTGGATTGGTTTTCAGTGCCATGTCGGGTTTGCAACGCCCAGGAGGGACCAAAACAGTGGAAACCACCCAAAAGTGACCCTATTTTGGAAACTATACCCCTCAAGGAATTTTTCTAGGGGTATAGTGAGCATTTTGACCCCACAGGATCTTTTTTAGAGCTAAGGTGACTAAAAAACAGCGATTTTAGTGCTTTAAATTCTTTATTTCTTACAGCGTTCACTGTGCGCTATAAATTAGGTTGTACTTTATTCTGCCGGTCGGTACGATTACGGCGATACCATATGTGTATAGTTTTTTTTTAAGTTTTGCAGCGTTTGCACAATAAAATTAAGTTTCTATTTTTTCGTCAAAAAAGCTGTGTAAGGGCTTGTTTTTTACGGGACGGGGTGTAGTTTTTATTGGTACTATTTTGGGGTAAATGCGACTTTTTGATCACTTTTTATTCTATATCTTGAGAGGGGAGGTGACCAAAAATAGCGATGCTGACGTAGTTTTCCGTTTATTTTGTTTGCGGCGTTCACCATGCGGAAAAAAATAACATTATAGTTTCATAGTTTGGGTCGTTACGAACACGGTGATACCAAATATGTGTACTTTTTTTTTACGTTTTCATTTTTTCCTTATAATAAATGACTTATAGGAAAACAAAAACTTTTATTTTTACACTTTTATAAAACATTTTTATTAATTTTTGTTTTACTTTTTAGACTTTCTTTTTTTTACCTGCAGCTTTGATCGCTGCTAGAATACATTACACTACCTAGGCAGTGTAATGTATTCCAACTGTCGGTGTGACGTCTCAGTCACTCTGACAGTTAGGCTGGGTTCACACGTGGCGGAATTTCACTTAAATTCCGCTGCGGACACTCCGCAGCGTTAATCCGCAGCGGAGCCGTTTCTGCATTGACTTCCACTTCTATTTAGAAGTGTTCGTTTAGACGATGCGTAACATTCCGCTGCGGAGCATAGGCTGCGGAGCGGAATTTGGTGTCCGCAGCATGCTCTGTCTGTTGCGGAGCAGTGGCGGACTCATGGCGGAATTTCTCCATTGACTTCAATGGAGATTCTAAGTTCCGCAATGAAGTCCGCAGCTGTCATGAACATGTTATGTGTGCTGCGGATACGTCTTGCTTTTTTGCCATGACATTTCTTCATTCTGGCTGGACCTATGTATTTCTAGGTCTACAGCCAGACTGAGGAAGTCAATGGGACTCCCGTAATGACGGGAGCGTTGCTAGGAGACGTCTGTAAATAGTCACTGTCCAGGGTGCTGAAAGAGTTAAGCGATCGGCAGTAACTGTTTCTGCACCCTGGATAGTGACTACCGATCCCAATATACAGCAACCTGTCAAAAAATATAAGTTCATACTTACCGAGAACTCCCTGCTTCTGTCTCCAGTCCGGCCTCCCAGGATGACGTTTCAGTCTAAGTGACGGCTGCAGCCAATCACAGGCCAAGCACAGGCTGCAGCGGTCACATGGACTGGCGTGTCATCCAGGGAGGTCGGGCTGCATGCCGAAAGAGGGACGCGTCACCAAGACAACGGCCGGTAAGTATGAAATTCGTTTACTTTCACTAGGGAAAGTGCTGTCCCTTCTCTCTATCCTGCACTGAATAGGGAGAAGGGAAGCACTTTTCCAGCAGTCCGCAGCAGCTAGTCCGCATCAATTTACTGCACATTTTGTGCAGATCCGCAGCAGAATCTGCAACGCAGATTCTGTGCGGCATTGATGCGGACAGTTGCGGAGGAAATCCGCCACGTGTGGTCATGCCCTAAGTCTACGAGGGCCAGCCTGAGGTTGGTCCTCATAGGCTTCCATGCATGGCAGACCCGGAGGCCGTTGCCTTGCCTCCGGATGCCATCACAAGCATCAGCAGCCCCCACAATTGCATGTGATGTGCTACAAACCTCCTAAATGTGGTGATCGCAATCGAGCACCACATTTATCGGGTTAATTGCCGAAATCAGCGGCCATGAGTCCGGGACAGCTGATCTCCCAGTTCCCAATGCACACCTTGTCGCCGACAGTGTGCATCGGGAATGACACAGTGACTTCCTGTCACTCTGACAGGAAGCCTATCAGGACCAGCCGAAGGTTTGTTCTGATGGGCTTCCGTCCATGGCAGACACGGAAGCCATTGTTTGGCTTCCGTTTGCCACACTAACTATTGGCAAACCCCACGATTTCGGACCGGGGTCTGCCGATATGCTAGAAACCCTTAAAATTCGACGATTGCATCCGATCGCCGAATTTAAGGGGTTAATTCGCTTAAATCAGCGGCAAAGGACCGCTGGTCTGCAAGAGTGCAGTGTCAGCTGTCGGCAACAGCTGACCTCCCGGTTCCCGGTGTACACTGTCGCCGACAGTGTGCACCGGAAAAAACTCAATAACTGTATGTCCTCGTGCGGGAAGTAACCTCCCGCAATGACATACAGTTACTTACTCGTGCGGATAGGGGTTAAATTGTGTTCTCATGTTTTACTTTTTTATGTTTTCTGACTTTTACTTTTTTCTGGGGCTGCCACTTTTTTTCTCATCTCTGTATGTGACGATTAATGACACATACAGAGATGGAATACGGCACATACAACCCCATAGAGAATGCGAAGTCGCATGCGCCGCTCCCACACAGACCAAAAAGAAGCTCGTTCAAAGAGCAAAATCCGGCACCATTTTCATGTGGACCGGAAGCTGCTGCCAGACAGTAAGATGACGACTTCCGGCCGCGGCTTCCGGCCATATGTTCAAGGAAGCGAAGGCGCAAGGAAGGGGAGCGTAGACCAGCGGAGGTGGCGGCAGGAGCAGGTAATTTATGCTCGTGTATGTTCGTGTGTATTATGTTCGTGTGTATTATGTTTGTGTATTACTGTCTGCTGAGCCCTGTATCAAATCTTGTTACACTGTGCAGTCGCTCAGAAAATGGCGGCACACAGTGTAGGAGGTTTGAATACATTCAAACCCCTCACTCTATTGGCACTAGCCAGAAGAAGGGAGGGGGGATTGTATGAGGACACTAGAGAGAATGTGTCCACCCCAAATTTGCAGCATAAATCAATGAGGTTGCTTTACCACATTGACCATGCTGCAATTTTGGGAACTGTTCCCCCTAATGGCCAGCACATGGAAATGTTATAAATTAGAATCTAATTTATAATATTTCCTGACTTGTGAAAAAATTAAAAAAATTAAAACAATGTGTAGTCACTTAAATAATAATTGTTTAACTGAAAAAAATATATACAAATTCTAGCGACACATTCCCTTTAACCCCTTCCCGACATTTGACGTATCCATACGCCAAAGTCGAGTAGGGGTAGTATGGAGCGTGCTCACGCAGTGAGCTCGCTCCATACGATGACGGTGTTACAGCCGACACTTCAGAGTAACTAGCGGCATCGCGCTCGAGCGCGATCCCGCTAGTTTAACTCGTTAAATGCCGCGGTCAATACTGACCGCAGCATTTAAATCGTCCAAAAGAGGGGGTCGACCCCCTCTAACAGCTCATTGCGCCCCCCGCAACGCAATCGCGGTGGGGGGGCGATGGTTGCTATGGCTGCCTGGAGGCTTAATGAACGCCCCCAGGTCCGCCATCTTTGTACACCTATTAAGCCTTGCCTCCGGCAGAGCTTAATAGGTGCCTGTCAGAATCACGATATACTGCAATACATTAGTATTGCAGTATATCGTGCAAGCGATCTAACAATCGCTGGTTGAAGTCCCCTAGGGGGACTAATAAAAAAAGTAAAAATAAGTTAAATAAAGTTTTTTTGGGTGTAAAAAAAAATAAAAATATTAAAAGTTCAAAAAAACCCCCTTTTCCCATTTTCCCCCTAGAGCATAGTAAAAAAATAAATAAATAAACATAATTGGTATTGCCGGATCCGTAAAAGTCTGAACTATTATAATATATCGTTATTTAACCCGCACGGTGAACCCCCGTAAAAAAAAATTGTAAACGCCAGAATGTCTATTTTTTGGTCACCTCATCACCCACAAAAAATTAAATAAAAAGTGATCAAACCGTCACATTTACACCAAAATGATATTACTAAAAACTACAGCTTACGCCGCAAAATATAAATCCTCATACCGCTTAATCGACGGAAAAATAAAAAAGTTGTGGCTCTCTGAATTTGGCGACGCAAAATAAATTTTCTTTTTTACACTTAGGTTTTTACATGTAAAAGTAGTAAAACATAGAAAAAACTATATATATTTGGTATCTCCGTAATCGTATTGACCCACAGAATAAAGTTAACATGTTGTTTTAATTGGACAGTGAATTCCGTAAAAACAGCGCGCAAAAAACATGGAGGAATCGCTGTTTTTTCATTTTCTACCCCACAAATATTTTTTTTACCGTTTCCTAGTACATTATACAGCAAAATAAATGGTGCTACGAAAAACTACAACTCGTCCCGCAAAAATCAAGCCCTCATAGTACTATATCGACGGAAAAATAAAGACGTTATGGCTTCTGGAATGTGGGGAGGAAAAAACGAAAAAGAAAATCTGATAGTTGTTTACGACGGGAAAGGGGTTAAGTGTATGTTCACAAATACCAGAATTGTCTAGCAAGCAAAATGGGGGAGCTGGAGGCCTTGGTACTGGAGGAACATATTGATATAGTTGGTGTTGCTGAAACATGGCTAGACTCTTCACATGACTGGGCTGTAAATCTAGAGCCTTACACTGTTTTGGAAAGACAGGGCAAATAGGAAAGGTGGTGGTCTATGTCTGTATGTGAGAAGTAAAATGAGGGTGAGTGTGAAAGAGACAATAGTTGGTGAAGATTGTGAGGCGGTTGAAATCTTGTGGGTGGAATTACAAATGTAAACACTGAAAAAATTATTTTTGGTGTAATCTATAGACCCCCCCCAATATAACTGAGGAGATGGAAGGTCAAATATATAAACAGATGGAGCAGGCAGCACAGGGGGTGGGGTACTGTAGTGATAATGGGAGATTGTAATAACCCAGATATTAATTGGTGTCATGGTTCGGCTTCAACTGCAAATGGGAGAAATTTCCTAAACCTGTTGCAGGAAAATGTCTATGGCCCAGTTTGTGCAAGACCTGACTAGAGGTAACGTTCTGTTGGATCTGGTGATTTCAAACAATGCAGAGATTATTGGGAATGTCACTGTTCGTGAAAACCTGAAAACAGTGACCACAGTATATTTGCATTTTACCTATACTGCAAAAAACAAACACGCTGGGAGAGCAAAAACACTTAATTTTAAGAAGGCCAATTTCCCCAGGATGAGGGCTGCAATTCAGGACATAGACTGGGAAAATCTAATGTCAAATAATGATGCAAATGCTAAATGGGAGATCTTAAAATCCACCTTGGATAATTATAGTGCAAAAGTTATTTCTATAGATAACAAGTATAAACGGCTAAAATTAAACCCCACATGGCTTACACCTTCTGTAAAAAGGGCAATACATGACAAAAAAAGGACATTTGAAAAATAAAAATTTGAGGGCACAGCTTTAGCCTTTGTAAATTATAAAGAGCTTAATGCAATCTGTAAAAAAATTATAAAATACAAAATGAAAGGCAGGTGGTCAAGAATAGTAAAACAAATCCGAAAAAATTCTTCAGGTATGTAAATGCAAAAAAGTCAAGGTCTGAACATGTAGGACCCCTAAGTAGTGGTAATGGGGAGTTGGTCACGGGGGATCAAGAGAAGGCAGAGTTAGTAAATGGGGTCTTTAGCTCTCTATATACAGCTGATGTAGCCGGTGCCAGTGCTGTAAATACAACAATTTATATACTGAATTAGCTGAATGTAGATATGGTCCAAGCTAAGTTAAATAACATAGATGTGCACAAGGCTCCAGGACCAGATGGGTGACACCCAACAGTTCTTAAAGAACTTAGTTCTGTTATTTTTGTCCCTCTCTTCATAATATTCTGACATTTTCTAGTAACTAGTACAGTGCCAAGGGACTGGCGCAGGGCGAATGTGGAGCCTATTTTCAAAAAGGGTTCTAGGTTTCCCCTGGGTAATTATAGACCAGTAAACTTAACATCCACCGTGGTAACATTTTTGAAGGGCTTTTAAGGGATTATATGCAGGAGTATGTGACAAAAAAATGGCATAATAAGTTACAGCCAGCATGGATTTAATAAGGACAGAAGTTGTCAAACCAAACTGATTTGTTTTTATGAAGAGTTGAGAAGAAGCCTAGACAGAGGGGCCGCTGTGGATATAGAGTTTTTGGACTTTGCAAAGGCATTTGGCACTCTCCCTCATAGATGACTGTGTAAATTAAGGTCAATAGGTTTAGAAAGTATAGTTTGTAATTGGATTGAGAATTGTCTCAAGGACCGTATCCAGAGAGTTGTGGTCAATGATTCCTACTCTGAATGGTCCCCAGTTATAAGTGGTGTACCCCAGGGTTCCGTGTTGGGACCACTATTATTCAACTTATTTATTAATAATATAGAGGATGGGATTAATAGCGCTATTTCTATTTTTGCAGATGACACTAAGCTGTGTAGTATTGTTCAGTCTATAGAAGATGTTCATAAATTACTAGCCGATTTGGACACACTGAGTGTTTGGGCGTCCACTTGGAAAATGAGGTTTAATGTAGATAAATGTAAAATTATGCATTTGGGTACCAACAATCTTTATGCATCATATGTCCTAGGGGGAGCTATACTGGGGGAGTCACTTGTTGAGAAGGATCTGGGTGTTCTTGTAAATCATAAACTAAATAACAGCATGCAGTGTCAATCAGCTGCTTCAAAGGCCAGCAAGATATTGTCATGTATTAAGAGAGGCATGGACAGGGCAGGGATGTAATATTACCACTTTACAAAGCATTAGTGAGGCCTCATCTAGAATATGCAGTTCAGTTCTGGGCTCCAGTTCATAGAAATGATGCCCTAGAGCAAAAATGCAAAGAAGAGCAACGAAGCTAATAAGGGGCATGGAGAATCTAAGTTATGAGGAAATATTAAAATAATTAAACCTATTTAGCCTTGAAAAGAGACGACTAAGGGGGGACATGATTAACTTATATAAATATATGAATGGCCCATACAAAAAATATGGTGAAATCCTGTTCCATGTAAAACCCCCTCAAAAGACAAGGGGGCACCCCCTCCGTCTGGAGAAAAAAAGGTTAAATCTCTAGAAGGTGACAAGCCTTCTTTACTGTGAGAACTGTGAATTTACGGAATAGTCTACCGCTGGAGCTGGTCACAGCAGGGACAGTAGATGGCTTTAAAAAAAGGCACAGATAATTTCCTAGAACTAAAACATATCCGCTCCTATGTCAATGTGTAGAATTTTTGTTTCATCCCTTCCCTGTCTCCTATCCCTTGGTTGAACTTGATGGACATATTTCTTTTTTCATCCGTACTAACTATGTAATCAGTTTTTATCTCTCACACCAGAGGAATCAAAGAAAATTAAAGAAGAACAGAAATTACAAACCACATTTCACAAGAACCTAGAAGAAAAAAAATGCTCTTAAGTTCCAGAGGGATTGGGCTGACTACGATAACCAACATGTGTACTGCGGTCTATACAGGCCAGCATCCAACACGCAGCTATCATATGGAGGATAATATATTATCCTGGATCCAGCAGTGAATCCTCTATGGACATTTTTTTTTCAGATACGCTGCAGAAATGTCACCGGCAGGAGGGGGAACTATCGAGGCACAGGATGAGGGGCAGCTAGCACCAGCACTACCTCAGGAAACACTGATCCCATTCTCAACATACAAGAACCTAGTAATCAACATCTCAGACCACGTACTTGTCTACTCTTAACTCTCACTGCTGAACAAGGGCCTAACTATTTTTTCAACACTCACAGATCCATACAACCTGGAACTAGAGATGGAATGTTTCTTCTGTAAACTCCGACTGAAAGTCCTAATGGAGGAGGGGTAGCCGGAATGGTCACTACCCCCCAACATTCCTTCCACACTCCATGAAAATATGGACTATAGATCAGTGAGTAGCTTCGTGCCCCTTCATTTCCCTAGAAATACATATGCGTGGAAACCTACATTTCCTTTGTTAAAATGGACCTGGAGGCGATTAAATCTCCCAGACCGAATTTGTCCAAACTAGAGATTAAGGGCCTTAACGCGTTAGTGACCGTCAATACGCCTTTTCACGGCGGCCAATAATGGGCTTTATTCTGATGCATAAGCCTTTTTACGGCGCTGCATCAGAATAAGTAAACAGAGCAGGGAGCCGTTAAGTCTCCCTGCTCTCAGCTACCAGAGGTAGCTGAGGGCTGGGGGCATCCCTGCTCGAGCGTGTGAGATCGATATAAGTATCTATCTCACCCATTTAACCCCTCAGATGCGGCGCTCAACAGCGTGCGCCGCATCTGAGTGGTTTTGGAGAGAGGGAGGGAGCTCCCTCTCTCTCCCACCGACACCCGGCGATAAGATCACCGAGGGTCTGTGTCTCCGAAGGCAGCCGGGGGCCTAATAAAGGCCCCCAGGTCTGCCTGTAGTGAATGCCTGCAAAGTATTGCAGTGTATTATAATAGCGATCGGAGGATCGCATATTAAAGTCCCCTAGTGGGACTAGTAAAAAAGTTTAAAAAAAAGTTTAATAAAGTTAATTAAAAAAAATGAAAAACCCACTTTTTCCCCTTACAAACTGCTTTACTATTAAAAAAACAAAATAAAGTAAAAAAGTTATGTATATTTGGTATCGACCCCGATTATAAAGCTATTACATTATTTAACCCGCACGGTGAACGCCGTAAAAAATGTAATCAAAAACTATGGAAAAATTGCTGTTTTCTGTGAATCCTGACTTAAAAAAATGTGATAAAAAGTGATCAAAAAGTCGCATCTACTCGAAACAATAAAAAAGTTATGGCTCTTCAAATATGGAGACGCAAAAACAAATAATTTTTTAAAAAAAGCGTTTCTACTGTGTAAAAGTAGTAAAACATATACATTTGGTATCGTTGCAATCGTAACAACCCGCTGAATAAATTGATTGTGTTATTTATACCACACTGTAAATGGCGTAGATTTAGGACGCGAAAAAGGGTGGCAAAATGTCAGTTTTTTTTCTATTCCCCCCCCCAAAAAAAAGTTAATAAAAGTTAATCAATAAATAATATGTACCTCAAAATGGTGCTATTAAAAAATACAACTTGTCCCGCAAAAAACAAGACCTTATACAGCTATGTCGACGCAAAAATAAAAAAGTTATAGCTCTTGGAATGCGACGATGGAAAAACGTAAAAAATACCTTGGTCATTAAGGTTTAAAATAAGCTGGTCATTAATGGATCCCGACTGCTGGCTGTGTTTTTACGGCCATTGGTCAGGGTCCTAAAAACCCGCGCCATAGACTTTTTATGGCTCGGGTTTTAACTTGCTGCCCAAGCGATCGGGCAGCTTTCGCTGCTTCTGTCTTCTCTGATCACTTGTACACAGTGCTCAATGAACGCTGTGCATAGGAATAGAGGCAGCAGCCGCGCCGCTGTTTCTATTGCTCCGACTGGTCACATGATCGCCGGGTGCTGTAAGTGACAGACTGCTGCTGGGTCTTACTGGTGCAGCTCCAGTTACAGTGGAAAATCATGGTGTAAAAGAAAGAAAAAAAATATATGAAGTTTCCCAAAGGTCTTTTTTGACCTTTGAGGGACAGACTATAGTAATAAAAAAATAAAATTAAAGTAAAGTGCAAATTTTTTTTATAATAAATACACATAAAATACCCACCCCAAAAAAAAAACATCCCCTCCACAAATCATTGTTGTAACGCTAGCGCTGACCCAATTACCCTAATTTAGACATGTAATATATTAAAATTTACGGTAGACAATGATGATCACAAATAAAAGGTCTATTTTAGGGTAAAGCTATGTTATTACCAAAAAAAATAGCTGAAAAGCAAAAAAGCTTATTTTTTTACTGTTATTTTCAAACTTTAAGAATAGAAATTCTAAAATAGCAAAAAGGATGTGTATAAAAACGATTAAAAAAAACATCGCAAAAATCACGTCGTTAGCCAAACAAATAAAAAAGTTATAGCCATTTAACTAACACGTGCTAAAAAGGGCTAAATGGTGTCTGGTCCTGAAGGCTCAAAATAGCCCGGTCCTGAACTGGTTAATACCCATTTGGAGGCAGAGGCTAAACATTCACTCTGGTCCCTACTTGAACCCCCCAACAAACAAAAGAGCAACAAGTGCAGAATAGCATGTGTATCCACATACTCCACTGACAGTACATACATCAGACGAACCATCCTTAAACACTGGAACACTGGCCACACCAAGCTACTCCCTGCCCCCCAGAAACAGGGGAGACAGGATGCTAAAACATAGAGAAATTGTATCAATACACAAACTTTATACCCTGCACTCAAAATGCCTGAACACGGACTTCTACCCTCTGGTAATTCTCACACATTAACTGGTATTTGATTGTAAGTAACATCTTGGCACAACACAAAAACATGACATGAACGTCCAGTTAGATTTACTGGTGTAACACAGTGTATGTGCACAGCAGCCACTGTCAGTTTGCGTACACTATTGTGTAAGGTTTTCTAGTTCATGCTCTAATCATGATGAAGCACCTTCTTACTTTCTCTCACTTGAGGGAACGCGAGCTATCCATGTATTACATGGACGGCAAATTCATCAGAATGTCTGGCTGTCCACTGCTTCCTACAGAAAAGGGCCTGTCGTGTTCTGTTTGGGGTTTCTGTTCATCCATTCTGTCAGAGGAACAGACGAACAGAAAGTTTACGGAACGGAAACAAACGGAAACCAACTGCAATGGAAGCATTACCATTGAAATCAAAGATAATGCAAACGGAAGCTATAGTTTCCATACGGCTTTCCGTTCATCTGTTCCTCTGATGGAATGGATGAATAGAAACTCCAAATGGAACCTGACGGTGATGTGAACAGGCCCTAAGCCAGTTGTTTGGTGGATGTTGGACCCATAGCGATTAGCTGATTGCAGCAGATGTTACCATATGAAAGGGGTTGTCTATGGTGAGACTACTTCTTTAAAGGGAAAACAGGTGTTAACTTCCTCCTGATCCCTCAGATTTTTGGGTAATATAGCTGAGGAGTGGGGCTTACAGAGCATGGGGGGGAGTTCCTTCTTCAGCTAGTTGTTCTCTCACAATTCCTAGGCAGCTGTAAATATATATAAGATATGGTGTCTAAGGCCTTATTTACACGGCCGCCCTCGGAACATGTTTCAGTATGGGACAGTATTCCCGCGGGGAGGCAGGGACACCTAGCGTCATACATAACTATGATGCTAGGAGCCCGACTCTCTCAACTATGTTCGGTATGGGAAATGCAGCCGACATGCGGTCCGTATATCACGGACCGAACACGGCAGTGTGAATAAAACCTAAAACTGACAGACAGTCTATTAGTCCATGCCTCTGGCACGGCCTATTAGGCAAACAGCCATTGGGGGCCTTTACTAGGCACCCGGTTGCTATGGCAACCCATCGGCAGCCCATGATCGCATTTGCGGGCCACCGATGGGTGACAGAGGGAGCCCCCTCCCTCTGTAAACCACTTAGATGCGATGGTCACTTCTGACCATTAGAGCAGTAGCACGGCTGTCATAAGACAGCCAAGCAGCCGCTCAAGCCCGCATGGGACACCCATGCAGGACTTAGACTAAGGCCTCATGCACACATCCCTCACCGTTTTCACATCCGTTTAAAATGTGTGTCCGTTGTGACATCCGTGTGGTTTCCATTGTCACTCCGCGTCCATTCCGTTGTTCTGTTTTAAACGGATGTTGTGCTTCCCTTTTGTCTTCCGTTTTAAACGTTCCGTTAAAATCCATCTTGTGTGTTGAATGCAGGGAACTTTGGGACGCCCTGCCATTGCTTAGCAACAGATCTGTGAAAAACGGACGCCACACGGATCCCTTCCATGTGCCCTCCATTTTTTTTACTGACCCCCAGGCTTCAATGGGCCCCAGGGTCACTCAATGACGGACAAAAGTAGGACATGCACTACTTTTGACGGAACGGAAGAACGGAACCGTCAAAACAACGGAAGTGTGCATGGTCCCATAAAAATTAATGTGTCCAGGGTGCTATCATTTAAAAAAAATGGATAGTACCCTGAAGAAAATAGCTGAAGTGGACAAGAGGCCTAAGAAGCCATGAAAAGACAGAGGTCTAGTGACCACAATGAAAAGGAAAATCGGTGGTCGCTAACGTGCTAATAAAGCGCTCAGCAAAATGTGTAAATAACTTTGTTAGTTCTTTTAATAACAGGACCCCACTTAGGAACGGTTCATTAAAAAAACATATCCTAAATGATAACTACTACATATACTGTGGTAAAATGTCCAAGTTCAAAAAAGAAGATCTTGTCATTTTAACTTGGGAAAAAATTAAATGTTTTCCGAGATTGTTTTGGAAACTATCTTTAATAATTTTTTCAATTCTTTAATGGCTCAAGAGAACAAAAGCTAAAAATTGGGTAAAAGTGCAAAAACAAGTGGCCTGAAGTTTTATAAATACGGCCCATATATATGCCCCTTTTAGGAATCCAGATTTACACAACAGAAATCGACCTGACTATGATGTGTCCCTTTGTCTCTTATATAACCTTTCATTATTATCATCTAGAATCACGGTACATGTACATGAGCTGAATGTGCTCTTACCCCCTATTGTTATAACAATGCTTACAAAGTCATACTCATTACCTGATAAAACACTCTTGGGAACACTGCAATTTAAAATCTAATACACTAAAATCAATGACTATGTTATTATTAGCTGGTAATTGGTGTGTAAAACATGTGTGCATTCAATTAATAAAATTGAAAGAATTTATACAAGAGTTGAAGCTATTAGCGGAAAACTGTCATCAGCAATAGATAATTAGTATCCATCTCCTCTCCCCCTCTTTACAACTCAGCCGCAGAAAGCAAGCATTTAAATATTTAAAATATATTACAAATGTAATTCTTTTATGGTGACATTTTTTTTCAAATTATTTCTCAAACACGTAAATTAGGACAAATTAAATTAATTGTCAATCCTTTAGGTTGTGTTCACCATATTTTTTTTGTAAAATTGACAGAAATTCATAAAAGAATGATGGCAAAAACAGCACATGCATACGTGCTCACAGCTTAAAGGGGTTTTCCCATCAGAGACATTTATGACATATCAACAGGATATGTCATAAATGTTAGATAGGTGCGGGTCCAAGAGGTGGCACCCGCATCTATCTCTAGAATGGGGCCCCCTAAACCCTGTTCTACCGCTCTGTGTTTTGCAACTGTTTTCGTAAGCCCCATAGAACTGAACGGTAGTTACAGAAACAGCATAGCTCGCATGCTACACTGCTTCCGTAACTCTTATTCACTACTATGGGACTTACGGAAACAGCGTAGCTCAGTGAGCTACGCTGTTTTCGTAACTCCTGACCTAATATTCAGGAAGTGGCTGGGAGGCAGCGGGAGCAGAAAAAGGTAGAACAGGGTTTAGGGTGGCCCGCTTTAGAGATAGGTGCGGGTTCCAGAGGTGGGACCCGCATCTATCTGACATTTATGACATATCCTGTGAATATGTCATGAATGTCCCTGATGGGAATACCCCTTTAAACCTTGTAATAAATGTAGCCATACACATTGTAGCCACTTTATTAGACGCATCGGTAGATCTGCTTGTTAATGCAATATGTTAATAGTCAATCATGTTTAGTAAGGCCCAATGCACACGACCGTAGTTTTTATTTGTATTTACAGATTCGTAATTACAGATGAAATTGTGGACTCATTCATTTCTATGGGTCACGGACACCTTTCTGGATATTTACAGATGTGTGTCTGTGCCGTAGAAATGATCCACAAATTATAGAACATGTCCTATTCCTGTCTAATTACAACACGGACTCCCCATAGAAGTCTTTGTGTGCTTCCGTAATTGCAGACGGCTACGGATGTGCATCCCTAGCCGTCCGTAATTGCGGAACCGTTGCTATACGACGCCAGGGGATTACCCAAGATTCCTCTCTGGTTTTTTTTTGCGGATCCGAAAACCGGATGAACTATGGATGCACTATGGACCGTATTTGCGGACAGCGTGCCGTATCTGCGGATGAGTTGCGGATGACTACGGATCCGTATTTGTGGACAGTAAAAAAAAAATATGGTCATGTGCATAGGGCCTAATTCTTGCTTTTTCTATTAAATAATGAGTCTGTAGCATCTTTTCTTAAGCCCTTCAGAACCAAGTCATTGTTTGGCTTCAGTAACACAAAAATGCTTTTAGCAATTTTTTTAATCCTGGCATTTCAAAACGAATAACTATTAACTTTTTCATAAATACAGCAATATGGGGTCTTGTTTTTTGCAGTTGTAAATTCTTCACGTATCATTTTCTGCTACATATACATAAGCATTTAATTTTTGTATTTTTCTTTTCCATTTCCCTTTTGCCTTTTCTTGGAAAAGTAGAAAGAAAGAAAAATAAAGGAGAGAAAATTTATTTAGTTTTAGAGGTAAAAGCGAAAACAGCACTATTCCACCATTTTATTATTTTATTTTTAAAGGGAATCTGTCACCAGCATTTCACCTATTGAACTTTACTTATCCCTCACTGGCCGCTGTTATCAAAAGTTCATTACCGTTAGCCCCTCTCCTAAACTCCTCCTCCGACTGTAAATAACGGTCTGCAAACATTTTTCGCCTTTTATCGTAATAATCCGGTGTCCCTTTGTGCACACACACCAGAAGAGGACATACATGTACAAGCGCAGGATTTTGTGTGCTGGGGGAAGGCGAGGAGCTGTCAATCTAAAGTAAGGAGGCGGGTTAAGCTTGGAAAGACTTGAGGAATGAAGATATGACTCTTTTCAAACAAAGATTTGACTATTTTCAAACTAAGATTTGACTCTTTTCAAACGAAGATATTAATCTTTTATGCTCATTAGCATACGGTGTGGGAACACTAAAAAACTGAATACTAAAGCTACAGAGCCAACTAAGAAGACAATTATAGGTTATATAGAAATGATTTTTCACCCACTATCACTAGGTAGTGCTGGTTTAATAGGTGAAATGCTGGTGACAGGTTCCCTTTAAGTTTTTCTTCACTGAGATAAAATAAGTATATATATTTATAGTACATGTTATGAATATATTGAATATGTTGATGTTATATCACAGTACATATGTTTATTAAATAAAATATAACTGTAACGTCCGTGGTCGCCGACCATGAACTCCTTCCATCCAGTCGATGCCCTTCTCTCAAGAGATGTCTGCACACATGGCCGTCCTGCTCCACAGTGACCACCAGGGTGCGCTCACGAGCTCAGTCCAGACTTCAGAAGCCAGAGCGCAAGCATGTTGGTGATTGAGCTAATTGGTCCAGAGCACCCTGGGCTATAAGAAGATCCCAGCCCCATCCTCCCACGCCTGAGCTTTGTTGTTGTATTCCTAGTCTGTCTTGCAAATGGTCACCTAGTGTTTCCTGTTCCCAGTGTTTCCTGTTCCTGTTCCTCTATCCTGTAACCTGTATCCTTATCTAGTGCCGTGCTTAGCTGTAGCCATGCTGTGCTGTATACCACGCCTGTCCTGCTTCTCCATGCCTGACGTCTACCTGCTGCCTAATTCCTGCCAAGCCTGCCTTACTACTGTCTGAGCTGCCACAGGTACCCTATATAAACTATAGACTCTGACCTGCGCCCTGTTGGCCAGCTGCCAAACCGCCAAGGTGGTACGGTCCAGTGGGTCTACAAACTCTACGTGACAATAACAATTAATTGTTTTTTAATTGTTTTGTGCCATTTTTTTTCAGTCCATAAATGGACTTTTTACATATATTTTTTAATAAGATCATACTGCCACTACCATAAGTATGCCCCTTAGGCCTTTACAAGAGACATTTCTAGGGGCCCCGCTTGTAGAGTACCACTATCAATTTTGCTACAGAAGTAATGCTGTGTAGTTCCCACACAATCACCTTGATATAATAGTATGTCAAGTTACGTTAGCTATCTAAAGCCCTTGACGTACTATTATGTCTAAGTGTGGAAGGGGTTAAAGCTCTGTGTTGTTCCATTTTTCTGCTATACCTCCTGGAAATTTGTGAATAAATTGACAACTGGGTGTTACCATTCAACTTTCCAACATGATCAGCTGACATCTGTGGTGGTTGCCTTGGCAGCTCTGAATGCATTGTCAAAGCAGGAAGAAGCATGGGTAGGGCTTCTACTTAACATCCACCAGCAACATGCAGAAAAATCAAATATAGGTATCCCATGACTTTCGTGTTAAAGGTTACCAAATACATTGATGCAATTTACTACCATAATAATGGCCCCATCATCTTGGAGTTTTATCTTTAGCTGTTTCTTGTTTTTAAATCTAATCTGTAAGAATTGATAAAAAAAAATGTTAATGCTACTATGAAGAGAGGTCTTATCTGAGAATAGATACTTTCCCTAGATAACAACATACTAAACATACTGGATTCTGAAAACTGACTATCATCATGTATCCCAAACTAGAAAGCCGCACCATCTCATACCTGTGTTCTCCTGAGCGATTTCCTACATTACATTTAGTTTCATATGTCACGGGGTAACATTACCTAGAATACGGGGATACTATTCTTATAGAAAGGAAAGGTTTTCTTACTGATTATATTTCTTATAGCTTTTTTCCTATGGATTGAAAAAAAGCATGAAGTGAAAACCAATTTCAAAGGTACAAAAAAAAAGACATAAATAAATAAATAATGTGAAATAAAAGAACGGTGAGGTTGGTCTGATTATTTTCCTAGCTAAGGCATTTCTTGTGAGTGACAGATAATTCATCTTTTTGCCAGTTCCTTTTCCCTTGGGATCACTCAAAGCACAGTTATCAGCTAAACCTACATCAGATTTTTCCAACAGGAAGCCAGATGTGATGGGGTCTCAACCCTTCCCTGTAACAGAGGCGTTTGGGTTAATTATGATGGATGCCTCATCGCATGTCACACAGCAGGCACATTTTACATCAGGAATATTTCTCTCATTTATTAAGCTGAAAAAATATCCAGACCGCTATGTTATAAGGTCAAGGAGAAAAGGACGAAGTGTGAAATATCCAATTAAGCTCTGGAAGTTTAACGGAATTAGGTCACAAGAAATTTAGATTCTTGTTTCACGCATTCAAGGTTCAGCTACTAGATGTGAAAGGCATACTTATTTTAAGCAGTTGTTTTAATATCAAAATATCTGTATGATTTATATTAACATTGTAACAAATAAACTGCATATTACTATGTATTCTCTACAACTTAGTTCTGAAGGTGGTTTCACCTTAATCACATACAGTAGTGTTCAAAAAAATAGCAGTCCAACATCATTAACCTGATAAATCAATGTTTTTGGTAGAAGTAATATTTCTACATAGCAAATAATTTACTTGTAAGTAGTATAGTAGTTGAAAAAAAACAGACCCAACAGTTAGGACACGCAACCCGCTCATTCTGAGTAATAGAATCATTAATTGAAAGGGGCTTGTTCAAAATAATAACAGAGAGAAGTTAAATTGGTGAAGTCATTCATTCTGTGGAATAACAGGTGTCAATTTTGGCCCTTATCTAAGGTAGTAGGGTGACAAATGTTGCACATGTTGGTTATAGTGCATTTCCTTCTGAAATACTGAGGAAAATGGGTTGTTCCAGACATTATTCTGATGAAAAGCGTGCTATGATTAAAAAGTTGATTGGAGAGGGAAAAACATATAGAGAAGTGCAGCAAATTATAGGCTGCTAAGCTAAAATGAACTCAAATGCCTTAAAGTGGCAACCAAAAGCTGAAAGACGTGGAAAGAAGCGGGGAACTACTGTTCGAATGGATAGAAGAATAGCCAAAATGGCAAAGGCTCAGCCAATGATCACCTCCAGAAAGATCAAAGAAGATCGGAAGTTACCAGTGAGTACTGCTATAATCAGAAGACGATTAAGTGAAGCCAAGTTACCAGCAAGAACTCCCTGCAAAGTCCCGTTGTTGAAAAAAAGACACGTCCTGAATAGGTTAGAATTTGCCAAGGAACACATTGACTGGCCCAAAGAGAAATGGTGCAAATTTTGTGGACTGATGAAAGCAAAACTGTTCTTTTTGGGTCTAGTGGCCACAGACGGTATGTTAGATACCCTCCCCCCAGCACTGACTTCAAGCCACAGTACACTGTGAAGACAGTAAAGCATGGTGCTGCAAAAATAATGATATGGGGATGTTTCTCATACCATCATGTTGGGCCTATTTATCACTTACAAAGAATCATGGATCAGTTTGAATTTATCAAAATACTTAAGGAGATCATGTTGCCCTATGCCAAAGAAGAAATGCCCTTTAAATGGGTGTTTCAACACGACAATGACCCAAAACACACCAGTAAGTGAACAACATCTTGGTTACAGACAAACAGGATTGAGGTAATGGAGTGGCCAGCCCAATCCCCTGACCTCAATCCCGTAGAGAACTTGTGGGGTGACATCAAAAATGTGGTTTATGAGGCAAAACCCAAAAATGCAGAACTCTGGATTGAAGTCCAATCTTCCTGGACTGGATAACTGTTAAGAGGTGCCAGAAGTTGGTCGACTCCCTGCAACACAGATGACAAGCAGTTCTCAGAAACAATGGTTATGCCACTAAGTATTACTTCAGTAAAGTGAAATCTGAAACATTTTTTCAGTTTATACATTACATTTTTGAGTTTTTAAAGAAAAATGCTGGCACTGCTATTTTTTTGAACAGCCTAATATGAATTTTCTTTACTTTCTGTAAAGGAATATAACAAACTGGATACATTTTGTTATTCTTCTGATTTAGAATTGAATATGTAGTATTTCCAGTGCATTTGCATTTAGGCAAATAAAAGTTAATACAATGATTTTGCGCTTTATTTGCTTTTTTAAACTCACTGCTATTTTTTTAACACTACTGTAGATACAAACTTATAATAAGCATTCCAAGCCAAGGCACTGTTTCCTTTTTCCCGATTTACATAAGTGTTCGACTAAAGCCTAAGGCCCACCAAAGGAAATATTTCTGAGGGTTTATCCCCCCAAACTTATTATTTTTACTGCCAACAACATATGTAATACGTCATGACTTTAAACAAGTGCCACAACTAGAATATCAGAATCAGAATCTTAGTTTTAACCCCTTCTCAATATGTGATGTAACTGTCCGTCATAGCCGGAAAGGTGAAGTATGGAGCTGCCTCACGGGTTGAGCCTGCTCCATACTAAGCGGGTGATGGCTGCATGTAACAACCGACAGTAAACTGTAACGGCTGGGATTGGAAAAAACTCAGATCCTGGATTTTTAACCACTTAGATGCTGCGGTCAATAGCGACCACAGCCTCTAAGCTGTTAGAAATAGAGAGGGGCCCCTCCGTCATCTCATGGGCCTCCCCACAATGGGATCACAGAATGCTGATGGTTGTTATGGTAGCCTGGAGGCCTGTCATCTCAGTACTCATATTAGGGCTTATTAGGATCCAGGAAAAAGCACAATACATGTATTGCATAGTACTGTGCAATCAAAATTGCATGCTCAAGTCACCTAGTACAACAAAAAAAAAAAAAATTATAATCCAATAAAGATTTTTGTAATATAGAAAAAAAATATTACAAGTAAAAAAAAACATTTTCCCATTTTTCCCTAAAGTAATACAAATGAATTAAAAAAATAAACATAATTGGTATTGGTATAATTGGTAAAGTCAGACATATCACAATATAACATTATTTAACCCGAAGAGTGAACGGCATAAAAAAAAATTATTGAAAAGTTAAATGGTACCAATAAAAAACTACAGCTGTCTCCGCAAAAAATAAGCCCTTACACAGCTCCATTGAAATTTGTTTTTAATGTTATGGGTCTCAGAATATGGCATCACAAAACAATTTTATTTCAACAAATTATTTTTAATTTGTAAAAGAGAAAATAAACTATATTAATTTGGTATCACAGTAAACATATTGACATGCGCAATAAAATTAACATTTCGTTTTTACCGCATGTAGAATACTGTAAAAATAAAACCCAAACAACAATTGAGGAATCACAATTTTTTTCCCATTACACCAAACAAATATTTTTTTTTCAATTTCCCAGTACAGTATGGCACCTAAAATGGTGCCATTAAAAACTCGTCCCACAAAAAATAAGCCCTCATGGGGCTTTATCGACAAAAGAAAAAAATAAGTTTTTGCTTTTGGAAGGTAGGGATGAAAAAACAAAAATGAAAAACAAAAATTTTGCTGCAGCGACAAGGGGTTAAAATTACACCAGGATAAGTTCTAGTTGCGAAATCAGGGTCATAGCACTGATTTGAGATGAGGGAGCAGGAGGATATTTTAACTTCCTGCTTCTTTGTCTGTGTAGGGGAAGGGCAGGGGAAGCTGCAAGTGAGAGCAGGAAACAAAACCACTGTTTGTTCTCACACTGTACACTAAGAAGTGTTTGAAGAAAAAAATGAAGCCACTGGATGGGGAGACTAATGCCCCATAAGTCCTATGTTTACAGACTCCTGCAACGTAAATCTAGCCATGAGGAAGAATATAATTTTAGTGGTTGGACAACTACTTATCACTAATTCATACTTATCATGTGGTATTAGGCTCATTTTACATGTCGTTTTGTGCAAACGTTTGTGGTATGGTATATGGCGATGTATACATTTTTAAAGGTATAAAAACTTATGCATTTATAACATACACTTAAGTTTCTTTGCAGTATACATTTTTGTGTGTTTATATCCGTTATACGTTTTTTGTTCTTGAGCCAAATCCATAAGGATTTGTAAAGTCAAAGTATAAAGGAAGAAGTAGGGAGTGGCTGCAGGGTTTTCTGGTGCCAGTGCTAAGGAGATTGGCACTCTGCTTAATTACCCTTAAATTGTGACAAAAGCGTATACATTTTACATATGCAAACGTAAGGTTTAAGACTGCATACGTAATCCATATTGTCACTATTGACATAAATAAAAATAAAAACGTATACGTGTGGTATACGTTTTGGAAAAGTACTGAAAAGCGTTCATGACTTTGAAAAAAAAAAGGATAGAATGTAAGCACACAAAATGTATGCACAAACTACACTTTTAGGGCATCCGCCGTGACCATGTGGTGGTGCACGTTTTGACACAGGTTTTTCTTGTCAAAATGTGCACGTCTAATGTACAGTAAAAATGAGATGTGAACTCAAGAGTAACAATAGACCTGGAATATGCAGACCTGAGGTTAGACCCTCTAAATTATTCATACCCTCTAAATAAACACAGCCTACAGGTCAGACCCCTAAATAAATCAGACCTCAGACCAGAATTTTTTTTTAGACCCCATACCAGAGCATTTACATACCGCTGCTCGCTCCTGGGACTTTTCTCCTCTAGACACCTCCTCCAGGCACCATCACACTAAGTACTCCTGCTGGCCAGTGTTAGGACGTTGTGTGCGCTGACGCAAACCATATCACCATGTACTCATGCTATTTGGTGTAAGGACCTTGTGAGGAGGCGTCTGTGGATCTAAAAGGACAGGAGCGGTGCGGATGCCGGTGCTGCGGTTATGTAGAGGACATGATGCAAATAAAGTCCAATGCAAAACAGACTATATGAAAAAAAACATCTACATAGGTGTCTGAGGTTACACTAGGGGCCTATCTTGGGCTCCTTGCTACCATATTTGACCTTTAGCCCCCTTTGATCATGACGTGGGAGTCAGCGATGGGGAGTCATCGTTTTCATCTTTTGGATGCCACTGCCAGTATTGACCATGGCATCTAAGGGACTAAATGGGCGTGATTGGAATTTTAACTCCAATCTCGACTGTTGCCCTGCGGGGGAGGCTGTCGATCACAGCCGTCTGCCCGTTGATGATGACGCCGGCACAGCCTAAAGCTGCTTGCAGATGAAAATTAAACTTTCAAAATTACAATACAATGTTATTTTTTTGTTTTTTTTAAATTATAAATCCTTTAAATACAGAACAAGAAAGCATTTTTGTTGATTTGGACTAGTCACTCATGACCTTACAATGCCCAATGGTTAAACTCTTTATTACTTACAATCGGTTTCTGGTTATTACTGGGCTTTAAAGATAAATTCAATTAAACGTGTTACTTTTATGTAGTGTTACAGTAATTCAAACAATAGAAGGGTCATTATTTAGACTTTTACGTCTCCCATAATACCTTTAGATAAATTAATTTATTTATAAGGTTTATGTCTTCTATTGCAGTATATCTGGAGTGAATGAAGGAAACGAAATCAATGACGCTTTCACAGTCTTATCTTAGAAAAATGGTGTTAATATTTTAGCATACAAGCTGTAGTGTGATTAAATATTTCATTTTTTAATCTCCAGTTTAAGTTTCATGTTATTTTCTGATATTTTCCTATTTAGTTGCTCTTCTGTGATTGCTTTTCTCATCATTTCCCTTCTATTTTTATAATTAAATTTTGTAATCTATTTCTAAGTCTCAGTGATTCTTCCCACCAATATCAACACTTTGCAAAATTTATAACCAGTTCTGCACAGGGAAACATGTAATGCTCTTCTGAGTTTCCTTCGTGCAACAATTAATGGAACATATCCTTCAGAAGTTACAGAAGCAAGAAGCTTATTAATGTTAGCTGTCTGACAAATCAATTATTCATACTTTAATCTTCTTGGAGGGACCTTTACCTCTCCATCTTGTTCTCGGAATGAAAGTGTATGATGTATTTTGCAGGTGATTCCATGCAAGAGAAATAGCAATCATCAAAAAGAGTATTTCAGATTCAGATAGAAAACAATGAAGTTTATTGGTTTTTTCATACCAGCGTATTTACAATTGTGAGTGTTTATTTTACACTACAGAGATTATGTCATTGCTGCTGGGTGAACATCATATCTTATTAGAGATGAACTAAAGGTTAACTCATTCACTGCACAGTTAATGCTGCCATTACTTTTCTTGGAACACTTTATTTTTATTCTAACATTAAAAAATTTATTACTGTATAGAATTGATAATAATGTCCCTAATAAATGAGAATACAAACTTACATCTGCAAATTACATTTGCTTACCTCATTGCTGTCTACCTACTGTACATTATTGGACTTAATTGTGGCCAGAATTAGTAAATGTTAATTGAACATGTCACGAAGCGGGTTAGTGGACCCACTAGGCCGTACCGCCGCAGCGGGGAGGCAGCTGGCCAAACAACAGGACACCCCAGAAATACAATGTCCCGAACAAGGGTACCTGAATAGTCCAGATGGTGGCCGCTGCTCTGGCACAGATGAGATGGGTGCAGCAGATGGCGCCAAACGTGGCGGATGACACAGGAGCTGCAAGTTGCGCCAGACGTGGCGGATTCCTCCGGATGTGGCAGATAACACAGGACGTGGTGGATTCCTCCGGACGTGGCGGATTCCTCCGGACGTGGCAGATGACACAGGACGTGGCAGATTCCTCCGGACGTGGCAGATGACACAGGACGTGGCGGATTCCTCCGGACGTGGCAGATGACACAGAAAGTAGCGGATTCCTCCGGACGTGGCAGATGACATGGGACGTGGCAGATTCCTCTGGACGTGGCAGATGACACAGGACGTGGCACGACTAGATACTAGGGAAAAGCACGGGAAACAGGAACGGGGAACAAGGTACGGGTAATAACAGGAACGGGAAACACTAAGGGACCATTTGCAAGACAGACTGGGAAAACTAACAACGCTCAGGCATCGAACTAGGGGGCTGGAACCCTTTTATAGCCCAGGGTACTCACGGGTCAAAGGTCGTTCAAGATGTCCGATGCGCGCGCTGCCCCTTTAAGAGCGGGGACGAGCGCGCGCACCCTGCGGGCTTCGGCGGAGGTGAGTGGATGCAAGCGCTGGCGTTTCCTGAGGAGGAGGCTGGGGCCAGCGCTTGCCGACTCGTGGCTGCGGCTGTCAGCGGGAGGCTGGAGCTGACAGCCCGCAGCCACGGACATTACAGTATCCCCCCTCTTACGCCCCCTCTTCTTGGGACCGGAGCGAGAGAGAAACTTCTTTAGAAGAGTAGGGGCATTGAGGTTCTCCTCTGGCTCCCAGGACCTCTCTTCGGGACCAAACCCCCTCCAATCCACCAAATACAAGGTCTTTCCTCTCACTCTCTTGGTGTCCAAGTTCTCCTTTACCTCAAAGATGTCAGAGGAGCCGCTGGGAGCAACCGCAGGGCTGGGAGTCTTGGAATAGCGGTTTAGGATCACAGGCTTCAGGAGGGAGACGTGGAAGGAGTTGGGAATCCTGAGGGTAGGAGGCAGCCGAAGCTTGTAGGTGACAGGGTTGATCTGCTGCAGGACCTCGAATGGTCCAAGGAACCTGGGAGCGAACTTGTATGAGGGCATCTTCAAGCGAATGTTCAGAGAGGACAGCCAGACTTTAGTCCCCGGAAGATACTGAGGCGGCTCTCTTCTCTTAGTATCTGCCTTTTGCTTCATGCGATCTACTGCCAGCAAAATAGAGGACCGGGTCTGTTGCCAGATTTGCAGGAAGTCCCCATATGCAGAGTCAGCAGCGGGAACCTGGGATGAAGTCGACACAGGAAGAGGGACTCTGGGATGTTGACTGTAGATGATGTGAAACGGAGAGGAAGTGGTGGACTCACTTGTGTGGTTGTTGTAGGAAAATTCGGCCCATGGTAGAAGCTGTACCCAATTATCGTGCTGTGAAGAGATGAAATGGCGGAGATAATTTTCCATGATCTGGTTGATCCTCTCAACTTGCCCATTGGACTGGGGGTGATAGGCAGAGGAAAAGTCCAATCTCACATCCAGGAGTTTACAGAGGGCTCTCCAGAACTTAGAGGTAAACTGAACACCCCGGTCGGACACAATGTGAAGAGGCAAGCCATGCAAGCGGAAGATTTGCTGGATGAAGAGACTTGCCAGACGAGGAGCAGAAGGTAGGCCGGTCAGCGGGATAAAATGAGTCATCTTAGAGAACCGGTCCACCACCACCCAGACAGTGTTACATCCTGCTGAGGGGGGAAGGTCAGTGACGAAGTCCATCGCAATGTGCTGCCAGGGGGCATTGGGTACAGGCAGAGGTTGAAGCAGGCCGGCAGGCTTGCTGTGAGTCACTTAGTTAGAGGCACACACCGTGCAAGAAGAGACAAAGGTCAGAACATTCTTATGTAGCGTGGACCACCAAAAGTGACGAGCGATCAGGTCTCGGGTTTTACGGACACCGGCATGCCCAGCAAGTTTAGAACTATGTCCCCAGCGGAGAATTCTTCTCCTGTCCGCCAACCGAACAAATGTCCTCCCAGGAGGGATGTCTCTAACCTGCAGAGGATTAGCAGTGACGATGCAGGACGGGTCTATGATGGTCTGGAGGGACTCCACCGTGTCTTCCGTCTCAAACGATCTGGACAGGGCATCTGCCCTCACATTCTTGTCCGCGGGACGGTAGTGGAGCGCAAACAGAAAACGGGTGAAGAACAGCGACCACCTGGCTTGACGAGGATTAAGTCTTTGAGCGGACTGAAGGTAAGTGAGGTTCTTGTGGTCGGTGAAGATCAGGATGGGGTGAGCAGCGCCCTCCAGAAGATGTCTCCACTCCTCCAGAGCCAATTTGATGGCCAGCAGCTCCCGATCTCCAATGGAGTAATTGCGCTCAGCAGAGGAAAACAGTCTAGAGTAGTAGCCACATACTACAGCCTTTCCTTTGGACCTCCTCTGGAACAGAAGTGCACCTGCACCGACAGAGGAAGCGTCCACTTACAGTGAGAACTGCCGAGATACGTCAGGGTGATGGAGGATCGAGGCTGAAGTGAAGGCACTCTTCAGGCTATTAAATGCAGACTCTGCCTCTGGAGACCACACTTTGGCGTTCACACCCTTCTTGGTAAGGGTCGAGATGGGAGACGTCAGAGAAGAGAAGTTAGGAATAAACTGCCGGTAGAAATTGGCGAATCCCAGGAACCGCTGTATGGCCCTTAAGCCTTGGGGACGTGGCCACTCCAGGACAGCCTTCACTTTCTCAGGATCCATCTTGAGGCCTTGATCCGAGATGATGTAGCCCAGGAAGGGCAGAGAACTCTTCTCAAAGACGCACTTCACCAGCTTGGCGTATAAATGATTCTCCCTCAATCGTAGTAGAACCTGACGAACATGCCTCCGATGAGTCGTCTGATCTGGGGAGAAAATCAAAATATCATCGAGATAAACAACAACACAGACATAGAGTAGATCTCGGAAGATGTCATTAATGAACTACTGAAACACTGCTGGAGCGTTACACAGTCCGAAGGGCATCACCAGGTATTCGCAGTGCCCGTCCCGGGTGTTAAATGCCGTCTTCCATTCGTCACCCCGGCGGATCCGGACTAGATTGTAAGCCCCACGCAGGTCTAGCTTAGAAAACATTTTGGCCCCACGTATGCGATCAAATAGCTCAGAGATGAGTGGCAACGGGTATTTGTTCTTGACTGTGATCAGGTTGAGGCCTCTGTAGTCAATGCAGGGACGAAGGGATCCATCCTTCTTTTTAACGAAGAAGAATCCAGCCCCGGCCGGGGAGGAAGATTTTCGTATAAAACCCCTCTCCAGATTCTCCTTTATATAGGCCGACATGGATAGAGACTCAGGCAAGGAGAGAGGATATACCCGTCCACGGGGAAGAGAGGCATTAGGAACCAGTTCAATGGGGCAGTCATAGGTGCGATGCAGAGGCAGCGTCTCAGCCTCCTTTTTCTGAAAACATCTGCATACTGAGCAAAATGGGGAGGCAGTCCCGACAGCGACTGAGGCAGAGAAGGCTTGACAGGATGGATCTGCAACAGACAACGACCATGGCACTTGGAGCCCCATTGGAGAACCTCTCCAGAATTCCAGTCCAGGACTGGGGCATGAAGTCGAAGCCAAGGCAGGCCCAGCAGAACAGGATTGATGGCCTTGGGCAAAACAAGGAACAAAATAAATTCAGAGTGAAGTACTCCAACCTGGAGCTTCAACGGCTTGGTTTTAGAGATAATGGGATCAGGCAGAGGCAGTCCATTAACTTAGGCCACAGCCAAAGATGTCTCCAGGGGAACTGTGGGCAGCTGAATATGATCCACAAGCTCTTTCTGGATGAAATTTGCAGCAGAGCCAGAGTCAAGATAGGCAGAGACTTGATGCGTCCTGTCGCCGGATACCAGGGTCACAGGAATAGTCAGTTTGGAAGCGAATCCTCTGCTAGATTCTGTTCCACCTAGTGTGGTCTCTCCAACCAATCCTAGGCAATGGGGTCTATCCGGCCTCTGGGGGCACAGACGCACAATATGGCCTCCATGGCCGCAATACAAACAAAGTCCAGAAGTGCGTCTGTCTTGTTTCTCCTGGGTAGACAATTTAACATAATTACTCTGCATCGGGTACTCTGGTGGGACGACTGAGGAGGATTGCGGGACAGCAGAATCCAGCCTAGGAAGTTCTCTCTCCTGGAGAACCTTTTGGGAACGTGTCGACGCGGGAGGCGAGTAGGATAAGATCGTCCAGGGTAGATGGCAGATCGCGAGCAGCCAGCTCGTCCTTGATCCCTGAAGACAGTCCCTGCCAGAATGTAGCCACCAAAGCCTCGTTGTTCCAGGTCAATTCAGCAGCCAGGATACGGAACTGAATGGCATACTCGCCCATGGAGAGGTCTCCCTGGTGTAGGGTTAGCAGGGATGCAGCAGCCGAAGAAACTCTTCCGGGTTCCTCAAAGATCGAGCGGAAGGTCCGTAAGAAGCACTGCAAGTCCCGGGTCTCAGGTCCCTGATGTTCCCACAGAGGATTGGCCCATGCCAGGGCTTTGCCGGTAAGGAGAGAGATGATAAAGGCGATCCGGACGTCATCCGAGCAGAAGGACCTGGCATGTAGTCTGAAATGGATCAGGCACTGATTCAAAAATCCCCTGCAGGACCTCGGATCTCCGTCATAGCGTGGAGATAGCGGCAAGAAACACAGGGGGTTGGTACCGGTACAGACAGGAGGTGTAGCAGACGGAACCGCAGGAACGGGTGCGGTGATGACTGTGGACGGAGCAAGCTGCCGATGGGCTATGGCGTTCACCGACAGGAGGAGATGGTCTTGTCGTGACTGGAGATCCTCCATCTCAGCGAGCATGGCTTGTGTAGTCAACGTCTCAGGTTGACCAGCGGGGTCCATGGCCTGAGCGTACTGTCACGAAGCGGGTTAGTGGACCCACTAGGCCGTACCGCCACAGCGGGGAGGCAGCTGGCCAAACAACAGGACACCCAAGAAATACAATGTGCCGCACAAGGGTACCTAGTCCAGATGGTGGCCGCAGCTCTGGCACAGATGAGATGGGTGCAGCAGATGGCGCCAAACGTGGTGGATGACACAGGAGCTGCAAGTTGCGCCAGACGTGGCGGATTCCTCCGGATGTGGCAGATAACACAGGACGTGGTGGATTCCTCCGGACGTGGTGGATTCCTCCGGACGTGGTGGATTCCTCCGGACGTGGCAGATGACACAGGACGTGGCGGATTCCTCCGGACGTGGCAGATGACACAGAAAGTAGCGGATTTCTCTGGACGTGGCAGGTGACACGGGACGTGGCAGATTCCTCTGGACGTGGCAGATGACACAGGACGTGGCACGACTAGATACTAGGGCAAAGCTGGACCCCTCTTATAGCCCAGGGTACTCACGGGTCAAAGGTCGTTCAAGATGTCCGGTGCGCGCGCTGCCCCTTTAAGAGCGGGGACGAACGTGCGCGCGCACCCTGCGGGCTCCGGCGGAGGTGAGTGGATGCAAGCACTGGCGTCTCCTGAGGAGGAGGCTGGGGCCAGCGCTTGCCGACTCGTGGCTGCGGCTGTCAATGGGAGGCTGGAGCTGACAGCCCGCAGCCACGGACATTACAGTACATAACAGGCAAAGCAAAGTTTTTATTCACACATACACCGTTCAGCCATTAAATCAAAACCACCTACCTAATAGGTGTCCTGTAGTATCTGGCACCAAGAGGTTAGCAGCAGATACTTTAAGTCCTGTAAGTTGCGAGTTGGGGCCTCCATGTATCAGAGTATTTTATCCAGCATATCCCACAGATGCTCGACCGGATTGAGATCTGGAGAATTTGGAGGTCAAGAAACCACCTTGAACTCTTTGTCGGGTTCTTTAATCTATTCCTTAACAATTTTTGGTGTGTGGCAGGACACATTATACTGCTAAAAGTGGTCACTGCCATTACAGAATACCGGTGCCATGAAGGATGCATTTGGTGCGCAACACAGTTTAGGCAGCTGGTACGTGTCAAAGTAACATAAACGTGAATGTCAGGAACCAAGATTTCCCAGCAGAACATTGTCCAGAGCATCAAACTGCCTCCACTGGCTTGCCGTTCTCCCATAGTGTAGCCTAGTGTCATTCCACAGGTAAGTGTTACATGGCGGATCATCATTAGGGTGGTTCGGGCGGCCGCCTGGGGCCCAAGGTTCCTAGGGGGCCCATGCAGGGGTGGGACCCGGCTGATTCTCTCTGGTTCTCCCAAACTAGTCGTTAAACTTACAGCAAGGGAGAAGCGGGACCCAGAATCGGTTTCCTGACCTCAATTGTAACTGAGTCCTTAGGATGCATATACAATTGTTCAGTCTAGTTCTGACGAGGCACGGGAAGTATCAGTTCCCTACCCCACCATTTGATACTTTACCAATGATGCAGGCCTGGGTCGCTGGAGGACAGCACGGGAACGAGGACAGGTGAGCATGTTTTTTGTTTTTTCTCAGTGGGCAGTGTTGGGGGAACTTTCTACAGGGGACTCTATGGGCATCACTATCTACAGGGGGCACTACCTACAGAGGATTCTATCGGGAGCATAAACTACAGGGTGCAATATCTACAAGGGGCTCTATGGGGGCACTATCTACAGGGGACTCTATGGGGGCACTATTTACAGGGGACTCTATGGGGGCTCTTTCTACAGGGCTCTCTATGGAGCCACTATCTACAGGGGGCTCCATCGGGGGCACTATCTACAGGGGGCTTGATCAGGGTACTATCTATAGGGGGCTTATTTGGGGAACCATCTACAGGGGATTCTAAGGGGCATTATCTACAGGCGGCTCTAGATAGGGCACTATCTACAGGGGGCTCTGAGGGGCACAATCTACAGGGGGATCTATGAGAGGCACTATCCACAGGGAGCTCTATGAGGGGCACTATCTAGAGGGGGCTATATATGGGGTACTATTTACAGGGGACAATGAGGATATAAGTGCACAGCCAGACAAACAAATTTGTTAAAAACTAAGATAAAAACAATAATGAAATAGGACCTATTGATTGACAAAACATGGGAGCTACATTGAAAAACAGAAAGTACTAGCCACAACCCTTCCGCAGATTTTTGAACATACAAAAATATTGAGTAATGAATAATTACATATGAAAACATAATAGATATATGTCAGACGATCCAGATATCAGGTGAAAACAAATAATACATACCCATTAACCCAGAAAACAGACTCTCAGTGTAACGTCCATGGCCGAGGACCATGGTTCTGACTAACCCCTCGACGGACCTGTGAGTGCTGGCCAGCATCTCCCTCCTTGGAGATGCCAGCACTCACCTCCGCTCTGCTGTGTCCCGTAGGGTGCGAGAGCGCTCGCGCTTGACCTTAAAGGGCTAGCACGCACGCATGTAAAAAATCACCAATTAGCCCATGATCATCCTGGACTATAAAAAGGGCTCTGCCCTTTCACTCCTTGTCTGAGAGTTGTGTATACCCATGTTAGTCCCGCACCTGCTACCTGTATCCTGTGTCCCGTGCTGTGTTTGTTCCTGAGCCTTAGAGTGTTGTGCGACCTGTCATGCCTGCTGTCATACACCATGTCTGGTGTCATCTGCCATGCCTGATATCATCCGCCACGTGTGGAGTCACCTGCCTTCAAGTTCATCTGTGCCTATGCCTCAGCTACTGTCTGGACTATCAAAGGTACTCTTGTACTAGGACTGTTGATTGGCCAGCTGCTACTCCGCTGTGGTGGTGCGGCCTAGTGGGTCCACATACCCAGGGATTGTGACAGTACTCTCAGGCCACGGACCCTGCTGGTCAACCCAAGACCATGACGACGTCACAAGCCATGCAGGCGGACCTGTGAAAACTTCGGTCACGACAGGACCAACTCCTCCTGGCGGTGAACGCTATTGCATAACGGCTGGATGCGCAAGCTGCAGTCATCACAGCACCTGTTCCTGTTCCTGCGGCTGTTCTTCCAGCTACACCTCCTGTCAATACCAGTGCCGACTTCCGATTTTCGCTGCCACTACCTCCTCGCTACGGCGGAGATGCGAGGACCTGCAGGGGATTTCAGATCCAGTGCCAGCTCAACTTCAGCCTACATGCCAGAGCATTTCCTTCTGATGGCGCAAGGATCGCATTCATAGTCTCTCTCATTACTGGCGAGGCCCTAGCATGGGCGAATCCTATCTGGGTGTGTCAGAGACCCGTGACTTCCAGTGTTTCCTACAGACTTTTCGCACAATATTTGAGGAACCTGGACGAGTCTCTTCAGCAGCTTCATTTCTGCTAACCCTTCGCCAGAGAGACACCTCCGTGGGCGAGTACGCCATTCAGTTCTGCACCCTGGCGGCAGAGCTGTCCTGGACCTACGAGGCCTTAGTGGCTACATTCTGGCAGGGACTGTCTTCTGGAATTAAAGACGAGCTTGCCGCTTGTGATCTGTCACCTACCCAGGATGACCTCATACTTCTAGACACCAGGATTGACATGAGGATCTGGGAGCGATCCCAAGAGGTTCATCGGAAGAGAAGATCCCCTAGGATGGCTCCTACTTTCCAGCAATCCCTTTTGCCCTCACCAGTTGTTCCACCAGAGGAGCCGATGCAGGTGGACCGGCTCAAATTGTCAGCCCAGGAGAAACAACAGACGCACTTCAGGACTTTGTCTGTATTGCGGCCTCGGAGGCCATGTTGTGCGTTTGTGTCCCCAGAAGCCAAAAAAACTCCAGTGCCTAGGATTGGTTGGAAAGACAACCCTAGGAGGAACAGAGATAAATAAAAAATTCTCTTCTAAACTGTCCATTCCCGTGGCCATAGTGTCCGGCGGAAAGACGCACCGGGTCTCTGCCTATCTGGATTCTGGGTTCGCGGCAAATTTCATCCAACAAGACCTAGTGGATCATTTCCAGTTGCCCACAGTTCCTCTGGAGGCGTCTTTGGCTGTTGACTCGGTGAATGGACTTCCTCTGCCCGATCCGATTGTATCTGAGACCAAGCCACTGAAGCTCCAAGTTGGATCCCTTCATACTGAACTAATTTCATTTCTTGTTTTGCCTAAAGCCGTCAATCCTGTCCTACGGGGTCTGCCTTGGCTCCAGTTACATGCCCCAGTCCCGGACTGGAATTTCCGGAGAAGTTCTCCAATGGGGCTCCAAATGGCTCCACCGCTGTCTGTTACAGATCCATCCTGTCCAGCCTCCTCTGCCTCAGTCATTAGCAGGATTACCTCCCCATTTCTCTCAGTTTGCGGACGTCTTTAGCAAGGAGGCGGCTGAGATGCTTCCTCCACAAAGGTCTTACGACTGTCCAATTGAACTGTCTCCAAATGCTTCCCCTCCCCATCGACAAGTATATCCTCTCTCCTTGCCAGATACTCTGTCCATGTTGGCTTATATCAAGGAGAATCTGGAGAGAGGTTTCATCCGAAATTTCTCCTCCCTAGCCGGGGCTGGGTTCTTCCTCGTTAAGAAAAAAGACAAATCTCTTTGACCTTGCATTGACTACCGTGGTCTCAACCAGATTACGGTCAATAACAAATATCTGTTGCCACTAATTTCTGAACTATTTGACCATATACGAAGAGCCAGGATTTTCTCTACACTAGACTTGCGTGGGGCTTGCAATTTGATCCGAATCCGTCAGGGTGACGAGTGGAAGACGACATTCAACACTCGAGATGGGCACTACGAATACCTGGTGATGCCCTTCGGTTTGTGTAAGACTCCCACAGTCTTCCAGGAATTTGTCAATGACATATTCCAAGACCTCCTCTATGTCTGTGTTGTGGTCTATCTCGATGATATTTTGATTTTCTTTCCAGATCCGACGACTCATTGGAGGCATGTCAAGTTCTGCTGCGATTAAGGGAGAATCGTTTGTATGCCAAGCAGGAAAAGTGCATTTTTGAAAATAATTTTCTGGTTTACATCATCTCAGATCAAGGCATCAAGATGGATCCTGAGAAAGTAAAGTCCGTCCTGGAATGGTCACGTACTCAGGGTCTGCTGGCCATACAGCGTTTTTTTGGGATTTGCCAACTCCTACCGGCAGTTTATCTTCAATGACGGCTCCCATCTCTACCCTTACCAAGAAAAAGTATGAACGCCTAGGTATGGACTCCGGAGGCAGAATCAGCGTTTAATAGCCTTAAGAGTGCTTTTACTTCAGCCTCAATCCTCCATCATCCTGACATGTCTCGATAGTTCTCGTTGGAGGTGGACGCCTCCTCTGTTGGTGAAGGTGCATTTCTGTTCCAGAGAAGTTTCAAAGGAACGGCAGTAGTATGTGGCTATTACTCTAGACTTTTTTCTCCCGCAGAGCGTAATTACTCTATTGGGGTTCAGGACTTACTGGCCATCAAATTGGCTCTGGAGGAGTGCAGACATCTACTAGAGAGTGCAGCTCACCCCATCCTGATATATACCGACCACGAGAACCTCACCTATGTTCAGTCGGCACAACGGCTGAACGCCTGTCAAGCCAGGTGGTCACTGTACTTCACCCAGTACCAATTTGTGCTCCACTACCATCCCGCTGACAAAAATGGGGCCGATGTCCTGTCCAGGTCATTTGATACAGAGGACACAGTGGAGTCCCCTCAATGTATCATATAACCTGTCCTACATTATTTCTGCTATTCTCTTGCAAGTTAGAGACATCCCTTTTGTGCGGTTGGCAGACAGGAAGAGAATCCTTTGCTGGGGACACAGCTCCAAACTGACTGGTCACGCAGGTATTCATAAGACTTAAGATCTGATTGCTCATCATTTCTTGTGGCCCACGCTGCCCAAAGATATTGTGGACTTTGTCTCTTCCTGCACTGTGTGTGCTTCCAACAAAGTTACTCACTCCAAGCCTGCCAGTCTGTTCCAACCTCTGCCTGTGCCCAACGCTCCTTGGCAGCATATAGCAATGGCCTTTGTCACAGATCTTCCTTCCTCAGCAGGATGCAATATGGTCCGGGTGGTGACAGACCGGTTCTCGAAGATGGCACATTTTATCCCGCTGACTGGCCTACCTTCTGCCTCTCGACTGGCTAATCTCTTCATCCAGTACATCTTCCGCTTGCATGACTTGCCCCTTCATATTGTGTCTGATCGGGGGGTTCAGTTCACCTCAAAATTCTGGAGAGCCCTCTGTAAACTCCTAGATGTGAAATTGGACTTTTTAAAGAAATTCCTCTCTCACTCTGGTGCCAAGAAGAGGGGCGTAAGAGGGGGGATACTGTAACGTCCATGGCCGCGGACCATCGTTCTGACCCCTCGACGGCCGCAGCCATGGACTTGTGAGTGCTGGCCAGCATCTCCCTCCTAGGAGACACCAGGACTCACTTCCGCTCCGCTCTACTTCGTGCCATAGAGTGTGCGAGTGCGAGCACCCGGCCTTAAAGGGCCAGCGAGCGCACATGTAAAAAATCACCAATTAGCCCATGATCACCCTGGACTATAAAAAGGGCTCTGCCCTTTCACTCCTTGCCTGAGCGTTGTTGTGTATACCCATGTTAGACTTAGAAAATAGTCCCTTAGTGTTATCCTGTTCCCGTTGTTCCCGTGCCCTGCTACTTGTATCCTGTGTCCCGTGTTGTGTTTGTTCCTGAGCCTTAGAGTGTTGGAGTCGTGTTGTGTAACCTGTCACGCCTGCTGTCATACACCACGTCTGGTGTCATCTGCCACGCCTGATATCATCCGCTGCGTGTCGCGTTATCTGCCTTCAAGTTCAACTGTGCCTAAGCCTTCGCTACTGTCTGGACTATCAAAGGTACTCTTGTACTAGGACTTTTGTTTGGCCAGCTGCTATTCCACTGCGATTGTGCGGCCTAGTGGGTCCACATACCCACGGATCGTGACACTCAGTACAAGTTACATTGTTTCCTGTTCCATTTTCTGTAATCCAGGGTGGACTACAGGCCGTTGCATAACTCCATCAAATCCTACCATTACCAGATGCTTCCTGAGCGATGTGCAAAGAAAGAGGGGGCAGGGGGAATGACAAAAAATATATATGTATAATAAAAACAAAATTAAAAAAAATGAAAAAAAAAATATGTAAAAAAAAATGAGGTGGGATGCAAGTCTAATAATGGAACATAAGTTCCTTTGTCAGGTTTAAACCAAATGGAAATCTTGTTTTTGGCCTGATTTATACGAGCGTGTGCGTTTTGCGCACGCAAAAAACGCGGCGTTTTGCATGCGCAAAAGGCACTTAACAGCTGCGTGTGTCATCAGTGTATGATGCGTAGCTGCATGATTTTCGCGCAGCCGCCATCTTTATGACACTCCGTTTGGATGTTTGTAAACAGAAAAGCACGTGGTGCTTTTCTGTTTACATTCAGAGTTTGACAGCTGTTGCGCGATTCACGCAGTTCGCACGGAAGTGCTTCCGTGCAGCATGCGTGGTTTTCACGCACCCATTGACTTCAATGGGTGCGTGATGCGCGAAAAACGGCGAAATATAGAACATGTCGTGAGTTTTACGCAGCGGACTCACGCTGCGCAAAACTCACGGACTGTCTGCACTGCCCCATAGACTAATATAGGTGCGTACGACACGCGTGAAAAGCACGTGCGTCGCACGCACATATATTACGCTCGTGTAAATGATGCCTAAGGCATTAAATCCAAAAAGCCTTTCTGTCTAACAGGGCATGCTTGTGATTCCCCCCATGTATAGGGTTCCTAAATCTCTCTTTTGCATATACTATTACTGAGTTTACGGAACGATTATGACATGAAATAAAATGTCTAGCCGCATTAGATACGTTAAGGATAGCCGGATTTCGGATCTATCCCAGGTGTTCCAATATCCTAGTTTTAAGCTTTCTGGTAGTGCAACCTACATATTTCAGGTTACATGCTATACATTCAATGATGTACACAACATGATCGCTATTGCAATTAATATATTCATTGATGGGAAAGTTTGCATCATGACTAGAATTGCTAAAGTTCTAGGAAGGCCGAGCATAAGTACAAACCTTACAGGGATGGGAACCACATTTATAAAACCCCTTATGTCGCAACAAAGTGAGCTGGCTCTTGGAGGAGACAAAAAACGAAGGTGATAACATGTTATCTAATGTCAGGCCCTTCTTTGTAAGATAAGGGTCAGTTTACGTACACTACCGTTCAAAAGTTTAGGGTCACTTAGAAATTTCCTTATTTTTGCAAGAAAAGCACAGTTTTTTTCAATGAAGATAACATTAAATTAATCAGAAATACACTCTAAACATTGTTAATGTGCTAAATGACTATTCTAGCTGCAAATGTCTGGTTTTTAATGCAATATCTACATAGGTGTATAGAGGCCCATTTCCAGCAACCATCAATCCAGTGTTCTAATGGTACATTGTGTTTGCTAACTGTGTTAGAAGGCTAATGGATGATTTGAAAACCCTTGTGCAATTATGTCAGTTTTGCAGTTTAGAGGAGCTATAAAACTGACCTTCCTTTGAGCTAGTTGAGAATCTGGAGCATTACATTTGTGGGTTCGATTAAACTCTCAAAATGGCTAGAAAAAGAGAGCTTTCATGTGAAACTCGACAGTCTATTCTTGTTCTTAGAAATGAAGGCTATTCCATGCGAGAAATTGCCAAGAAACTGAAGATTTCCTACAACGGTGTGTACTACTCCCTTCAGAGGACAGCACAAACAGGCTCTAACCAGAGTAGAAAGAGAAGTGGGAGGCCCCGCTACACAACTGAGCAACAAGACAAGTACATTAGAGTCTCTAGTTTGAGAAATAGACGCCTCACAGGTCATCAACTGGCAGCTTCATTAAATAGCACCCACAAAACGCCAGTGTCAACGTCTACAGTGAAGAGGCGACTCCGGGATGCTGGCCTTCAGGGCAGAGTGGCAAAGAAAAAGCCATATCTGAGACTGGCTAATAAAAGGAAAAGATTAATATGGGCAAAAGCACACAGACATTGGACAGAGGAAGATTGGAAAAAAGTGTTATGGACAGACGAATTGAAGTTTGAGGTGTTTGGATCACACAGAAGAACATTTGTGAGACGCAGAACAGCTGAAAAGATGCTGGAAGAGTGCCTGACGCCATCTGTCAAGCATGGTGGAGGTAATGTGATGGTCTGGGGTTGCTTTGGTGCTGGTAAAGTGGGAGATTTGTACAAGGTAAAAGGGATTTTGAATAAGGAAGACTATCACTCCATTTTACAACGCCATGCCATACCCTGTGGACAGTGCTTGATTGGAGCCAATTTCATCCTACAACAGGACAATGACCCAAAGCACACCTCCAAATTCTGAAAGAACTATTTAGGGAAGAAGCAGGCAGCTGGTATTCTATCTGTAATGGAGTGGCCAGCGCAGTCACCAGATCTCAACCCCATAGAGCTGTTGTGGGAGCAGCTTGACCGTATGGTACGCAAGAAGTGCCCATCAAGCCAATCCAACTTGTGGGAGGGGCTTCTGGAAGCATGGGGTGAAATTTCTCCCTATTACCTAAGCAAATTAACAGCTAGAATGCCAAAGGTCTGCAATGCTGTAATTGCTGCAAATGGAGAATTATTTGACGAAAGCAAAGTTTGAAGGCGAAAATTATTATTTGAAATAAAAATCATTATTTATAACCTTGTCAATGTCTGGACTATATTTTCTAGTCATTTTGCAACTCATTTGATAAATATAAGTGTGAGTTTTCATGGAAAACACAAATTTGTCTGGGTGACCCCAAACTTTTGAACGGTAGTGTATACTTAATATATCCTGCAGTCTTTCCCCATGCAACAACTGTTTGCGTGTTTTAAATTGTACTATTGAGCTTGTCCTATCTACGGTCCAATTTTTGTAACCACGTTTCCTCAGCCTCTGAGTAGTGTTTGCCTGCTCCTTCTGAAAACTGTTAGTGTGGCTGCAGTTTCTGTTGGCTCTAATCAACTCCCCAACGGGGATTGATGTAATTTTTGATGTCATGCATATCCTGTATGTGGCCCGGAACTCTCTGATCGAGAGGCTGCAGAAGTAAATCTAGCCACTCCTACAGCCTCTTAGGCCAGACAATATGGGTCGCATTGGTTGGGGTACATTGGGGGAGTGCATGCAAGATGGGAATAACTGGGTTTTTAACCAGCATGTAATCGTGCTGTTTCTTAGTGATCACACCCAGTACAAGTCCCTCATTTAGCATATTCCTAATGATAGACTGAAATAGGTTGGTGTGATTATTCTCCAGCTTTCTGTATGTCTGTGGGTCTTCCAAGAGATCCAAAATCCCAGAACTATACATGGTTTTATCCATAACTCTGATACACCCCAACCTAACCTGCCATTTTAATAACAATGTCAGGATTGTCTTGTAGTGTCTTAACTGCCATCTTCTGTCTAGCTGTGAGATTATGTGGTATTTTCTCCCCTCTAGATGTCTCATATAGTTTCTGTAACTCCCTTTCTACAACAAACTGGAATTTATCAATTGAGTCTGTTCTCGATTGTATGGGATAGAAACTGGGATTAGATGTGACAAATTTGTTAGCTACATTTACATGCTGAACAGACTCATTTTCCTCTAGATCCTCCAGAGAATAAAGAGTTAATTGTTCCTGAAACATTAGGGACTTGAAAACATTTTCATGTTTAATTTCTGTTGTAACAAGAACTTGGTCAGACTCATGAGTGGTAGCTTTCATAAAATGTCTTTTGACAGTAAGATTCCGTACAAATTTATTAATGTCTAAGAGAGTTTTGAAAATGTCAAAGTCCCAATCAGGAACATAATTTAATCCAAGGCATAAGCTTTCTACTTGTTCCTCATTTAGCACCCTAGATGACAAATTAATCATATCAAGTTGGTCACTTAGTTCCTGTGACTGAGGAGGCGACAGAATGGCTCGGTATTTGCTGGTTCTACTTATTCTGCCCCCTCTTTTCCCCCGTTTTTTGACGGATATTTATTTCTATTTAGTGCATGATTTTTGGGGTGTTGTTCCCTGAAGGTATCTGAATCCGAACCCTCGGTACTATGGTACTATTATATTCAGGTGTGCGGTGTATGATGCTATTATATTTAGGGGCATAGTGTGTGGCATCATGAATATATATAATACTGTGTGGCAAATTCTGCAGAAATAATTAGTGGCCAGGAGATGTCGTCATGAGGTTTGAACTGGATAGAGAAGAAAAGAGAAAAAAAATTACTAGAATCTGAGATCTCACCTGTGAGTAACTGGATTTAAAGAGAATCTGCCACCTCCTGACATGTCTATTATATGAAATCCTTTTATTCCACAAAACGTCTTTGTGTAGTCCTGGACTAAAAGACAAATGGGTATTACCATTCCCCTTCTCTGAGGATGTGTCCCTACACAGTGTGATACTCTCAGCAATGGTTGGAGACTGTCAGTATGTAGGGACACAGCCCTTTGACAAGGGGATTTGTAACACCTATTTGTCAATGCTCGCACAGAAAGTTAGTGTTAACTATAGACACGGGGCGACAGGGCGGCAGTGGAGAAGGGGGCAGCCCAGGGCCTATGGTCTACTTAATTTGCCACTGGTTACACATGCACCAGACTATCCACATGATGTAAAAGAAAACATAATATATCAGACCAGGCCTCTTTCTTATATTCCTCCATGATCCAGTTATGATGCTCTTGGGCCTATTGTAGGCGCTTTCAGCGGTACACAAGTGCCAGCATGGGCACGCTGCAATGCACTGTGTTCTGACACCTTTCCATCATAACTATTATCTCTTTTTTCAGTAATTTGGGCTACAGTAGCTCTTCTGTGGAATCAATCCACACTAGCTAGTCTTCGCTCCCCATGCGCATCAATGAGCATTAGGCGTTCCAGTCCCTGTTGTTGGTTCACCGTTTATCCTTCCTTGAAAAACTTTTGAAGCTAATTCGCCTCACAAGATCTACCTTTCTGGAGATGCCCTGACCCAGTTGTCTGGACAACACAATTTTGCCCTTACGTTTACAAATTTTTCTACTTCTAACACATCGCCTTCAAAAACTGACTGTTCACTTGCTGCCTAATATATCCCACCCCTTCACAGATGCCATTGTAATGAGATGTTCAATGTTATTGTTAACCATAATCCATAGAAACTAAGACCCAATGGCGAGATGGAATGTGGAGTGGCTGTAGCAAACCTAAATGAAAAGTGCATAAAGTTTTATTTTAAGCATAAAAAACATGAAGAAATTTATTATTTTAGCATCATTCTTAAAGCTAGGCCCCCAATAGGAACAGCAAATAAGTTATTGAGTCTTTTTAATGCCTAAATGTCCAGCCAGCTTAGAATCATGGCCTAATTCTAGAGCATCAAGTTGTGCTATTTCTGATTCATACAAACAATGAAGTTACATCCAGAATTAATCTTTGAAAAAGAGGATGACTGAGCAATAAGTGACTTTCATATCCATCCTTAGGTAGAGTCAGGACACTTTTGAATAAATAGCCCCTACAAAGTTCTTTTCAGATAAAATTGTGCTGTCACACTTGTCTTTCTGTGTGAAAAACATCCTGGATAAGGATTCAGCTTTACCATTTTATGAACCATGTCGATAAGTAATCACAAAATTAAATCAAGAAAAGAATAAACTTCATCCTGCATTTTGGAGGACAATCTTTTAGCATTCCGGATGAATTCCAGATTTCTATGATTATTAAATACAATTACAGGATTAGAAGTTCTCGCCAAAAGATTTCTCCACTCAGAAGATGCATTTATTTTTTTTATACCTAACAGTACCTTTTTTTCTGATATCCTACCTCTTTTTAGATGAGGATATTTGACAAGAAAAATAAGCACAAAGGTACACCAACATATTGTCCCCTGACCGTAGAGACAGGAAGGACTGCCCTACTACAGAATCAGATGCATCAAACTGAACAGTAAAAGGTAACTCTGGATTTGGATAAATTTATATGGGCGCTGATGTAAAGAGAGTCTTTAATTTAATGAAAGCATCCTGAGCCTCAGTTGTCCAAGTAGAGCAAACATTCTTGGGTGATTGGTGCTATGATATTGGAGAAGTCTCGAATGAAATTAAATAGTGCCATCCCTGCAAATAGTGCCACCCCCCTGTACATAGCGCCACCCCCTTGCAGATAGCAATATCCCCCTGTATTTAACAACATACACCCTGCAGATAGCACGAGCCCCGTTAATGGCACCCCCTTCCTGTAAATAGAACCACTGTAGCTCCCTGTAGGAGCGGAATCACTCTGGCCGAGGAGAGCCCATGATGTCTCTGTCCATGTATGGACAGTGACATCAGGGGTTATGTAATGATAGGGGTAGGAAAACGGACAAGTGAGCCCTAATCTACCCGCCACTCTGTCCCTGCCTACTTGCAACAACCCGCCCTAGGCGACAGGGTATAACTGGGCGGCTGTCCCTACGCTCAGTAAGTGCACGAGACAAACAGACAAGGGTACACAAAGCTAAGGGAAATGGGGCAGTTGCCCACGGCAACACCGTGAGCAACAAGAGAGGTGAACGAGCCGAGTCAAACCAGGAGTGTACGAGGTACCAAACGCAGAGTAGGAGAGTAGTCAGTAAGCCAGGGTCAGTATGGAGCAGGATCAAATAGTCAGAAGCTGTAGCTGGGCCAGGAAACCACACGAAAAGAATCACAAGCACTGGAGGAACAGGAAAGGCAGGTATAAATAGACAGAGGGCGGGAGCTAGCTGAGTCTGGCCAGGCTGCGATAGGCTCTCCCACTCCTAAGCCTACCAGCCTGAGTGGTGGAAGCTGGAGTCAGTCTCAGAGACATAGACTCAGGTGCCGACTGATTACCTATGGGCGTTAACCCCGCTGTGCCTGGCAGATCCTTTACAGTACCCCCCCCTTTTATGAGGGGCCACCGGACCCTTTCTAAGTGGACCTGGTTTATTGGGGAAACGAAGGTGGAACTTCCTGACCAATACCCCAGCATAAACATCCCGGGCGGGTACCCAAGTTCTCTCCTCAGGCCCGTATCCTCTCCAATGGACCAGGTACTGGAGGGAGCCTTGGACCACATCTTGCTGTCCACAATCTTGGCCACCTCGAATTCCACCCCCTCAGGGGTGAGAACGGGAACAGGAGGTCTCCTCGAGGGAGCCAAGGACGGGGAGCAGCGTTTAAGGAGGGAGGCATGAAACACGTATTCGAAAAGATGGGGGCAACTCCAGTCGGAAGGAGACAGGATTGAGGACTTCAATGACCTTATACGGCCCAATAAACCGGGGAGCAAATTTCTTGGACGGGACCTTAAGGCGCAAGTTCCTAGACGATAACCACACCAGATCCCCGACCATAAACAAGGGGTTAGCAGAACGTCTTCTATCAGCCTGAGTTTTTTGTACGCTCTGGGACGCCTCTAGGTTCTTCTGAACCTGGGCCCAGACTGTGCACAGTTCCCGATGAACGACCTCTACCTCGGGATTGTTGGAACTACCAGGTGAAACTGAGGAGAACCGTGGATTAAACCCAAAATTACAGAAAACGGGGAGACCCCTGACGAATTACTGACCCGGTTATTGAGGGAAAATTCGGCGAGGGGAATGAATGAGACCCAATCATATTGACAGTCAGAGATAAAACACCTTAAATATTGTTCTAGAGATTGATTAGTCCTCTCAGTTTGGCCATTAGTTCAGTAGGCAAATCGGTGATAAAATCCATGGAGATATGGGTCCAAGGTCTCTGGGGAATGGGCAAAGAACGTATTAAGCCCACTGGTTGGGACCTGGGAGTCTTGGACCTAGCACAAACCTCACAAGCGGCGACGTAGGCCTTAACGTCTTTAGGTAACCCAGGCCACCAATAGTTTCTGGCAATGAGGTGTTTGGTACCCAGGACGCCTGGATGACCAGATAGTGCGGAGTCATGGTTTTCCCTAAGTACCCTTAGCCGGAATTGCAGGGGAACAAACAGTTTGTCCTCAGGAAGGTTCCCGGAAGCTGAACCTTGATCAGCCGCGATTTCTGAGACTAAATCAGAATCAATAGAAGAAATGATTATACCAGGAGGCAGAATACAAGCAGGATCTTCCTCCGAAGGGGGGCTGGCCATGAAGCTATGCGACAGTGCATCGGCCTTAATATTTTTAGACCCAGCCCTATAGGTAACCAAAAAGTTGAATCTGGTAAAAAATAGCGCCCATCGAGCTTGTCTCGGGTTTAGCCTCCGGGCAGATTCTAGGAAAACCAGATTCTTGTGGTCGGTAAGGACCGTTACCTGGTGCCTAGCCCCCTCCAGGAAGTGGCACCACTCTTCAAATGCCCATTTAATGGCTAAGAGTTTGCGGTTGCCAATATCATAGTTACTCTCAGTGGGCGAAAACTTCCTGGAGAAGTAGGCACAGGGACGGAGATGGGTGAGGGACCTGGTACAGTGGGACAAGACAGCCCCCACTCCCACCTCGGGTACGTCAACTTCCACGATAAATGACTCCATTTGGTTGGGCTGAACCAGCACCGGGGCCGAGATAAAGCACTTCTTATGGACCTCAAAAGCCCGGACAGCCTCAGGAGGCCAGTGGAGGAGATCAGCACCTTTGCGAGTGAGGTCCGTAAGAGGCTTAGCGATGACCGAGAAGTTAGCAATAAATCTCTTGTAATAATTAGCGAACCCCAAGAAACACTGTAACGCCTTCAGGGAGGCAGGTTGGACCCATTCCGCCACAGCCTGGACCTTGGCGGGGTCCATGCGGAATTCATGAGGAGTGAGGATTTGACCCAAAAATGGTATCTCCTGTACCCCAAACTCACATGTTTCGGTTTTCGCAAACAGTTTGTTTTCCCGAAGGACCTGGAGCACCTTCCTGACATGCTCAATGTGGGAGGACAGGTCCTTGGAAAACACCAGTATGTCATCAAGGTACACTACAAGAAAAACCCCCAGGTAATCCCTTAAAATTTCAATTATGAATCTCTGGAAGACCGCAGGAGCATTCCACAACCCAAAGGGCATGACGAGGTATTCGAAATGATCTTCGGGCGTGTTAAACGCAGTCTTCCACTCATCCCCCTCTTTGATGCGGATAAGGTTATACGCCCCCCGTAGATCAAACTTAGAGAACCATTGGGCCCCCTGAACCTGATTAAAGAGATCAGGAATCAAAGGAAGGGGATACTGGTTCCTTACAGTGACCTTATTTAAGTTACGGTAGTCAATGCATGGCCTAAGACCACCATCCTTCTTCCCTACGAAGAAGAAGCCAGCACCTACCGGAGAAGTAGAGGGGTGAATGTAACCCTTGGCCAGGCATTCCTAGATATACTCTCTCATGGCTTCACGTTCGGGACAAGAAAGATTAAATATCCTACCCTTAGGGAGCTTAGCTCCTGGTACCAATTCGATAGCACAATCGTATTCTCTATGAGGAGGTAACACTTCGGAGGCCTCCTTAGAGAAAACATCAGCGAAGTCCTGCACAAACTCAGGTAACGTGTTCACCACCTCAGGGGGAGAAATAGAATTAACAGCAAAACATGACGTCAAGCATTCATTACCCCATTTGGTAAGCTCCCCAGTATTCCAGTCAAACGTGGGATTATGCAACTGCAACCAGGGAAGGCCTAAAACCAAATCGGACGATAATCCCTGCATCAACAGTACAGAGCACTGCTCCAAATGCATGGAGCCAACAAGGAGTTCAAAAACAGGGGTATGCTGTGTAAAATAACCATTAGCAAGAGGAGTGGAGTCGATACCCACTACCGGAACAGGTTTAGGCAAATCAATCAAAGGCATAGCTAGAGACATAGCAAATACCACAGACATGATATTAGTAGAAGACCCTGAATCCACGAAGGCACTGCCGGTAGCAGACCTACCACCAAAAGAGACCTGAAAGGGAAGCAAGATTTTATTACGTTTCATATTTACGGGAAATACTTGTGCGCCCAAGTGACCTCCCCGATGATCACTTAGGCGCGGAAGTTTTCCGGCTGCTTATTCTTACGCCTAGGATAGGTGTTCACTTGATGCTTGTCATCCCCACAATAGAAGCAGAGACCATTCTTCCTGCGGAACTCTCTACGTTGTCGGGGGGTCACGGAGGCCCCGAGTTGCATAGGTACCTCCGAGTCTTCCGTGGAAGAGCGAAGCAACGGGACCTCGGGAGGCATCATGGGGGAGTCAGAGGGGAAAACACAAAAACGTTCAAGTTGTCGGTCCCTGAGACGTCGGTCAAGTCGTACCGCTAAAGTCATAACCTGGTCTAGGGAGTCAGAAGAGGGATAGCTAACTAGCAGGTCTTTCAGGGCGTTCGACAGACCCAACCTAATCTGGCACCTTAAGGCAGGGTCATTCCACCGAGAAGCTACGCACCACTTCCTAAAGTCAGAACAATACTCCTCAACAGGTCTCTTACCCTGACGTAAGGTCACCAGCTGACTCTCGGCAAAGGCAGTCCTGTCAGTCTCGTCATAAATTAGTCCGAGAGCAGAAAAGAAACGATCAACGGAGGAAAGTTCAGGCGCGTCAGGAGCCAAGGAGAAGGCCCACTCTTGGGGCCCTTCCTGGAGCCGGGACATAATTATACCCACCCGCTGGCTCTCAGAACCTGAGGAGTGAGGCTTTAAGCGAAAGTAAAGCCTACAACTCTCCCGAAAGGAGAGAAAAGTCCTCCGGTCCCCTGAGAATCGGTCAGGCAACTTGAGGTGGGGTTCAAGGGGTGAGGTGAGGGGCACTACCATGGTAGTGTCAGGCTAGTTGACCCTCTGAGCCAGGGCCTGGACCTGTAGGGAGAGACCCTAAATTTGCTGGGCCAGGGTCTCAAGGGGGTCCATAGTAGAGACAGGGACCAGGGTAGACTAGGTAACGGGCTTGTGATTATGTAATGATAGGGGTAGGGAAACGGACAAGTGAGCCCTAATCTACCCGCCACTCTGTCCCTGCCTACTTGCAACGACCCGCCCTAAGCGACGGGGTACAACTGGGCGGCGGTCCCTACGCTCAGTAAGTGCATGAGACAAACAGACAAGGGGACACAAAGCTAAGGTAAATGGGGCAGTTGCCCACGGCAACACCGTGAGCAACAAGAGAGGTGAACGAGCCGAGTCAAACCAGGAGTGTACGAGGTACCAAACGCAGAGCATGAGAGTAGTCAGTAATCCAGGGTCAGTATGGAGCAGGATCAAATAGTCAGAAGCTGTAGCTGGGCCAGGAAACCACACGAGAAGAATCATAAGCACTGGAGGAACAGGAAAGGCAGGTATAAATAGACAGAGGGCGGGAGCTAGCTGAGTCTGGCCAGGCTGCGATAGGCTCTCCCACTCCTAAGCCTGCCAGCCTGAGTGGTGAAAGCTGGAGTCAGTCTCAGAGACATATACTCAGGTGCCGACTGATTACCTATGGGCGTTAACCCCGCTGTGCCTGGCAGATCCTTTACAGGTTAACTCTAAAAGTGGAATCCCCTGCTAAATCAGGGATTCCACTCTAGGAGTAGCCCCTGACGTCACTGTCCATATATGAATAGTGACACCAGCGGCTTCCCCAGTAGTGGAATCCCCAGCCAGAGTGTCAGCCGGGGATTACGCTTCTAGATAGAGCCACTAACGTCACTGTCAAAATGGATAGTGACGTCAGGGGCTCTCTCTAGAAGCGGAATCCCCGGCCGGTGTGATCTGACACCGGCACTGTCTACAGCGGGGATGGAGAGACAGCGGGGCTCCCTCTAGGAGGGTAATCATCGGCCAGAGCGCTGGCGGGAGCTTAGGTGGCCCTATCTACAGAGGGTTTTGCGCTAACTACAGGGGGTTGTGTGTGGCGCTATCTACAGTGGGGGGTGTATTCCGGGGCTCTCAAAGCCCCGACAGACATGAGAGTGCAGCGCTGCTCACACTGAAGCAGCACTGTACTCATTAAACCCGTTCCAGGCTGTCCACGTCTATATACGTGACAACTGCACGGAGCATCGGCAGTTGGAACGTATATAGCCGTATGGCGGCCATGAAGGGGTTAAGTAATTCTGGAATTTAAGCAATAGGATATCGTGTTTATTTTTATTTTTTTAACTGTTACGTTGTTAAGCTACCTATAATCAATGCAGACATAAGGTGGAATCTTTTTTCTCAACAAAGAAGAAAGGTGCTCCAGCAGGAGGTGTAGATGGCTGGACAAAGCCTTTTTTTCAAATTCTCATCTAAATATTCCCATAAGGCCTTCATTTCTGGTTCAGAAAGAGAGTGGAAACGACCAAACAATATTTTAGCTGCAGGTAAGGCCCCATGCACACGACCGTAAAAAACCTCCGTTTTAGCGGACCGCAATCGCGGTCCGCAAAAACGGAGCCATTCACTTTCATTGAACACTGACACCTTTCCGTAGCACTACGGAAGGGTGTCAGTGCCGTGGAAATGTTCCGGGAATTATGGAACATGTCCGTTCTTTCGCATTTTGCGGGCCGTGCTCCCATACTTTGTATGGGAGCACGGCCCGAAAATGCGGCTGTCAGTCAGCGGCCGGCCGTGCCCGCAATCGCGGGCAGTGATTGCGGGCACGGTCGTGTGCATGGGGCCTTACTGAAATTCTTCGTATTGTGACAGCGATGAGTCTCTAACAGAAAGTTCAGAAATTTATGGGCTCTCAGGTGTGAAGAAATAGGTTTATGCAGACAATTTAGCTGACATTATTCAGAGCGAAATTGTATACAACTTGTTTCCTAATTGATGAATGGATTGTGAGTAGAAAACCAAGGAATACCAAAATATTTGGAAACTTTGGAGAAGCAATTAGTTGGAAATTAATAACTTCTTGATGATAAGGATTGATAAGAACTTGAAGCAGCATAGTCTCATGAGTAAGAGACCCTGATGAATGTTTCCATGTCTATTGGTGCTAAGTTTGACAACAATGCAATATTATAATCATGTACAAACGTTGGAGTCAAGCATAGAGGAACAAGAACTCTCACATGTTTTAGTGCATATGTATATTGGCACTAAAAAATTAGACTCTCGTACAAACAACTTGTCTTTACCCTGAGCCAGAGAATAATTGAATGTATTTTGTCTCCAGTTTCATCTGTTCTTTTACATCAGAGAGAGCAATTGTCCAACAGATCTTCTTTGGGCAAAAAGTGGCACAGTGCCCTGAATTCCTGCAATATTGGCAAAGATTTTCTGTATGTCGTCTCTCTTTTTCTGCTTCAGTTAGGGGTTTTAAATTAACATCAATTTGCATAGGTTCAGATACAGACTTTTATGAAGGCATTCTGAGGTAATTAACCGAGGGAGAAGGCAGGAAAATTTCCAAATGCCCGCAGTGTTTCCTTGAATTAAGTTCTCCAAGTTACATGAGGTTTCCAATCCTTTAATTGCCCTGAAAGCTCTCGCCGAAAATTGCTCTTCTAGGCTGCTAGTTTCCACGTGATATCACCTACCCAACAGTGAAATTCTGCTATGTATTCAGCAACAGAGCGTTTTCCTTCCTGCATTAGACCCACACTAACAGTAAAATGACCATCAGCCCCCCTCACAGTAAAATAATCACCAGACCCCTCCAGTAAAGTGACCATCAGGCTGACCATCAGCCTCAGCTCCCCCAGTAAAGTGACCATCATCCCCCTCCAGTAAAGTGACCATCAGACCCCCACTCACAGTAAAATGACCATCAGCCCCCCCAATAAAGTGACCATCAGACCCCCACTCACAGTAAAATGACCATCAGCCCATACACTCACAGTAAAATGACCATCAGCCCCCCCCCCGTAAACTGAGCATCAGCTTCCTACTCACAGTGAAATGACTATCAGCCCCCCCAGTAAAGTGACCATCAGCCCCCACTCAGAGTAAAATGACCATCAGGCCCACCCCTCATAGTAAAATTGACCATTAGTCTCCTCCTGTAAAGTGACCATCAGCCTGGCCATCAGCCTCAGCCACCCCTGTAAAGGGACCATCAGCCCCCTCAGTAAAGTGACCTTCAGCCCCCTCCAGTAAAGTGACCATCACACTCCCACTCACAGTAAAATAACCATCAGCCCCCCAGTAAAGTGACGATCAGACGCCAACTCACATTAAAATGACCATCAGCCCATCCACTCACAGTAAAATGACCATCAGCCCCCTCACAATAAAATGACCATCATCTCCCTCCAGTAAAGTGACCATCAGCCCCCCACTCATAGTAAAATGACCATCAGACTCCCAGTAAGGTGACCATCAGCCCCCTCCAGTTAAGTAACCATCAGCCCCCCCCCAGTAAAGTGACCATCAGCCCCTCAGTAAAGTGACCATCAGCCCCCATTCACAGTAAAATGACCATTAGACCCACACTGACAGTAAAATGACCATCAGCCCCCCTCACAGTAAAATAATCACCAGACCCCTCCAGTAAAGTGACCATCAGGCTGACCATCAGCCTCAGCTCCCCCAGTAAAGTGACCATCAGCTCCCTCCAGTAAAGTGACCATCAGACCCCCACTCACAGTAAAATGACCACCAGCCCATACACTCACAGTAAAATGACCATCAACCCCCCCCCTCACAGTAAAATTACCATCAGCCCCTCCAGTAAAGTAACCATCAGCCTGACCATTAGCCTCAGCCCCAGTATAGTGACCATCAGCCCCCTCCAGTAAAGTGACTGTCAGCCCCCCCAGTAAATTTACCATCAGCCCCCCAGTAAAGTAACCATCAGCCCCCTCCAGTAAGTGACCATCAGACTTTCACTCACAGTAAAATTAACATCAGCCCCCTTGTAAAGTGACCATCAGCCCCTCACTCACAGTAAAATGACCATCAGCCACCCAGTACAGTGATAATCAGCCCCCCATTCACAGTAAAATGACCATCAGCCCCCCGTAAACTGAGCATCAGCTTCCTACTCACAGTGAAATGACCATCAGCCCCCCACTCAGAGTAAAATGACCATCAGCCCCACCCCTCATAGTAAAATTGACCATTAGTCTCCTCCTGTAAAGTGACCATCAGCCTGGCCATCAGCCTCAGCCACCCCTGTAAAGGGACCATCAGCCCCCCAGTAAAGTGACGATCAGACGCCAACTCACATTAAAATGACCATCAGCCCATCCACTCACAGTAAAATGACCATCAGCCCCCTCACAATAAAATGACCATCAGCCCCCTCCAGTAAAGTCACCATCAGCCTGACCATCAGCCTAAGCACCCCCAGTATAGTGACCATCAGCCAGCTTATCTAAAGTGACCATCAGGCCCCCTCCAGTAAAGTGACTGTCAGCACTCCCAGTAAATTTACCATCAGTCCCCCAGTAAAGTGACCATCAGCCCCCTCCAGTAAAGTGACCATCAGACTCCCACTCACAGTAAAATGAACATCAGCCCCCCAATAAATAGACCATCACCCCCCCGGTAAAGTGACCATCAGACCGCCACTCACAGTAAAATGACCATCAGCCCATCCACTCAGTAAAATGACCATCAGCCACCCTAAGAGTAAAATGACCATCAGCCCCCTCCAGTAAAGTGATCATCAGCCTGACCATCCGCCTCAGCCCCACCAGTATAGTGACCATCAGTCCCCTTATGTAAACTGACCATCAGCCCCCTCCAGTAAAGTAACCTTCAGACTCCCACTCACAGTAAAATGAACATCAGCCCCCCTGTAAAGTGACCATCAGTCCCCCACTCACAGTAAAATGACCATTAGCCCCCCAGTAAAGTGACCAGCAGCCCCCCACTCATAGTAAAATGACCAACAGCCCCCCCCCCCAGTAAACTGCCCATCAGCTCCCCACTCACAGTAAAATGACCATTAGCCCCCCAGTAAAGTGACCATCTGACCTCCACTCACAGTAAAATGACAATTAGCCCCCCCACTCACAGTAAAATGACCATCAGCCCCCACCACTCACAGTAAAATGACCATCAGCCCCCCTCACAGTAAAATGAACATCAGCCCCCCAGTAAAGAGACCATCAGACCCCCACTCAGAGTAAAATGACCATCAGACCCCAGTAAAGTGACCATCAGGCTCCCACTCACAGTAAAATGACCATTAGCCCCCCAGTAAAGTGACCAGCAGCCCCCCACTCATAGTAAAATGACCAACAGCCCCCCCCAGTAAACTGCCCATCAGCTCCCCACTCACAGTAAAATGACCATCAGCACCCCCACTCATAGTAAAATGACCATCACCCTCCCACTCACAGTAAAATGACCATCACCCCCTCCCCAGTAAAGTGACCATCAGTCCCCTCCAGTAAAGTGACCATCAGCTTCCTACTCACAGTAAAATGACCATCAGCCCCCCAGGAAAGTGACCATCTGACCTCCACTCACAGTAAAATGACAATCAGCCCCCCTCAGAGTAAAATGACCATAAGCCCCCTCCAATAAAGTGACCATCAGCCTGACCATCAGCCTTAGCCACCCCAGTAAAGTAACCTCCTGTAAAGTGACCATCAGCCCCCTCCAGTAAAGTGACCATCAGTCCCCCCTCCAGTAAAGTGACCATCAGCCCCCCACTCACAGTAATATGACCATCAGCACCTCCAGAAAAGTGACCATCAGCCAACCAGTAAAGTGACAATCAGCCTCCCCTCACAGTAAAATGACGATCAGACCACCAGTAAAGTGACCATCAGCCCCCATTCACAGTAAAATGACCATCAGCACCCCCACTCACAGTAAAATGACCATCAGGTCCCCACTCACAGTAAAATGACCATCCACCCCCCCCCCCCCAGTAAAGTGACCATCAGCCCTCCACTCACAGTAAAATGACCTTCAGCCCCCTCCAGAAAAGTGACGATCAGCCCCCTACTCACAGTAAAATGACCATTAGACCCTCACTCACAGTAAAATGACCATCAGCCAAACAGTAAAGTGACCATCAGCCCCCTCAATGTAAAATGACCATCAGCCCCCTCCAGTAAAGTGACCATCAGCCCCCTTCTGTAACGTGACCATCAGCCCGCTCCAGTAAAGTGACTGTCAGCCACCCCAGTAAATTTACCATCAGCCCACCAGTAAAGTGATTATCAGCCCCCTACTGTAAAATGACCATCAGCCAGTCAGTAAGGTGACAATCAGCCTCCCACTAACAGTAAAATGACAATCAGCCCCTCGTAAACTGAGTATCAGCTTCCTATTCACAGTGAAAAGACCATCATCCCCCAGTAAAAGTGACCATCAGCCTCCCACTCACGGGAAAAAATGACCATAAACCACCCAGTAACGTGACCATCAGACCCCCACTCAGAGTAAAATGACCATCAGCCCCCCCTTAATAGTTAAATGACCATTAGCCCCCTCCAGTAAAGTGACCATCAGCCTGACCATGAGCGTCAGCCACAACAGTAAAGGGACCCTCAGCCCCCTCAATAAAGTGACCATCAGCCCCCCCGGTAAAGTGACCATCAGCCCATCCACTCAGTAAAATGACCATCAGCCTCCCAAAAACAGTAAAATGACCATCACCCCCTCCCCAGTAAAGTGACCATCAGTCCCCTCCAGTAAAGTGACCATCAGCTTCCTACTCACAGTAAAATGACCATCAGCCCCCCAGTAAAGTGACCGTCTGACCTCTACTCACAGTAAAATGACAATCAGCCCCCCTCAGAGTAAAATGACCATAAGCCCCCTCCAGTAAAGTGACCATCAGCCTAACAATCAGCCTCAGCCAACCAGTAAAGTAACCATCAGCCCCCTCCAGTAAAGTGACCATCAAACCCCCACTCACAGTAAAATGACCATTGGCCTCTCTAGTAAAGTAACCATGAGCCCCCCACTCATAGTAAAATGACAACCAGCCCCCCACTCACAGTAAAATTACCATCAGCACCCCCACTCATAGTAAAATGACCATCAGCCTCCCACTTACAGTAAAAATCACCCCACCAGTAAAGTGATCATCAGCCTCCCACTCAAACTAAAGAGACTATCAGTCTCCCACTCACATTAAAGAGACCATCATCCTCCCACTCACAGTAAAACTACCATCATTCTCCCACTCACAGTAAAGTGACCATCAGCCTCCCAACTCGCAGTAAAGTGACCATCAGCCTCCCACGCACAGTAAAATAACCATCGGCCCCTCCAGTAAAGTGACCATCAGCCCCCCACTCACAGTAAAATGACAATCAGCCCCCACTTACTTTAAAATTACAATCATCCCCCCCAGTAAAGTGACCATCAGACCCCCACTCATAGAAAAATGAGCATCACCCCCCCCAGTAAAGTGACCATCAGCCTCCCACTCACAGTAAAATGACCATCACCCCCCCCCAGTAAAGTGACCATCTGTCCCCTCCAGTAAAGTGACCATCAGCTTCCTACTCACAGTAAAATGACCATCAGCCCCCCAGTAAAGTGACCATCAGCCCCCTCCATTAAAGTGACCATCAGCTTCATACTCACAGTAAAATGACCATCAGCCCCCCCAGTAAAGTGACCATCAGCCCCCCCACTCACAGTAAAATGACCATCAGCCCCCCAGTAAACTGAGCATCAGTCTCCTACTCACAGTAAAATGACATTCAGCCCCCCTCAGTATAAAATGACCATAAACCCCCTCCAGTAAAGTCACCATCAGCTTGACAATCAGCCTCAGCCACCCAGTTAAGTAACCATCAGCCCCTCCAGTAAAGTGACCATCAGCCTCCTCCTGTAAAGTGACCATCAGCCCCCTCCAGTAAAGTGACCATCAGCCCCCCACTCACAGTAAAATGACCATCAGCCCCCCAGTAAACTGACCATCAGCTACCAACTCACAATAAAATGACCATCATCCTCCCACTCCCAGTAAAATTACCATCTTCCCAGACAGTAAAATGAGAATCAGCCTCCTACTCACAGTAAAATAACCATCAGCCCACAGCAAAGTGACCATCAGCCTCCCACTCACATTAAAATGACCATCAGCTCCCCAGTAAACTGTACATCAGCGTCCTACTCACAGTAAAATGACCATCAGCCCGCCAGCAAAGTGACCATCAGCCTAACACTCACAGTAAAATGATTATCAGTCCCCCTAGTAAAGTGATCATCAGCCCCCCACTCACAGTAAAATTACTATCAGCACCCCCACTCACAGTAACATGACCATCAGCCCCCTCACAGTAAAATGACCATCACCCACCTTCAATAAAGTGACCACAAGCCTGACGATCAACCTCAGTCGGTAATGTGACCATCAGCCCCCCCAGTAAAGTGACCATCAGCTCCCTCTAGTAAAGTGACCATCAGCCCCCTACAGTAAAGTAACCATCAGCCCCCCATTTACAGTAAAATGACCATCAGCCCCCTCCAGGAAAGTGACCATCAGCCCCCACTCACAGTAAAATGACCATCAGCCCCCACTCACAGTAAAATGATTATCAGCCCCCACAGTAAACTGACCACCAGCTACCCCCTCACAGTAAAATGACCATCAGTCTCCCACTCACAGTAAAATGACCATCAGACCCCTCCAGTAAAGTGACCATCAGCCTCTTACTCACAGAAAAATTACCATCAGCCTCCCACTCACATTAAAGTGACTATCATCCTCCCACTCACATTAAAATTACCATCAGCCCCTCCAGTAAAGTGACCATCAACCCCCCACTCACTATAAAATGACCATCAGCCTCCCACTCATAGTAAAATGACCATCAGCCTTCCACTCACAGTAAAATGACCATCAGCCCCCCCAGCAAAGTGACAATCATTTTACTGTGAGTGTGAGGCTGATGATCAGTCCCCCTAGTAAAGTGATCATCAGTCCCCCACTCACAGTAAAATTACCATCAGCAACCCCACTCACAGTAACATGACCATCAGCCCCCCTCACAGTAAAATGACCATCACCCCCGTCAATAAAGTGACCACAAGCCTGACGATCAACCTCAGCCGTCCCAGTAATGTGACCATCAGCCCCCCCAGTAAAGTGACCATCAGCTCTCTCTAGTAAAGTGACCATTAGCCCCCCAGTAAAGTGATCATCAGCCCCCTCCAGTAAAGTGACCATCAGCCCCTCATTCACAGTAAAATGATCATCAGTCCCCTCCAGTAAAGTGACCATCAGCCCCCACTCACAGTAAAATGACCATCAGCCCCCCAGTAAACTGACCATCAGCTACCCCCTCACAGTAAAATGACCATCAGTCTCCCACTCACAGTAAAGTGACCATTAGCCTCCCACTCACATTAAAGAGACCATCATCCTCCCACTCACAGTAAAATTACCATCAGCCTCCCACTCACATTAAAGTGACCATCATCCTCCCACTCACAATAAAATTACCATCAGCCCCCTCCAGTAAAGTAACCATCAGCCCCTCACTCACAATAAAATGACCATCAGCCTCCCACTCACAGTAAAATGACCATCAGCCCCCCAGTAAAATGAGAATCCGCCTCCCACTCACAGTAAAATAACCATCAGCCCCCAGTAAAGTGACCATCAGCCTCCCACTCACAGTAAAATGACCATCAGCCTTCCACTCACAGTAAAATGACCATCAGCCCCCTAGTTAACTGTGCAACAGCGTTCTACTCACAGTAAAATTACCATCAGCCCCCCAGCAAAGTGACCATCAGCCTCACACTCACATTAAAATGATTATCAGTCCCCCTAGTAAAGTGATCATCAGCCCCCCTCTCACAGTAAAATTACCATCAGCACCCCCACTCACAGTAAAATGACCATCAGCCCCCTCACAGTAAAATGACCATCAGCCCCCTTCAATAAAGTGACTACAAGCCTGACGATCAACCTCAGCCCCCCCCCTGTAATGTGACCATCAGCCCCCTAGTAAAGTGACCATTAGCCCGCCAGTAAAGTGACCATCAGCCCCCTCCAGTAAAGTAACCATCAGCCCCCCACTCATAGTAAAATGGCCATCAGCTCCCCCAGTAAAGTCACCATCAGCCCCTCACTGTGTATACGCCCATAGGTAATCAGTCTGCACCTGAGTCTATGTCTCTGAGACTGACTCCATCTTCCACCACTCAGGATGGCAGGCTTAGGAGTGGGAGAGCCTATCGCAGCCTGGCCAAATGGAGCTAGCTCCCGCCCTCTGTCTATTTATACCTGCCTTTCCTGTTCCTCCTTTGCTTGTGATTCTTCTCGTGTGGTTTCCTGGCCCAGCTACAGCTTCTGAATATTTGATCCTGCTCCATACTGACCCTTGCTTACTGACTACTCTCCTGCTCTGCGTTTGGTACCTCGTACACTCCTGGTTTGACTCGGCTCATTCACCACTCTTGTTGCTCACGATGTTGCCGTGGGCAACTGCCCCATTTCCCTTAGCTTTGTGTACCCTTGTCTGTTTGTCTCGTGCACTTACTGAGCGTAGGGACCGCCGCCCAGTTGTACCCCGTCGCCTAGGGCGGGTCGTTGCAAGTAGGCAGGGACAGAGTTGCGGGTAGATTAGGGCTCACTTGTCCGTTTCCTTACCCCCATCATTACACACAGGCAGTATTCCTGAGAATACTACATTGGAGGTCCTTCCCTTAAGGGAGATCAGTATCCACTAAGGCTTCCATTTCTGAGACTGACAGCCTAGCCTCATCACCCAACTTGGCAATTTTGCTTGGAATAACAGTAACTGGAGTGGCCTTTCTTTTCTTGGACCCCTTCTACTGTCCCTAACTACATTAATCCAGCTACTTGCCTCTTCCTGCTGACCCATGTCTTCACCCTCCAGATCTATCCCACTTACTGCGTGATCAGTGAGCAGCGTGCCCTGCTCAAGATTGTGGTGCATTTTGCTCCTCAAGATCTCTAATGCGAGCTTCCAGTTGAACAACATGCCCACATCTGCCACAGAGGTATTCACCCTGGAACTCCTCTCCAGTCGTGCAAACTGTTCACTGAAGAAAGCCTCCAATCTTGCTATCCATTATCCATGTTACTAAGAACAGAGAACTATTGAAAAAGAAGTAAAGAAGAGTATTTGCAGGTACTCTTACTCTTCTTTTCAACTCTGGTTTATTAACTCCACTTATTGTCAAAGAACTTGTTCCAGCGGACTCCATATTGGGGCCAGACAGTACCAATATAGCAGGAGAGTGATAATAACAATAGTTGGCAAGTAACAGTCCAGGTTTGGTACTCAGATAAGAGGCAACAGGTTGTAGCGTGAGGCAGAGAGACGTGATCAGGAAACAATCCAAGTTCGGCACCCACAGATAAGCGGCAACAAGTGGTAGCCTGAGGCAGAGCTATGGTCAGGAAACAATCCAATTTAGGTATACAAATGAGCAGTAACAGTTTGTATAGTAAGACAGAAAGGAACTGGACTACAGGCAAGAAGCTCAATAGTCTGGCAAGGAGGAAGTGCAAGGGCTAGACTTATAATGGAAGCCGGTAGGGTAAGACTAATCAGGCAATCAAGGCAAACAATCTCAAGATGATGGAATCAACAGAACCTGGACAATAGATTCAGCGTTGGAGCTGTCAAACAGCACCAGTGGTTCAATGAGAAGAGCTACTGCCTGGGACACAGGAGTTTCTGGGTTTGAATCCTGACAATTATTTGATTTCCTTTAGCGGTTTTAATGTAATGGCTTAACGGTGTTTACTTTCCTACTGCTCCATAAAATGCTGGGTTTATACTAAAATATTATGTATGCAACCCTTAGAGCTTACAAAATGCTATTTCTATACTACTCATACTATTTTTGATGTATACAGGGACAACACCAATTGAATGGAGGGTGTGTTGTAAAAATGGACAGTTTTATTGGTCATCGTTTTGGCTTTCAGTATCATAATGTAAAATATCCACAATTCTCCCTCGGTTCTTTCCTCAATACAACGCCTACTTGGTATGGTTATAATAAGGCCACTAATACATGGGTGTTTTGGTCAGTATTTTGATCAGTAGTTGTAAGCCAAAACCAGAATTGGAACATAAATCGAGAAAAAGTTTAATGGTAAGAATTTCAAACCTTCTGTATTTTGGACACACTCCTGGTTTTGTCTTACAAATACTGATGCTAAATATTGCCTTAAGGCCCCATGCACACGACCGTAAAAAATCTCTGTATTTACGGTCCGCAATTACGGACCAATTCAGTTCTATTGCCCATGGACACCTTTCCGTTACACTACGGATAGGTGTCCGTGCCATAGAACTATGGCAGGAATTATGGAGCATGTCCTATTTTTTGTATTTTACGGGCTGTGCTCCCATACAAAGTATGGGAGAACGGGCCAAAAATGCGGGCCGCGGCAGCCGGCCGTACCTGCAATCGCGGGCCATGTCTATGGGAACGGCCGTTTGCATGAGGCCTTAGAAAGTGGCCTGAGAATAAAGTGTACCTGAAAACTATTCACTAAGACCATTGCATAAGTTGTAAGATCAATGTTTAAAATGTATGTGACACTATAGCTAACAAATTCTTATAGTAAGTTTCCTAGATTTGGAAATACTGTAATACAAGTATTTGTGACTTGCTCTTGAATGCCTGCGTAGGGAAAGTTTGTACCAGCAAAGAGGTGTAGAATATTGAAATAAAGATATCTGAACTAGATTGGACTGGTAGGATTTTTAAAAGGGTGACGGCTTTCAAGTTGTTTATGTTGGTGCAAAGCAAAAAAAAATAAAAAATAGAAAGAAAGAAAAACAAAAATAAAAGCACTTTTTTTGCATTTCACTGCAAGCTAGTAAAAAACAGTCTGTGCCTAAATAAATTGTGCCATACAATAAAGGTATAAAAATTCTGCAGCACTCAGTCTTGATAAAGCGTGGACACACGCGAAACGGCCGTAGGCTTGTGCTACACATCCATGCTGCTTTTACACAATTTGCCTCATTAAATACGGAAAATTTGACAGAATGGTGAGTGCCATGGAATTTTTCTACATATTTTTCTTCGCTATTGCTTGTCTTACCAACCACTGAGCAACACCTGTTGTGGATTCAATTGAACCCACTTGAAAACTGTAATATGTGTCTGGGACCTTTAGTGCTCCAAGAGCCATAGCAGTGCCGATCTTTTTCTTTATCTCTCGGACATTTAAATTACGCCATACATTGCCTTTTCAATACCAGACAGCATCCAGACAAATAGAGCCATAAAGTGCCCAGAGAAATTGTATCTGCATTGTCAATATACAGAACTTAGAATAGTACATACAGTTCAATACTGAGATAATGCCACAATATGCCCATATAAATAGTGAGATATAGTGCCCATATGGTGCCATACAGTCCTATAAATTACGTATTAGTGCAACACTTTGCCACTTAGTGGCTTTTCATCTGAACTGTCCTTTTTCTTGATTCGCTGCCCAGTTCCATTAGTAGCTATCAGGAGCCATAAAATCGACTGCAAATCCAGTGCAGCCGTAGGTGGTCTAAAGTCTTAATTTTTCTGTGTTGTCCTCTAGTTATATTTTTCTGTGTTGTCCATATTCATTACTACCAGTGACTGGAAGTAATGAATATGAAAATCTGTTTTTGATTTGAAACATCTGATAATTTTAGTGGTATTCATGCTAGCTGAAATATTAGCATGTACTCTGTAAACAAATAGCCTGCCAAAAGAATAATAAGGTATTGGATAAAAAAATATAGATTTTCTATGTTTCTATTAATGTGATTATATGGATCAAAATGTTATGAAAACTTATCTTTTCTCAGTTTTATACTCTAATCTAGAAAATAAAGGATTGCATGTTTTTTTTCTTAGCGATGAATGAGAAAAACAAGCATTTACTGGAAACAAAGTGTTACCAGGGCTGTTTATGTTTTGCTATTTATTTATAGTACAATTGAGTTACAAAGTAGTTTATAAAAAAAAAAACATTAATGGGAAAATATTTTTTATTGCAATTTCTTTCTAAACACAGATATTCACCTATTCATTCCCGAAAATATTTTCAAATATTTGCAGGCTCATGAGCTGTAATAATTTCCATTTAATTTTTGGTCTGGAACAAATAATTAAAAAGGTTTGTTTGTCAGAACTGGGCAATAAATGTGTGACAACTGTGTTTAAATGTAGCAGATGCTAGATTTTCCATTGGTACTTGCTTTATATGCAGCAAACTGACATTGATTGTATTATGAATTACACTACATGGTATTTACTTGGAGCCAGCTCCGGTAAGACATTGCTTAAAACAGTCCTTTTTAAGGTAAAAGCACCTACAGTTCTAAAAAGTTGAAGCAGGCCTACTCTATTTGTGGTTGAGTGAAAACCATGGCAAACTTATGTGTACATTGGGGGGAGATATCTCAAAACATGTGCAAAGGAATAGTGGGTTAGTTGCCAAATTAGGTTGCTGCTTTTATTTTCCAAAAAGCCTCTGAAAAATAAGAGGTGGAATTGGATTGGTTGTCATGGGCATTGACTCCACTTTTCCTTTGCCCCTGTTTGAGCTATCTCATTGATTGAATTGTATCACAGTTGCATTTTTATTTAATACATAGCTCTAAGAAATGGTCCTAGAACTTATTTTATGGAAAATAGGGGGGTACTGCAGATAAAAAAGAATGCAACCATGGTTTTTATATGCAGCTTTCAATGCTGCACATAAAGAAGATAAATTTAGTGCATGCAAAAGTACCAACGGGACTACTCATTCATAATCCACTGAAATTTCACATCTTATATATATTTTCGAAAGTTTGTTTGAAGCCCGATTTTTCATTGGTTCAAAATCAGGGAATAGCTATTTTTGATTGGACACGCGTTCCCCAGGTAACGGATTGCACTGACAGACTCCGCCCCCTATTGATGACGTGTCAGCCCATAATTGGCGGCAATGTACATCAGTCGATGACTTCTGGGACCTGCAGTAAGGACTAATCCCTATCACTGGTCATTTATAATCAAGCACCACAGTAATACCGCATGAAGATCACACAGCAATGTCAGTGACATCTGTATAACGTGTTCTTATATAAAACACAGTTGCTGCAGAACCTCTTATTCAGATGTATGGAACTGTAGCTGTCCCATTCATATGTCGCAAAATCGCGGCAAAATGCCACGACCGCTACGTCTGAATAATCCTGTCAGAGATGAGACCCTCATGATTTTTAGCTACGAAAAAAAAACGCATTAAATTTGTACCTGACGCCTTTGTTCCCAGGCTCTGCCCTCCATTATTGTGTGCAGGCGCCTCAGCTCCGTCCTGCAGCTGCTTCTCGTGCGCACCAAATGTGTCACGTGACGTCCCCAGTTTCCCGCGCTGTCGCGTCCTCACAGGAAGCGGGCGAATCTGGTGAGCGGCCGCCACCTTAGTTTTGGGGCCACATTATGTGTGGAGTTTGAGGTACAGCGGGGGCTCCGCGTCTCCCTCCACTGCCGGTGAATGTCATATCACTGCAGGACGCGGTCTGGACGGTGAATCCCGGAGGAAAGGATTACTAGGGGGAGTAGTGGTTATCCCGAGTGCAGTAGTCCTCTATGTATCCTCTCACTGAGGGCATGCTGAGGGTTGTAGTACCTCCTCAGGTGCAGAGCTGCTCATCTATTAAATAGACACGTCGTCTGTATCGTGTGAAACTACAACTCCCAGCATGTGGCCGCACCACCCATAGAGACCAGAAATACAGTGACAGGACTGCAAAAACTCATTTTATTAAGAATGAAAAAAATATATATAAGGTGATGACGTATATAACATAAGTGAAATATAGAATAACTGGTATATAATATATACATAAAATACCTGCAACTGGTGTATAACGATACATAACTGGAATATAAAACATATAATATAACGATTATAAAACATAAATAATATAACGAATATAAAACACAATATAACTGGAATATTAAACATCTTATATATATTTTCGAAAGTTTGTTTGAAGCCCGATTTTTCATTGGTTTAAAATCAGGGAATAGCTATTTTTGATTGAACATGCGTTCCCCAGGTAACGGATTGCACTGACAGGCTCCGCCCCCTATTGATGACATTGCAGCCCATAATTGGCTGCAACGTACATCATTCCTCGCTGAATTGCCTAACACAGCAGCACTGCGATGTTGGCCACAGCGGGTTTACACAGAGGCAGGACAGTTGTCCTGTCTCGTATAATTGAGGGACTAAAATGCATGGAGGAGCAATGAGCGATTGAGGGACTAAAATGCATGGAGAAGCAATGAGCGATGTGGGGACTAATGGTAAAGATGAGGAGCGAGGAAAAATGATGCCAAATGGGCATGAATCAGAAGTCCCCGCCCCTCATCCACCACTTCATAGTTTAGTCTAGGAGCACTGGCTTAGGACTTTCATTTCCTAAAGGGAATACATTATTTTTGATCATGTGATCATAGTGTTAATGATATTTAATGTTGCTTCCAATAACAATGGGTCCGGTGTCACCAGTATTCCACCCGTACTTACGGACCCGTTTTCTCGGCACTAAGGGGCAACCCTTTCGGGCAGTGTTTCTGCAGTGATTGAAAGTAAAAGAAGCCCCAGAGGAAGCCAGAAGGGCGAAACCCAGGGTCGGGTTGCATTATTTGGCGTGTTACAAGAGCTTATCTTATGCTTTTATCTATATCTATTTTTGTAAGTATGGAATAAACTCGTGGAATTTGTAGTTTCCAAAAGGTAGTGCACTATCTCCTTTTTCTCCCTTGTTGGAGATTTAGAACATCAAGGATGAGGATCTACACAACAAGCAGTTGAATTTATGCAGTTTAATTTCTGTGTGAAACTACAAGTACCAGCGAGATATACACACCAGTGGAAATTTGGATTGTTCTTTCTGCATGCTAGCTGAGGGGAAGGTCAAACCCTTGATGGACACTTCAGACTTTACATCTACAACCGTCTGAGCGGTAAAAAACTATAATTTTATACCTCCTGGCAGTGTTGATCCCCATTTTTCTTTGCCACTTCCTGACCACTATGATGGAGACGCAGGTACCTGTCGTGGATTTTTGAACCACTTCAGCCTGTATGCAAGGAGATTTTCGTCTGATGGCGCAAGGGTCGCTTTCATCATCTCTCTCCTCACTTACAAGGCTCTTGCATGGGCGAATCCTATCTGGGAGGGACAAGGACCAGAGACCTGTGACTTCCAGGGCTTCCTCCGGACTTTTCGCATGGTGTTTGAGGAGCTTGGATGGGTCTCATCTGCAGCGGCTTCCTTGCCAAACCTATGCCAAGGAGTCACCTCCGTGAGCGAGTACGCCATCCACTTCCGCACCCTGGCGGGAGAACAGTTGTGAAACAATGAGGCCGTGGTGGCTACATTCTGGCAGGGTCTGTTTCCTAAAATTAAGGACGAACTTGCCACTCGAGATCTAACGTCTACCCTGGATGACCTCATCCTTTTGTCCGCCCGGATTGATATGAGGATCCGAGAACGGCTCCAAGAGGCTCGTCGGGAGGGAGGCCTTCCTAGTCCGGTCCCACCCTTGCAGCAACCTCTGCTGTCCTCAGGTGCCGATCCTCCTAAGGAGTCTGTGAGGTTGGACCAGTGTAAGCTATCCACCCAGGAGAAACAACACAGACGCACTTTGGGACTCTGCATATCTGGACTCTGAATCCGCTGCTAATTTCATTTGTAGAGACCTGGTGGATCTTCTTCAATTACCCACTACCCCTCTGGAGAGGCCGTTGACGGCATCTGTGAATGGACTACCTCTGCCAGATCCAGTTATTGCTGTGACCAAGCTGCTGAGGCTCCAAATGGGAGCCCTCCACTCCGAGCTGTTATCATTGTTTGTCTTGTCCAAGGCCGTTAACCCCGTGCTGCTGGGCCTGCCTTGGCTCCGATTAAATGCCCCAGTCCTGGACTGGAACTCTGGAGAGGATCTCCAGTGGGGCCCCGAGTGTCACAACCGTTGCCTGGGACAGATTCGTTCGGCTCAGCCTCCTCTGCCTTAGTCATTGGCAGGATTGCCTGGTCATTATGCTGCATTTTCGGATGTCTTCAGCTAGAGGGAGACGGAGACGTTGCCACCACACTGGGTGTATGACTGCCCTATTGAGCTGATTCTTGGTGCATCCCTTCCCAGTGGTAGGGTATATCCTCTCTCCTTGCCAGAGGCTCAGTCAATGTCTGCCTATGTTAAAGAGAACTTGGAGAGGGGCTTCATAAGGAAATCCTCCTCTCCGGCACGAGCCTGGTTCTTTTTCGTCAAGAAAAAGGATGGTTCTCTACATTCCTGTATCGACTACCGGGGTCTCAACCAGAACACGGTGAAAAATAAGTATCCGTTGCCACTGATCTCAGAACTGTTTGATCATATACGTGGTGCCAAGATTTTTCCAAACTAGACCTGCGTGGGGCTTACAACCTAATCCGCATTCGCCGGGGTGAGGAATGGAAGACTGCATTTAACACCCGTGATGGACACTATGAGTACCTAGTAATGCCCTTTGGCCTGTGTAATGATCCCGCGGTCTTCCAGGAGTTTGTTCATGACATCTTCCCTGACCTCCTCTATGTTTGTGTTGTGGTCTATCTTGATGACATCTTGATTTTTCCTTCAGATCCTGTGACTCATCAGAGACATGTCCGAATCGTCTGTACGCTATATTGGAGAAGTGCGTGTTTGAGAAAGATGCTCTACCCTTCCTAGGCTACTGCGTCTCGAATCAAGGTCACGATATGGATCCTGAAAAGGTAAAGTCCGTCCTGGAATAGCCACGCCCTCAAGGCTTGAGGGCCATACAGTGCTTTCTGGGATTCGCCAATTTTTACAGTCAGTTCATCCCAAACTTCTCCTCACTGACTTATCCCATCTCTAACCTCACCAAGAAGGGCATGAACGCCAAAGTGTGGACACCTAAGGCAGAGTCCGCATTCAATAGCCTGAAGAATGCCTTCACGTCAGCCTCTATCCTCCAGCATCCAAATGTTTCCCTACAGTTCCCGTTGGAGGTGGACGCCTCCTCTGTCAGTGTTGGTGAACTCCTGTTCCAGGGAGGTTCCATGGGCAAGTCAATGGTATGTGGATATTTCTCTAAGCTCTTCTCTTCCGCAGAACGCAACTATTCGATTGGGGATCTGTTGTTACTGGCCATCAAATTGGCTCTGGAGGAGTGGAGACATCTACTAGAGGGCGCAGCTCATCCTATCCTAATTTTTACGGACCACAAGAACATCACTTATCTCCAGACGGCCCAACGACTGAATCCTCGTCAAGCCAGGTGGTCACTGTTCTTTAGCAGGTTCCAGTTTGAGCTCCATTATCACCCGGCTGACAAAAATATGAATGCCTTGTCCAGCTCTTTCGATACAGAAGACACCATGGAGATTCCACAGAACATTATTGATCTGTCTTGCATTGTCTCTGTCAACCCTCTGCAAGTTGGGGACATTCCTCCAGTGAGCATTTTTGTGCACCTGGCTGACAGAGGGAGAATCCTACACTGGGGACACTCCTCTAGACTGGCAGGTCACGAGGGGAACCATAAGACCCGAGATCTGATTGCCCGTCATTTCTGGTGGCCCACGTTGCCCAAAGACATTATGGACTTTGTGTCTTCCTGTTCAGTGTGTGCAGCTAACAAGGTCGCTCACTCCAGACCTGCTGGCCTACTCCAGTCATTGCCTGTGCCCAATGCTCCCTGGCAGCATATAGCTATGGACTTTATCACTGACCTGCCTCTCTCTGCGGGATGCAGTACTGTCTGGGTGGTGGTGGACCAATTTTCGAAGATGACCCACTTCGTTCCTCTGACCAGTCTTCCTTCTGCTCCTCAACTGGCCAAGCTTTTCATCAAACACATATTCCATCTGCACGGCTTGCCGCAGCATATTGTGTCTGATCGGGGGGTTCAGGTCACCTCGAAGTTCTGGAGAGCCCTCTGCGGACTCCTAGGTGTAAAGTTGGACTTTTCCTCAGCCTACCATCCTCAGTCCAATGGTCAGGTCGAGTGGATCAATCAGATCTTGGAGAACTACCTACGCCATTTCATCTCCAAGCAGCATGATGACTGGGTGAAATTGCTCCCGTGGGCTGAATTTTCTTAGAATAATCACACCAGCGAGTCCACAAGGGAGACACCGTTCTTTATTGTGTATGGCCCGGTGCTTGATACGTCCGGGGTACCAACTGCTGACACTGCTTTTAGGGACTTTTTTGCAGATCTGACAGCACACTCGATCCTCCATCCTGCTGGCGGCCAACCACAAGAAACGGAAGGTGGACACTAGGAGAAGAGAACCGCCTCAGTTTCTCCCTGGCACAAAGGTCTGGCTGTCCTCCAGGAATATCCAACTGAGGGTTACAAATTTGCTCCAAGGTTCCTCGGACCCTTCGAGATCCTGCAGCAGATCAACCCTGTCGCCTACAAGCTTCGGCTGCCTCCTACCCACAAGATTCCCAACTCCTTCCATGTCTCCCTCCTGAAAGCGGTGGTTCTGAACCGCTTTACCAAGACTCCTAGCCCTTCGGTTGCCTCCAGCTGCCCTTTAGACACCATCGAAGTTAAGGAGATCTTGGACACCAAGAAAGTAAGAGGAATGACTTTTTATATGGTGGATTGGAGGGGGGTTGGTCCTGAAGAGAGGTCCTGGGAGCCAGAGGAGTACCTCAATGCTCCTACCCTTCTGAAATAGTTTCTCTCTCGCTCTGGCCTCAAGAAGAGAGGGCGTAAGAGGGGGGACACTGTCATGCCCATGACGTTAGGCTCACTCACCTTCTGATGCCCGCAGCCATGGCTCTGCGAGCGCTGGCCCCAGTCTCCTCCTCAGGAGATGCCAGCGCTCACTTCCGCCCACCTCGGCCGGGTCCCGGACATTCATGTTAATTAGCCCATAGCACCTTGGACTATAAGAAGGGCTCAGCCCCTTCCTCCCATGCCTGAACATTGTTGTCATACTCTAAGTTTGTCTATGCAAATGGTCTCCTAGTGCCTAGTGTTTCCCAGTTCCCTGCTCCTATATCCTGTATCATGTATCCCGTACTATCCTGGTCAAGTGCTGAGCTGAAGTCGTGCTGTGCTGTATACCATGCCTGTCCTGCTACACCACACCTGACATCTACCTGCTGCCTAGTCCTAGCCGAGCTTGCCTTGCTACTGTCTGATCTGCCACAGGTACCCTATATGAACTATATACTGTAACCTGCGCCCTGTTGGCCAGCTACCATACCGCCAAGGCGGTACGGCCAAGTGGGTCCACGAACCCAACGTGACAACTGTCACGGTCACAGGGTATGTGGATCCACTAGGCCGCTCCGCCGTAGCGGAGCGGCAGTTGACCAGGTCACAGTCTATATGAAAGTCAATAGTAGATAGTAACGCTTGGGTACCTGAAGTAGTCCAGACGGTGGCTGTGGCTTCAGTGCGGATGGAGGCCGGTGCAGCAGGTAGCGCCAGACGTGGCGGGCAGTATCCGATGTGGCAGAAGACACTGGACGTGGCAGAAGACACTGGACGTGGCAGAAGACATTGGATGTGGCAGAAGACACTGGACATGGCAGAAGATAGCAGGTGTAGTAGGCACGACTCCAACATTGGTATGCACAGGAACAAGAACAGTACGGGACACAGGAACAGGGCACGGGTAACAACTGGAACGGGAAACACTAAGGCACCATTTGCAAGACAGACTGGGATAAACTAACAACGCTCAGGCAAGGATCAGAAGGCCTGGGGCATTCTTACAGACCAGGAAATCATGGCAGTTGATGATGATGACGACTTCCTTTGTGCACGCGTTGGCCCTTTAAGACCGGGGCAAAAGCATGCGCGCACCCTACGGGACACAGCAGAACGGAGCTGAAGTGAGCGCTGGTGTCTCCTAGGAAGGAGATGGGGACCAGCGCTCACGGATCCATGGCTACGGGCGTTGGGAGGTGAGTAAACCCGACGGCCCGCGGCCATGGACGCTACAAAATCGCTGATGTAATTCCATAGTGCAGGTATGAACAGAGCCTGAGCAACCACAGAAGAGTATTATTTTTTTATAATCATGCAACCACATCCTAACACTTTTTATGTAATAGGTTGTGATACAAATATATACTACTGAACCTTTTTAATTAAATTAAGATGTGATATTGTAACACCTGTACTGCATTTTGAAATACCTTATTTTTTGTTTTGTTTTTCTTTTATGTCATTATGAGTTGAAGTGGAAATGGAAATCAATGAAGTTTTCTTTTAGAGATCAATAATTGAAAATGATCTCACTCACAAAGAGATTCTATTGCGGGTTGTTAACTTTACCTTTGACATGATCAATAGTCAGCAATACTTTAAAGTACAGTATAAAGACATATAGGACTATGGGATCATATTACTAATTATTAAAGAACTCTGGTTTGTTCACAATCCTTATGTCAATAAAATGTATTTTATAGTTTGACTAACTTAATTGGCCTTAAAGTTGAGTTTATTATATTGAGAATCAATTCATTTGATCAAGGTATGAAGTAGTCCTTAGAGGTATATTTTAAAGTGTAGTGGAAGATTTTAATCTATTTGACTGCACTAATACAATAGATCTTAAACATTGATTTAGGTTTTTATAGCTTCATAAGAAGAATTGTCAAGAATATAGAAGAGGGAAAATATCAGTTCGATTTTCACCATTATTACTTTCTTAGTAAACAGCAATAGCAATAGTGACACCCACAGGATACTTGGTTACAACCAAACATGCTGTCATTCCAATGGATAGCAATATTTAGAAATAATTTCTATGGAATAACGTGTGTTTTTCATTTATAAACTATGTAGCAGGCTTGTTAATGATGCCAGTGTTTTAATTAGAAGGGGTTTCCTGGGAATATAACCTTTATTAACAAATAAGCTACAGAACTTTAAAGGGAACCTGTCATCTACATTATGCTGTCCTCACTGAGATTAGCATAATGTAGTGGCAGACACGCTGATTTCAGCGATCTGTCACTTATGAAGCCTTTTAAGAGAACTTACATTTAGAGCCCTGGCAGCGCCACCAGAGATCAGTCCGGCATATACATGTGCTGCTGGTAGCTATGCCAATTCTCTGCTAGCTACGCCCCCTTTCTGATGATGGACAGATGTCTCCCTATTACTGTGCAAAGGGAGACATCTGTCAATCAGCGAAGAGTGGGGCTGACACATCTTTGGCGGCGCTGTCAGGGCTCTGAATGTATATTAACTTTCTAGGTTTGCCTAGATTTCCTACAGTATTTGTAACGTGCAGTGCATATGGTTATCAAGTGGTGTTACACATAATCGTGACCTTATAATTTAATTCTTTAGTCTAGGTGTATTAAAAAACATATTTATATACAAACTGTGTTAAAATACAAACATATAATCAAACATATCCTTAAAATAATACAGGAAGAATATTAGCTACCAAAAATACGCTAAAAATAGGTTAAAACATCCAAGGTGCTCTCGCGATGTTTAAACAATATTTGTTTTTGTTTGAACCTCCAATGCTATGAAATAACGGTATTCGATACTAGAACAAATGCTACCGCACTATCTGTACACAGAGTTTCTCTACAGCAATCCCACTCAAAGCTGTAATATTGCTGTATCCAAGGGGAGAAAAAAACCTGGACCGCACATCCACTTGCTATACTTGATCTATTGCGGCTCAGCAAATTAAAATGTACGAACATGAGGTTCTTAGTACACATTTTGATAAAACTGTATAAGATCACTTGCCACTTCCCGGCGACCTCTTTCAAGTGAGTCCCTACTGTACCAAGTGTAGTATTCCATGGCAACCAATGCCACTGCAACACAGCACCTGCAGAGAGAGCAACCCAGGAGACCAACAGCACCCATGCTGCTGATCTAAGCCACCTTGGCTCTGGACCACTTCCCCCCGCAGATACAGCACCACAGCAACAAAAGATTACCACACAATACACAAAAAAATTAACAGATGGAAAAAAACTCACCCTTTTCTTGTAGTCTAAGTGGCCAACTGAGAACAATTACACTACCGTTCATAAATTTGGGGTCACCCAGACAATTTTGTGTTTTCCATGAAAACTCACACTTATATTTATCAAATGAGTTGCAAAATGACTAAAAAATATAGTCAAGCCATTGACAAGGTTAGAAATAATGATTTTTATTTGAAATAATAATTTTCTCCTTCAAACCTTGTTTTCGTCAAAGAATGCTCCATTTGCAGCAATTACAGCATTGCAGACCTTTGGCATTCTAGCTGTTAATTTGCTGAGGTAATTGGGAGAAATTTCACACCATGCTTCCAGAAGCCCCTCCCACAAGTTGGATTGGCTTGATGAGCACTTCTTGTATACCATACGGTCAAGCTGCTCCCACAACAGCTCTATGGGGTTGAGATCTGGTGACTACGCTGGCCACTCCATTACAGATAGAATACCAGCTGCCTGCTTCTTCCCTAAATAGTTCTTGCATAATTTGGAGGTGTGCTTTGGGTCATTGTCCTGTTGTAGGATGAAATTGGCTCCAATCAAGCGCTGTCCACAGGGTATGGCATGGCGTTGCAAAATGCAGTGATAGCCTTCCTTATTCAAAATCCCTTTTACCTTGTACAAATCTCCCACTTTACCAGCACCAAAGTAACCCCAGACCATCACATTACCTCCACCATGCTTGACAGATGGCGTCAGGCACTCTTCCAGCATCTTTTCAGTTGTTCTGCGTCTCACAAATGTTCTTCTGTGTGATCCAAACACCTCAAACTTCGATTTGTCTGTCCATAACACTTTTTTCCAATCTTCCTCTGTCCAATGTCTGTGTGCTTTTGCCAATATTATTCTTTTCCTTTTATTAGCCAGTCTCAAATATGACTTTTTCTTTGCCACTCTGCCCTGAAGGCCAGCATCCCGGAGTCGCCTCTTCACTGTAGACGTTGACACTGGCGTTTTGCGGGTACTATTTAATGAAGCTGCCAGTTGAGGACCTGTGAGGCATCTATTTCTCAAACTAGAGACTCTAATGTACTTGTCTTGTTGCTCAGTTGTGCAGCGGGGCCTCCCACTTCTCTTTCTACTCTGGTTAGAGCCTGTGAGTGCTGTCCTCTGTAGGGAGTAGTACACACCGTTGTAGGAAATCTTCAGTTTCTTGGCAATTTCTCGCATGGAATAGCCTTCATTTCTAAGAACAAGAACAGATTGTCGAGTTTCACATGAAAGCTCTCTTTTTCTAGCCATTTTGAGAGTTTAATCGAACCCACAAATGTAATGCTCCAGATTCTCAACTAGCTCAAAGGAAGGTCAGTTTTATAGCTCCTCTAAACTGCAAAACTGTTTACAGCGGTGCTAACATAATTACACAAGGGTTTTCAAGTGTTTTCTAATCATCCATTAGCCTTCTAACACAGTTAGCAAACACAATGTACCATTAGAACACTGGAGTGATGGTTGCTGGAAATGGGCCTCTATACTCCTATGTAGATATTGCATTAAAAACCAGACGTTTGCAGATAGAATAGTCATTTAGCACATTAACAATGTATAGAGTGTATTTTTGATTAATTTAATGTTATCTTCATAGAAAAAAACTGTGCTTTTCTTTAAAAAAAAAAGGAAATTTCTAAGTGACCCTAAACTTTTTAACAGTAGTGTAGGTAAGAACACTTTTTATGCAGTTTCCTGCAAAGAAAAACTCCTGGGCCAAATGAGGGTGGAGTGCTGGTACCAGAAGAAAAAAGACAGACAATGTATATATCCAAGGGGAAAAAGAAAACCAGGACCCCACATCCGCTTTCTATACTAGATCGGTAATATTGCTGTGGAGGTGCCCAGCAGCCAAAACAGCTCAAACACATGTAATATATTCACAAATGCCGCGGCACTCACCAATGTTGCAAAAAATTGCTTTTATTTAATTATCATGTTTCTGCAAAGAAGAGAAGATTAATATTTTTCAACAGGTACATAGAAGACTGATATAAACTTACAGAAGCATATGGTACAAATATTGTCAGTTAAGATAACCAGTAAAGTGTAAAAGAATAGCTACTTTTTCCCTGTGTTATATAGTTACTTTGTTAAATACAGAACAGAATCCTGGAGTTCCTTAAATCTTGGTCCGAATGTAGAATTATAAAATGCTTTTTCCTGCCCTTAGACTAAAATGTTTTGATGTAGGAAAGTGGGAAAAATATCCGTAATTTCCCAGTGGTATTATGGTTGGGAATCCTTCATTTAATATTGAATTTTGTTTAAAAGTAAAGAAAATATTCAGCAAGACAAATCTGCAATAATAACAGAGATGGCAAATATACTATGTTGTAGGTTACATAATAACTGGAATGCTTTCATGTGTATAGAGAATTCCGACCTTACCTTGGTTTACAGAGGGTATTTTTGGTCGTAGTCACCTCTTCCTCTTAGGAAATGTATAATTTATTGTAGAAAAATCACTGGTAGAGCAAGGTAAACATTGTAATACTGGCTAAAATGGATTATTAAATAACCACTAAATAAATCATTGGGAAGACGGCATACAGATCTTTCATTAACTTTACCAGCACATCACCAACTACCAACCAGTATTGTCATGGCACTTAGACTTCTACTGTACATTGCATTTTCTGGGAGAGCCCCAAATTTCCAAGAAGTGTGAAAGCAGCTGTAGGATTTACAGATCAACTACCTAAACTTGCTAAACTTGATTTTCCGTTGGATAACTATGAACTTAGAGCCAATGACAGATCTCTGAAACAGGTTGTATGTGGTATCGCAACTCAGCCTCATTCACTCCAATGAAGCCGAGCTGCAATACCCGACACAACCCATGGACAGGTATGGTGCTGTTTTTGAAAGAAAGTAGCCATGTTTTTCTTATCCTGTACAACCCCTTAAATAAAAGTTTATCGTTTGTAGTGTTCATAATGTGTAACTTATATTGTAGATATTGTTAGAATTGTATTAAAGAGAATTTAAAGGACGAGTGTCGCGAAAAAAATTTTTTTTATATAAATTTGCTTTTAGTGTTTTATTAAAAAAAAAAAAAATTATTTGTGTGTCCATGGGGGCTGGCATTTTTTTTTTCATCTCTGCATGTGTCGATTAACGACACATACAGACTTGGAATACGGCACATACAGTCCCATAGTGAATGCGAACGGGGCCCGTTCTATGCACTATGCTGTACGCCGTCTGTGTGGGAACGGCGCATGCGTCGCTCCCACACAGTCCAAATTGATGGTCTTCGGCCGAGGGACGTCCGGCGCCATTTTCTTGTGGACCGGAAGCCGCGGCCGGACAGTAAGATTACTACTTCCGATCGCGGCTTACGGACTTGTGCACTTGGAGTGGAGGTAGCAGATGGAGCGGACGGACCGGAGGGAGCGGAAGCGGCAGGAGCAGGTAAGTTAGGTCTGTGTATGTACGTGTTTTACTGTGTGTTTACTACTGTATGTTAACCTACTACACTGTGTGTTAGCTCAAAAAATGGTGACACACAGTGTAGGAGGTTTGACCGTTCAATCCCCTCCTTTCTCCTGGCACTAGCCAGGATAAAGGAGGGGGGGATTCTGTGAGCTCACTAGAGCGAGTGAGTATTCTCAAATTTTGCAGCATAAAGCAATGTGGGAATTTTGGGAATTGCTCCATCTAGTGACCAGCACTGGGAAATGTTATACATTAGAATCTAATTTATAATATTTCCTGACTCGTGAAAAAATAAAAATTACAAAAATTAGAACAATGTTTAATCACTTATACACTAACTGTTTAACTAAAAGAAAAAAAAAAATTTCTAGCGACACATTCCCTTTAAACTTACCATCCACTTTTAGACCTTTCCTTTAGTGAAAATTCTGTATGTAGTACAGTTCTAAAATATAGCCTAGACATTCTACATTTAATCCATAGAAAATTTCACATACCTGAAGGCATGCTTCAAATATAAAGTACATATCTTCTATTTCTCTAAGAACCAACGATCTAAGCTACAACAAGGCTAAAAAAAACTGCTTTCATTTGGAAACCAAACCTCTGTTATGTCTGGCTGGAGATTTTAATTATGTTTTATTCAAATAATTAAAGGGAACGTATTGTCGGAAAATGTCTTATTACTTAAATCATGTTTTTATTATACAAATTTTAGTTGCTATAAAGAGCTCACACCCTGCTGTACTGACTACACAGGAAGTACAGGAAGAGTATCTCTCATATGTCTGCCCCCAGGGAAGGTTTTACAAATAAAAAAGAAAATAGCTTCAACATTTAAAAAAAAAAAAACATTTCATCTCAGTAGAATCTAAGTCAATGACTATAATTTCTAACCAATATTTTATTTGGATGCATATATTGACAGGAACCATTGGTGAATTCTTATTGTGATAAAGCCGTAATTGGAGGCATCCACAACATTGTCACTGGCAGTGTGCACATGGTCTTCACACGAATGATTTGACAAATGATTTGACATGGCTACATTATACCTAGGTATAGTGACTGCTGAGCCTAAACATACTGTAATGGCAGGAAGGAGGTGAAGGGAAAGTGAGCCCTAATCTACCCACCGCCCTATCCCTGCCTACTTGCAACGACCCGCCCTAGGCGACGGGGTACAACTGGGCGGCGGTCCCTACGCTGTCTAAGTGCACGGGAGAACAAACAGGGAACACGCAAGGGAAGGGGCAGTAGCCCACGGAACGCCGCGAGGAAACGGAGCGGTGAATGAGTAGTCAGGAACAGGATGAAGTGGAGTATACCAAGGTGAGCACGGAGAAGGAAGCAAGCCAGGGGCAAAGAGAAGCAGGTTAAGCGGAACTGCAGCAAGGCAGAAGCACGGCAGAAGCAGGCTGGAGCACGCAGCAGTGGGGCCAGGAATCCAGAAGAATTACAAGCACTGAGGAAGAGAACACGGCAGGTAATAAAGGACAGGGGGCGGAGCTAACTCCGACTGACCAGGCCGCGATAGGCTCTCCCACTCCTGAGCCTGCCACCCTGGTTGGTGGGAGATGGTGTCAGTCGAACAGGTCTGGCCTCAGGTGTGGATTGATTAATCCCAGGAGTATACCTAGACGTAGTACCTGGCAGATCCCTAACAGTACCCCCCTTTTATGAGGGGCCACCGGACCCTTACTAAGAGGACCCGGTTTAGTGGGGAAGAGAAGGTGGAACCTCCTGATCAATACCCCAGCGTGAACATCACGGGCAGGTACCCAAGTCCTCTCCTCCGGCCCGTATCCTCTCCAATGGACCAGGTACTGGAGGGAGCCCTGGACCATCCTACTGTCCATAATCTTGGCCACCTCGAATTCCACCCCCTCAGGGGTGAGAACGGGAACAGGAGGTTTCCTCGAGGGGGACCAGGACGGGGAGCAGCGTTTAAGGAGGGAGGCATGGAAGACGTCATGTATGCGAAAGGATGGGGGCAGCTCCAGACGGAAGGATACAGGGTTGAGGACTTCAATGATCTTATGAGGTCCAATAAATCGGGGAGCAAACTTCCTGGACGGGACCTTAAGGCGCAAGTTCCTGGACGACAACCAGACCAAATCCCTGACGACAAACCGGGGGTTAGCAGAACGTCTACTATCCGCCTGAATCTTTTGTGCGCTCTGGGACGCCTCTAGGTTCTTCTGAACCTGGGCCCAGACAGTGCACAGTTCCCGATGAACATCCTCTACCTCAGGATTATTGGAACAACCAGGGGAAACGGAGGAGAACCTTGGGTTAAACCCAAAATTACAGAAAAACGGGGAGACCCCTGACGAGTTACTGACCCGGTTATTCAGGGAAAATTCAGCAAGGGGAAGGAATGAGACCCAATCGAATTGACAGTCAGAGATGAAACACCTTAAATATTGTTCCAGGGATTGGTTAGTCCTTTCCGTTTGGCCATTAGTTTTGGGATGGAAGGCGGAGGAGAAGGACAGATCAATCTCCAACTTTTTACAAAAAGCTCTCCAAAATAAGGAAAAAAATTGTACCCCTCTGTCAGAAACGATATTGACTGGGGCCCCATGGAGACGCAGGATGTGTTTCACAAACAAAGAAGCTAACGTCTTGGCGTTAGGTAGCTTCTTAAGGGGCACAAAGTGGCACATCTTGCTGAAGCGGTCTACTACCACCCACACCACCGACTTGCTCTGAGATGGAGGCAAATCGGTGATAAAATCCATGGAGATATGGGTCCAAGGTCTCTGGGAAATGGGCAAGGAACGTAGTAGGCCCGCAGGTCGGGACCTAGGGGTTTTGGACCTAGCGCAAACCTCACAAGCGGCGACGTAAGCCCTAACGTCTTTAGGCAACCCAGGCCACCAATAGTTTCTGGTAATGAGGTGTTTGGTGCCCAAGATGCCAGGATGACCAGATAGAGCGGAGTCATGGTTTTCCCTGAGTACCCTTAGCCGGTATTGCAAGGGAACAAACAGTTTTTCCCCAGGGACGTTCCCGGGAGCTGAACCCTGATCAGCTGAGATATCAGAAGCTAAATCAGAATCCGTGGCAGAAACGATTATACCAGGGGGTAAAATACAAGCAGGATCCTTCTCGGAAGGAGGATTGGCCATGAAACTACGTGACAGAGCATCAGCCTTAATATTCTTGGACCCAGCCCTATAGGTAACCAAGAAATTAAATCTGGTAAAGAATAGTGCCCACCGAGCTTGTCTAGGATTAAGCCTCCGGGCCGATTCTAGGAAAACCAGATTCTTGTGATCCGTAAGGACCGTTACCTGGTGTCTGGCCCCCTCCAGGAAGTGCCGCCACTCTTCAAAAGCCCATTTAATGGCTAGAAGTTCGCAGTTGCCAACATCATAGTTACTCTCCGTGGGCGAAAACTTCCTAGAGAAGTAAGCACTGGGGCAGAGATGGGTGAGGGAGCTGGTACCCTGGGACAAGACGGCCCCCACTCCCACCTCGGATGCGTCAACCTCCACAATAAAGGGCTCCTCTTGGTTGGGCTGAATCAGCACGGGGGCCGAGATAAAGCACTTCTTGAGGGTCTCAAAGGCCTGGACGGCCTCAGGGGGCCAATGGAGGACATCAGCACCCTTGCGAGTAAGGTCCGTAAGAGGCTTAGCGACGACCGAGAAGTTGGCAATAAATCTCCTGTAATAGTTGGCGAACCCTAAAAAACACTGTAACTCCTTAAGGGAGGCAGGTTGGACCCATTCCGCCACAGCCTGAACCTTGGCAGGGTCCATGCGGAATTCATGAGGAGTGAGGATTTGCCCTAAAAATGGTATCTCCTGTACCCCAAAGACACATTTTTCAGTCTTAGCAAACAGATTATTCTCCCGAAGGACCTGGAGCACCTTCCTGACATGCTCCACGTGGGAGGACCAGTCCTTGGAAAACACCAGTATGTCATCAAGGTACACAACAAGAAAATTACCCAGGTAATCTCTCAGGATTTCATTAATAAAATTCTGGAAGACAGCAGGGGCATTACACAACCCAAAGGGCATGACCAGGTATTCTAAATGACCCTCGGGTGTGTTGAAGGCACTTTTCCACTCATCCCCCTCTTTGATGCGGATAAGGTTATATGCCCCCCGTAGATCGAACTTAGAAAACCATTGGGCTCCCTGAACCTGATTAAAAAGATCCGGAATCAAAGGAAGTGGGTACTGGTTCCTTACGGTGACCTTATTCAGGTTACGATAATCAATGCACGGCCTAAGACCACCATCCTTCTTCCCCACGAAGAAAAAGCCAGCACCTACAGGAGAAGTCGAGGGGCGAATGAAACCCTTGGCCAGGCATTCTTGGATATACACCCTCATAGCTTCACGTTCAGGACATGAAAGATTAAATATCCTACCCTTAGGAAGCTTGGCACCAGGCACCAAATCGATGGCGCAATCATAATCTCTATGGGGGGGGCAACACCTCGGAGGCCTCCTTAGAAAACACATCGGCGAAGTCCTGAACAAACTCAGGAAGCGTGTTTACCTCCTCCCGGGGAGAAATAGAGTTAACAGAAAGACATGACATAAGACATTCACTACCCCATTTGGTGAGATCCCAAGTATTCCAATCAAACGTGGGATTATGCAACTGCAACCAGAGAAGACCTAATACCAGATCAGACGATAATCCCTGCATCACCAGAACAGAGCACTGCTCCAAATGCATGGAGCCAACCAGGAGTTCAAAAACAGGAGTATGCTGAGTAAAATAACCATTAGCAAGGGGAGTTGAGTCGATACCTACTACAGGGATAGGATAAGGTAAATCAATAAAAGGCATCTTTAGAGACATAGCAAATTCCACAGACATGATATTAGCAGATGAGCCAGAATCCACGAAAGCACTGCCCGTGGCAGACCGGCCAGCAAACGAGACCTGAAAGGGAAGCAAAATTTTATTGCATTTCACATTAACGGGAAATACCTGTGCGCCCAAGTGACCTCCCCGATGATCACTTAGGCGCGGAAGTTTTTTATTCTTGCGCCTGGGACAGGTGTTCAGTAGATGCTTGTCGTCCCCACAGTAGAAGCAGAGACCATTCATTCTGCGAAACTCCCTACGTTGTCGAGGGGACATGGAGGCCCCGAGTTGCATAGGTACCTCCGAGTCCTCCGTGGAGGGGCGAGGAGACGGGACCTCGGGGGGGATCGCAGAAAAGTCAGAGGGGAGCACATTGAAGCGTTCAAGCTGACATTCCCTCAGACGTCGGTCAAGTCGTACTGCTAGGGCCATAACCTGGTCAAGGGAGTCAGACGAGGGGTAGCTAACCAGCAGATCCTTCAGGGCGTCAGATAATCCTAACCTAAACTGGCACCTTAGGGCCGGATCGTTCCACCGAGAAGCTACGCACCACTTTCTAAAATCAGAACAGTATTCCTCAACCCGTCTCCTACCCTGACGTAAGGTCTCCAGCTGACTCTCGGCTAAAGCAGTCCTGTCAGTCTCGTCGTAAATGAGTCCGAGGGCAGAGAAAAAACGATCAACAGAGGAAAGTTCAGGGGCGTCAGGAGCCAAGGAGAAGGCCCACTCTTGGGGCCCTTCCTGGAGTCGGGATATGATGATACCCACCCACTGATTCTCGGAACCTGAGGAGTGGGGTTTTAGGCGGAAATACAGTCTGCAACTCTCCCGGAAGGAGAGAAACGTCTTACGGTCCCCTGAGAACCGGTCAGGTAACTTGAGGTCGGGTTCTAGAGGTGAGGTGAGGGGTACTACTAAGGCAGCGTCACCCTGGTTGACCCTCTGGGCCAGGGCCTGGACCTGTAGGGAGAGGCCCTGCATCTGCTGGGTCAGGGTCTCAAGGGGGTCCATGATAGCGTCAGCGTAGGAGAAATGGTAGACTAGGTAAGGGCTTGTAATTATGTAATGGCAGGAAGGAGGTGAAGGGAAAGTGAGCCCTAATCTACCCACCGCCCTGTCCCTGCCTACTTGCAACGACCCGCCCTAGGCGACGGGGTACAACTGGGCGGCGGTCCCTACGCTGTCTAAGTGCACGGGAGAACAAACAGGGAACACGCAAGGGAAGGGGCAGTAGCCCACGGAACGCCGCGAGGAAACGGAGCGGTGAATGAGTAGTCAGGACCAGGATGAAGTGGAGTATACCAACGTGAGCACGGAGAAGGAAGCAAGCCAGGGGCAAAGAGAAGCAGGTTAAGCGGAACTGCAGCAAGGCAGAAGCACGGCAGAAGCAGGCTGGAGCACGAAGCAGTGGGGCCAGGAATCCAGAAGAATTACAAGCACTGAGGAAGAGAACACGGCAGGTAATAAAGGACAGGGGCGGAGCTAACTCCGACTGACCAGGCCGCGATAGGCTCTCCCACTCCTGAGCCTGCCACCCTGGTTGGTGGGAGATGGTGTCAGTCGAACAGGTCTGGCCTCAGGTGTGGATTGATTAATCCCAGGAGTATACCTAGACGTAGTACCTGGCAGATCCCTAACACATACATACAGATATTGCTGGAGCAACCTACACAAAGGAGAACCACCTAAAACATTAAATACAACGTCTTTATTAAAGTAAAATATGGATTATCGCAAGAGGAATATATTAAGACAATCCTTGAAGTTCAAATCAATATTTTACATACTCCTGGTACTGTATCTTATGGTATCAAGAACAAAATAAAACATTCAAGCATACTTAAAAAAAACCAGACATAACAAAGACAGGGAGAAACAGCAAGCAACTTTGCGTCTTCCCCTAAAAAAATACTATAAATATAAATTCTTGAATTATTATTTTCTTTAATTGTTAAAAATTGTATTCAGTAATGTTTTAGTTCTATCCATTTAGTGGAGAATAATAGCATATGACCACTGTCAGGCTGTAAGGATACCAAAAAGAATAATGGTGTCTACCACACACTCCTCTTCCAAAAAGGCCATCCTGACAAAGCCGGTTCATGGTGCAGGGACATGTGATATTGTCGGTATTAAAAAAAATTGTGTTGCTATATGGTCCTTTCTAATGGAATGTATGTTATATGTACTACAATATCTTTTTTCACTCCTACTGCATTCTTTTTAAAATTTTTGAATATAGTGTTTAAACTTACCATCCACTTTAAGCACATTTACTTTATTCAATTTATAGTTACAATTCTGTATGTCGCAAATTACTAAAAATATATCATAAGAATACCACATATAATCCATAGAAAAGTTCACAAACCTGAAGGTTTTCTTTAAATATAAAGTACATGTCCTCTATTTTTCTTAGAAACAATAATCTAAACTACAACGAGACTAAAAAAAACTGCTTTCATTTGCAAAGCCAATCTTTTGTCATGTCTGGTGGGAGATTTTAATTATGTTTTATTCATATAATCTTTCACATTGCTTTTAGTGCATTTTATCTAGGTAGAAAATATTATTTCTGTTTACAGCATTGCTAGAAAACACTTTGGCCTCTCATAAGCCTTATTTCCATCTGTTTCCTGAATTTATGTTCGTTTTCTGCAGCACATGAGTACATGCCATGAATTTCAAACCACTTTCTTTACACACAAATCAACCATGTACTCTACCTAGTAATAATCTGCCTAGGCAAATGCACAAGCTATTAGGTACTTAACAGCCTGTCTCTACTTAGAAACATAAGTATATGTGGAATTTATTCAGTAGTGATATTAATCAATGAGTACTTCTGTAGAATTGACTGTTGACAGTCTACCCATTCACTAAGCACTAATTATTTTCTGTGCCTGCTATCATCCAGCTATTTGCGGACCACTATTTCCAAACATATTGTGTTGAATAAGAAGCAGATTCATCATGTCTCTATTTCCTTCTCCAACATATTCATGGTCTTCATCAACCATCCTCCCCACCATAAAGCATGTACTGTACAGGAGCTCAAAACAGGTTCTTAAGGAGCCCTGAGCTCCTTTTTTAATGATTAAGCTGCTAAAAACTAAAAGAAAAATGAATCTTTACACAGGTAGAGCAGTCTGAGAAGGGGAGCATGGGGATAGGAGATGTAATAGAACAACTCTAAAGATCCTCTTGCACGGCCCGTCCTGAGCCATGTAATTGAGCGCCAATCAACAAGACAGCTCGTTGATCGGTGACCCTTTGCTCCTTTCACAAAGAGCTAGTATTACTCCGTTTAATCGTCCCCATACATTATTGTTATGTCGGCAGCGCGTCTCCCGATAATTGGCCCGTGTAAAAGGCCTTAAGAAACAGTCAATGTATGCATACAATATAGGCATACATCAGACATACGTCAGTTTGCCCCTAATCCGTCCAGGGTTTTGAACATTTTTATAATAGAGATGCTGTTCATTAAAGTGGCATACATTCTCAATGTATTTTATCATTCCATAAATGAGCTAAGTGCTATAATTGTAATATTTAACCAATAACCACACAGAAAAATTTTCAGACAAGTCTCCTATTTTAATTTTATGACAAATAAAGCCGTTTTCAATCTGTTAGAAACAATAGTTTTGCAACAAACACATAACCAGAATTATTAAGAATTGTTTTTTCCAATCATATCATTAACACCATAGTGTTTTGCGTGTATGTCCACTTAAAGGGGGTTTCCAATTTTATTTTAAATAAAGCTTACAGGTTTACAGCCACTGAATGTAAACAATGAATCTTTCCTAAAAGCAAGTAGAGAGCTTGACAATGAAGAATAGAAATATAAACTTTACTTTTTAGAACCTCATAGTACAAGGTATAGCCCTCCAAATAGCCAGATATATATATATTTATGATTTTTGACTTGGTCATGTTTAGCCTGCTAGAAGTCTGAAATATCTAATCATATTATCTTTGGGCACTAATAGACGAATCATTGACTCCTTGTATTAATGACTGTCATTATGTAAATAAAGCAGAAATCAATTCCATAATTGATAACAGGAGGGAATGGTCATATAAACATATTTGATTATTGTGTTTAATGAGCTATACACAAAAACCTTTTCTGCTGATGAAAAAACAACCAATGGTCCATGCACTATTCATAAACTTTCCATCATTTCTAATCCATACTGAATGAGTTCATATACCGTATATAGCTCACCGATGAGATCAATGAGGCCTGATGTAATTCTTCTCACTTTGGCCTTGTCTTGCCATGAATGTACATAACTTTTATTGTAAAAAATATAACATATCTATCTTACACTTAGGGGGGATTCACACGAGCGTGTATTCGGTCCGTGCGGGCCGCGTGGTTTTCACGCGGCACGCATGGACCAATACAAGTCTATGGGGCAGTACAGACAGTCCGTGCTTTTTGCGCAGCGTTTGTCTGCTGCGCAAAATGCGCGACAGGTTCAATAACTCTGCGTATTTCGCGCATCACGCACCCATTGAAGTCAATGGGTGCGTGAAAATCACGCGCACCACACGGAAGCACTTCCGTGGGACGAGCGTGATTCGCGCAACAGCAGTGAAAAGGATGAATGAAAACCGAAAAGCACCACGTGCTTTTCTGTTTCCGAACATCCAAACGGAGTGTCTTTGCGTACCGAACTTCACCGGGTTCGGCCAAACTCGTTTTGGCCGATCCCGGCAAAAAAATTATCGGTACGCGACGTCAGGAGATAGTCACTGTCCATGGTGCTGAAAGAGTTAAACTGTTTCAGCACCATGGACAGTGACTTGCGATCCCAAAATACATTAACCTGTAAAAAAAACCCGAAGTTCTAACTTACCGATTACTCCTGTCTCCTTCCTGCAGTCCGACCTCCCGGGATGACACTTCAGTTCAAGTGACAGCTCCAGCCAATCACAGGCCAAGCACAGGCTGCAGCCAATCACAGGCTGCAGCGGTCACTTGGACTGCTGCGTCATCCAGGGAGGTGGGGCCCGATGTCAAGAGAGGCGCGTCACCAAGGACGCGTCACCAAGGACGCGTCACCAAGGCAACGGCCGGGAAGTTCTCGGTAAGTAGGAACTTTATCTTTTTTTTGTACAGGTTTTTCGCTGTTGTGTTCGGCATTCACTGTCGAGGGTGCTGAAAGATTTAGCTCTTTCAGCACCTTGGACAGTGACGGGCGTTGACAAGCCTCATCTCTATGATGCCGGCTGCGCGAAAATCACGCAGCCGCGCATCAGACACGCATGACACACGCAGCTGTCAAATGGTTTTTGCGCTCGCAAAACGCTGCGTTGTTTGCGCGCGCAAAAACGCAACGTTCGTGTGAATCTCCCCTTAAAGCGTACAGTCACTTTTGACAATTGATGGTTAATATACAGTATAGATTTTATCCTCATAAAAATTTGAGCAATACTACAAATATATTGTATTATTTATCTTTCACTGGTCCTGAGTTTTATAGCCTAAAGCTATATTTAGATATTTATCTGGAACACCCCAAATGCTTTTTTCAATTTCTACAATGCACAATTCCTATCTCTGCACAGTGATTAGGATGGGAAGGTTCTCTCTTTCACTCTGAGCGACTGCCAGGGAGACCTGAAAGAGGGATGTAAAGAATCACATAAGTGACTAGAAGACAGCAATAAACATCATGAAAGTCATAATGGCTGACCATCGCAACTGTGATACAACTACTTCAGCCAGACCGATAGCTGCAAAGACGTTTTTATTTTTTACCAGAGGTATTCTAAATAAATAGATTCAAATGCATATTTAAACCTCACAAATATGTCAGGAGAAGATATTAATTCCTGTTTTTTGGAAATATTATTTCTAAAGACAATTAATTTGATATTTAAAGCATATACAGCATAAAAAGAATTACATACAAATAATATTATAACTTAAAGGTTTATTCCAGCCTACAGCATTTTTCACCAAACCCCTGAATAGGTGATAAATGCTAGATCGCTAGATTGGTGGTGGTCCAACCGCAGAGCCCCTGATCAATCACCTAAACAGGGGACCCTGGTCCCCTGTAGAATAGAGCAGAGGCCGGACATGCACGGTACCACTTCATTCAAAATCTATAGAAAAATAGTTTGAGCTCACTTGTTTCCGCCAGCCCCATAGACTTTGAATAGTGCAGTACCACACATACTTAGCCCCCACTCCATTCAAACTCCTCCTAGCCTTCATCTTGTGGTTGGAGGGAACACGGGACACAGCATGTGGACCCCAACCGATCTAGCATTTATCACCTATCCAGTGGATAGGTGAAAAATGCTGTAGGCTGGAATATCCCTTTAAATTATATATATTTATTTTATAATCCATCCATCATTTATAATCCATAATGAATGAGTTCACAGATACAGATCACCATTGGCCTTATCTGGCCATTAATGTACAGAAATTTGTTATTAATTTTTTTGCTTTTTGCTGTACTGCATTCACATTTTTTCCCAAAGGCGTAACTTGAAGCTCCTGGACGCCAATGCAAAATCTTTAACAAGTCCCCAATTGACCAATTGTTATTTATAATAATGGTGTTTTCTTATATGGCTGAGAGACCTTTGAGCAGCTTCAGGCACTAGGGCCCAGGTGCAACTGCTATCGCTGCTCCCCCTATAGCCACGCCTCTGGGCAAATAAATGTACAGTACAAGTGTGGTACTTGGTACAAGTTTGCTTTAACACAAAATGTTTGGTAGCTTTTTTTTACCAACGTTTTTAGTTGGTAAGACGCTGTCAGATGTTTGCAGGAATTGTATAATAAATTGTGAAAATGTCGACATACACAGCATTAGGATTTTTGGGAGTTTTAGTTGCTTTTTTTGGGGTCAGATTGTAACATTGTATGTACCTGTAGATCAACATTGTTGTCAAAGTTGAATGGTAACTTGAAGTGTGCATGTCTTCTACTGCTACTTTCCTCTACTCGTTCAAACTAGGCTATATTTACACGACAGTGAAAAAAGCAGCCATTAAAAACAGATCAACTGTGAGGGTATGTTCACACGGCCAAATTTCAGACGTATACGAGGCGTATTATGCCTCGTTTTACGTCTGAAAATACGGCTCCAATACGTCGACAAACATCTGCCCATTCATTTGAATGGGTTTGCCGACGTACTGTGCAGACGACCTGTTATTTACGCGTCGTCGTTTGACAGCTGTCAAACGACGACGCGTAAAAATACAGCCTCGTCAAAAGAAGTGCAGGACACTTCTTTGGACGTTTTTGGAGCTGTTTTCTCATAGACTCCAATGAAAACAGCTCCAAAACGAGTTGGTAAAAAAACGAGTTGGTAAAAATGCGAGTTGGTAAAAAACGTCTGAAAAGCAGGGTCTGTTTTCCCTTGAAAACAGCTCTGGATTTTCAGACGTTTTGGTTGACTACGTGTGAACATACCCTCAGGGTATGTTCACACGACAGCGTCCGTAATGGCTGAAATTACGGGGATGTTTCCGCCTGAAAACATCCCCGTAATTTCAGCCGTTACGGCATGTGCAGGCGCTTGAACGCCGCGTCCATTACGGACGTAATTGGCGCTGCTATTCATTGGAGTCAATAAATAACGGCTCCAATTACGGCCAAAGAAGTGACAGGTCACTTCTTTGACGCCGGCGTCTATTTACGCGCCGTCATTTGACAGCGGCGAGTAAATATACGCCTCGTGTGAACAGACAAACGTCTGCCCATTGCTTTCAATTGGCAGATGTTTGTCAGCGCTATTTTCGGCGCTATTTTCGGACGTAATTCGGGGCAAAAATGCCCGAATTACGTCCGTAATTAGTGCGTGTGAACATACCCTCAGTCTTTCATGGCTGTTTTGCATCAGTGTGTCTCCAAATTTTAATCCATTACCCAGCTGTATGACCGTTTTTATTTGCCGTTTGTCATTACTTATTCATGGCCGTTTGTCATTAGTTATTCATGGCTGTTAAATTTTTTTTATAAATTTCATTTGGCAGTGGTTTTTTTTGTCCCAACTCCCTAATAACACCACAGTGCATATGTGGATAGTGCCGCTATAACCCTGTAGATAGTTCCAAAGTGTCCCCTGTAGAGAGTCTCTCTCTCTCATACAAATAATATATTAACTGGAAAAAAAAATAAAAATTCTGCGGTTTCTTAGAATTAGAATGAAATATTGAAATAAAGCCATTAATATGTTTAACTTGGAATGATAATCTCAGACTTTATCCTATTCCTAGAGGATCATAATGAGTTAATGTACTCAATAGGACTCAATGGGATCTGCAACATCCCCTGTCTACAACATTTATGAATGTATTCAGGATAAAATTAATGTATATTTATCATGCCACAAAGTTTTTCAATCTTGAATTAATCAGTCTGAGATTGCAATTCTCTCCGACAGAGCAGCCACGACATTCCTCCTTCTTCTGCTACTATGTCTTCTTCTTAGTACATTGCCCCAGGTATGGATAACTCTTCTTTTTAGTACATTGTCCCAGGTGTGTTTAACTTGTGCCTAAATGATCTTTGTACCATTTGGAAAGCTTCACTCTTAAATAATTAAAGTCATTATAGTAGTAGCATTTCCATATTTTAACAAATGCCCTCACAAATTAGATCCTACTGGTTGTAAACTTGATGGAAGTATTTACATGATGGAAGTATTTACCTCAATATATGGTAGAACGAGATCAGGTTTTTAATTGGCCTTTTGAATCCTTCTCTTTTACAGGGTCCAAACACATACTATGCTTTGTTTTAAGCATCTTGAATGGATTTAAAGTATGCAACAGGGTTCTAGGTTCAAATCCAATCAAGGATAACATCTGCATGGAGTTTTCGTGATCCCTCTATGTTTCCCTGGGTCTTCCCATACTCCAAAAACATACTGAGCAGTTAATTGTCTCCCCTTTAAATTGGCCCTAGTGAGTGTGTGTTTATGAGTTGGTGTGTTTAAAATAGTGAATTTAGACTGGAAGCTCTATTTCTGACATTGACAGATATGAGTGATGACAATCTTGCACAGCACTGTGGAATATGATAAAATGTGGTCGATACATTCAGTGTTTATTTGTGAAAAACACCAAAATGACGAGAAAATTTGTAAAAATTAGCATTTTTCTAAATATAAAATGTATCAAAAGGCTATTTTTTTAGGGACCAGTTCAGTTCTAAAGTGACTTTGAGGGCACTATATATTAGAAACACCCCATAAATCATCCAATTTTAAAAACGGAACCCCCCAAAGTATTAAAAACAGCTTTTAGAAAGTTTATTAACCCTTTAGGTGCTTCACATGAATTACAGCAATGTGTAGGTGAAATTTACAAATTTCATATTTTTGGCAGAAAATCTGTTTTAATCCATTCTGTTTTAACACAGAAGGTTTTACCAGAGAAACGCTACTCAATATTTATTGCCCAGGTTCTGCAGTTTTTAGAAATATCTCACGCGTGGCCCTAGAGTGGTAATGGACTGAAACACAGGCCTCAGAAGCAAAGGAGCACTTAGTTGATTTTGGGGCCTCCTTTTTATTAGAATATATTTTAGGCACCATGTCAGGTTTGAAAAGGTCTTGTGGTGCCAAAACAGTGGAAACCCCCAAAAGTAACCCCATTTTGGATACTACACCTCTCAGGGAATTTATCTAAGCGTATGGTGAGCATTTTGACCTGCAGGATTTTTTCAGAAATTATTGGAAGTAGGCCGTGAAAATGAAAATCTAAATTTTTTTCAATATAATGTACGTTTAGCAATTTTTTTTCATTTCCACAAGAAATAAAGGAGAAAAAGCACCCCAACATTTGTAGAGCAGTTTCTACTGAGTAAAACAATACCCCATATGTGGTCATAAATGGCTGTTTGGACAAATGGCAGGGCTTAGAATGGAAGAAGTGCTCTTTGGCATTCAGATTTTGCTGGATTGGTTTGTGGAGGCCATGTGCAAAGACCCTGAGGGACCAAAACTGTGGGAACACCCCAAAAGTGATCCCATTTAGGAAACTACACCCTTCAATGAACTTATCTAAGGGTATAGTTAGCATTTTTACCCCACAGGTTTTTTGCAGAAATTATTGGAAGTAGGCTGTGAATATTAAAATCTAAATTTTTTCCAATAAAATGTAGGTTTAGCTAAATGTTTTTTTCATTTCCACAAGGACTAAAGGAGAAACGGCACCCCGACATTCATAAAGAAAATTCTTCTGAGCGCAGCAATATCCGATATGTGGTTATAAACTGCTATTTGGACACACAGCAGGGCTTAGAAGGGAAGGATTGCTATTGGCATTCAGATTTTGCTGGATTGCTTTGCGGCGCCATGTTGCATTTGCAAAGCCCTAAGGGACCAAAGCAGTGGGAAAAACCCCAAAAGTGATCCCATTTAGAAAACTACACCTCTCAAAGAACTTATCTAAGGGTATATTTAGCATTTTGACCCACAGGTTTTATGTCTGAATTTATTTGAATTAGGTTGTATTTACTGGTATTTCAGTATATAATGTGGAAGTTGTGAAAAGCAAATCAGAGTTTAATAAAAGGGTACATAAATAATAAAATTAATAATTCATAGATGTGTGGTAAGCCTTGAAGCAATCCTTTATGCACAGGCCAGGTTTTTTGGGGCAAGTGTCGCACTGATAAGTGGTGTCCCTTCTTATACCCCTTTTGCTACACACTCTGCACCTTTTTTGGTATCTTCCCTTCCTTGCAGTTTGGGGAACGATGCCGGGAAAGTTTTGCCCTGGTATAATACGGGCGCCCTCGCTTTCAGCAGATGTGCTTGGGCCCTCCCCTGCCTGGTTTTCAACCACAAGTACCTTCATAATCTCTTTTTGAAAATTAAGGAATGACCCTGTCCGGTCTGAACATAAGCGTTATACAATGTCATCTGTACCATGTGCACGAACACCTTTTTCTACCACACCCTTGTTTTTCTCATTGCACTATAAGGCTTCAGCACTTGATCTTAGAGGTCAACCGCTCCCATGTACTTGTTATAGCCCACGATGCAATCTGGCTTGTGGGTCACTGTGGTGGTACCTCGTACAGGGACAGGGGTGCTGCCGTTCCCATGTATTGTGGTCAAGAGAAGGACATCTCTCTTGTCCTTATACGTGACGAACAACACGTTCTCGCTGCATAATGCCCTGCTCTCACCCTTCTAACACTTTGGCCAAGCAGTGTTTTAGGTAGCCCACTCTGGTTTTTGCGCACTGTGCTGCATGCTGCAGTATTTCTGGTGGAGAGGCATTTAACTAGTGTGATGCTGGTGTAGAAGTTATCCACGCGTAAAGGTGATAACCCTGGTCAAGCAGTGCGTGCACCAAATCCCATACTATTTTCCCACTATCTCCCAGGATGGGGGGGGGCATTCTGGGCGTTCAACCCCAGAGTCCTTCCCTTCATAAACCTGAAACCTGCAGGTGTACCCTGAGCTACTCTCGCACAGTTTGTACATTTTTATCCCATACCTTGCCCTCTTACTGGGCAGGTATTGGCAGAATTTTAGCTTACTTTTAACAGGTTCCCGACCGCTGGCTGTGTTTTTACGGCCATCGGTCAGGGTCCTTAAAACCTGAGCCATAGACTTTTTACAGCTCGGGTTTTAACTTGCCAGTGACTGCCGGGAACCCTGAGGAGAGGATAGAAGCATCTTTCGTTGCTTCTGTCCTCTCCGATCTCCTTTACACAGCGCTCAATGAACGCTGTGTATATGAATAGAGGCAGCGGCCGCGCCACTGTCTCTATTCCTCCCGGTGTTCACATGATCGCTGGGTGCCGTTACTGACAGACTGCTGCTGGGTCTTACTAGACCCAGCACAGCCCTATTAGTGACAATCGTCACTATAAGAGGGCTGCTGATTTCCCCTGTTAGGCTGGGTTCACACACCCTATTTACGGACGTAATTCGGTCGTTTTAGCCTCGAATTACGTCCGAAAATACGGCTCCAAAGCGTCGGCAAACATCTGCCCATTCATTTGAATGGGCTTTACGATGTTCTGTGCCGACGGTAATTTTTTTTACGCGCTGCTGTCAAAAGACGGCGCGTAAAAAAGACGCCCGCGTCAAAGTAGTGCATGTCACTTCTTGAGACGTAATTGGAGCCGTTTTCCATTGACTCCAGGGAAAAACTGCTCCAATTACGTCCGTAAAGCGCCTGCAACATGCCATTACGTCTGAAATTCAGGAGCTGTTTTCTCCTGAAAACAGCTCCGTAATTTCAGCCGTAACGGAGGCTGCCATGTGAACATACCCTAATTGGGGCTGCTGTGCCGCTTCAGTTACAGTGGAAAAGCATGGTGTAAAATAAAGAAATATATATATATATATAAAGTTCCCCAAAGGTCAAAAAAGACCATAGTAATAAAAAAATAGTAAAGTAAAGGGCAAAAAAAAGAAATAATAATAAATACACATAAAAAACCCACGCCAAACCCCCCCCCCCGGCAAATCATTGTTGTAACGCTAGCGCTGACCCAGTTACCCTAATATAGACATGTAATATATAAAAATTTACGGTAGACAAGGACGATCACAAATAAAAGGTCTATTTTAGGGTAAAACTATGTTATTACCAAAAAAAATAGCTGAAACGTAAAAAAGCATATTTTTTTACTATTATTTTCAAACTTTATGAATAAAAATTCAAAAATAGCAAAAAGGATGTGTATAAAAACGATTAAAAAAAAGAAACCTGCATTGTCTACGGAAAAAATATCGCAAAAATCACGTCGTTAGCCCTACAAATAAAAAAGTTATAGCCATTTAACTAACACGTGCTAAAAAGGGCTAAACGGTGTCTGGTCCTGAAGGCTCAAAATAGCCCGATCCTAACTGGTTAAAATGTACAAGGGACTCTTCTCTTACAATGTTCTTTTGGGGGGTATACCCTTCCTGAAATTTGGTGCAGAAATGATTAATGACTGGCCTGATTTTAAATAGGTGGTCACATGTGGGGTCATCACGGGGCGGGCACTGTGCTTTATCATTATAATGCAAAAATGTATGAATAGCTTCAAAGCATGTCCGGGGCATTGCCATGCAGTAAATTGGGGTGTTGCATGATATGTGGCTTCTTTACTAGCCCCATATGCAGCACAAGGCCCCAAAATTTGAGCATCTCCGCTGCATCTACAGGGGTCCACTTGAAGGGTCTAGCATATGATGATGTGGAGTTCTGGGCAATATATTGCTGGTCATATAAATTGGTCTGGGCCACTATTAAATTCACTACTCACTGAATAGAACCATAAAAAAATATATATTTCTATGAGGCCTTCAGTCTCAAAATGAGTTCCTGAGCTGCCTATGAATTCGGGGATCTGAGGCTCATAATTCTAGGGGGGGTTCCACACGGGATCACTTATCTGGGGGGTTTCCTCAGCTGATGTTCTGGGACGCCTTTGTGAGGGTTCCTCATCACCGGATGATGAAGATGAGGAGGACGACAAGATGTATGGAGCTAATTCTTTTTCTCCCTTACTGGCACAATCAGTGTCAGAGGCCAGGATAGCGTATGCCTCCTCTACTGAATAGACCCTTTGGGATGATTGGGACATTTTTATTAGGGGGATGTGTAGTGCTTGAACACGTCTAACACTGACTTTATTTTTACATAGGGGGTTGTGTGTTGTGCTTTTACACGTGTATTTCAAAATTGCTGAATAAATAAAAAAAAAAGAAAAGAAGAAAGAAAGAAAATAAAAGTTTAGAAAAAAAATTAAGTCGAAAAAATGTACTCAACGAACTTCAGTAACAAAAAATGATGGCAATATAAAACTGTAAAGAATTTACTGACTATCGGACACCAACTAAAATTTTGTGATGTTGAATCTGCTAAAAAAAAAATGTAGTAAAAAAACTACTGTAGTAATTTTAGGATAAAACTATAAAACTACGCTATATAAAATTCAGTGAACGAACTTCAGTAAAAAAACGTCACTAACTGACGCTAAATCTGTAACGCTATATATTAGTACTAAAAAAACTGTAGTACAAAAATTATACTGCAGTCAATTTAGATTAAAACTATAAAGCTACAGTAACCATTGACACTAAATGGGACACTATATTTTGATGAACAGGGACTGGGAAAGGGAAATTTAGGAATCACCAGCAGTACAGTTGATGATGATGATCACAGTGAGTGATCACACAGCGGGATGCAGAAGAGGACGATCGCAGCACAGAAGGCCTCAGCAATGGTGAGTATTCGGTTCACAGACTATCACACCAGCTCTGCTTACCGTTCCTAACCGTAATGAGGTGGGCAGAGCTGGTGCAGGGTGTTTGAAACGCCCGCCATGGCTACGATTGGTCGGTCTATGCAGACCGAGCAATGGTAGCGATCGCCGATGTGGGGGGCGGCACACCACCCCACTGGGCCATATGTGAAGATGGTCTGCTGTCAACGTACCCATACGTTGGATGTCGTTAAGTGGTTAAGTGCATAAATGTTTTGATTTAAACTTTAACCCCTTAAGAACCAGGCCTATTTCTGCCAAAGGATATGTGCACACGCTAACTAAAAAACGTCTGAAAATACGGAGCTGTTTTCAAGGGAAAACAGCTCCTGATTTTCAGCAGGTTTTTTTAGCAGCTCGCGTTTTTCGCTGCCTTAAACATCCGAAAAATGGCTGAGAAATCGGAAGCAGAACGCCTCCAAAAATCTGCCCATTGATTTCAATTGGAAAAACGGCGTTCTGTTCTGACGGGCCTTTTTTTACTTGGCCGTTTTGTAAAATGGCTGCGTAATAAAATGGCCGCGAAAAAGAAGTGCATGTTACTTCTTGAGCCGTTTTTGGAGCAGTTTTTCATTGACTCTATAGAAAAACAGCTCCAAAAAACGGCCATAAAAAACGCAGCGAAGAACGCGAGTGGCTTAAAAAACGTCTGAAAATTAGGAGCTGTTTTCAAGGGAAAACAGCTCCTGATTTTCAGACGCTTTTTAAGCCACTCGTGTTTTTCGTGGCGTCTTTTACGGCCGTTTTTGTAGCTGTTTTCAATAAAGTATATGGAAAACGGCTCCAAAAACGTCCCAAGAAGTGACCTGCACTTTTTTTTTCGTGGCCATTTTTTTAAGCAGCCATTTTTCAAAACGGCCGCGTAAAAAAACAGCCCTTCGGAACAGAGCGCCATTTTTCCCATTTGAAATCAATAGGCTGATGGTTAGAGGCGTTCTGCTTCCAATTTTTCAGCTGTTTTTTTAGGCGTTTACGGCCCGAAAAACGTCCGAAAATAAGCCGTGTGAACAAACCCTAATATTTATTTTTTATTTTTTAACCACTTAAAGACACAGCCAATTTCAGTTTTTTCATTTTCGTTTTTTTCCTCCCCGCCTTCCAAAAGCCATAACTTCTTTTTTTTTGTCGACGTAGCCGTATGAAAGCTTGTTTTTTGCGGGACAAGTTGTAGATTGTCATGGCATTTATTGTACTGCATCATGTACTGGGAAGCTGAACAAAAACCTATTTGTGGGGTGGAATAGGAAAAAAAAAGATTACGCCATTTTTGGGGGGGTTTTGTTTTTATGCCGTCTATCAGGTGGTAAAAACTACATGTGCAGCTATTCTACAGGTTGATACGATTACGGCGATACTAAATTTATATGTTTTGTTTTATGTTTTACCACATTAAAAAAAAAAACAACAATTTGCTAAAAAAAAATTTTTTGCTGTCGCCATGTTCTGAGAGCTATAACTTTTTTATTTTTCCATCAGTTTAGCAATGTGAGGGCGAGCTGTAGTTTTCAACTATACCATTTTGGGGTACATGCGACTTTTTGATCACTTTTTGAGAGCTAAGGTGACCAAAAAACAGCAATTTGCGTGTTTTATAAAAAAAAACTATTTACGGCGTTCACCGAGCGTGTTAAACAACGTTATATTGCGATAGTTCTGACTTTTACAGATGCAGCGATACCAGTTATGTTAACTTTTATTTTTTTACTTTAGAGGAAAAATGGGGAAAATTTTTTTTAAAACTTTGAATACTTTTTTTTTTTTTTTTTTAAACATGTAAAACAACTTTTTTTTATTTTTTTTATTAGTCCCCCGAGGAGACTTGAACGAGCGATCGTTGCATCGCTTGCTTGATATACTACAATACTAATGTATTGCAGTATATCGAAAGATAGGCAGAGCTTCAAAGGAGTACAAAGATACCAGACCTGAGGGCCTTTATTATGCACCCAGGTTGCCATAACAAGCATTGTAAACGGCCGATCGCATCGTGGGGGGGGGGGCACAATGGTAAGTTTGAGGGGGCAGCCCCCTGATTCTAACAATTTAAATGCCGTGGTCACAATTGACAGCAGCATTTAAGGTGTTAAACGGGCGGAATCAAAGTGAACTTTGATTCTGCCCGCTGGAGTGAGGTGTTGGCTGTATAACATAGCCATCAACCGCCGAGTATAATGCGCGCTCAGCCAGCGAGCGCGCTCCATACTTCCCCTTGGCGACAGCAATGTAATAGTACATGGCATGTCGCCAAGGGGTTGATAAACTTTATTTAACTGTTTTAATTTTTTTTTTTATTAGTCCCACTAGGGGACTTCACCATGCGATCTTCTGATAACTTATATAATGCTTTGGTATACTTGGTATACAATAGCAATATTGCCTGTCAGTGTAAGGCCGGGTCTACACGAGCGTGTGCGCTTTGCGCACGCAAAAAACGCGGCGTTTTGTGCGCGCATAAGGCTCATAACAGCTCCGTGTGTCAGCCCCATATGATGCGCGGCTGCGTGATTTTTATGACACTCCGTTTGCATGTTTGTAAACAGAAAAGCACGTGGTGCTTTTCTGTTTACATTCACAGTTTGACAGCTGTTGCGCGAATCACGCTCGTCCCACGGAACTGCTTCCGTGTGGCATGCGTGATTTTCACGCACCCATTGACTTCAATGGCTGCGTGATGCGCGAAAAACGCCGAAATATAGGACCTGTCGTGAGTTTTACGCAGCGGACTCACGCTGCGCAAAAATCACTGACAGTCTGCACTGCCCCATAGACTAATATAGGTCCGTGCGACACGCGTGAAAATCACGCGCGTTGCACGGACGTATAACACACTCGTGTAAATGAGCCCTAAAACTGACAGGCAATCTATTAGGCCATGACTCTGCCTAATAGGAATACAGCCAGGGAAGGCCTGAGGGCCTTTATTAGGCCGCTGGCTGCCATGGCAACCCATCGGCGGTCGGTGATTGCATTCGCGGGCCGTTGATCAGTGACAAAGGGAGCTTCCTCCCTCTGTCAATCAACTTAAATGTTGCGGTCGCTATTGACCACGGCATTTAAGGTGTTAAACCGAGCCGTGGTCAATAGCGACGTTTGCCGTCGTTGCATTAAAAACCGGGCTCCCGTGGTGATCGGGCTGGCACAGCTTCTGTGCCCGCATGATCACAAGCACGTACATGCACGGCAGAATGCGCTAATGGCTGCATTCTATGCCGTGATTGTACGTGATTCTGCACCAAGGGGTTAAAGACATTTCTTAAAAATTGTATTTAGTTTTTGTGCTGCAGCTTCTTAGTATCTACTATACATAGAAGCTGCATAATGCCGCTGTAGTCTAAATTCCTCAGTAAGCTAAACAAACGGCTTGGCTGACAGCAGCTCCTGCGTGCCTCTAACACACAATTTTACCCTCAGGGCGGATTTACACGAGCGTGTGCGTTTTTGCGCACGCAAAAAATGCAGTGTTTTGCGTGCACAAAAGGCACTTAACAGCTCCGTGTGTCATCACATAGGATATGCAGCTGCGTGATTTTCGCGCAGCCGCCATCATTATGACACTCCGTTTGGATGTTTGTAAACAGAAAAGCACATGGTGCTTTTCTGTTTCCAAACATACTTTTGACTGCTGTTGCGCGAATAACACGCGTCCCACGGAAGTGCTTCCGTGTGGTGCGCGTGATTTTCACGCACCCATTGACTTCAATGGGTGCGTGATGCGCGAAAAACGCAGAAGTATAGGACCTGTCGTGAGTTTTACGCAGCGGACTCACGCTGCACAAAAATCATTGACAGTCTGCACTGCCCCATAGACTAATATAGGTCCGCGTTGCATGGACGTATATCACGCTCGTGTAAATCCGCCCTAAGTGTTTGTTCACACGGGCTATTTTCAGCCGTTTTTTGGGCTGTAAACGTCCCGAAAAATGGCTGAAAAATCGGAAGCAGAATGCCTACAAACATCTGCACATTGATTTCAATTTGAAATACGGCATTCTGTTCCGATGGGCCTTTTGTTTACACCTGGTAAGAAATAGGGGGAGACCCAGCTGGCTGGCAGGCATTGAAAAGAAGATACAGATTTGTGGTTAAGCAAAAAAGAGAAGAGTGCCTTTATTTCCAGCCGGCTATAGTGATAGGTATATGTTAAAACATAGCTTTTATTAATTAGAATTAAACGTAGTTAGGACAAAAATAAATCAAGTTTAAAAATTAGCCAAAGTTCACTGACAGGAATGGATTTTGCATCAGTCTGATGCAATCGATATATAATGATAAAGTCTGTCTAGGATTGTGTCTCCTACGGCGTCTGCAGAGCACCGGGTTACACAGATAAGAACCGTCTGTATCTAAGTTAGTGAAACTTGTGATGTTAAAAGGTATTAGGAAGCCCCCCCGACATGTTTCACTGCATCCGCAGCATCTTCAGGGGTTCAAATGGGGCAACTAACGGCGCGTGAAGGGTCCGTCCCTCTTAAGCCCTCGGGCCGCCATGACAGTGGGCGTGGATCAAGAAGAACCAATCAGAAAGGTTGGCACAGTCCGGCCATGATGCGTATGACGAAAGGCTACGTCGGATGGTGTATATTGTCAGTATCTCTGAACGGTATGGGAGGGACCATATAGTAACATTAAATAATGCTGGGTATTGAGTAAATGAATAGAAAAAAGGAGAATAAAGTAAAAGTATTGAATAAGAAAAAAATGAATAAGTGTGTTTGTATAATGGAAGAATTAATAAAAGATTAATTAGTGAAGAATTGTGAGGAAGGTGTTAGGGAACGCTCAGTGAGTAAAGGGGATGTGTGGTAAATTACATCCAATCAATATAAAAATAAAAGTGTAAAGAAAAATGAAGGGATTGAGTACAGAGAAATAAGCCTGTGATATAGTATGAAAATGAGAATAATGAAATGTGGTGCTAATGAGTGAAGGAAATGTGGTGACTAATGTGAGGGATGCATAATATAAATAAAAGGTGTGAAAATTAGATGTCCTATGATATAAATGTATGGTCCTCAGAAAAAGTCCCGTAAAATTGGTACTGGCATAGACAAGGGAACATGTAAAAAAGGAAATAATAATAATGAAAATGATGATAAGGGTTGGAAAGAGGGCATTGTAAATAATACATAATGCTAAATAGCAGATAGAATACGCCGTAATAATAATTTTTTTTGTTATTGATAAATCTTTATGAAATAATGTCCATATTATCTAAGTGTTAATTTATCAGTATTCATTAGTTGTGTAAAGTCACAGATATACGGAATTGTACTTAAATGGCGATATACTAAAAATTACCCCAGAAGAAAGGGGAAAGAAGAAAGTGGAGGTTAAATCAAAGGTATAGTACCTATCAAAGAAAAGCTGTATAAGTGAAGCCTTCATTGAGACCAAGGGGGCTCAATGAACTCAACCTATGAATCCATCGAGCCTCCTCTTGAAGTAGTTTCCTATCAAGATTACCAGCTCTGGGTCCCAATTGTAATTGGGTAATTCCCCAGATTTGGAGGTTTTTTGTATTTCCATTATGTATGGATCTGATGTGTCTGGAAAGTGGAGTGTCCTAACCATTGACAAGAGTGCTTAAATGTTTTGAGATCCGTCTTCTTAATTGCTGTAAGGTTTTGCCTATATACAATTTGGGACAAGGGCATTTTATCGCATAAATAACTCTGCTGCTTTGGCAGTTGATGAATTGTTTGATGGTATATGATTTGCCATCAACAGGGTTAGTAAAATACTTGGTGGTTGGCATCAGAGGGCAAAACGAGCATCTACCACAGGGATGGGAGCCTTTGATAGGGGGAGGAAGCCAAGTGCTTTTTGAAACAGATGGTTTGGAATAGTGACTATGCACAAGATACTCTCTTAGATTTTTGCCCCTGCGATAAGTTATATTGGGTATACTGGAAATGACATTAGCAAGATCAGGGTCGGCCTGGAGGATCGGCCAATGTTTCTGGAGTATTTTGAAAACCTGTGGGGAACACACGTCAAAATTCCCTATACATCTGATGGTGGATGCAGAGATATCCTTTTCCTTCCTCCTTCCATGGAGTAGCTCTTCTCTAGTGGTGGCTCGGGCCCTAGCATACGCCCTGTGTAGAAATTTCTTGGGGTAACCCCTCGCGCGGAATTTGAGATACAGCTTATCACATTCTGATTGGAACGACATCTCTTCAGAGCAATTGCGCTTTGCTCTGAGATACTGTCATATCGGTATGCCCTTTTTCAGGGCAGGAGGATGATAACTTTCCCAATGAAGGAAATTGTTAGTGGCAGTGGTCTTACGATGGATGTCGGTATAGACACTGCCACCAGGGTCCAGGGAAATCCTGAGGTCAAGAAAATTAATTTCTTGTTCATGTATTTCAGATGTAAATTTCATGCCTATGTCATTGACGTTAAGAATCTCCATAAAGTCTAGAAAAAGTGCTTTATCCCCATCCCAAAATATAAGAATGTCGTCGATGTACCTGCCCCAAAATGAAATGTGACAAGTAAAATAAGACAGATCTTCATTAAAGATACAGGTATCTTCCCACCAACCTAAGAAAAGATTGGCGTACGTGGGTGCACATACTGTGACCATGGCTGTACCTTTTATTTGCTGATAGAATTTACCATCAAAGACAAAATAGTTGTGCGATAGAAGGAATTGGAGTAAAGAAATGATAAGTGCATTATGTGCTTGAAACTGAGTTCCCTTGGTGCTCAAAAAGTGTTGGACAGCAATTAAACCCAGGTCATGTCTAATATTTGTATATAGAGATTCTACGTCAATGCTGGCTATTAAAGTAGAGGATGTGACCGAAATCCCCTGGATCCTGGTGACAGCGTCCTTAGTGTCTCTGAGATATTAGGGCAAGGCTGAAACAAAGGGTGCAAGCATCTCATCAACATATGAACTAATCCCCTGCGTAAGATTATCGTTGCCCGAAACGATGGGTCTACCCGGTATAGGACGAGATGTTTTGTGGACCTTGGGTAAGTCATAAAAGGTGGACAGAGTAGGGTTTGCGTCATACATCCTTTTAAACTCATCTGCAGTAATAAGATCCTGGGATTTCGCTTGAGTTAACAAGGAATGTAATTCTCTAAGAAAAACTTCAGTGGGATTCTTCATGAGAATGACTTAGGTGGATCTATCATCTAGGAGTCTGTAGACCATATCTGTGTAATCCGCCTATCCAAGATAACAATGTTGCCCCCTTTATCCGATGGCTTAATGATAATGGATTCATTCTTGTTAAGGTCAGCCAACGCAACATGTTCCATCTTGTTAAGATTGCCAAGGACTTTGGATTTATTGAATTTTAATTTGCGTAAGTCTGCGCTGACTAATTTAACAAAAATGTCTATGTGACCATACTGGGATAAAGGTGGTGTCATGCGTGACTTTGGTCGCAAGGATGAAAAAGGACCAGTAGCCGCAGTGGCTCCAAATTCATTCTCATCTAGAAGTGCCTCTAGATCGGTCAAGGTTCTCAATTCATTATAGGTAGATGAAGAGATAGGAGAAGAATTAGTCCCAAAAAGTTTGTGTAAGGCTAGTTTTCGCGCGAATAAGTTCACATCCTTAATCCAGTTAAATTCATTAAATCCAGGAGTAGGGGTGTATGAGAGACCCTTCTGTAAAAGTGTCATCTGATAAGGATTCAATTTGTAGGATGAAAGATTATATATTTGCATACCACCCTCACATGCGATGGAGAAGTCGGAGTCAGGAGCATTTAGTTCGTCTGACTCCAATTCATGTTGGGTGGTCCTAAAAAAGGAGAAGGAGTATTTGGAGCAGCTGATGTCCTCCCAATCCCGCTTGATGTAGATGTCCCCAATAGACCCATGTTCTTTCCTGCTGTTAGAGGTGCAGCAAGAGCGCTGGTGGTGAACATGGTGGGTAAAGCAAAGTATGAAGTAGAGGAGGGCGCCAAGATGGGTGCTCTGGATAAATTCACTTGTCCTGATGGTCCAGGACATGTTTGTCTATTTTCCTTCAGTGGCAAAAAAGTTCTTTTAGGGGGATTGTATCTCTTATTATTGGTTTTACGCTTAGTTCCTAATCTCTTATCGTCAAAAGAAGGTCTGGAGTCATCGGTACCCGAGACGTCAGACTCGGAATAATCGGTGGATCTAGCCTCTCTATAGGTGCCAGTAGGGATATGTCTGCGAAACGTGTATGCCTGTCCTGTTTCGAAATCCTTACGATCTCGTATATATTTGCGATGTTTTCGCTCTTTTATGTCCCTTTGTAAGTTTTCAATATTCCTCTGTAATTTAATTTCGCAATCGTTGAAATCAGATGTTGTACTGAAAATTTTGATGTCCTCAATCTCTTTAGAGAGCTGCAATTTAATTTTTTCAAACGCACGTTTGTAGCATCCGCAAAGAGCTCTCAGTTAATAGGTCTTCCCAACCTTTGAGAAAAGTACTATCATTACGAAGTGCATTGGGTATGATGTTAATACGTAATCCTCTATAGATGATTTTTTGTTGGACATATGTATCTAGGCTAGCAATCTCCCAGTAAGATCTTACATATTGTTTATATGTTTTCTGTAGATCCTTGAAGGCAGTGTGTACATCAAGATGATGAAAAGGTAAGTTGTCAATAGAAAAGACACTGGCCACTTCCGCAGAAAAATCACCAGAATGTAATTTTTGAGATAGGAAACTTGCCATCCCCTATTCAATTGACTAGGGAAATACAAGAAATGACTTTATCCACAGTGGGAAGTGGGTCAGAAAAGGGTGATTAACCCAAAATGATCAACAGGTAAGAAATAGGGGGAGACCCAGCTGGCTGGCAGGCATTGAAATGTCAAAAGAAGATACAGATTTGCGGTTAAGCAAAAAAAGAGAAGAGTGCCTTTATTTCCAGCAGGCTATAGTGATAGGTATATGTTAAAACATAGCTTATATTAATTAGAATTAAATGTAGTTAGGACAAAAATAAATCAAGTTGAAAAATTAGCCAAAGTTCACTGACAGGAAAGGATTTTGCATCAGTCTGATGCAATCGATATATAATGATAAAGTCTGTCTAGGATTGTGTCTCCTACGGCGTCTGCAGAGCGCCGGGTTACACAGATAAGTACCGTCTGTATCTAAGTCAGTGAAACTTGTGATGTTAAAAGGTATTAGGAAGCCCCCCCGACATGTTTTGCTGCATCCGCAGCGTCTTCAGGGGTTCAAATGGGGCAACTAACGGCGCGTGAAGGGTCCGTCCCTCTTAAGCCCTCGGGCCGCAATGACAGTGGACGTGTATCAAGAAGAACCAATCAGAAAGGTTGGCACAGTCCGGCCATGATGCGTATGACGAAAGGCTACGTCGGCCAAACAAAGCCTAGAAGAGAATGCACCAATCACGCAGGAGCAAGGCGCGCCTGTGTGTTTGGTATTAAGGTACAGTAAAGTGAAGCTAAGACTAAGTGTGGAAAGGTAGGACAGCGCATGTCACCGCACTTAGAAAATCGGAAGCAAAGAAAGTAGAGATAAGTGACGATCATCGACAGAAGGTCTAAAAAGAGGTATGTATGGTGTATATTGTCAGTATCTCTGAACGGTATGGGAGGGACCATATAGTAACATTAAATAATGCTGGGTATTGAGTAAATGAATAGAAAAAAGGAGAATAAAGTAAAAGTATTGAATAAGAAAAAAATGAATAAGTGTGTTTGTATAATGGAAGAATTCATAAAAGATTAATTAGTGAAGAATTGTGAGGAAGGTGTTAGGGGACGCTCAGTGAGTAAAGGGGATGTGTGGTAAATTACATCCAATCAATATAAAAATAAAAGTGTAAAGAAAAATGAAGGGATTGAGTACAGAGAAATAAGCCTGTGATATAGTATGAAAATGAGAATAATGAAATGTGGTGCTAATGAGTGAAGGAAATGTGGTGACTAATGTGAGGGATGCATAATATAAGTAAAAGGTGTGAAAATTAGATGTCCTATGATATAAATGTATGGTCCTCAGAAAAAGTCCCGTAAAATTGGTACTGGCATAGACAAGGGAACATGTAAAAAAGGAAATAATAATAATGAAAATGATGATAAGGGTTGGAAAGAGGGCATTGTAAATAATACATAATGCTAAATAGCAGATAGAATACGCCGTAATAATAAAAAAAAATTTATTGATAAATCTTTATGAAATAATGTCCATATTATCTAAGTGTTAATTTATCAGTATTTATTAGATGTGTAAAGTCACAGATATACGGAATTGCACATAAATCGTGATATACGAAAAATTACCCCAGAAGAAAGGGGAAAGAAGAAAGTGGAGGTTAAATCAAAGGTATAGTACCTATCAAAGAAAAGCTGTATAAGTGAAGCCTTCATTGAGACCAAGGGGGCTCAATGAACTCAACCTATGAATCCATCGAGCCTCCTCTTGAAGTAGTTTCCTATCAAGATTACCAGCTCTGGGTCCCAATTGTAATTGGGTAATTCCCCAGATTCGGAGGTTTTTTGTATTTCCATTATGTATGGATCTGATGTGTCTGGAAAGTGGAGTGTCCTCACCATTGACAACAGTGCTTAAATGTTTTGAGATCCGTCTTCTTAATTGCTGTAAGGTTTTGCCTATATACAATTTGGGACAAGGGCATTGTATCGCATAAATTACTCCGCTGCTTTGGCAGAAAATCGGAAGCAAAGAAAGTAGAGATAAGTGACGATCATCGACAGAAGGTCTAAAAAGAGGTATACGATGGTGTATATTGTCAGTATCTCTGAACGGTATGGGAGGGACCATATAGTAACATTAAATAATGCTGGGTATTGAGTAAATGAATAGAAAAAAGGAGAATAAAGTAAAAGTATTTAATAAGAAAAAAATGAATAAGTGTGTTTGTATAATGGAAGAATTAATAAAAGATTAATTAGTGAAGAATTGTGAGGAAGGTGTTAGGGGACGCTCAGTGAGTAAAGGGGATGTGTGGTAAATTACATCCAATCAATATAAAAATAAAAGTGTAAAGAAAAAAGAAGGGATTGAGTACAGAGAAATAAGCCTGTGATATAGTATGAAAATGAGAATAATGAAATGTGGTGCTAATGAGTGAAGGAAATGTGGTGACTAATGTGAGGGATGCATAATATAAGTGAAAGGTGTGAAAATTAGATGTCCTATGATATAAATGTATGGTTCTCAGAAAAAGTCCCGGACTTAGGATGTGAACTTATTCGCGCGAAAACTACCCTTACACAAACTTTTTGGGACTAATTCTTCTCCTATCTCTTCATCTACCTATAATGAATTGAGAACCTTGACCGATCTAGAGGCACTTCTAGATGAGAATGAATTTGGAGCCACTGCGGCTACTGGTCCTTTTTCATCCTTGCGACCAAAGTCACGCATGACACCACCTTTCTCCCAGTATGGTCACATAGACATTTTTGTTAAATTGGTCAGCCGCAGACTTACGCAAATTAAAATTCAATAAATCCAAAGTCCTTGGCAATCTTAACAAGATGGAACAGGTTGCGTTGGCTGACCTTAACAAGAATGAATCCATTATCATTAAGCCATCGGATAAAGGGGGCAACATTGTTATCTTGGATAGGGCGGATTACACGGATATGGTCTACAGACTCCTAGATGATAGATCCACCTACGTCATTCTCATGAAGAATCCCACTGAAGTTTTTCTTAGAGAATTACATTCCTTGTTAACTCAAGCGAAATCCCAGGATCTTATTAATGCAGATGAGTTTAAAAGGATGTATGACGCAAACCCTACTCTGTCCACCTTTTATGCCTTACCCAAGGTCCACAAAACATCTCGTCCTATACCGGGTAGACCCATCGTTTCGGGCAACGATAATCTTACGCAGGGGATTAGTTCATATGTTGATGAGATGCTTGCACCCTTTGTTTCAGCCTTGCCCTCATATCTCAGAGACACTAAGGACACTGTCACCAGGATCCAGGGGATTTCGGTCACATCCTCTACTTTATTAGCCAGTATTGACGTAGAATCTCTATATACAAATATTAGACATGACCTGGGTTTAATTGCTGTCCAACACTTTTTGAGCACCAAGGGAACTCAGTTTCAAGCACATAATGCACTTATCATTTCTTTACTCCAATTCCTTCTATCGCACAACTATTTTGTCTTTGATGGTAAATTCTATCAGCAAATAAAAGGTACGGCCATGGGCACAGTATACGCACCCACGTACGCCAATCTTTTCTTAGGTTGGTGGGACGATACCTGTGTTTTTAATGAAGATCTGTCTTATTTTACTTGTCACATTTCATTTTGGGGCAGGTACATCGACGACATTCTTATATTTTGGGATGGGGATAAAGCACTTTTTCTAGACTTTATGGAGATTCTTAACGTCAATGACATAGGCATGAAATTTACATCTGAAATACATGAACAAGAAATTAATTTTCTTGACCTCAGGATTTCCCTGGACCCTGGTGGCAGTGTCCATACCGACATCCATCGTAAGACCACTGCCACTAACAATTTCCTTCATTGGGAAAGTTATCATCCTCCTGCCCTGAAAAAGGGCATACCGATATGACAGTATCTCAGAGCAAAGCGCAATTGCTCTGAAGAGATATAGTTCCAATCAGAATGTGATAAGCTGTATCTCAAATTTCGCGCGAGGGGTTACCCCAAGAAATTTCTACACAGGGCGTATGCTAGGGCCCGAGCCACCACTAGAGAAGAGCTACTCCATGGAAGGAGGAAGGAAAAGGATATCTCTGCATCCACCATCAGATGTATAGGGAATTTTGACGTGTGTTCCCCACAGGTTTTCAAAATACTCCAGAAACATTGGCCGATCCTCCAGGCCGACCCTGATCTTGCTAATGTCATTTCCAGTATATCCAATATAACTTATCGCAGGGGCAAAAATCTAAGAGAGTATCTTGTGCATAGTCACTATTCCAAACCATCTGTTTCAAAAAGCACTTGGCTTCCTCCCCCTATCAAAGGCTCCCATCCCTGTGGTAGATGCTCGTTTTGCCCTCTGATGCCAACCACCAAGTCTTTTACTAACCCTGTTGATGGCAAATCATATACCATCAAACAATTCATCAACTGCCAAAGCAGCGGAGTTATTTATGCGATACAATGCCCTTGTCCCAAATTGTATATAGGCAAAACCTTACAGCAATTAAGAAGACGGATCTCAAAACATTTAAGCACTGTTGTCAATGGTTAGGACACTCCACTTTCCAGACACATCAGATCCATACATAATGGAAATACAAAAAACCTCCAAATCTGGGGAATTACCCAATTACAATTGGGACCCAGAGCTGGTAATCTTGATAGGAAACTACTTCAAGAGGAGGCTCGATGGATTCATAGGTTGAGTTCATTGAGCCCCCTTGGTCTCAATGAAGGCTTCACTTATACAGCTTTTCTTTGATAGGTACTATACCTTTGATTTAACCTCCACTTTCTTCTTTCCCCTTTCTTCTGGGGTAATTTTTCGTATATCGCCATTTAAGTACAATTCCGTATATCTGTGACTTTACACATCTAATGAATACTGATAAATTAACACTTAGATAATATGGACATTATTTCATAAAGATTTATCAATAAAAAAATGTTTATTATTACGGCGTATTCTATCTGCTATTTAGCATTATGTATTATTTACAATGCCCTCTTTCCAACCCTTATCATCATTTTCATTATTATTATTTCCTTTTTTACATGTTCCCTTGTCTATGCCAGTACCAATTTTACGGGACTTTTTCTGAGGACCATACATTTATATCATAGGACATCTAATTTTCACACCTTTTACTTATATTATGCATCCCTCACATTAGTCACCACATTTCCTTCACTCATTAGCACCACATTTCATTATTCTCATTTTCATACTATATCACAGGCTTATTTCTCTGTACTCAATCCCTTCATTTTTCTTTACACTTTTATTTTTATATTGATTGGATGTAATTTACCACACATCCCCTTTACTCACTGAGCGTCCCCTAACACCTTCCTCACAATTCTTCACTAATTAATCTTTTATTAATTCTTCCATTATACAAACACACTTATTCATTTTTTTCTTATTCAATACTTTTACTTTATTCTCCTTTTTTCTATTCATTTACTCAATACCCAGCATTATTTAATGTTACTATATGGTCCCTCCCATACCGTTCAGAGATACTGACAATATACACCATCGTATACCTCTTTTTAGACCTTCTGTCGATGATCGTCACTTATCTCTACTTTTTTTGCTTCCGATTTTCTAAGTGCGGTGACATGCGCAGTCCTACCTTTCCACACTTAGTCTTAGCTTCACTTTACTGTACCTTAATACCAAACACGCAGGCGCGCCTTGCTCCTGCGTGATTGGTGCATTCTCTTCTAGGCTTTGTTTGGCCGACGTAGCCTTTCGTCATACGCATCATGGCCGGACTGTGCCAACCTTTCTGATTGGTTCTTCTTGATCCACGCCCACTGTCATGGCGGCCCGAGGGCTTAAGAGGGACGGACCCTTCACGCGCCGTTAGTTGCCCCATTTGAACCCCTGAAGATGCTGCGGATGCAGTGAAACATGTCGGGGGGGCTTCCTAATACCTTTTAACATCACAAGTTTCACTAACTTAGATACAGACGGTACTTATCTGTGTAACCCGGCGCTCTGCAGACGCCGTAGGAGACACAATCCTAGACAGACTTTATCATTATATATCGATTGCATCAGACTGATGCAAAATCCATTCCTGTCAGTGAACTTTGGCTAATTTTTAAACTTGATTTATTTTTGTCCTAACTACATTTAATTCTAATTAATAAAAGCTATGTTTTAACATATACCTATCACTATAGCCGGCTGGAAATAAAGGCACTCTTCTCTTTTTTGCTTAACCGCAAATCTGTATCTTCTTTTGTTTACACCTCACTTTCCAAAAACGGCGCAAAAAAAGACTCAATAGAAAAACATTGACTCAATAGAAAAACAGCTCCAAAAACGGCCGTAAAAATCAGGAGCTGTTTTGCCTTGAAAACAGCTCCGTATTTTCACACGTTTTTTGTTAAGCGTGTGAACATAGCCTAATACTGATCAACTTAGATTTGATCATCATTAGGGCTACATTGTGTGTCAGAGGCACACAGGAGTCGCTGTCAGCGGAGCCATCATCTCAGCTGACTGATGGATTCAGCAAAGGCTTCATTCACATCTGCATCGGGACTCCATTCATGGGTTCCGTCGGATTTTCCCGGCAGGGGACCCCATGAATGGAATCCAAACTGAAACAAACGGAAACCATAGCCTTTGATTTCAATGGTGACAGATCCGGTGCAAATGGTTTCCGTTTGTCACCGTTGCGTAAGGGTTCTGTTGTTTTGATGGAATCAATAGCGCAGTCGACTACAGTATTGATTCCGTAAAAACAATGGAACCCTTACACAATGGTGAGAAACGGAAACCATTTGCACCGGATCTGTCACCATTGAAATCAATGGTGATGCAAACGGAAACCTATAGCTTCCATTTGTTTCAGTTTGGATTCCATTCATGGGTTCCCTTGGCGGAAAGGTCCGACGGAATCAATGACTGAAGTACCGACACAGGTGTGAACAAAGACTTACAGTGGCATTATGTATTTAATGACCTGTAAATTCCCCCTTTAGCAGTAATCACGTTCACCAAACGTTTTCTGTAGCTGTAGCTGTAAATAAGATTAGCATAACATAGCAAAAAAAAATGTATTTCATAAATATTTCACAGCCCTCTTCACGTGATCTCGATAGCGTTAAGGACAGAAATCTGACTTTGCCATTCCAAAACACAAGTCTTCTTCTTTTTCAACCATTCTTAACCCCTTCCCTCTTTGGCCACTTTTGACCTTCCTGACAGAGTCTCATTTTTCAAATCTGACATGTTTCACTTTATGTGGTAATAACTTCGGAATGTTTTTACCTATCCAACGATTCTGAGATTGTTATCTCGTGACACATTAGACTTTATGTTGCCAGCAAAATTTGCTTGATACGTTCTGTATTTAATTGTAAAAAACACCAAAATTTAGCAAAAAATCGCAAAAATTAGCATTTTTCTCAATTTAAATGTATCTGCTTGTAAGACAGGCAGTTATACCACACAAAATTGTTGCTAATTAATATCCCCCATATGTCTACTTTAGATTGGCATTGTTTTTTTGAACATCCTTTTATTTTTCTAGGACGTTACAAGGCTTTTAACTTTAGCAGCAAATGAGCACCTAGTGGATTTTGGGGCCTTATTTTTATTAGAATATATTTTAGGCACCATGTCAGGTTTGAAGGGCTCTTTCAGTACCAAAACAGTGGAAATCCCCCAAAAGTTACCCCATTTGGGAATCTACATACCTCAAGGAAATTATCTAGGGGTATAGTGAGCATTTTGACCACACAGGTTTTTTACAGAAATTATTGGAAGTAGGCCGTAAAAATTAAAATCTACTTTTTTTTCAAAGAAGATGTAGGTTTAGTGATTTTTTTTCTCATTTCCACAAGGACTAAAGGTGAAAAAGCAAAATTTATAAAGCAATTTCTCCCGAGTAGTTTGGACACACGGTAGGGCTTAGAAAGGGAAGAGCGCCATTTGGCTTTTGGAGCTCAAATTTAGCAGGAATGGTTTGCGGAGGCCATGTCACATTTACAAAGCCCCTGAGGGGACAAAAAAGTGGAAACACCCTACAAGTGACCCCATTTCGGAAACTAAACCCATTGTGGAAATTATCTAGTGGTATAGTGAGTGTTTTGACCCCACAGGTTTTTTGCAAAAATTATTGGAAGTAGGCCCTGAAAATGAAAATCTACAATTTTTCAAAGAAAATGAAGGTTTAGCTAATTTTTTCTCATTTACACAAGGACTGAAGGAGAAAAAGCACCGCAAACTTTGTAACACAATTTCTCCCGAGTAAAACAATACCCCACATTTGGTCATAAACGGCTGTTTGGAAACATGGCAGAGCTTAAAAGGGAAAGAGCACTATTTGGCTTTTGGAGATCACATGTAGCAGGAATGGTTTGCGGGGGCCATGACATTTGTAAATCACCTGAGGGGACAAAACAATGAAAACACCCAAAAAGTGACTCCATTTAGGAAACTACATAACTTGAGGAATTCATCTAGGAGTGAGCATTTTGACCCCACAGGTGTTTCATTGAATTTATTAGAATTGGGCAGTGAAAATAAAAACAATCTTTTTCTTCAATAAGACGTAGCTTTAGCTCAAAAGTTTTCATTTTCTCAACAAATAAAGGACAAAAAGAACCACAACATTTGTAAAGCAATTTCTCCAGAGTATGGAAATACCCCATATGTGGTCATAAACTGCTGTTTGGGCACAAAGTAGGGCTCAGAAGGGAAGGAGCGGCATTTGGCTTTTGGAGTGCAGATTTTGCTGGATTGGTCACTTTTTATTCCAATATTTGTAGGGCAAAGTGACCAAAAAACAGAAATTCTGGTATAGTTTTTACGGGGTTTTTTTTACGCTGTTCACCGCGTGAAATAAATAATATAATATTTTTAAAGCTCAGGCCGTTATGGTCGCGGCCATACCAAATACGTATGGGTTATTATTATTTTTTCAATAATAAAGGACTTGATAAGGGAACAGGGCGATTGTGTTTTATTTTATTGCTTGAAACTTTTATTATGTTTTCAAACTTTTCTTTTTTTCACTTTTTTTTACATTCTTTTGTACTTTTTCTTTTTACACTTTTCTTCAAGTTCCACTAGGGGACTTGAAGGTCCAACTGTCTTATTTTTTTTTCTAATACATTGCACTACCTACGTAGTGAAAAGTATTAGATCTGTCAGTTATTCACTGACAGCAAGCCGATTAGGCTTCGCCTCCCGGTGGGGTCTACTCGGCTTCCATAGTGGCAGAGCAGGAGGCCATTGTATCCGGTGTTGCCATAGCAGCACTCGGCAGCCCTGCATCGCTGCATCGAATGGGTTAATGGCAGGGATCGGAGCTAGCTCCGGTTCCTGCCGTCATTGGTAGATGTCAGCTGTAACATGCAGCTGACATCCACCGCTGATGACGCCAGCTCAGCTCCTGAGCCGGCGCCATCTTGCCGACGGTTACGGCAGCCGTTCAGGTTCCGCCGCCGGGCGGGTCCTGAACGTCTTCCAGGCTAGGCAGACCGGGAGGCCAGTATTAGGCCATTGCAGCCACTGGAACCCCCGTAAATTTCATTGCCGGTGTTCCAATGAGCTGCAAAAACCATAAATGCAGCGATCGCGTTTGAGCGCTGCATTTAAGGGGTTAATGGGGGGATCCACGCTATTTTCTGTTCCTGCCATTACAGCCGGATGTCAGCTGTAAGATTTCCTTGATCCTGAGGAAGGTGAGAGCTCAGCCGAAAACTACACGGGGGGAACTTGTTAATGATCTCAAGGAAGCTGGGACCACAGTCACCAAGAAAACCATTGGTAACACATTACGCCGTAATGGATTAAAATCCTGCAGTGCCCGCAACGTCCCCCTGCTCAAGAAGGCACATGTACAGGCCCGTCTGAAGTTTGCAAATGAACATCTGGATGATTCTGAGAGTGATTGGGAGGTGCTGTGGTCAGATGAGACTAAAATTGAGCTCTTTGGCATTAACTCAACTCGCCGTGTTTGGAGGAAGAGAAATGCTGCCTATGACCCAAAGAACACCGTCCCCACTGTCAAGCATGGAGGTGGAAACATTATGTTTTGGGGGTGTTTCTCTGCTAAGGGCACAGGACTACTTCACCGCATCAATGGGAGAATGGATGGAGCCATGTACCGTCAAATCCTGAGTGACAACCTCCTTCCCTCCACCAGGACATTAAAAATGGCTCGTTGCTGGGTCTTCCAGCACGACAATGACCCGAAACATACAGCCAAGGCAACAAAGGAGTGGCTCAAAAAGAAGCACATTAAGGTCATGGAGTGGCCTAGCGAGTCTCCAGACCTTAATCCCATCGAAAACTTATGGAGGGAGCTGAAGATCCGAGTTGCCAAGCGACAGCCTCGAAATCCTAATGATTTACGGATGATCTGCAAAGAGGAGTGGGCCAAAATTCCATCTAACATGTGTGCAAACCTCATCATCAACTACAAAAAACGTCTGACTGCTGTGCTTGCCAACAAGGGTTTTGCCACCAAGTATTAAGTCTTGTTTGCCAAAGGGATCAAATACTTATTTCTCTGTGCACAATGCAAATAAATATATATAATTTTGACTATGTGATTTTCTTCTTTTTTTTTAAATATAATCTATCTTTCACTGGTAAAATTAACCTAGCCTAAAAATGCTAGACTGTTCATGTCTTTGACAGTGGGCAAACTTGCAAAATCAGCAAGGGATCAAATACTTATTTCCTTCACTGTATGTCTTTTTTCAGCCGTACTAACTATGTAACTATGTAACTATATTTCACATATCCCATATGTCTTCTAGATGTTGGCATCATTTTTTTGAACGTTCTTTTATTTTTCTAGGACGTTACAAGGCTTAGAACTTTAGCAGGAATTTCTCACATATTCAAGAAAATTTCAAAAGGCTATTTTTTCAGGGACCAGTTCTGTTGTGAAGTGGCTTTGAGGGGCCCATACAATACATACCCCCATAAATCACCCCATTTCAAAAACTGCACCTCCCAAAGTATTCAAAATAGAATTAAGAAAGTTTCTTAACTCTTTAGGTGTTTCACAAGAAGTATAGCAATGTAGGGGTGAAATTTACAAATGTAATTTTTTTTTTTCAGAAATTCAGATTTATTTCTTTTTTTTTCTGTAACACAGAAGGTGTTACCAGAGAAACACAATGCAATATTTATTGCCCAGATTCTGAATTTTTTATAAATATCCGATATGTGGCCCTAGTGTGCTTATGGACTGAAACACAGGCCTCAGAAGCAAGAGATCACCTCGAGGATTTTGGGGCCTTCTTTTTAATAGAATTTATTTTAGGCACCATGTCAGGTTTGAAGAGGTCCTGTGGTGCCAAAACAGTGGAAACACTCCCAAAAATACAACATTTGGCAAACTACACCCCTCAAGGAAATTATCAAGGGGTATAGTGAGCATTTTAACCCCACAGATTTTTTTGCTGAATTTATTGGAATGAGGTAGTGAAAATAAAAAAAAAATCTAAATTTTTTCGAATTTAACATAGAAATATTCAATTTTTACATGGCATAAATGGCAAAAAAATACCCCAACATTTGAAAAGCAATTTCTTCTAATTACGGAAATACCCTATATGTGGTAATAAACTGCTGTTTGGACAGACAGCAGGGCTCAGAACAGAAAGAGCACCATTTGGCCTTTGGAGCTCAAGTTTTGCTGCAATGGTTTTCGGTTGTCATGTCGCATTTACAAAGCCCCTGTGGGACCAAAACAGTGGAAAACTGCCAAAAGGGACCCCATTTAAGAAACTACACCCCTCAAGGAATTTATCTAGGCTATAGGGAGCATTTTAACCTCACAGGACAGGTTTTTTGCCGAATTTAGTAGAATTAGGCCATGAAATTGAAAAGGTACAGTTTTTACTAATAAAATTTTGTTTTACCTCAGATTTTTCCATTTTCACAATAAAGGAGTAAAAGCACCTGAAAATTTGTAAAACAACCTTTACTGAGCACAGCAATACCCCATATTTGGCAATAAACTGCTGTTTAGAGCCCACGGCCTGGCTTAGATGGGAAGGAGCACCATTTGGCTTTTGGAGCTCAAATTTTGCTGGAATGGTTTGCGGCACCATGTCACATTTGCAAAGCCCCTGCGAGACCAAATCAGTGGAAACCCCCAAAAGTGACCCCATTTGGGAAACTACACACCTTAAGGAATCTATCTATAGGTAAAGTTAGCATTTTGACGCCACAGGTCTTTTGCAGAATTTATTGGAATTAGGCAATAAGAATTAATATTAAAAAAATTTCCACTAAAAAGTTTTTTTTTTTCATTTTCTCAAGGGATAAAGAAGGAAAAGCCACCCAACATTTGTAAAGCAATTTCTCCCGAGTACAGCAATACTCCACATGTGGTCATAAACTGCTATTTGGACACACAGCAAGGCTCTAAATGGAAGGAGCGCAATTTGTTTTTTGGAGTGGAGATTTTACTTAATTAGTTTTCTGACATGGTGTTGCATTGAGCTAAGGTACCAGTACAGTGGAAAGCCCTAAAAAATGACCCCATTTTTGAAACTACATCCCTGAAGAAATTCATCTAGAGGTATTGTGAGCATTGTGAGCATTTTGAGCAAATGTTTTGCAGAAATTAGTGCACAGTGGATATTGCAGATTGGAAATTGCCATTTTTCCACTGATATGCCATTTCAGTGACAAATATGTTGTGCCGAGCTCGTGCCACTGGAGACACAAACCGCGGGGTCTCCAGAAAACAGTGACACCCCACATGGGGTCATAAACTACTGTTTGGGCACACTGTCAGGCTCAGAAGGACCGCCATTTGGCTTTTGAAGTGTAGATTTTGCTTGGTAGCAGTTTTGTTTGGGGTGTTACTGGTATTTCAGCTTATAATGTTGGGGCATATGTAAGCTGTGCGGAGTACATCAGGGTATATGTAAGCTGTACAGAGTACATCAGGGTATATCTAAGCTGTGCGGAGTACATCAAGATATATGCAAGCTGTGTGGAGTACATCAGTGTATATGTAATCTGGGCGGAGTGCATCAGGGTATATGTAAACTGTGCGGGGTACCTCAGGGTATATGTAAGCTGGGCGTAGTACATCGGGGTATATGTAAGCTGGGCGGAGTACATCAGGGTATATGTAAGCTGGGCAGAGCACATCAGGGTATATGTAAGCTGGGCAGAGTACATCAGGGTATATGTAAGCTGTGAGGAGTACATCAGGGTGTATGTAAGCTCGGCGGTGTACATCAGGATATATGTAAGCTAAGCTGAGCAGAGTACATCAGGGTATATGTAAGCTGAGCAGAGTACATCAGGGTGTATGTAAGCTAGGCGGAGTGCATCAGGGTATATGTAAACTGGGAGGAGTGCATCAGGGTATATGTAAGATGGGCAGAGTACACCAGGGCATAATAGGATTATGTAATAATAGGGTTAATGAATAATAAAATTAATAATCCATGGATTGGTGGGGTGCGCTTTGAACCAATCCTTTATGCACATGCCAGGTTTTTTGGGTATTGTACAAAATATCTGCGCTCCAGTATTGCCAATCTTTGACTTCACTAGCCCTATAAGCAGCACAAGGCCCTAAGGTGTCCTCATCTCTGCTTCATCTACCGAGTCCACCTGTTGGGTCTAGCAAATGATGATGTGGGGTTTTTAGTGAAAAACGACTGGACCTCAAAAATTTGTCTGGGCCTTCATTTAGCATAATTTTGCTTCATTGCGTTCGGAGAGTCATAACGTGTTATTTTGCCGTTGACGGAGCTGTGTGAGAGCTTGTTTTTTTGTGGAACGAGCTCTAATTGTTATTGGTTTCATTTTGGGGTATGTGCAAAAGTTTTTTTATCACTATTTGTTCCATCTTTTGGAAGACAAGGCAACCAAAAAACAGCAATTCTAGCACTGTTTTGTTTCTTTTTTTTTTTACAATGTTCACCGTGCAGTATAAACAACATGTTAACTTTATTCTGTGGGTCGATACGATTACAGCGATACCAAATTTATATTGTTTTTTTAAGTTTTACCACTTTCCCACAATAAAAATAGTCTTCTCTAAAAAAAAATCATGTTTTAATGTCGCCATTTTCTGACAGCCATAGCTTTTTTACATTTTTCAGTTGATATCGCTTGTTTTTTGTGTGACGAACTGTAGTTTTTGTGGGTACTATTTTGGGGTACTTGCGACTCTGATCACTTTTTATTACATTTTTTCTGAGACAAGGTGACCAAAAAAATTTATTCTGCCATTGTTTTTTATTTAATTTTTTTACGGTGTTCACCGAGCGGTAGAAATAATATGATATTTTTTTAATTATAAAGGACTTGATCAGGAAAACAGGGTGATTATTGTTTTTATTAAACAAAACTTTTATTTATTTATATTTATTAAACATTTTTTTAAATATTTTTTTACTTATTTTTTTACACGTACTTGGGGACTTGAAGATCTGATCTTCCGATCCCCGATACAATACACTGCACTACTAATGTAGTTCAGTGTATTGTCAGGGTATGTTCACACGCTAAGGGTATGTTCACACGCACTGACATCTATGCGAGCATGCTTCCGTGGAGTACAGCAGAATACCTGCTGCTGAACTAAATATCGCTGGCATCACTGGCCAGAGTGACCAAGCTACAGACCCCTGATGATGAGTATTGAAACGCATTGGGTCGGTTGTGAATAGGAATTTTTTAGCATTGGGAACACTAGCATTGTTTGTATACCTCAACACTAGGAGCTTCCGATGCGGTTATCACGGACTCTAGTGTGAATTAGGGTCAAGACTATTGTTATGCCCATTTTTCAAATGCTGATTCTGTATTGATATTCTTGTTGAACACTGAGCTATAGTAGGTTCACAATTGAATTAGAACTCAGAGTTTATTATTTAATACGTTTTTATACACACGGTGGGGCTTTTTCACAGTGGTGATTGTACCCCTGTTTTTAGAGAGTTATAAATAAATGTTATATTTTACTCATATATCACACCAGTGAATCCCACGCACTGTTTTCAGACACAATTCGGGTGTTTTACGCCTCGAATTACACCTGAAAAAATGGCTCCATTACCCCTAAAAACATCTGCCCATTGCTTTCAATGAGTTTTACGATGTTCTGTTCCGATGAGGTGTTATTAAGACGACGTATAAAAAGACACTCGCGAAAAAGAAGTGCATGTCACTTCTTGGGACGTTTTTGGACCGGTTTTTCAGCTCCAATAACGTCCATAAAATATGCAGCGAAAAACGCGAGTAGTTATAAAAATGTCTGAAAATCAGGAGCTGTTTTCGCTTAAGAATAGCTCCGTATTTTCAGACATATTTTGCTAAGGGTATGTTCACACGCAGTGTTTTCAGGCGTATTTTGGGGTGTTAACGCCTCAAAAAACGCCTGCAAAAACGGAAGCTGAACACCTACAAACATCTACCCATTGAGATCAATGGGAAAAACAGCATTTACTTCATACGGTGCATTTTTTTTAGGGTATGTTCACACGCAGTGACCAAAAACATCTGAAAATACGGAGCTGTTTTCAGGCAAAAACAGCTCCTAATTTTGAGACGTTTTTGTAGCAACTTTCGTTTTTCGCTGCGTTTTTTACGCCGTTTTTGGAGCTGTTTTTCAATGGATTCAATGAAAAATGCATCCAAAAACATCCCAAGAAGTGTCCTGCACTTCTTTTGACGAGCCGTAATTTTACGCGCTGTATTTTGACAGCGACGCATAAAATAAAAGCTCGTGGGAACAGAACATCGTAATTCCCATTGAAAGCAATGGGCAGATGTTTGTAGGCGTATTAGGGGCGTTTTTTCAGGCGTATTTCGAGGCGTAAAACGCCCAAATTACGTCTGAAAACACTGCGTGTGAACATACCCTTAAACTTTTATTTCCATAATAAAACATTTTGTAAGGGGAGAAAGTGGGTTTTTCATTTTTTTTTTACTTGGGATTTTTATTTATTTATTAGAAACTTTATCTAGAGAGATAGATAGATTGTAGATACGAAAATTAATACTAACCCGTGGAAAAAAAAGAAATAAGTACCAGTTAATAATTTATCCATCCCTTTTTATTCATTGAATTATTTGTTAATTGTTTTTGACTGCATGGTTTTTACAGGTGAAACATGTTAAACACGTGTCTAGAAACCACACAGCTAAAAACCACATAAAAAAATGCAGCAATAGCGATAAATCCATGTGTGGCTTTTGTCCATGCGACACACAACTGCTAGGTGTACAGGAACCCTTAGTGCTTTATTAATTTGGTTTTAATGCGTTCAATGTATTAAGTGTCAGGCAGTATTAATATCCTCCTGCTTAGGAGATTATTTTTCTCTTTCATTTATTTGCTTCTTTGTATTTTAATGGTGGGTTTCTTTAAACAAATTTGCCAAGTGAAGTACAGAAAATTGTTTTATGTGTTTCTTAGCGGCAGGATGAAAAAGCTAACCACAGTTAATTTATTCCATTGAAACAATTGTGTCAATAATCTGATTGCTTTACCATCTGATATCGTAAATTTCAATTAATATGACATATATATTACTTATTTAGCATTTCACAGACGTAATAATGTACTGCATGCAATACATTTCACGTTGTTCTTTACTTTATTTTAAAGCTTATATTTAATATTTGAACGGTATTTAAAACTATTTTTAATTATAAAGCATTCAATCACAAAAAGTAGTGCACAAAACTACTTCACCATTCCACTTGAATTGCCATAAAATTGTAATCTTTCAGTCTTACAAAAAATGTAAACAAAAGCTTCGCACAACGCACCTAAAAATGCCATGTGTGACCTTCCCCTTTGAACCATTGATTGATAAAACAATTCTATTATTTTTAAACAAATCAGCATTTTTAAGTCTGTGAAAAAAACATTGTTAATATCTATGACCAAATTTGTCTGACTGAACGATCTCAGTCAATGCAGTAAACAGCGGGGGTCATGGTGTTACAGTCTTAATATGAACTCTAAAATGTGGTTGTATTTTAGCCTGATGAAGCCGGCCTTGAGACTTGAAGTTTTAAAGGTAAATAGTAGGATGTGCAGTGCTACTGACTAGGATATATCATATTTAGCCAAGATTTAAAATGTATGGGTACTTGAGGAATAATAAGTTAAACTTCCATACCAAGTTTCTTCACTAGCCCATGAGTATGAGTGGCACGAGAAGATGGAAAGGAAGGTTAGCTTTCATTTGGGGGTGGCATTTATCAAAACTGTCTAACTTAAAACTATCCTTGTTTAATTCGTTAGGCGTCATGTACATGTCAGAGCCATGTCCAGGAGACTTTATAGTGCTGCGCAGAGTCCCCTGTGGCTCTGTCATCTTCCGCCTTATGGTGCTCCATCAGGTGACGCATATGAAACATATTCTCCCATTGAAACAATTTTAGACCTCTATAATGCGGCATGCAATGCATATGAGAGTACAGTAGGGTCCCATAGAAATTTATGATGCCCACTTTATGACTCCATTAAGGTGGCAAAATAGGACAGTATTCAAAAGGCCTCAAACTGCTATGAATTAAGCTGCACTGTGATTGGTTAATATTGACATCAAACTGTCGAACATTTTTTTTTTTTATTAACATTTTTGATAAATGAGGTGCACTAAATTAAGGGTTTAAGAAGGTTTGGGAACTCTCTCCAAAACACTTTTTAAAAAAAACACAATACAACACCTAGATTGTATCACACAGCACTCCGGTAAACAGTGCCATAATTTGTCTTTACAATGCCACAAAGCAGCCAGATAAATAGTGTTTAGAATGCCCACATAGTAACTTTCCCTATACAGTGCCCAAATTGTGCACTACCTAGTGTAACGTCTATGGCCACGGCCCATCGTTCTGACTTACCCCTCGACGGCTGTGGCCATGGACATCAGAGTTCCTTGCAGCATCTTCCTTCTGTGAGGCGCCGGCACTCACTTCCGGGTATCGAGACTGTCTGCCGCGCGTGCACCGTCTTAATGGGCTAGTGCGCACATAATTGCAGAAAGTCTGCAATCCAGCCCAGAATGCTCTGGGCTATAAAAGGGGCTCTGCCTGAGCGATGTTTGTTACCAAAAGTTTGTCTTGCTAATGGTCCCCTGGTGTCTTTCAGTTTCCCAGTGTTCCCTGTTCCTGTATCCTGTTCCCGTGCTATCCTGATCTAGTGCCATGCTGAGCTGTTGCCGTGTTGTGCTGCATTCCATGCCTGTTCTGCTACACCACGTCTGACGTCTACCTGCCGCCTGGTCCCAGCCGTGCTTGCCTTGCTACTGTCTACATTGCTTGCCTCAGGTATTCCTTCTGGACTATAGACTCTGTACTTTACCTGTTTGGCCAGCTGCCATCCCGCTACGTGGTACGGCCCAGTGGGTCCACACCCCACATCGTGACACCTTGCCTACAAAAATACTGCAACAAGGGTCTAGTTATTACAGTATCATACACACTGCCATCTCTAGCATCAAGTGGGGGTGCAACCACACGGGGTGCCGACGGCTGAGGGGGCAGCAGTGGCGCCACTGAAACTAACCGCTGTCACCCCTCCTGCACTACATTTGCATCTGTGTCTATAGGATGCAGATACAATTGAACGGATCACCAGTGCTGGCATTGCAAGGAACATTTGTTCCTTGCCCTGCCATTCAGCGTCTTTTAATGACACAGGCGGCGTGATAACATCATCACGCCGCTTATGTCGTTCAGATGCAGCAGACTTGGTCAGAAGAGACAGCGCGGGAACAGGATCAGGTGAGAATGTATAGTTGTTTTTTTCAGTAAACCATTTCAGGGGCTCTATCTACATGGGGCTCTATCTACATGGGGCTCTATCTACAGGGGTCATATGGGGGCACTACATACAGCATACAGGGAGCTTTACGGGGGGGCAGTATCTAAAGGAGGCTCAATGGGGGCACTATGTATGGGGGGCACTATCTACAGGGGGCTGTTTGTGGGACACTATTTACAGGGGACTGTATGTGGAGCACTATTTACAGAGGGATGTATGTGGGGCACTATCTATAGGGGCCACTATCTACAGGGGGCTCTATATGGGGCAATATCAAAAGGGGGCTCTTTGTAGGGCACTATTTACAGGGGGCTCTATGGGGGCACTACCTACAGGGGAATCTATAAGGACACTATCTACAGTGGGCTCTATGAGGGGCACTATCTACAGTGGGCTCTATGGGGGGCACTATCTACAGTGGGCTCTATGGGAGTCATATCTACAGAGCGCACTGAATCTGTGTGTGTGTGTGTGTGTGTGTGTGCGTGTGTGTGTGTGTGTGTGTACGTACGTGTGCGTGTGTGTGTGTGTCGTGTTCTACTTTACAGTGTGTGACACCATTTTATGGTACTATTATATTTAGGGGCATAGTGTGTGGCACCATGGGAATTTTATCTTTGTTTATAGGTGCAGAAATGTTTGAAAAGTGAAAAGCTGAAGACATCTCAGCAGCAACCTGCAGAAATGGGCCATGGCTGGGAGAAGTCACAATAGAGGTCTGAAACAGATGGAGAAGAAAAGAGAAAAAGAACAACTAGAATCTGAGAAGACGTCACCTGTGAGTAACTAAATGTAAATGTTTGTTCTTCTTCTAACTAATCCGTAGTCACTGTATAATCTGCAGAGAGATGAAGGGTGGTATAATTTTTTGGTGAAACAGCAACTCCCAGCATATCCTCACCATTGTTTTGGCCATGCTGGGAGCTGTAGTTTTATGTTGTATAAACCTATATGACAGGGGTTAAACTAAATTTGCAAATGATCTCTGTACTGAGCTGTATTTGTGCTAGTACTGTATATATGTACTGACCTTTGTTCTGATGCTTTATATATGTATATGTACTGAGCTTTGTTCTTGTTCTGTATTTATGTACTAAGCTTTGTTCTGGTGCTGTATATATGTACTGAGCTTGGTTCTGGAACTGTATGTATATACTGAGCTTTGTTCTGGTGCTGTATTTCTGTATGGAACTTCGTTCTGGTGCTGTATTTATGTAGTGAGCTTTGTTCTGGTGCTGTATTTATGTATTGAGCTTGATTCTGTTGATGTATATATGTACTGAGTTCGTCACTGGTAGGTTGTCCCTAGATTAGGTGTGTTCCTATCAGCAGCACCACTCTTGCCTCTGAGCTATGTATGTGATTTAATTCTATCTTTTACACACAGGTGCTTTCTGTGCTCTTATTATTAATGTTGTAAGCATTATTTGATTTTGATGGGGCGGAGCTTTTTTTATGTCCGCCCTGTTGGCCAAATTCCATAGAAACTGCCCTGGTCATACACCATCCAAATATTTAATGAATACAGTGCAAATTTTCAAGATGTCATCAAGTTCCAAGTTCACCATCATACTACTTATCTCCTCTTCAGTCCTGCTGCTGTTGATTTCTCTTTCTAGTCAGGGAATAGGCATTCTATTCTTCTCCACTGAATAATGTCTTTATTTTGTCATGTCACGTTATGTGTGCTGACATCACATGATTGTTTTAATTAAATAGGTTTTCCAGGCACTCTTAAGTGTCCCACTGAATTAAAACCTCTTTCCAATGAACAAATACTTTTAGTTTAAACTTATGTTCTACAATTATTATTGGAAAACAACAAGAAGGACCCAGTGTGCCTTAAACTGATAGCTGGATTCTGAAAATGAAAATTATTATTATTTTTAGCATTATTTTCATTAATAATAATAATTTGGATTAAAATTCTGCCCCAGCGTCTGCAATTTTAGACTGCTCCGTCTGTCAAATTATTTCTTATTTTATCTAAAACTTTTAGGAATGATGAAATATCTAGAGTAAAATGTAGCACAAACACCTGTTGTAATTACACTAGCCTAGAAATGTAGCAAGGCATAAAAGTTTTGCTTTATTCCTTGCTCGGAGCAATAGACTTAATACATAAAACAAAATAATTTATTTCCATAGATTCCCGTTTACAAATTAGAAAATACAAATAAAAACTAAAAATGTATTGCCTTGCGGCTTTTTAATGTAGTTTTTAACTTTAAACTTTAAATTTCCAGGCTTTTTTTCATTTTAGAACTTTACCATTTCTCTTCACCTCCAGGCATCAAGCAGTTTTGTTAATAACTGTAAATCCTTTCAGCCTTTAGTAAGCACAAGTGCTTGTGTGATTGACAGGGTAATAAAAGTGTTAATGAGACAGACCGGCAAATTCCTGGATCAATAGCTGCCAATGAAAGAAAAACAATTCTTGTACCTATATTTTCTGTGAGATTGCTCAAAGCTGCTGAATGTTCTTTACTAAGATTTTTAAATCTAACTTTTTGATGTGAATATATTTTAAATCTATTTCAGATTTTTACATTTATGAAAGAAAATGGACAAAGGTGACCCCATTTTGAAAACTACACCCCTCAAGGCATTTTTCTAGGGGTATAGTTAGCATTTTGACCCCACAGTTTTTTTGCAGAATTTAGTGGAATTAGTCTGTGAAGATGAAAATCGCATATTTTTATGTGGAAACATAGCATTTTTTAATTTTTAAAAGGAATAAAGGAGAAAAAGCACCCCATCATTTGTAAAGCAATTTCTCCCTATTACGGCAATACCCCATATGTGGTCGTAAACTGATGTTTGGACCCACAGCAGGGCTCAGGAGGCAAGGAGCGCCTTTTGGATTTTGGAGCGCAGATGTAATGAAGGGGGTAGGGAAACGGACAAGTGAGCCCTAATCTACCCGCCACTCTGTCCCTGCCTACTTGCAATGACCCACCCTAGGCGACGGGGTACAACTTGGCGGCGGTCCCTACGCTCAGTAAGTGCACGAGACAAACAGACAAGGGTACACAAAGCTAAGGGAAATGGGGCAGTTGCCCACGGCAACACCTTGAGCAACAAGAGTGGTGAACGAGCCGAGTCAAACCAGGAGTGAACGAGGTACCAAACGCAGAGCAGGAGAGTAGTCAATAAGCCAGGGTCAGTATGGAGCAGGATCAAATAGTTAGAAGATGTAGCTGGGCCAGGAAACCACACGAGAAGAATCACAAGCAAAGGAGGAACAGGAAAGGCAGGTATAAATAGACAGAGGGCGGGAGCTAGCTCCGTCTGGCCAGGCTGTGATAGGCTCTTCCGCTCCTAAGCCTGCCATCCTGAGTGGTGGAAGATGGAGTCAGTCTCAGAGACATAGACTCAGGTGCAGACTGATTACCTATGGGCGTATACACAGAAGTTGTGCCTGGCAGATCCTTTACAGTATCCCCCCTTTTATGAGGGGCCACCGGACCCTTTCTAAGTGGACCTGGTTTATTGGGGAAACGAAGGTGGAACTTCCTGACCAATACCCCAGCGTGAACATCCCGGGCGGGTACCCAAGTCCTCTCCTCAGGCCCGTATCCTCTCCAATGGACCAGGTACTGGAGGGAGCTTTGGACCATCCTGCTGTCCACAATCTTGGCCACCTCGAATTCCACCCCCTCAGGGGTGAGAACGGGAACAGGAGGTTTCCTCGAGGGAGCCAAGGACGGGGAGCAGCGTTTAAGGAGGGAGGCATGAAACACGTCGTGTATTCGAAAAGATGGGGGCAACTCCAGTCGGAAGGAGACAGGATTGAGGAATTCAATGACTTTATACGGCCCAGTAAACCGGGGAGCAAACTTCTTGGACGGGACCAAGTTCCTAGACGATAACCACACCAGATCCCCGACCATAAACAAGAAGTTAGCAGAACGTCTTCTATCAGCCTGAGTTTTTTGTACGCTCTGGGACGCCTCTAGGTTCTTCTGAACCTGGGCCCAGACTGTGCACAGTTCCCGGTGAACGACCTCTACCTCGGGATTGTTGGAACTACCAGGTGAAACGAAGGAGAACCGTGGATTAAACCCAAAATTACAGAAAAAGGGGGAGACCCCTGACGAGTTACTGACTCGATTATTAAGGGAAAATTCGGCGAGGGGAATGAATGAGACCCAATCATATTGACAGTCAGAGATAAAACACCTTAAATATTGTTCTAGAGACTGATTAGTCCTCTCCGTTTGGCCATAAGTTTCAGGATGGAAGGCAGAGGAGAAGGACAGATCAATCTCCAACTTTTTACAGAAGGCTCTCCAAAACAAAGAAACAAATTGTACCCCTCTATCTGAAACAATATTGACAGGGACCCCATGGAGACGCAGGATGTGTTTGACAAACAAGGTAGCTAACGTCTTAGCATTGGGTACTTTCTTGAGGGGCACAAAGTGGCACATCTTACTGAAGCGGTCTACTACAACCCACACCACCGACTTGCCTTGGGATGGAGGCAAATCGGTGATAAAATCCATGGAGATATGGGTCCAAGGTCTCTGGGGAATGGGCAAAAAACATAGTAAGCCCGCTGGTCGGGACCTGGGAGTCTTGGACCTAGCACAAACTTCACAAGCGGCGACGTAGGCCTTAACGTCTTTGAGCAACCCAGGCCACCAATAGTTTCTGGCAATGAGGTGCTTGGTACCCAGGATGCCTGGATGGCCAAATAGTGCAGAGTCATGATTTTCCCTAAGTACCCTTAGCCGGAATTGCAGGGGAACAAACAGCTTTTTCTCAGGAAGGTTCCCGGGAGCTGAACCTTGATCAGCCGCAATTTCAGAGACTAAATCAGAATCAATAGAGGAAATGATTATACCTGGAGGCAAAACACAAGCAGGATATTCCTCCGAAGGAGGGCTGGCCATGAAGCTACGCGACAGTGCATCAGCCTTAATATTTTTAGACCCAGCCGTATAGGTGACCAAAAAGTTGAATCTGGTAAAAAATAACGCCTATCGAGCTTGTCTCGGGTTTAGCCTCCGGGCAGATTCTAGGAAAACCAGATTCTTGTGGTCGGTAAGGACCGTTACCTGGTGCCTAGCCCCCTCCAGGGAGTGGCGCCGCTCTTCAAATGCCCATTTAATGGCTAAGAGTTTGCGGTCGCCAATATCATAGTTACTCTCAGTTCGCGAAAACTTCCTGGAAAAGTAGGCACAGGGGTGGAGATGGGTGAGGGACCTGGTACCCTGGGACAAAACTGCCCCCACTCCCACCTCGGACGCGTCAACCTCCACGATAAATGGCTCCATTTGGTTGGGCTGAACCAGCACTGGGGCCGAGATAAAGCACTTCTTAAGGACCTCAAAAGCCTGGACAGCCTCAGGAGGCCAGTGAAAGAGATCAGCACCTTTGCGAGTGAGATCCGTAAGAGGCTTAGCGATGACAGAGAAGTTAGCAATAAATCTCCTGTAATAATTAGCGAACCCCAGAAAGCACTGTAACGCCTTCAGGGAGGCAGGTTGGACCCATTCCGCCACAGCCTGGACCTTGGCGGGGACCATGCGGAATTCATGAGGAGTGAGGATTTGACCCAAGAACGGTATCTTCTGCACCCCAAACACATATTTTTCGGTCTTAGCAAACAGTTTGTTTTCCCGAAGGGCCTGGAGCACCTTCCTGACATGCTCAATGTGGGAGGACCAGTCCTTGGAAAACACAAGTATGTCATCAAGGTACACGACAAGAAATACCCCAAGGTAGTCTCTTAAAACCTCATTTATGAAATTCTGCAAGACCGCGGGAGCATTACACAACCCAAAGGGCATGACGAGGTATTCGAAATGACCTTCGGGCGTGTTAAACGCAGTCTTCCACTCATCCCCCTCTTTGATGCGAACAAGGTTATAAGCCCCCCCGTAGATCAAACTTAGAGAACCATTGGGCCCCCTGAACCTGATTGAAGAGATCAGGAATCAAAGGAAGGGGATACTGGTTCCTTACAGCGACCTTATTCAAGTTTCGGTAGTCAATGCATAGCCTAAGACCACCATCCTTCTTCCCTACGAAGAAGAAGCCAGCACCTACCAGAGAAGTAGAGGTGCGAATGTAACCCTTGGCCAGGCATTCCTGGATATACTCTCTCATGGCTTCACGTTCGGGGTCAAGAGAGATTAAATATCCTACCCTTAGGGAGCTTAGCTCCTGGTACCAAATCAATGGCGCAATTGTATTCTCTATGAGGTGGTAACACTTCGGAGGCCTCTTAAGAAAAAACATCAGCGAAGTCCTGAACAAACTCAGGTAGAGTGTTCACCTACTCAGGGAGAGAAATAGAATTAACAGAAAAACATGACGTTATGCCTTCATTACCCCATTTGGTAAGATCCCCAGTATTCCAGTCAAACGTGGGATTATGCAACTGCAACCAGGGAAGGCCTAAAACCAAATCGGACGATAATCCCTGCATCACCAGTACAGAGCACCTTTCCAAATGCATGGAGCCAACAAGGAGTTCAAAAACAGGGGTATGCTGTGTAAAATAACCATTAGCAAGAGGGTGGAGTCGATACCCACTACCGGGACAGGTTTAGGCAAATCAATCAATGGCATAGCTAGAGACATAGCAAATTCCACAGACATAATATTAGCAGAAGACCCTGAATCCACGAAGGCACTGCCGGTAGCAGACCTACCACCAAAAGAGACCTGAAAGGGAAGCAAGATCTTATTAGGTTTCATATTTACGGGAAATACCTGTGCGCCCAAGCGACCTCCCCGATGGTCACTTAGGCGCGGAAGTTTTCCGGCTGGAGTATTCTTACGCCTAGGACAGTTGTTCACTTGATGCTTCTCATCCCCACAGTAGAAGCAGAGACCATTCTTCCTGCGGAACTCTCTACGTTGTTGGGGGGACACGGAGTCCCCGAGTTGCATAGGTACCTCCGAGTCTTCCGTGGAAGAACGAAGCAACGGAACCTCGGGAGGCATCATGGGGGAGCCAGAGGAGAAAACACAAACACGTTCAAGTCGTCGTTCCCTGAGACTTCGGTCAAGTCGTACTGCTAAAGCCATAACCTGATCTAGGGAGTCAGAAGAGGGATAGCTAACTAGCAGGTCTTTCAGGGCGTTCGACAGACCCAATATAAACTGGCACCTTAAGGAAGGGTCATTCCACCGAGAAGCTACGCACCGCTTCCTAAAGTCAGAACAATACTCCTCAACAGGTCTCTTACCCTGACGTAAGGTCACCAGCTGACTCTCGGCAAAGGCAGTCCTGTCAGTCTCCTCATAAATGAGCCCGAGAGCAGAAAAGAAAAGATCAACAGAGGAAAGTTCAGGGGCGTCAGGAGCCAAGGAGAAGGCCCATTCATGGGGCCCGTCCTGGAGCCGGGACATAATTATACCCACCCGCTGGCTCTCAGAACCAGAGGAGTGGGGCTTTAAGCAAAAATAGAGCCTATAACTCTCCCGAAAGGAGAAAAAAGTCTTCCGGTCCCCTGAGTACCTGTCAGGCAACTTGAGGTGGGGTTCAAGAGGTGAGGTGAGGTGCACTACCAGGGTAGCATCAGGCTGGTTGTCCCTCTGAGCCAGGGCCTGGACCTGTAGGGAGAGGCCCTGCATTTGCTAAGTCAGGGTCTCAAGGGGGTCTATAGTAGTGTCAGGGACCAGGGTAGAGTAGGTATGGGCTTGTGATTATGTAATGTCGGGGTAGGGAAACAGACAAGTGAGCCTTAATCTACCCGCCACTCGGTCCCTGCCTACTTGCAACGACCCGCCCTAGGCGACGGGGTACAACTGGGCGACAGTCCCTACTGTAATGACGGGGGTGGGGAGACAGACAAGTGAGCCCTAATCTACCCGCCACTCAGTCCCTGCCTACTTGCAACGACCCGCCCTAGGCGACGGGGTCCAACTTGGCGACGGTCCCTACGCTCAATAAGTGCACGACAGACAAACAGACAAGGGTACACAGAGCTAGGGGGAGAAAGGGGCAGTTGCCCACGGCAACACCGTGAGCAACAAGAGAAGTGACCAAGCCGAGTCAAACCAGGAGAGTACGAGTTGCCAAACGCAGAGCAGGAGAGTAGTGAACAAGCCGAGTCAAACCAGGAGTGTACGAGGTACCAAACCCAGAGCAGGAGAGTAGTCAGCAAGCCGGGGTCAATACGAAGCAAGGACAATAGTACAAGAAGCTGCAGCAGGGCCAGGAAACCAAAGGAGAAGAAATCACAAGCAAGGAAGTGGCCCCAGCCTCCTCCTCAGGAGACGCCAGCGCTCGCGTCCACTCACCTCAGCCGGATCCCGTAGGGTGTGCGCGCACGCTCGTGCCTGTTCTTAAAGGGGCAGCGTGTGCACCGGACCTCGTGGATGAACTTTGACCCCTGAGTACCCTGGACTATAAGAGGGGTCCAGCCCCCTAGTTCTATAAATACGTACTTACAGGTCTAATCACAGGTTAGGTGCCACTGACACAGTGTCAAGGCACCTCCAGTGTACTGTTATAACGTAGCATAACTCCAATACATCATAAGCAAGAAATAGAGAAAAAGGAGTCTTAGCGTCACAAATAATGTGAATAACTACAAATCTTTATTTCAAGTAGAACATACAAAATTACATAACACAGTTTAAAAGGTAGTATAAGGATCTAAAATACCTAGTGTGGGTAATATAGAAAAAATATTAATATAGCCACGAGTATCTTGAGTTGAACATACAGCAGAACATATATGCCCTAGATAGTAAAAAGAGACCAGTGTCGATAATGCATCATAAAAGCGTCTTTTTTATGGTAAGAAGTAGTATATAGGTAGTAAGATAATTAGGACACAAAGTAACAAATCGGTCCCAATACCACTAGTGTCAAAAGGTAATGTAAGAGACTCTAGAACGAAGCATAATCCGAAAAACGGCTCTTAATCTTTATATGAGTGCAAAGGGGAGAGGTATCCCGGCATATGTTAACGTGTTCTGTTAAGTAAGGATCTGCCTAGAATGGCAGATATCTATACAAGCTTACCCATGGAAGAGAAGATGGTCAGACAGCCCACTACATCGGGCTTCACTGGGTTTCTTTGGGTCATAGGCAGCATTTCTCTTCCTACAAACACGGCGAGTTGAGTTAATGCCAAAGAGTCTCATCTGACCACAGCACCTTCTCCCAATCACTCTCAGAATCATCCAGATGTTCATTTGCAAACTTCAGATGGGCCTGTACATGTGCCTTCTTGAGCAGGGGGACCTTGCGGGCACTGCAGGATTTTAATCCATTACGGCGTAATGTGTTACCAATGGTTTTCTTGGTGACTGTGGTCCCAGCTGCCTTGAGATCATTAACAAGTTCCCCCAGTGTAGTTTTCGGCTGAGCTCTCACCTTCCTCAGGATCAAGGATACCCCACGAGGTGAGATTTTGCATGGAGCCCCATATCGATGTCGATTGACAGTCATTTTGTATGTCTTCCATTTTCTTACTATTGCACCAACAGTTGTCTCCTTCTCACCCAGCGTCTTACTTATGGTTTTGTAGCCCATTCCAGCCTTGTGCAGGTCTATGATCTTGTCCCTGGCATCCTTTGAAAGCTCTTTGGTCTTGCCCATGTTGTAGAGGTTAGAGTCAGACTGATTAATTGAGTCTGTGGACAGGAGTCTTTTATACAGGTGACCATGTAAGAGCTGTCTTTAATGCATGCACCAAGTTGATTTGGAGCGTGTAACTGGTCTGGAGGAGGCTGAACTCTTAATGGTTGGTAGGGGATCAAATACTTATTTCTCTGTGCACAATGCAAATAAATATATATAATTTTTATGATAATATATGATTTTCTTTCTTTTTTTTATATATATATATATATATATATATATATATATATATATAATCTATCTCTCACTGGTAAAATCAACCTAGCCTAAAAATTCTAGACTGTTCATGTCTTTGACAGTGGGCAAACTTACAAAATCAGCAAGGGATCAAATACTTATTTCCTCCACTGTACATACAGGGGCAGTATACATTTTCAGTCCCCCGACTGCTGCTGCTGCCTGTTTATGGCTATTAACAATGAGATGAAGTGCCTGCTCTTTGTCTAAATGAACAGAAACATGGAAAGCTCCCCAGGCTCCTGCACCATTGCTAGTACTGGGCTCTCCCAGGGTCTCTCATCCAATTCAAGCTTCAAGCTGGCAACAGGCCCACAATTGCTCATGCTGCCCTCAGACCCCCCCCCCCACCCAACCTTTGTCTCCCTGCAGCTCCATGGACTGTAGATCCTCTAAAAATCCCCCACATGCGTGACCCTTTCAACCCTCTTACTTTTCCTGTCCTTGTCCAGACTCTACAGGTAACAGCAAGCTTCCAGCAAGATCTGCATATTGTCAAAAATGAGGTGGGTGACGCTGCCATTCCTCGTTGGTTCGGTTGTGTGTAGTGGATGTAGAGTATTATTTTTCATCAACTTTGTAACTCTGTCGTTAAAGATGTAACATAATTTAGTATGCAGACAGGCACTAGCATAATGTCTTACAGGCCCAGTATTTGGGTATCTCGAAAGGCATAATTCATGGGGGCAGCTAGCAGACACTTACGGAAATACGTCTATTATTGAGCACTAGTGTATATGTAATGTGTAATGGATTACTGTGGTATTTAAAACATTGATGTGTATATGTGCTACCAGAGAAAAGCCAATAAAGTCCACACAGAAAAATCTGCAAAGGCAAGTCGTAGCTGGAAGACGTCTCATGACAGCCTAGGCCAGATAAAGAAAGAAAGCAGAAGTGAACAATTACAATTAGGCAAGATGTAGACTGTGAATCACTTGATTTAATTGATATTCATTAGGGTCCATTCACATGGTGCGGTCAAATCGCGGTTTATTGCTGTGATTACCACAAAATTGTTTTGACATGGCCTTTACAGTAATCACAGCAAGAAACTGTGATTTGTCTGCATCGTGGGAATACGTTTATGTCTCTGACTGCTTCTGATAAGTAAAACATGCCTTTACCCAATCATCACCACATCTGAAGAACTGTAATGAGTTCAGAGGCTGCGGAATTGCTGCCGATTTCCGGTGCAGAATTTGCACCGCAAATGCAAGGCAATTTACAGTACAATACATTTGGAAAGGGTTGCGGAAAAATTCCCGGTGGAAATATTATATGAAACATCTGAAACATGCAGATTTTGCTGCAGATTTGGGGCAAAATCTGCTGCAGATATTTTCTGACACATCTGGACTTAGCCTTAGAGTAGTTTTATTCAGTCACTGTATGCTAATATTATTAGGTCACTGTATGATGGTACTATTCAGTCAACGTAGAATCATTTATAAACTATGTTCTATAGTGATTTCACAATGGTCTGTCTTCTCACTAATAAGCTGATGACTTCACAATAGACAGTGTCTTAATTTATAGGCTGTGTTCTATTATGATGATGTCACATCTTTATTCCTAGCTGTTTTCTATACTGATGATATCACAATAGCCCATGCCTTTATTTATAAGCTGTTTTATATTATGATGCTGTCATAATGGCCTGTGTCTTCATTTATAAGCTGTGTTTTATTTTGATGGGGTCACAATAGAGTATGTATTAAGATATGTGCTATTGTGATGATGTCACAATCACGTGTGTCTGTAATTCTGGGCTATATTTTACTGTCATGATGTGACAAAATTGTTTGCATGTATTTCTAGGTTGTTTTTTACTGTAATGATGTCACAGCAGTCTGTATTTTCATTTAAAAGCTATGTTCTATTCTAATGATTTCAGAATAGCCCAAGTCTTAATTTATAGTTGTCTTCAATTGCAATGATATCACAATGGCCTGTGTCTTCATTTAACCCCTTAATGACCGGTCCTGAAAAGACCTTAATGACCAGCTATATTTTTCTGTTTTTGCCTCTCTGCGTTTCAGCAGCCATAACTTTTTTATTTTTTCATTGACGTGGCTGTATGAGGCCTTGTTTTATGCGAGAGAAATAGTATTCTATTTTTCCCACAGTTTGGGGGTAAAAAAAATTTTTTTTACGGCGGGAATATAGGAAAAAGCGATTCTCGGAATAGTTTTTTTTGTTTCTTTTTTATCTCGTTCACATTTCACGCTAAATAACCCATTAGATTAATTCTTCAGGTTATTACGGTCGTGTAGATACCTAATATGCGTAGGTTTTTTTGTTTTTATTTAGTGTGGGGGCAATAAAATGTATTTAATGCAAAATAAAGACTCTTTTTGGCACTTTTTTTTATTTATTTATTTGTTTTGTTACTTTTTATTTTTTTAATCCCATCAAGGGATAACTTTATTTGTAACTTTATTTTTTACTTGTAATGCATTAGCATACTTCTAATGCTAATACATTACACTGTGTCACAATGACACAGGCTGCTGATCGGGCAGCACATAGTGTGCCCGAACAGCAGGCACACGGAACAGACAGCCCTGGGGTCCTTTGTAGGTCCCCAGGGCTGACTGCAGAGGGATTCCCCATTGTTTGATAGCATCACTGGAATCCCGGAGATACGATCAAAGAGGGGAATTCCCTTTGATCATTCTGCGGTCACGGACCGCGGTAATCAAAGGGTTACACAGCTGGGGTCCGAATGTTTGCCGACCCCAGCTGTGTTCAGGAGGCTGCTCTAAGATCAGGAGCTGTTAGTAACAGCTCCTGCTTAGAGGACTAGCGCTCACACGAGCGCTCATCAGCCTGATCTGCAGCGACGCCAAAAGACGTCTCTGTAAAGACAGTGGGCGGTCGGGAAGGTGTTAAAAGCTTTGTTCTATTGTGATGTTGTCACAATTATGGCTGACTGCATTCCTAGGCTGTATTTTACTGTGCTGATTGTGCAATAGTGTTACCTGTCTCCATAGGCTGTGTTATATTGTGATAAAGTCAGAAAAGCCTGAGTCTTAGGGCTGATTCAGACGAACGTTGCGTTTTTGCGCGTGCAAAAAACGTGGCGTTTTGCGCGCGCAAAAACCACTTGACAGCTCCGTGTGTCATCCGTGTATGATGCGCAGCTGCGTGATTTTTGCGCAGCCGCCATCATAGAGATGAGTCTAGTCGACGTCAGTCACTGTCCAGGGTGCTGAAAGAGTTAACTGATCGGCAGTTAACTCTTTCAGCACCCTCAACAGTGAATGCCGATCACAATATCGAGAAACCTGTTAATAAAAAAGAAAAAGTTCGTACTTACCGAGAACTTCCCTCCCGGCCGTTGCCTTGGTGACGCGTCCTTGGTGACGCGCCTCTCTTGACATCGGGCCCCACCTCTCTGGATGACGCCGCAGTCCATGTGACCGCTGCAGCCTGTGCTTGGCCTGTGATTGGCTGGAGCTGTCACTTGGACTGAATTGTCATCCCGGGAGGTCAGACTGGAGGAAGAAGCCGGGAGTTATCGGTAAGTCAGAACTTTTTTTTTTTTTACACGTTCATGTATATTGGGATCGGAAGTCACTGTCCAGGGTGCTGAAACAGTTTAACTCTTTCAGCACCCTGGACAGTGACTATCTCCTGACGTCGCGTACCGGAATTTTTTTTGCCGGGTTCGGCCAAAACTAGTTCGGCCGAACCCGGTGAAGTTCGGTTCGCTCATCTCAAAGACACTCCGTTTGGATGTTTGTAAACAGAAAAGCACGTGGTGCTTTTCTGTTTACATTCATCCTTTTGACAGCTGGTGCGCGAAACAGGCAGTTCGCACGGACTTCAATGGGTGCGTGATGAGCGAAATACGCGGAGATATTGAACATGTCGCGCTTTTTGCGCAGTGGACAAACGCTGCGCAAAAAGCACGGACTGTCTGTACTGCCCCATAGACTTGTATTGGTCTGTGCGTGGCGCGTGAAAACCACGCGGCCCACACGGACCCAATACACGTTCGTGTGAATCCCCCCTTAATTTATAAGATGTGTTTCATTGTGATGATGTCACAATTGCCTGTGTCTTTATTTATTAACGATGCTCTATGTTGCCCCCTAAGATTTTCTCTTAGTGATAGATGTTTTGCCTTTGCAAATAAGGCCTCATTCACATCTGCGTCAGGGCTCCGTTCCGACATTCCGTCTGAGCTTTCCGTTGGAACGGAGCCCTGACTGACACAAATGGAAAACATAGGCACTGGATCCGTCACCGTTGAAATCAATGGTGATGAAAACCGAAACCTATGGTTTCCGTTTGTGTCAGTCAGGGCTCCGTTCCGATGGACAGTTCCGACGGGACGTCGGAACAGAGCCCTGATGTAGATGTAAACATACTCTTAGACTTGACTGCATTACAGGGTTTTTGTTATGGAAACTTATTTGAAAAAAATCTCACTTTATGAAGACAATGCCCTATTGTTTATTGGAGACGCTAACTACTGTTTGCCAAAGATAATGTAAATTATTGAAATCTTTAGTGGATTCTCTGGTTTAGCAATTAACTGGGAGCAGACGATTTTGATGCCCTTCAGAGGGCCCGTATTGGTTGATAACGTGAAAGTGCAGGTCTTGGATAAGAGTGGGAAGTTTAAATACTCATGTATTTTTATCTCATGGAACATCTCTCAGTTCGTATCTTCAAATGCAAGCCCTCTATTCAGAGATAAAATATAGGTATGGAAATCACTGCCCAATCACTTGTAGGCCTAGTTCACACGGATTATTTTGCAGGCAGATTATTTTGACCTGCCTGCTCTTTTTTGCCGCAGCTGTTGCGGGTTTTTCGAGCATTTTTCGCCCATGGCCATTGAGGACCATGGGCAAAAAATGCAGCGAAAATCCCTTTTTTTTCTGCTTCCCATTAAAATTCAGAGGCAGTACGGTGGCAAGAAAGGACATGCCGCTTTTTTCCCCCCGCAATCAGCTAAAAGCCGCCTAGGAAAAAAAAACGAAATTGTCTCTCATTGAAATAAGTGGGAGGCGATTTTGGCCATTTTTTGCTGCTGATTCCGGGTCAAAATCAGCGCCAAAATACTCAGTGTGAACTAGGCCGTAGGGTTGCAATGATAAACCTCAGTTGATGTATGGTCTGTCCAGCTCTCCTGTGTAATTGTCTGAAAGGGTGTTTAGGACATTCAAAAGAATATACAATTAATTCATTGGTTGGGCAAATTACCACGCATTAAGTTAGCAATATTACGGTGTGGCTTGAGCTCAAACATG